>NC_000076.6:5215647-5889397 GCF_000001635.26 Mus musculus | reverse complement strand
TCCGTAGGTTTGGTCTTCTCATTGTGTCATGGATTTCCTGGATGTTTTGAGTTAGGATCTTTTTGCATTTTGTATTTTCTTTGATTGTTGTGCCGATGTTCTCTATGGAATCTTCTGCACCTGAGATTCTCTCTTCCATCTCTTGTATTCTGTTGCTGATGCTTGCATCTATGGTTCCAGATTTCTTTCCTGGGTTTTCTATCTCCAGTGTTGCCTCACTTTGGGTTTTCTTTATTATGTCGACTTCCCTGTTTAGGTCTTGGATGGTTTTATTCAATTCCATCACCTGTTTGGTTGTGTTTTCCTGCAATTCTTTAAGGGATTTTTTTGCTTCCTCTTTAAGGTCTTCTACCTGTTTAGCAGTGTTCTCCTGTATTTCTTTAAGTGAGTTATTAAAGTCCTTCTTGATGTCCTCTACCATCATCATGAGATATGCTTTTAAATCAGGGACTATCTCTTCTGGTGTGTTGGGGTGCCCAGGACTGGGTTGGGTGGGAGTGCTGTGTTCTGATGATGGTGAGTGGTCTTGGTTTCTGTTAGTAAGATTCTTATGTTTGCCTTTCGCCATCTGATAATCTCTGGAGTTAGTTGTTGTAGTTGTTTCTGGTTAGATCTTGTTCCTCAGGTGTTCATGTTAGCCTGTATTAGCAGACCTGGGAGACTAGCTCTCTCCTGAGTTTCAGTGTTCAGAGTACTCTCTGCAGGCAAGCTCTCCTCTTGGAGGGAAGGTGCCCAGATATCTGGTGTTCAAACCTCCCTCCTGGCAGAAGTTGTGATCCACTCACAGAGGTCTTAAAATCCTGTGGAGGTTCCTGTGTATACCTTGCGGGTTTCCGTAGACTCCGTGCCCAAGCTACCCCGGTGCTGGTGGGGACCGGAAGGGACTTGTGCCCCTGATCAGGCCGGGTTTTCTGCTTCTCTAATTAATGCAGTCTCAGGTCCTGTGCGATTGAATTGGAGCAGCAGCTGTGTTCCACTCACCAGAGGTCTTAAGATCCCGTGGTAGGTCCTGTGGGTAGCTTGCGGGTGTCAGCAGACTCTGTGCCTAAGGTACCTCGGTGCTAGCAGGGACCAGAAAGGACTGGTGCCCCTGATCACTAAGGCATTTCTTGTTAAAAAAAAAAAAAAAAAAAGTTTCTAAATTTTAGAAATTGGTGCCTACTTCTGTTGCTTTAGCAATGGCATTCATGTATCTGTGACATAGCAGAAACTAGAAACTTCTATTTTATTCATCTCCTGTTTCTTTCTTTCTTTCTTTCTTTCCTTCTTTCTTTTTGCAGCATTTTTTCTTTTTTTATTAGATATTTTCTTCATTTACATTTCAAATGCTATCTCCTGTTTCTTAAAGTGAAAAGGGGGAAATGACTGACTTGTGGAATTTGAGTGTGAGGGCTAGGGGCATCCTAATGGACTCAGTGACCCACTAACACCTTGTCCATTTCTTCACACAAGGCTGTTGGCTCTATGAAGACTATTGTCTTGTGTTTGCCCTTGTATTTCTTGCACACAAACCATTCTAAGACAAAGAATACATCTAGCAAGTATTAGCTGTGTGACTATGACATTAGCTGGGTGGTTGTGACAGATCCTTATGAGGAACCAGTGTTCTAGAGACCTACAGCTGTTATATTCAAATATTAAGAATTAAAGCAGTTTGGGTTCTAAGTTATTTTTGTTGTTGTTTTTTTGTTTGTTTGTTTGCAGCGCTTGGTGTTTGTAAATAAAGATATGAATATTTCTTTTAGATTCCAAGTGATCAAGTGTTTTCCCCTATGATGACTTACATATGCATCTTTTAAGTGGCTCAGCAAATGCGAACAGTATGTATGTATTTAATTAGGAGGTTTTTCCTGATCCAACAGTAAAATTTGGGAAATGGTATTCTGATCCAGATTAAGATCCTTTCTCTTAAATATTATGTTTCAGAGAATTCTCTATAGTTTCAGAAATTTAACTTTATGGGAAACCTCCCTTTTTCTGAACCTCTTCTGAGAAAAGGAGGCTCAGAGAAAGATGGGGAAGTGAGATTAGAGGGAGGAGTTAGGATGAGAGGAGAGAGAGGAAGCTGCAATCAGGATATAAGATAAATAAATTACTTAATAAAAATAGAAATTTAATTCTATATCTGTGGAATCCAGTGTGTGCAATATTCAGCTATACTACAGATTGAATCAGTACATGAGTTTATCTCCCTAGAGTCAATATACCTGGCATTAAATTTCAAAATAATTCTTCTAATTGCACCATTTCCCAGAATGCAGAGTAGAAATATTTAACGTTGTAAACAAACACAACCTTATTTTTGTAATGTCGTTGTTGCCTGTTAGCCAGTGTGCATTCATTTTCTGTGTCTGTGTTTACTTTTTATAAATATACAGAATGGGGTAGCCAAAATCTACCTGGGGTACCCCCTCTTAATAGCTATCTTTAACATCAGAGAATCTCATTATGGCTTCTCCCTGTCTTTCTGAGTATCTAAATCATGTGTTAACAATTGATAAGAACTGAATTTTAAAAATGGCATCCACAAAGTAGAAGTCATTTAAACTTTACAAATGGCATTTATACTCATAAGGTATAAGCCATTTAAATTTCCATTTTCTCCATATTGTTTTTTAAAAATATGACTAACTCAGGAATTTCTGCACATCAGATTCTTAAGTTAAATTCTTATGGATGTATCTGAAATTTCACCTTGTTAATATTTTAATCTCTAGAGATAAATATTAGATTATCCATGAAGCATTTGTTAATCCCCAAATTGTGCTAGAAAAATGATTTAAAATTTCTTAACAGGCTGGGCAGTGGTGGCACATGCCTTTAATCCCAGCACTTGGGAGGCAGAGGCAGGTGGATTTCTGAGTTCAAGGCCAGCCTGGTCTACAGAGTGAGTTTCAGGACAGCCAGGACTACACAGAGAAACTGTGTCTCAAAACAAAACAAAAAAATTTCTTAACAGAAGCAGAGCTTTCATTAATAATAATTGGTGTGCTATTTGGAGAAGATACAAAACGCAGTTCTTAAAATTAGCTGTCTGTACCCAGGATCAGTATGATCTAATGAGTATTCTAAATCTCTTACATAATTTAACAAGCTCACAGTAGTAAATCACAGATATAGCTGACACCTGTTGGAAGACTGCCTTCAAAGCCTTGCTCCTTGACGATGCCTGCATTACATAATTGTCCCTACAGAGTGTACTTTCCTTCATTTCACATTATGGCTTTGGAGCTCAGAATAATTCATTATGGTATTGGTTTCATCCTCATGTCATAGATAAAGAAATGAAGACTTGGTAAATTTAGTTGGTGTGCACAATTGTCCATGTGGTTTCTGTTCTGTCCAGGTAAAGCTGTGGTCTTGGATTGCTGGTTCTTTACACTAAGGATCTTTCGATTAGATCTGTTTGAGTCTCGAGAAAGCCCTAACCTAGAATCTACCATGTTTTTATCCCCCTTAACATTCAAATCAAAAGCATGTTGAGCAGGTGCCATTCTGGGAGCTCATTTCCTTTTGTTGCCTATGTGAATTTTGTATTTAACCTTTAATTACCTTTCTCACATGGGTTCCAGGATCCTCACCACACATCCGGTTGTCTCTTCCTCATCTTTGGCTAAAGATAAAGAATGAATGTATCTAAGAGTGGGCCTCTTGCCTGGGAGTCAAGGAACTCATAGACTATAAAGTGACCTTTACTAGCAAATATAGTATTTTGAATAAAACTGGTATATGCTGCATTAGCTTAGGAAAAATCTTACCATCCCTGAAACCACAGAGTTGTACCTGGAGAACACTGGAGTTCAGAGGTATAGAAAGAAGCAGATAACCCCAGTAGCCTATAGCAGTTCGGTTGCCTGCAAATAGGGTGAACATATAATTAAAATATCAACAGATATTTAACATTCAGACCTGGAACCAAAGAAGACATGAGGTGTGCAATATTTTTTATTTAAAAAGTCTTCCAGGATTTAATAATAGGATCTAAGATTAACTAATATTGACATTTCTTTTATGTTCTTAATGTTGTTTGGATTCTTCAAGTTATTGGTTGACTTTGTCAGTGTCTCACATGACACAGGGAGAGTAGAAATTCACTACTCTGGGGACCAGAGTCCAGGAGCTGCTAAGTCTATCCTGTGTCCTCTTTTATGGGTTTTCAAATGAAGACAAATCCTGAATGGAGACTGGAAGCATGACTGACTGGGATACCTGGGACACTTGTCTCTTGAGGGACTCCCGAGGAATGCACAAGATATTTGAGTATGAATTATATGGGTCAACAGACATAATTTGCATAACTCCCAGACATTCATAAGCTATATCAAATGTGAAATTTGTGAGCAGTGTCTTGACTCTTGCATTTCTAAGTCTCACTCAACTTGGTAGTTTAAAGTCAGCACAGTTTTAATTGTCCTAAGGAAATGCTCCCTTAGTCTTCGCAGCTACAATAGACTCACATGATAGAGAGAACCAACTCTTGCAAGTAGCACTCTGACCTCTACATATTCACACACACAAACACACACACACACATACACACACTACAATGTGTATAAAAATGAGTATTAACAGCAAACAGACACATACCTAGTAAAACTTTCACTGTTTACCTAGACTTTAGAAGGAGACATAATCTTCATATTTTAAGTAGGAAAAATATATAATTAATATTGAAAATTTTTGTTTTTATTTGTGTTTAATTTATGGAAAATAGTTTTCACACAATATATTCTGATTATGGCTTCCACTCCCTCTACTCTTCCCAGTTTCTCCTTTCTCTCTCTCTCTCCTCCCATCTAGATCCACCTCCTTTCTGTCTTTAGTTACGAAATACTATCTTTTCTAAAGGATAATAATGTATGTAATGTAAAATAATACAATATGATAAAAAAAACTAACACATTGAAACCAGCCACACAAACAGAAGGAAAAGAACCCAACAGAAGGCACAAGAAACAGAGACCCACTTATTCACAAACTCAGGAATTCTTAAAACTAGAAGCAATAATATGTTCCAAAAGAACCTACAGAAGGAACAGAGAGAAGAAAAAAACATAAAAAATTAAAATAATAATATAAAATTTAAAACAAAAGACCTAACTTGACATTGTAAGACAAGGAACTTCCAGCAATGCCCTTGAAGTTTTTTTTTTTTCTTTTTTTCTTTTTTTGTTCTGTTGGCCATCTACTTTTAGGCATGGAATCTACCTTTAAATGTAGTTTGTTTCCTCAGTAACACTCTCTTGGAGGACACTAAGTTTTTATTCTCAAGTGGTTATCAGTTGAAGCTTGCTTCTGGTTTAGGGATGTGGGCATGTGTTCATGTTCTCTTTCAGCCCCAGAGCCCCATCTAGTGCAGACCTGCACAAGCCCTGTGCATTCTGTCTCAGCTCCTGTGAGTTCATGTATTTTGTCAATGGTGATTTAGAAGGTTGTGTCTCCTTGGCATCCTCCATTCCCTCTGGCTCTACACTTTTTCCAACTCCTCTTACAGGGGGTTCCCTGAGTCCCAGTGGGAGAAATTTGATGTAGACATCTAAACATCATGAGTGTTGCAAACTATCTCACTCCCTGCAAATTGGCTGTGAGTGTATTTGTTCACATCTACTGCAGGTAGAAGTTTCTCTGATGATAGCTGAGAAAGGATAGATAGATGAATGATGGATGGATGGATGGATATATGCGTGGAGAGACAGACAATAAGACTTGTTCTTGCATGACAGAATGTTTTTCATCATTGTGAATATTTGTGTTTTTAAAAGTTTTTCTAGCAAATACATTTAGCTTTTATAACATGCACACTTTAAAATGTTTTTTAGTGACTTTATTCAATGGACTTTATTCAAGTTTCTAATGTAATGAACTATGTTATTCTACCAGATTACAAAACAGCATAATGTGGACGCCACAATCTGATTACTAATGAATGTTAGAGAATGTTGCCTCTAGCATCTTTACAAGTTTGAATATTAGAACAAGCCATAATAAGAGTACCTGGGTGACCATCAAGTCAGACTAACAGGTGACATTATTAGTATATGTTCCTTCGCAGAAGTGTGAAGAATGTACCCATTGTATGACGAGTATTCTTTTCAAATCTACCTTTTCTGTGTTAAAAAATATATTTTCTATTATCACAGTTTTCTTCAGAGGGTACAATTTCATAGTTCAAATTTCAGTTTGTATATGTAGATATACTTTATTATATATAAGTTCATATATAAGTGCATATAAACTATATGTAATATTTTATAATTTTTTTCATGGTGCTGGAGAGATTGCTCAGTGGTTAAAATACTTGTTGCTCAAGCATGAGTTCCAGATTTCAGATCCCCAGATCTCACATAAATGTCAGACGAACATAGCAGCACACCCACAATTCTAGCCTCAAAAAGTAGAAATGGGATCCCCAGATTCAGCTGGCTAGCAAATCTATCTATATTGGAAATCTTGGTGTTTCACTGAGGAAACCCACTCTGATGAATAAACTGAAGAAGGAGGAGTGGAGATAATTTTTAACATCAATCTTGGATCTCCACATGCTTGTGTGCACACATGATATACCCATACATACATTAGTGTTCCCATATACAGGCAAACATGCATGTACACACATGCATACCATACACAAGAAAATGAAATAGATAGTAGGTAAGAAGGGGAGAGGAAGGTGAGAGAGAGACAGAGACACAGACACAGAGAGTGGGGGGGGAGGAAGAGAGAGAGAGATTGATTGAGAGATTGATTTCAGAACTAAATTATGATACCTAACACGAATGGTAGTAACTGTGGCTTCCTTCACGGGTCACAAGCATAGTAAGTACCATGGTGATGAAGCTGTCACATCTCCTACAGATCTTACAAAGCAGACTATGCATTTTCTCTTCAGCATGACTAATCTGTAGACTGGTTTGTTAATGAGACATTTGATCAATGAACACCAATGCTTGATATGACCCTAGGACATAAAAGCAATTTCTCTTCACATGTAGTATTGACCTTCGGAGAGACTGTGAACTGTGGAATACATATTTAAAGCATGGTACTCAAATTTGTCATTAGTTTTCAAAACAAATTCACCATGAGTACAATGAATCACACCACCCTGACATCCTGTATTTTTGTATTGTCATTTTTCTCCTAATTAAGAAAAACAGAGCAGAATTCTAATGGTTCATTTGATGATTAAACCCATAAAATCATTCTTGAAACAATTATTTTAGTGGTAGTCAGAGGAATAATTGAAGCCTATGACTTAGTGGGGTCATAATTATCCTACAAGGGTCATTTTCTGCCAGACTCACAGGGATGCACGTGGATCCCACGATCTCCGCTGAATTTTACATGAGTGGAAGAGACTAAGGTGAAAGGCAAAAGCCTCTTGAACCTCCATTTTCCCAGAAGAGCCCCCTAAGTAAACTCACTTAAACCATCACAATTAGTACAAGCAATCTCATATTTGTTAATAGAATACTGATACTGTGTTTTCAAACAACTTCTTGGGTTTAAATTGGCTAATAAAATACAGACTAGAGGTTGGGAAATCAGTCAGTGTCCTATTTTGGGCTCCCATTGCTATGATAAAACACCAGGACCGAAGGCAAATTGAGGAGAAAGGGGTTTATTTGATTTATCCTCCCACATCCTTAGTTCACCACTAAAGGAAGTCAGGACAGAAACTCAAACAGAGCAGGAACCTGGAGGCAAGACCTGATGCAGAGGCCACAGAGGGGTGCTGCTGACTGGCTTGCTCCCCGTTGCTTGCTTAGCCTACTTTCTTATAGAACCAAGGATCACCAGCCCAGGGATGGCACCAGTCACAATAGACCAGGCCTTCCTACATCAATCACCAATTAAGAAAACAGGTTTGCCAACAGCCCTGTTTGTTTGTTTGTTTGTTTGTTTGTTTGTTTTTGTTTTTTCCCCCTGAGACAGGGTTTCTAGGTGTAGCCCTGGCTGTCCTGGAACTCACTCTGTAGACCAGGCTGGCCTTGAACTCAGAAATCCACCTTCCTCTGCCTCCCAAGTGCTGGGATTAAAGGCGTGTGCCACCACTACCCAGCTTTCCTACGGCCTTATGGAATCATTTTCTCCATTGGAGTTCCCTCCTCTCTGATGATTCTAGCCTGTGTCAATTTGACACAAAAACCAGCTGTACGGTCAGTGCATAGCATCCTTGCACACCAAGTGTGAAGACCTGAGTTCAGTTCACCAGAACCCATAGGAAGCCAGGAACAATAGTAAACGTATTTGTCATCTCCATGCTCCTTAGGCATGATCAGAGATTGAGACAGGAGACTGCCTGGAAGCTTATGGGCCAGCCAGTCTGCTGTATGCAGCAGTGGGTAGGCATGCTGGATCACACAAGATAGAGCACAAGGACCAGCACCTAAGGTTGTTCTGTGACCTCCATGTGCATGCAATGATATGTGTATCCATATCTGCATGAACACACACACAGTTTCTCTCTCTCCATCTCATCTTTGACTGCCTCTGTGTATATCTCGGTATCTCAGGTATCTAGCTAGCTAGCTAGCTAGCTAGCTATCTATCTGTGTTTTTCTCTCTCTTCCACTCCTGAATAACAGGCTAGAGATGCTTAGAAAAGTGTTTTTAAGTATGATGCCCTGAGTTTAATTCCCACTACCAAATAAAGAGCCAGCACAGTGGCATACTTCTGTAATGCCAGCACTAACATCATCTTGCCAAGATGAGGATACAGCTTTAGTCCATAGCCTCAATTAGTCAAGCGAGTCTATTTTGTCATTTTCTACTTTACCTTATTAGAATGGGTTTTTGCTGTTGAAATTTAATGCATGTTATGACAGTCATGTCAAAAGCATAGACTAGCAATTGCCGATTCCTTTCTGGTTTGTCTCTTTCTCTCCTACTTCGTCAATATGGGTCAAAAGTTAATGGATTGTGTTCATTAAATTACTACTAATGACCTCATTTTCATAAAACAACTCACCATTCTGCCAGTTTTTCTGTTTGTCTGCTTTTCTATAGGAAATGAACCATCAATTTGAAAATGAATCAAAACTAGAAAATATTTATTTCAGAGGTCATAGATATTGGTTTGTTTTAGCATTTTTCACAAAAGAAAACTTTTGAATATATGATGCAGCTAAAATTATATCCATAAATCTGCATCCTAAAAATTAATAAAGAACGCTTTCTCAACCTTATTACAAGCTGTGGATGCACATTGACTTTGAGATACACATTTATGCTGGTGGTGACAGTAGAATCTGGGGAGAATATTACAGAATGAAGGTATCATTTTAAGAAAAAGAACACCGGAATCTGATTGAAGTCCCTTTGAGTCTTCCTTGTGTACCAGACTATGAACAAAAAAATTGAAACTCATGATTCATGAAGACAGACAGACAGACAGACAGAGAGAGAGAGAGAGAATTATAAACCAAATATTGGCAAGGATTTACAGTGGGTGGGAAACAACTCAGACTCTAGGTAGCTACAACAATTGGAGAAGCCAGGTTCATTCCCTGTAGCAGTGACTGGGACTGAGTGGCCTTGGATGACAGCTTCTCTGAGCCCACACTAAATCTAACAAGTGGGTCTTAATAGTTTCATGCTGATCTCTCTGTAAGTAGCTTAGTGACCCACCACGGCAGAACCCAACCCCCACCAAAATTAGGCTCCAACCATTAGTATGGATGTAAAATTATTAGATGTGTAAAAACACACACACACAGTAAAGTTATGATTTGTGTCCTAGAAAAAATATCAGCTGGTAAAATTAATTATTTTCAATATACATGTCAATGATAAATTATTCTGGTGGCTGTATTTCTTTACTCTTGCTAGTCCCCAGTAACCACACAGAGAAAACAAGATTTATTTCCAGCTGAACCTCAAAGGCTGGGTAGTTAAATATTAATCCTCTATGCTAATATGGCTACCTCCCAGCCACATCCCATGATACTTGCATGTTATTAGTGACCTGGCTCTTTGGGCTTCAGATGCTTTTTCTCATGGCGTCTTCTTGGAGCCTCTCCTCCTCATGGCTGATCTGAAACACACACACACACACACACACACACACACTCTCTCTCTCTCTCTCTCTCTCTCTCTCTCTCTCTCTCTCTCTCTCTCTCCCCTGGTTGGTAGAAGTTTCTGCCCCATTCTCTCTTTTGTCCAACCATTTTTTTGACAAGGCGAAGAGTAAAAGGTGAGAATTGTTTACACAAACTTGAGACAGAAGATTCTAGACCTAGGCATTCCGTACAATGTTCAGATTGAAACAAGATATTAGGGCAGCAAAATCAGCATTTCAACAACACAGATTAAAAAAATGAATGTATTAAGGAAGGTTCACTGTGGAACAAATAACTGTAAGCAATCTGAAGAAGTGTATTAATATCAGAGACATAAACTTGAGAATTGACGATGTGCATGGGTGAAAAGACAGACAATAGAAAGTTTTTGAAAAGTGTCTCAGAGAGGCCTGCCTCTGCCTCCCAAGTGCTGGAATTGAAAGCATGAGTCACTATGCCCAGCAGCACTGGGTTTTATTTAATTTTGTAGGTTTTATTTGGTTTTTGTTTTGTTTTGTTTTGTTTTGTTTTGTTTTTTGAACATGAGAAACAGGGCTCAAAAATAAAATGAATATGAACAGTTATATTCTGAGAGCTAGGGTTCTTGTCCCATTGCTTCAGTTCTACTACAAGTAACCGTTGTGTCATCTGCTTTCTCTTCTCTGTGTCATTTTTTGGATAAAAGTCAGCAAACATTCATGCATGTGTATTTACATGTCTGTGGCACATGTTTTTCCTTTCCATTTTCTCGTGGTATACATGCTCTCAAGGACATGTATACACACTGAAAGACATGTGCCTTGCCTTTTGTGCATTACCACCTATGCTATGAATTATTCTACAGCAGCTCAGAGGGAGCGTCCTCATTTTCCTCTTCTTTCACGGTGCTCAGTTCCCTACTTTGTGAGTGAGCACTGCCCTCTGGGAATGTTCGTAGGCTTTGCTAACCATTCATTCAAAAGTCCATCCAGCTACTGATGAACAAATCAACAGGAACCCGAGGGCAACATCAGCTGTGACTCTCAGCAGCAGTTCATGCAGGAGTCAGATTGCTGTCCACAGCCCAGAAGGCATCTCAGGAGCTCTGTCCCTCAAGTGTCATGACTCGGGAGCTAGCAGATGAGATCCAAGTCAGACAGAGGCAAGGGAGAGATGGGGAAGGCGGGGATGCTCCTAGCTCCCAAAGAAGCCATTTCTTCTAGTAATAAATCACACATGTACACACACACACACATGCACAAATATACATAGTCATACATACATAAACAGACACATATACATACAAACACACATATAAACATACACACATACATACAAGCACACACAGTCATACATACATACATAAACAGACATACATACAAACACACACATACAAACATACATGCACTAAAGTCATACAGTCATACATAAACAGACACACACAGATACAGATATATATAATACATGCACATACATAGATTATAAACAGACACATACATACACACAAATGTATAAGCACAAAGACATGCACACATACAGACACACACACACACATTTATTTTGTTTGAGACAGGCTCTCTCTAGCCCTAACTGTACTGGAACTCCTAATGTAATCCAGGCTGGCCTTGAACTCATAGAGATCCTTCCTGCTGCCACCTACTGAGTGTTTGGATTGAAGATGTTCACTATTATTATATCTGTCTATGACAAACATAATTTTAACTGTCCATAGTAGTCATATGCCCAGGTTAAAGGTTGGGCATCTTACATGGAAGCATATATAATTTATTACTACCTTCCCAGTCAAGATGCATTTTATAAGTTGGGGTCGTTTACATCACAGGCAGTGTTACTTGGTTAGACTGAGCATTCTAACGTTGTGGAATTGCCAGGAGTACAGACTGACAGTTAAATAAATCCCCACAGAGAAGGCAAAATGGTTTGGCTAACACTACCCACAGAACATATACCAGAGTTTATTCAACCAAGCCTCATACTGATGGGCATCTGGGTTCCTTCCAATCCTTCGTCTCAGTGAACATTGCATTGTGTGACTGGACTGAGCTGATTCACACTTACAGCAAGTGATGAGTGCTCACAGTAGATTCCTGGAGGTGGGATTGGCTGTATCAAAGGATCCACACCCACTACGTTATTCCCACTGCAGGGGTTGGTTTTGCCATCTCTCCTACAGTTGTGAAATACACTCTTTATTCCAGTTTTTTTTTTAAAGGGTGTGTTGTCAGAATCTTGATTCTTGCATCTGGTGTTAAAAATATGGTGCTTTAGTGAATTCTTGTGAGCACTGATTTTGTATACAAGGTTAGAGTTCTTTTCTTTTTCTAAATTGCATTTTATTTTAATGCAGGACGGGTGTACATGCTGAGGCATGTATGGGTGGTTAGAAGACAACTTCCAGGGGTTGCTTCTCTTCTTTTCACTGGGTAGGACCCAGGGAAACAACTCGGGCCGTGAGGCTTTGTAGCGAATTAAGGAAAAGTGTCTTTCATCTGCTTCAGGGTTCCCTGTGTCTGGCATCCATCCTGTTTTAACAGGATTTCTAGTGAGAAAGCTGTTGAAGACAGATAGTGTTCTTAATAATGTATTTTATGTGTCTCATTAAAAACAAGGGAGGCAGAGCCAAAAGTATGCAGACCATCTATTATTAAGGGAAATAGACTGGTGTCGAATTGATTTTTGCCCACCATCAAAACTCAAAAGCTGCCCTGGGATCCATTTCCCTGAGCCTGACTTTTGGCCCAGCTGATTATGGGTAAATAACCAGCCAGGAGTAAAGTGTTAGTAAATAAGATGGTTTGGGAAGTGTAGTAAATTAAACTCCTGTGAGACTCTTGAGCTGCTTCTCCTTGACCTGAAGATACAGCTTGATTGATAGAGTGAGTAACATTCCCAAGGCCCTGGGTTTTATCACATGACCACATAAATCAAGCATGGTTGCCTGTAAACCCAACACTTGAGGAAGTAGAGGCAAGAGACTCAGGAGTTCAAGATCATCCTTAGATACAAAATGAGTTTGAGACCAAGCCAGGCTACATATAAAGCAAGATCGAGCCTTATCTTAAAAAAGATTTTTCTCTAATGCTAGGGAAAAAAAATCTCCTGGTACATTTCATGAGTGACATGTAACACGACCTATTGAACCTAATTAAGCCCTGTCCTCACACACACCTTAGGGAAGATCTGGGGTTTATTTCCCTCTTATTTTAGGCCCATGTATTACTCTTGTTTAGTGTCCTGCTTTTGTTTCTGTTGCTGTGATAAAAATACTGAGTATGGCAAGTTTAAAGCAGCTGGTCACATCCACAGTCATGAGCAGAATGTGCCCATGGCTCAGCTCACCATCTCTACTTTTACACAGTCCAGGACATGAACCCACCACCCACAGTGTGCTGAGACGTCCCACATTTATTAACATGACCAAGACAGCTCCCCCCACCCCCCAGATATCCTCACTGGCCAACCTGATGTACAAAGTTCATCACTGAGTCTCCCACCAAGGGGATTGCAGATTGGGTCAAGCTGACAGTTAACACTCACCATAACAGTGATGGTCAGGAGCCTTCTTTCACAAGTCCTGGAACAGAGCCATCCTCGTGGCTCAATATCCAATACTTGATCCTCCAGGATATTCTTTTTCTGCTCCCCTTTGTCTGGGTAGCCTGGTCTGGAAGAGGTCGCCTCAGTAGGTGAAGTCAGCAGCGAGCACAGTCAGTGGACCAAAGGCAGGTCACTGCGAGGAGCTGGGGCTCATTGTCTGTAACATTCGATCCCTGAGGCAGGCTACTGCTCCCAATCTAAGGCTCTTTGGAGTGGAGGCCTCTCTATGCAGGCCACTCTGACCCTAGCTCCTGTCACTCCTCGGCTCTCCGTGCTTATGACTCTAGTCAGTTGATTTCTCATCTATTACCTAGTTCCTCTGTGGCACGCCATACCTTGGGGGTTCCCTGGATTTGCCATACCTATTTTAAAAAAAAAAAACTATTTTTTAAATTTAACTGTATCATCAATTACACTGGGCAATCGTGACCACCAGACCCTGTGAACCTCTCAGAGTATCTTGGTGGTTGCAAAGGCACAGCAATGCCACCTGAAGCCGATGGGAGAAGAGCAGTGGGTGTTCAGAGCACTGCCTCAAGTGAAGCAAGTCCTCTTACCTGCATCTTCTGGCTGGGTTGATGAGGGACTGAGAAAGAGGGTTTGGCAGAACAAGCCAGCAGTACAGGAATAGATGTCATTTTCCCCTGGTGTAGGGAGATGGCTCAGTAGGTGAGCGTGTACCACCAAGTCTGACAATTTAATGTTCAATGCCTGGAACATCATGGAAGGAGAAAGAGCTATCTTCTGGCCACCTGTGCAGTATGGCATGTGTACCTGTACCCTAAAATAAAAGCAAAATAAATATTTTTTTAAAAAAATAGAGAAAGAAACTTTCCTTTATGGTAAATCCAATGAATACATTTGCATTGTTCTCGGCAATACTGCAGAATCCCTGTAGAGAAACATTTGTAGAGAAACGGTGCTCCTTCATTGTGAACCCATGTAGACAGTTATTAACATGGAAAACAAGATGCCATCTTCAGGTCCCATGGAAGCATCCATGGGTCTTCTCTGGTTTCTGATGTTTGCAAAGCTATTTATTTAGATCAAATGCTTCATAACTCATATGAAATAGAAACCCAGCACTATATTTATTTGTGAGATAGGCTTTTTTATTAGATATTTTCTTTATTTACATTTCAAATTTTATCCCCTTTCCTCATTTCCTCTCTGAAAACCCCCTATCCCAGCTCCCCTCTCCCTGCTCACTAACCCACCCACTCCTGCTTCCTTGTGACACAGGCTTTTAACTTCCCAAATAACTAACTCGGTTGGTTCCAAACCACAGTGAGTGGCAAGGCACTGAAGCCTAGCCCACTTGAAACTGCAAGCATGGATGCTCACAGCCAACAAGCCTTTCAAGACATCTGAAATATGTCCATTACCTAGAAAGACATTTGCAAGAGGGTTCCCATTTTTTGTTATGTTTTTGCTATAATCACTTTTTAATGCTCGGTGAGGTTTGTTCCAGAACTCTGTTCACTCAGAAAGAAGGATCATAGATTCTGAAGACGGGCATTTTAATTTTAACCTTGGTACTAGCAGAATAACCAGTGTCTGGGTGATCTGTCTGGCTTCCTGTTGTTAAAACAGCAATGTGTGCTTCGTGAGGTAACTCTGGAGAGTACATGAGAATATATGACAAAAGTCCTCAGTAGTGAGAGTGGTCTCTGTACCCCAACTTTGTTTAGTTACTCAGCTTGCTTCTAACAACCTGTGACACCGCCAGTACAGTTTCCACGGCTGACTTTTGCTGAGACCGGTGCTGATTTCACTGGGTCTGCATGTGAGCTTAATGTTTTAATGGCTATGAGTTCCATGAAATGAGTCCAGCATTTGAATTCCATGGAAGAAGCCTTTCCCTGGACTTTCCCAGCTGTGTGTGAATGGCTTATACATTCCCTGTGCATCAGACATCTGTCTCTCCATGAGAAATCACCAGCATTAATAGATCTTCCACTGGCAGTTAGGCACTGCCTTAGATGCTATGGATATAAATAATAATTTAAAAAGTTTCCAATCATCCAATCACATGGAGAGAAAGCACAAAAGCTTAAAGATACAGAGGTTTTGCATAAATCAAAAGGTCACCATGGGCCCAGTGCTGTGCTAATTACTGCATAGTGTCTCATCTTATCCTTATAAGAATCACATGAATTAGCTAATGCCATTATTTTGATTTTTATAATTGCTTGACCTAGGACTCAACATGGCTTCCAAAACATCAAGCGGACCATAAGGGAGTATAGCAGCGCTCCATAAACGTGGTAGTTCTGGTTCATAGTCAAATGCTGAGACACAGCTACTTTCTGTTATCTGTTCTCATTGGCAAAAGTTTGTTATAGATCTACAACAGTGGTTCTCAACTGGTGAGTCACGGCCCTTTTGGAGGGGGTTCAAACCACCCTTTCACAGGGTTCACACATCAGATATCCTGTGTATCAGATATTTACACTACAAATCATGACAGTAGCAAAATTACAGTTATGAAGTGGGAACAAAAATAATTTTATGGTTGGGGGAGTCACCACAACATGAGGAACTATATTAAAGGGTCACAGCATTAGGAAGTTTGGAGATCACTGCCTAGCAACAGCAACAACAACAACAACAAAAATACACTACAGTAGTACGGGAATACAGTAGAACTTCACAGACATTTGGTAGAGGAAACTTATATCTATTAAATATCATTTGGAAACTAATCAGGGATTGCATTTTCATGATTTTGTGCATTGTATTATTAATTGTTAGGGTAGTTGATGGAAGTCTTGTTTTTTTAATATTTTTTATTACATATTTTCCTCAATTACATTTCCAATGCTATGCCAAAAGTCCCCCATACCCTCCTCCCCACTTCCCTACCCACCCCTTCCCATTTTTTTGGCCCTGGAGTTCCCCTGTACTGGGGCATATACAGTTTGCATGTCCAATGGGCCTCTCTTTCCAGTGATGGCCGACTAGGCCATCTTTTGATACATATGCCGTTAGAGTCAAGAGCTCCGGGGTACTGGTTAGTTCATAATGTTGTTCCACCTATAGGGTTGCAGATCCCTTTAGCTCCTTGGGTACTTTCTCTAGCTCCTCCATTGGGAGCCCTGTGATCCATCCAGTAGCTGACTGTGAGCATCCACTTCTGTGTTTGCCAGGCCCCGGCATAGTCTCACAAGAGACAGCTACATCTGGGCCCTTTCAATAAAATCTTGCTAGTGTATGCAATGGTGTCAGCGTTTGGAAGCCGATTTTGGGGTGGATCCCTGGATATGGCAGTCTCTAGATGGTCCATCCTTTTGTCTCAGCTCCAAACTTTGTCTCTGTAACTCCTTCCATGGGTGTTTTGTTCCCAAGTCTTGTTTTATGGCTGGTTGCAGAATAAAACAACTTCCCATAACCCTGACCCTTCTTAGGCAATAGTGTGAATGTGACTCTCTAACCCAGACACTGAGAAGTGTCAAGGTGTCTAGATGAGGTGTTCATGTTAGTAACTTGAGGAGTTAGTGATACTGGAGCATTGTCTACCTAATAGTTGTATAGGAATTGTGTGGTACGTTTGCAAAAGCTCTGGAGCATCTAGGCTGTTTTCGGTACTTGCTCTACAAGTTTCAAATGTTACTGCTAAGACCCACTTCTCCCAGCTTGCCCCACATCATGCTTTGCTGAGAGGTAGACCCACCATGACCAAGGCTCCCTTGCATGTACATGTACCAGAGCTCCTCCACACTGGAAAATACTCATAGTTCCTCACCATCCAAGAAAAGAGTGGGGATGTGCCATTTTACGTCTTATCTTCATGTCTGTATCTAGAGAGTATTTTCCTGGGAGTCTGGGAAATGCTGTCTGGCCTTCACGTGGAATCTTTCCTCTTTCCATGGCAAGCACAGCGTCTGACAGCCACTGCCCTCTGCTCCTAGGATGAATAAAAATGTTTGGCAATGTGTGTGAAAAACCTGGTTAAATGAGTTCAATCACTTAGGTACTTCCTTGAACTCAGTGTGCTTATTTTATAAAACGTGGTTGAACTGGTATGAACTTTATAACTCATCAGGACCAGGATGCTGAAAAGACGTTATTGCTAAAAGCACAGTATTTTGATTAAATGTACTGTAGGGTGTGAGATGCAGGGAACGATGCATAAATCCTTTAGAGCTGATTGTACATAGAGTGGAACACGGACTTCTGAAAGCTACTCATTGTCTGATCACATCTTATCAGTTTAGATAGACACTATTTAGTTTTGGTAAGACTTGGTCACATGGCCCTTCCTATGTTGAATGTTTCTGAGAGCATGCCAAAGCAGAGCTGGTGCTGTAGACTGAGAGAGAGCATCAAAGGATACTGCATTGAATGCTCACATTCAGGAATATCACATCAAACATGGGCACCAAGGGACCCAGCCAATGTGCTCCATTCTCCATGGATAGTTTCCCATAGTGGTAACGTTCTGACCTCCACACGTTAGGCATTGGTATGCATCGTCTCCATAGCAACTTCTCTGTTTGAACAAGGACCATTAAGAACCACATGAAACGTTACTGTTAGAGAAAATGGTTCTGCCACATGTTTTCATTCTCAGGGGGGTTGTTTTTCTCTTTAATTATTTTCATATCTGAAGTTGGCTTTCCTCAGCTTACTGTAACCTTAGCTCATAGTCTTTATGAGGGGGAAACACACACCTGCTTTGACTTCTGTTTACTGAAATGCCCGTGTCGTACAGGTGAGTGTCCCCTTTGGTACTCTCCTAAGTGCATCATGGTTCTATATTGAACATGGCTTTTTCTGTTTTACAATGGGGCCATGCTAATAGATTCTTGTTACCATCCAGTGTCTAGAACTAAAGTAGTTCTCAGTGTATATTTCCCCCATGTAATGCTGGTGTTCCAAAATAAAAACAAATTCTGAACAAGACAGGTAAAAATCAGAATGTATGCTACTGTATGCTTACACACACATGCCTGCCTGCCTGCCTCTCTGCCTGCCTGCCTGCCTGCCTGCCTGCCTGCCTGCCTGTCTGTCTGTCTGTCTGCCTGTCTGTCTGTCTGTCTGCCTGCCTGCCTGTCTGCTGTCTACACATATATATGTGCTGGTGGGTGTACAAGTACGTATGTAGAGGTCAGAAGACAACCTTGAACAAAAGTAAGGAACGTTCTACTTTGTTTATGAAGGCAATGTGTTTCACCCCTCTGGAACTTATTGAATGGACTGAGCTTGCTAGCCAGTAAACCCCAGTCAGCAGCCTATCTCCACAGCCCCAAAACTGGATCACAGGCGTGAGTGAGAAACTATGCCTGGGGTTCTATGTGGGTCCTTGAATATTTTATACAGGTCTCCATACTTAAACAACAAGCATTTTACCAACTGAGCAATTTTCCTAGCTATAAAAATCATACTTTTAAAAACACTGTTGTAGTGGAGTGTGGTAGCAAACACCTTTAATCCCAGTACTCCGGAGGCAGGTGGGATCTTTGTGAGTGGTCTACATATTGAGTTCCAGGCCAGCCAGGGTTAGACAGTAAAAACTTATCTCTAAAACCAAGGCAAGCCAAGCAACCCAGAAATGCTATTTTGTCTAACTGATCTTCCAGCTGCTCATAAACGTCTCCACACTGGGATCACCTTTGCCTTATCTGTGTAAACCTGGCCTCTCTGAGGATGCTGGCCTGGCTAGAAAGAAACTCTTGCTTCATTCCTTTAACAAACAGTACAACAACCAAGCTCACCAGTTAAATGAGGTCATAGAGCAAGCAAGAACGTTAAAATAGCTGGTGTTAAAATATACATGCCTGAACAGACTCATCAGGTTGTATGTATGTATGTATGTATGTATGTATGTGTATGTATGTATATATGTGTGTGTATTTTACATGATATATTACATATGATTATATTTATATATTCATGCAGATGTAGATATATGTAACAGTAACAATAAGAAGAGAAGGCATGAATCTGAAGGGTATGGGAAATGGAGGACCTGGAGGGAGGGGATGGAGGGAAATTATGTAATTATATTTTAAGTTTTGAAAAACTTATATGTGAAAATTAAATACCAAATTATACTACCTTACAATATACAGATATTAGTAGTCACTTAAAATCATAAAACTTGTGGGATCACTTTGAGATTTTTGTTTTCTCAGTCAATTGTTTTGCCTCTGAGAAGAGCAAGCTGCAGCTGACGAAGACTCGGTGCTCAGCGGGGCTGAGTGGGGTTCTCGGTTCTTCTCTTGTGGGCAACAAGAGCACTGAGGTGGCAAAGACTCGGTGCTCAGCGGGGCTGAGTGGGGTTCTCGGTTCTTCTCTTGTGGGCAACAAGAGCACTGAGGTGGCAAAGACTCGGTGCTCAGCGGGGCTGAGTGGGGTTCTCGGTTCTTCTCTTGTGGGCAACAAGAGCACTGAGGTGACAGACCCAGATTCTGCCCTCAGAATGCTGACGTAGCTCCTTCCAGGAGTGCTGAGATTAAACTCAGGTCCTGTGAGGAAGCCCTTTGCTAACCAATCTATTTCCCTAGTGCTGATGTTTTTAATACATTCAGGAAAATATTGATGTTGGGAGACAGCAATTTAGCTCAACAGGTAAAGGCACTTGCTGCCAAACCTGACAACTTGAATTCAATTCCTAGAGACACATGCTGGAAGGAGAGAACCAACCTCAAGCTGTTGTCTGACCTCTCTCTACATGTGCACTGTGGCATGAGTGTACACAGATACACACAATAAATGAATAGAATTAAAAATATGTGTATATATATATGTATATATACATATATATTAAAAACAACACTAAAATATGTACCCTCTCATTTGGGTACAACTATTATATATTTTATATATATATATATATAATATATGATATTATACTGCATATTATATTATATAGTTATATTATAAATTATACACACAAAATATATTGTATACATATATGTATATGTTATATATAATATATGATTATATATGGTTATACTATAGATGATTATATAAAGATATATATAACATATATAATATATTATGTGTATATATGTCATGAAATAGGAAGTTGTATCTAGCATCTTCCTTGCTCAGTTAGAAAGACATGCTGACCTAGCTGAAGCAGAGGACTGAGGAGAAAATTTGCATTGAGGATTTGCTTTTCTCCAAGGAGGAGGGGTCTATCACAACTAAAAGTAAATACCGTCATGTGGTGAATTGCTTCCCTTGTCCGCTGTGTAGCCAGAGAGGCTCGCTCGCAGCTTTGGCTTGTTTAGCAAGTACCTTTTGGAGGCCGGACACTGAGTCAGTAAGGAATTGAGCAGAACGCCTCCCCTATACATGACAAGATGACCACAATGATCATGATGTGCATTGTTGGATAACGAGCTGCTTGTGGGTATGATGATGAGTCACTCGGGACTCGGTTCATTTACATGCAATAAAAATTACAGCGTGGAAGTGCAAGGAAAAGAGCCAACTCTTTAGTCTTATTTCTTCACTGAGTAAGCTTTTGTGTAGATCCCTTGAGACAGGAAAATCCTAACCAGTGCACATAAAAGCCCATCACAGAGGAACTGAAATGATCTTCAGAAAAAAAAGATAGTAATGAAAATCTTTGCCATTTGTAGTCTGGAAGCACCGGCATC
Source organism: Mus musculus (assembly GCF_000001635.26). Lineage (NCBI taxonomy): Eukaryota > Metazoa > Chordata > Mammalia > Rodentia > Muridae > Mus > Mus musculus. The sequence continues at coordinate 5,868,126 of NC_000076.6, read as the reverse complement.
CAGCTTGCTGGCACATGAGGAGAACAGCTCGCTTCTGTATTCCCTTGACAGAGCTGATACTTGCCAAGTACTTACTGTGAGTGCAGGATTTGGTCCAACTCTTTTAACCCCCAGAGTGATGCTGGTATGTTGATGTACTCTATTGTTAATTTCTATCTGCCAGTGAGGAAACTGCCACAAACGAGCGCTAAGTAACTACCCAAAGGTCTTCCTGTAAACGATAGACACAAGACTTAGACAGAAGCAATATGAACAGAGAGCTTGTTCACACACCACACTTCAGCGTGCCATTGAACCTGGCTAGATCTAGTCTTGCATCCCGCCATACCCAGAGGGCCTTGTGCTTCTAGCGTTGCCTCCCTGACAGCTCTGGGTTCATGGGCAATTCTTGCCCAGACCCAGTTTTTACCATGAGTTCTGAGGATATGAATTCAAGTGTTTATGCTTCTGTAGCAAGTCCTCTAACCTGCTGGACCATCTTCCTTGCCCAAGAACTAACTTTGATGTACAGAATCAGTTCTTCTCCAAGTCTTCCTAAATTTCCAAAATGGATCACCTCCTTATTACAACCTCATAACTATTAAAGGTGTAAGTGCTTTCTCTTTCTCCCAAAATAAGGAAACGCAAAACTCATTGTTCTCATAGTTATATGTTATATAAATCAAAATATCCAGTTTTATATAAGTTTTTAGATATAATCCAAGTGTTTCCCTTGTGTGTGCCTCTCACACTCACATACACAGTCACATTCAGAGAGACACACCCAGTTCTCTAAGACCCATACTGAAGTTCACACTCATCCTTTATTGGGAAGGTTTGGGGGAACAGTGGTAACGTAGTGTCAGTCCTGTTAACTATTTTATTCAGAACAACACACAGGGTTAATATAGTCCTGCAAATACCTACTTGTTTTCACGTGCTGCCGTGAAGCTGTGTTTCCCATCCTAGCTTTAAACAGCTACTTTGAGACCTAAAATCATCATCTTTTAAATTTATCCTTTTAAAATTTTATCTTGTCTTATATGGCTCTGTCTTCAGTCTATAAAATGGTTTTGATCACTGCACCTGATCCAAAGGGAACCTGAAAAGGAGGAGAAATGAAAGGGTAAAATTATTCACAGCTGGAAATGAGATCAGACTTCCATTAGCCTCCCTTGAAAGTCACACATATTATATAACAGGATCAACCCTCTCTGGTCATTGTATGTAATTTCTGGGTTTTCGTTATTAACGCATTTGTGTAATCTTGGAAGATGGAATTGTGAAGCTGGGACCATCGGTATCAATTGCATTGCAGCCTTCCCAGCATCTTATTATAAATGATGCACTTCTGAATGTGACTGATGGGAGGGAAACATTTAAGGCTGCAAACTGGACACTTTGCTAGCTCTGCTGTGCTCTGCTCCAGCTCCTGGGAGGTTCTAAGAGAGCTTGATGTGAATTCCGAGCTTGAAGCAGCTACATGATTCTTCTAGAGCAGCTTCCTCTATTTTCTTACCCCACCCCAAGACTCAAGGATAGAAGGATGAAAAGAATCAGCTTCCACATGTTCAAAAGTATCTGAGAATTATGCTTCATTAACGTAATTCTTCTATGTTTTATTTATGACATTAAAATTTGTTTTGATTAAAAACTGAGATTAATGAGGACGAGAAGATAAAGGTCTGCATCGTGCCGATTTTCCTTCTGTATGTGCTGATAAACCCCACCCCTTTCCCTTCAACACTGGTGTTGAATTTTCAGGTGTGTGCCCTGAAGGACACGGGAACATCCTGCTGTTAGCCATGATTTCAAGAGGGCTTGACTCAGTTTCTCAATCCACTTATCTATTCTGTTGCTGCACTACCAAAATTATCCTAATTACAGGCGCTGGAGAGATTGCTCAATAGTTAAGAGGACCCACCTGGTGGCTCACTACCATCTGCAGCTCCAGCTCTGGGGGCTTTAATGCTCTCTTCTGCCCTCTGCAGGCATCAGGAATGCATTGTGGTACAGGCAAACATCCATATACATAAAATAAATACATTTTATAATATCATAGTCTTATGTTAATAAGTAAGATAAGCACCCCTCTGTTCTTCCAGAAGTGCCTGACTTATGAATTGTCTTTGGGTTTTTTGTTTGTTTTTGTTTTGTTCGTTGTTTTTCCCACTGATTAACTTATTTATTCACTTAACATCCTAATCAAAGCTGCCCTTCTTCTCCCAGTCCCCCCATATACACACCTCCTTCCCCCTCTCCTCTGAGAAGGGGAGGTTACCCCAGGAAACCAATACACCCTGGCACATCAAGTCATTGCAGGACTAAACACACCCTCTTCCACTGAGGCCAGACATGGCAGCCCAGTTAGGGGAACAGGATCCACATACAGCAATAGGGTCAGGAACGGCCCATCTCCAGTTGTTGAGAGACCTGCATGATGACCAACCTACATATCTATTGTCTTTTAAGAGGCTCCACAAAAAAAGTGACTGAATCAGATACAAAGACCCACAGTCAAACATTATACAGAGCTCAGGGAGTCTTGTGGAAGAGTTGGGGAAAGGGTTGAGGGACCCAGAAGGAATAGGCAATGTACAAGAAGACAGACAGAGGCAACTAACCTGAACCTGAAGACTAAACCACCAACCAAAGAACATACACAGGCTGGACCTAGACCCCAGCACAAATGTAGCAGAGATTTGTTTATTTTTAATGCCTTTTGAATCCTTTATTAAATTCTGAGAGTGGCATAACTAATATTTTTATCATGCACACACTGAGCTTATAAAATTATTTTATTTTATTTTATTTATTTTATTTTTTTTTTTTGGTTTTTCGAGACAGGGTTTCTCTGTGTAGCCCTGGCTGTTCTGGAACTCACTTTGTAGACCAGGCTGGCCTCGAACTCAGAAATCCGCCTGCCTCTGCCTCCCGAGTGCTGGGATTAAAGGCGTGCGCCACCACACCCGGCTTATAAAATAATTTTATAACAATGAACATTTAAAAAACTTTTGATGCCATTATCTGAGAAAATAACGAGTTCCATGTGCAGGCCCTGTGTTTTTGTAGACAACTATAGTTTCCCATCAAGCACTTATATATATTTTTAGCTATAGTACTTTTTAAAGTTTGCTATCTTCATTATGCCTTGCAAATTGGTGATTAGCCCTAGTATCTTGGAAATAAACAAGTTCGACACGACTGGCTCTTGCGCTGTCTTTGATGAAGCATCGCCTCAATCTTTTGGAATTTTCCTGTAAGAAGCACCACATGAATCGGCAGGCATAGGCTTCCCTTTTCGTCATTCTCACCGCTTCCTAGACACTTGCAGCGGAGCCTAGGAAATCGATATTGGGTATAATAATGTTGGGTGTAAAACACCTCATGGCCCTTTCCTTGTTTTACCAATGTGCAGCATATAGGAGGCAGGCATAAATATTTGTTAAGCTGGTTCAGGAACACCAATGGTGTCCTGGAAGGGACACATGAGATAGAAAGATCATATGAGTCTGTGCCCGGGAGAGTAAGCAAGGATAATCAGTACATCCAAGAGTCGTAGGTCGGTGTTTGTCTTCTTCACCGTGGGCTGCTATAACAAATGTCCATGGGGGGCGGGGTTGTAAACCAGGGAGGTGTGTTTATGGTGGTTTCATTAGCTGGGAATCTGAGTGATGGGTCCAACATGGCCAGGTTCTGATGAACTAATGATTTCTACCAGTAGTCTCATATGGGAGAAGGCAGCAAAGTGACCTGGGGTCCACTATGTGAAGACAGGAAATTCACTCCCACGGATTCCATCTGCCTTCACTCAGTTACGTCCAAAAGCCTTACCTTTTAGTACCATCACAGTAGAGACAAGGAGTTCCATTTATGGACTTGAGGATGATAAGCTCGGTTCACTCTAATGCTGGATGCGACCGATAGGCCTGTTGTGTCTTAACTTATTCCATCGCATTACCCCAGAATACCAGGAGCCCAGCAGCATATAACAAGAAGCATGCTTTGGGCCTTGCCATTCTAGAGTCTGGAGAATTAGAAGTTAGGGCCCAACATGTGCTTACTTTTTTGATGCAGGCCACATGCTAGTTCAGTACAGGGCAGAGAGCAGATAGCAAGCGGTCATATATGAAGGAGTGGACTCAGGGGAAAGCCGACTTAAAATAATCCACTCTTGTGGCTTTCTCTTAGCTCGTTCAGTCTCACTGGAAATACATTAACGCTTTCACCAGAGTGGACCGACCACGAGCCAATGGCTCATAGGGGTTTCCACTACTGCTACTGACCATGTGGAAGAGTTAAACTTCAGCATGCATTTTCCTGGGATAATCTGACATGCAACCCACTACAATTCAGTAAACAGGGGAAAATGACTTCTGGATTAAAACAAGACAAATCTTGGGGACATTGGCATGTCTACAAAACCAGTTTCCAGGGAAGGACAGTGTCCCCTCCTCCTGATTGATGTAGTCTTAAATTTACTTCTCATTCTTTCTAAACAGAGAAACTTGGGGGCTTCCCATAGCTAGTCGTTAAGTCTGCTGTCCAGTTTTCCAGTTCAATGCTTAATTGTTAGCATGCCGTGGCTCCCTCCCTCTGACTTTGTTTGCTTCTGACTCGAGTCCAGCAATACAGCGTATTACAACAAAGAGTAACACACTGAGTGAATCTGTCAGAAATAATCCCCACTCCCGAAGCTGTGTTTAGGTGAATATAAAATTATGGCGTGCCATACTCTCAGCATATGGAAAGCATTATTTTCTTCCCTGGTACCACGCCTGTTAACAGCTTACTGTCAATCAAACTCAGTGCTATTAATTCCATATTCCCCTTCAGCTTTGTAAATTAGTGTTTTACTATAATATGTATAAGCGTGAGCTTAGTTTTATTTCATTCATCCTGCTCAGCATGTACAGTGTTCTTTCACTTTGAGTCTCTGGTTTGCTTTCTTCTGAGAAGTTGCTAGCCAACTCTCCTTAAAATATCACTTCGCTGACAGTCCGTTACTTCTATCTTGAGGCTAAAAATATTTTTGAGTTGTATGCAGGGGCCTCTTTGTTTCCCCTCTACTTGGGCCCATTTTCTTATGCTTTAATCTTTTGCTTTTATCTTTACTGCATGCTCTATATATTCTTTGGCACTATGACTTATTTCTTGTAGATTTTTAAAGATATTATCTTAGATTTGTTTATTTTATTTTATGCGATGAGTGTTTTGACTGCTTGTATGTGTGCCATCTGTGTGTAGTGCCCACAGTGGCCAGAAGAGGGCATCTGATATCTCCTGGAACTAGAGTTCCAGGCTGCTTGTGAGTGCCCTGTGGGTACTGGGAATTGATCTGGGTCCTCTGCAAGAGCAGCCAGTGGTTCTGACTACTGAGCTTGCTTTGGGTTTTCCATTCCTGTTGCGTTGTGTCTAACCGTGTTTCTCTTCACTTGCCTTTACCCAGGCTCTTCATGACTTAATATTTTCTGTCTCCCTTTAGGCAGTTGGGTTCTGAAGCAGCTGACATGAGAAAACGGCAGCAGTCACAAAATGAAGGAACACAGGCTGTGTCTCAAGCGCCTGGAAACCAAAGGCCCAACAATACCTGCTGCTTCTGCTGGTGCTGTTGCTGCAGCTGCTCCTGGTAGGTCGATCCTAGATCCAATATGAGCCCGTGTGCCAAACCTCCATCCCATAGAGAGTTCTCAACCTGTCCTATTTGCCCATGGTGTCCATAGAAATTACTGTAGACCATCACTGATGTAAGACACCCATCTCCAAAAGCAAAATTAACTCCCTCAGAACCTACCTTTAAAATGATAGTCAGGTAAAGGATGGAAATTTGTTTCATGCCATGTTTTCTTCTGTGCATGCATCTTATGGCTATGGGTAAAAAATAAAATTATAACTGGTGGTTCAAGAACTTGGGATATTAAGGAAATACCCAATACTACTGCACATAGTGTTAAGTGTGGTGGGGATTTTTGTCTTTATTTTTAATGTTTTCATCACATGCATAGGGGTTGGTCACTTGGTTGCATAGCCAGGGCGCTGTGAGTTGGGATGGTAGCTTCAGCCATAGCACTCTTGCCAACAAAGGCATCGAATGAAGAGGGAGGAACTCAGACCACCAATCTGAAAGGTCAGACGCTGTGCTTGGAAGGGAGATCAAGCCGGTCAACTAAAATCTCTGATATTGGAGCCAGTGGGTCCGATTTTTGCTATAAGCGAACACTGACAAGCTGCAAGGTGTCTGTTTATTCTCTTGGTTCCTCAGTCCATAGTGAGAAAGACAGGCTGGTCACCAAGGCCCCACCTTATGCTAAGTCTCCATGATACAGGTCTCTTTCCAGGCCCAGATTGCCAAAGTGTGCTTCATGAAACAGTCAGTCAATTCGCAATCATAGGAGTTACATGAATGAGATATTTCGAGATGAGACTAGACTTACTGGAACTTTCCCTCCAGCCCTTTTTCAAGACCCAATTTTATAAGTAGAAGTTCTAACATAGCAGTGGCTACTGAGTCTCCCTGGCCTGTTTCAAAATCTGACAAAATCCCTAGTGGCTAAGTCATCTTCTACATGGCTTCCACTATTTTCCCCATGTCTCTTGAGTTGGTCTTTTGATATGGTCCAGCCTTGCTGTTGCCAGGGTAGAGAATAGAGAATGTCACCACAGCATGTTGATGGTTTCCCTTGATGTAAAAGCTGCCGCAGTTCAGAAAACCTCCAGATACCAGGAAGGCTCAGAATGGTTGGTTTTGTAAGTATAAAATTGGTTTTCTAGATGACGAGTCTCTGCTAGGGAACGTCATCCATGATTAATTTCAAATTTCGATTTCAGATGGAGAAAGGAAAACTCTAGGTGAGGTTGCAAGTCTCTGTCATAGTTGGGTAAAGTTTGTTTTTTGTGCACACTACAGAGACTGTTAATCACAAGTCTTAACCCCATGGAGGACTTAGTGAGGCAGGATGGGAGTTCTTAAGTCAGACTGCCAGAGATCATACCGTATCTTAACTGTTCCCAACTGTGTGACCAATAGCAAGTTAGTTCATCTTTCTGGTTCTCACAATCCTTATCTGTCAAATAACTAATGTGAGCCCATACCTCATAAAGCTATAAAATTAAATGAGATGTGCATGTGGTGCGCTAAGGGGAGCAAATGACACGGAGTAGGCAGTTAATGTGATTTTGCTCCCCAGGCAATGGAAAGTTGCAAGTGGGAATAATAAAATATGTTCAGAGAGTGTAGTGCAAAATTTCAAAACCAGCATGTGGGGCCAGCAAGATAGCTCTGCAGACAAAAGGACTTGCCATGTGAGCCTCATGACCTGAGCTTGATTCCTGGAGTCAACATGGGGAGAGGAGCAAAGCAGCCATAGAGAGCAGACACTCCTGCCCCAGCTCAGGCATGCCTGCGTATGCACACATGTGCACTCATGTCTTCATACATGTATGCATGCACACATGCACATCATATACACACACAATTCTGTGTAAACATTGGGAATACAGTTGCGCAGCGGAAAGTTGTGTTTCTATTTCTCATGTTCACTTTGCCCCTGAGATTATTATTCTATTTACCTAGTAAAGCTTAGTTTTGTTTTGCTTTTTTTTTTTTTACTTTTTTTATGTGTGTGGATATTTTGCCTGCATGTATGTCTATGCATCATGTGACTCAATAGTACTCAGAAAAACCAAAAGATGGTGTCAAATCCCCAGGGACTGGAGTTACAGATGGTGTGAGCTGAGGAATGGATGTGGGTGTGGGTGCTGAGAAACTCAGCTCACCTGGAAGAGCAGCCAGTGCTCTTAATCACTATATTATCTCCCCAGCTCCCCAGTTCCTCATTATTTTCAGAATTCAAACACTGTACAATAATCTTGAAGTTGGATTTCACTCTGTTAGATGTCTAATTAGTACAGACATTTGTCATTTTAACAACAGGGATGTATTCTGAAAACCATAACTAGGGCCGTTTCTCCCTTGAAGTAGCTGTATATTTGGCACCTAAACAAACCTAGATGGTGTAGGTCAATCACTCCATGTAACTCTTTAGGACTTGGGAGGCAAGAGATGGATGCTGCCGTGATGGCTCCTGGTATTGTTTTTGATGAATGATATTATTTTTATTTTATCTAATTATGTGAGTGTTTTGTCTGTGTGGCTATGTACCACATGCATACAGTACCTGCAGGAGCCAGAAGAGGGCGCCAGATTCCCTTTGAACTAGGGTTCTAGATGGTTGTGAGCCACTGTATGGGTGCGTGAAAGTGAACATGGATGACTTCAAAGAACATCCAGTGCTCCTGACTGCTGAACCACCTCTCTCTCCAGCCCCATGACATTATATGTATTAGTCTACTCTACTAATAAAAAGTACAATTTAGTAAATATGAAAAAAATTGATAACGGCATAGTTATTCATTAGGCAGTGTGTTCTGCCTGTAGTTCCATGGGCTGTGTGCCCATGTGACCTACAGGACAGGTGGTTGTTTTCGTCAGGATCATCACAGATAAGTGGATGATGTGTTCCACCACAGCACAACAGTAGGTATGATGTCACTAAGAGGGGGATCTTTAAGCTCCATTATAATCATGGACCACTGTTACCTGAGGTCTTTCCCTGACTGAATCATTTAGTATGTAACTATTCACCACAAGATTTGATTCCATTGCCATATAGACATCTATGTGACTATATGTATCGAATAATCAAACACTTCAACTCATTCAAAAGCATTAAATTGCCACAAAACACAGACAAAGGATTAAGAGCAAGGTAGCAGCATTGAGACGCTGCGTCAGCCGTCAACACCATTTGAGGGACCATATTTCAGACACCCCCACCCCAAAGACATGATGCCTTGCCTGGGTGTTCTGTTGGCTAGTCTGAAACTCTAGTTTCAGACTAGAGTCTGATTGTAAAAACTGTAGTTGTCAGCAGCGGATCATAATTGCCTAAGCCTAGGATCTAAATTTATACTCTATACATTTACAAACCGTGTAAGACACGTGACAGGGAGTTTCTGTTCTTACATGAAATTTTTATCATTTGTATTCATTGTACATAGTGCTGGATTTCTTAAAGACCTTTTTGTACAAGTGCACCATATACCTTGACTATATTCACCCCTCACCTTCTCTTTCTCAGCTCTCCCCACCCCTTGTCATATTTATCCCTCCAGATATAAGCAGCTTGTTGTTTTCAGGAAGTGCAAAAATCCAATTGCCTTGCACTACAGAGTTTAATTATAAAATTGTTTACATAATTACAGATAAAAACATTGTTTCTTTACCCATTAATTTTATTTTAGAATTTTATTATCTTTGCACTTTGAATTTAGGAAAGAACATTATAAGGGCTCTTTTTTTGAGTGAGAAACTTGAAAGGGAGAAAGGGAGAAAGGGAGAAAGGAAGGAAGGAAGGAAGGAAGGAAGGAAGGAAGGGAAAAAAATGTTCTTTAAAATTCCCAGGCTAGGTCAAAAGAGCAGAACAAAAAGCACTATGGGGGGTGGGGAGTGATTTAGAGCCTGAAAGGCGTTAGGAATCAAAATCTGAAACAACTGTCACCATGGACGGGGACTGTCGTCGTGTAGCTAGTTTCGCTTCCTTTTAAGGAAATAAAGGACTGAAAAATAAATGTGTATGTGTAGGAATAAATGTAAACAGTTTACTGCAGCTTCACACTGCGTTTCTTTCAAGTCTGCATGTGTCATCCTACTTCACTGACAGCCCGACCCTCAGTTTTTAACTTCTCCCTCCTTGTGAAATCACCAGCACTACACGTAGAGATTGATGCAGCAGTGTGCACACCTGCTAGCTATCACTCCCGCTTCCCCCAAGTCCAGAGCGTGGCATACTCCGTCACGATCACAATGAACTGTCTGTCTCCTTCTGAAAGATCCACTTCCTTCCTTAATGAAGTCTTTTTCTTTTGTGCCTTTGTGACCTCCATCTCAAGAAGGAAGTTTGTGTCCTTCAACTGTCTTATAAATGGGTCACAAATGCCCTAAGTACAGTGAACAGAATCTGCACCTGAACGGAGCCTTTTCTGCAAGACAAAAAAGATGGGGCAGGAACCTTGACAGAACCACTCGTCTGAAGGGGTTCGAGGTTAGCCCTAACTTACTCTTTCAGGTAGAATATTTTTTTTGAACTGAGGACCTGCAGTCTCCTCCCCACCAGCTGTCAGCACAGTGTGAAATATCGAAGTTGCTGAGAAACTTGCACCTGAGATAGCATCTGTACAAGTGCACCGGAGCCTCGAAACTTCTGTGTTTGCTCACATAAGGGGCACAAAGAAGGTCATAGAGTAAAGCTTTCAAACAGTTTTCTGACCTTAAAGCTAAAACCCAAATGCTCTGTGGAACTCCTCTCACAATAGCAGAGGTTTCATTAAAATAATTCAGGCTTACCAACCAAAGAGCTTACACGAGGAGCTTGGCAGAGGACCCCAACACATGTGTAGCAGATGTGCATCTCAGTCTTCATGTGGGTTCCTCAACAGCTGGAGTTAGGGTGGTCCCTAACACTATTACCTGTCCGTGGAATCCATTCCCCTATGTGGGCTGCCTTGTTAGGACTCAGTGGGAGAGGATATGGCTAACCCTTCAGACACTTGATATGCCAGGGTAGGGGAATACTCACGGGGGTCTCCACCTTCTGGACGGAAAATGAATAAATGAATGAATGAATGAATGAATGAAAATAATAAGAGTAATAATTCAGGCTAGTTTCACCACAAAGTCACTGGGTGCTAATCATCTCTTGAATGCCTGGCTGTTTTTAATGGTGTCCACCAAGCAGGAGAGATTAAAAATTAGAACTCTGCTGGTGGGATTGCAAGCTTGTAAGAAAAAGAACACACATGATATTCACTCACTGTTAAATAAATATTAGCCCAGAAACATAGAACACCCAAGATACAATTTGCAAAACACAAGAAAATCAAGAAGAGGGAAGACCAATGGGTGGATACTTCATTCCTCCTTAGAATAGGAAACAAAATACCCATGAAATGAGTTACAGAGACAAAGTTTGGAGTTAAGACGAAAGGATGGACTATCCAGAGACTACCCAACCTGGGGATCCATCCAATAATCAGCCACCAAATGCAGACACTATTGCATATGCCAGAAAGATTTTGCTGAAGGGACCCTGTTATAGCTGTCTCATATGAGGCTATGCCAGTGCGTACAGAAGTGGATGCTCACGGTCATCTATAAGATGGAACACAGGGCCCCCAATGGAGAAGCTAGAGAAAGCACCCAAAGAGCTGAAGGGGTCTGCAACCCTATAGGTAGAACAACAATATGAACTAACCAGTGCCCCCAGAGCTCATGTCTCTAGCTGCATGTGTAGCAGAAGATGGCCTAGTTGGCCATCACTGGGAAGAGAGGCCCCTTGGTATTGCAAACTTTATATGCCCCAGTACAGGGGAATGCCAAGGCCAAAAAGTGGGAGTGGGTGGGTAGGGAAACAGGGCAGAGGGAGGGTATAGGGAACTTTCAGGATAGCATTGGAAATGTATATAAAGAAAATATCTAATAATAAATAAATAAATAAATAAATAAATAAATAAATAAAAGAATTTGCACTACAAAAAAAAAAAAAAGAAGAACTCAAGGTGGGATTGCAAGCTGGTACAACCACTCTGGAAATCAGTCTGGTGGTTCCTCAGAAAATTGGACATAGTACTACTAGAATATCCAGCAATACCTCTCCTGGGCATATAACCAGAAGATGTTCCAACTTGTAATAAGGACACATGCCCCACTATGTTCATAGCAGCCTTATTTATAATAGCCAGAAGCTGGAAAGAACCCAGATGTCCCTCAACAGAGGAATGGATACAGAAAATGTGGTACATTTACACAATGGAGTACTACTACTCAGCTATTAAAAAACAATGAATTTATGAAATTCTTAGGCAAATGGATAGATCTGGAGGATATCTTCCTGAGTGAGATAACCTAATCACAAAAAAACACACATGATATTCACTCACTGTTAAACGAATATTAGCCCAGAAACTTAGAATACCCAAGATACAATTTGCAAAACACATTAAACTCAAGAAGAAGGAAGACCAAAGTGTGGATACTTCATTAGAATGTGGAACAAAATACCCATGGAAGGCGTTATAGAGACAAAGCTTGGAGCTGAGATGGAAAGAATGACCATCCAGAGACTGCCCCACCCAGGGATCCATCCCATAGACCACCACCAAACCCAGATACTAGGCAGATGCCAACAAGAGCCTGCTTACAGGAACCTAATATATCTGTCTCCTGTGAGGCTCTGCCAGTTCATAGCAAATACAGAAGTGGGTGCTCACAATCATCCACTGGAGGGAGCACACGGTTCCCAATGAAGGAAACAGAGAAAGTACCCAGGGAGCTGAAGGGTGCTGAAGCCCCCTATACATCAATATGAACTAACCAGTATCCCCAGAGCTCCTTGGAACTATACCACCAATCAAAGAAAACACATGGTGGAACTTGTGGCTCTACCTAGATATGTAGCAGAGGATGGCCTAGTCAGTCATCAATGGGAGGAAAGGCCCTTGGTCCTGTGAAGTCTCTATGCTCCATTATAGGGGAATGCCAGGACCAGGAATGGGATTGGGTGGGTTGGGAAGCGGGTGGAGGGTGGAGAGGATAGGGGATTTTCAGAGGGGAAACTAGGAAAGGGGATAACATTTGAAATGTAAATAAAGAAAATATCTAAAAAAAAAACAAAATTAGAACTCAAGAGCCACGATCTACCTGACGTTCACATGCTCCCTATTCATCAACGAGTGATGATCAGTGTCTTACCAAAGATTTCTATTGCTACGATAAAGCACTGTGTTCAAAAGCAACTTGGAGAGGAAACTGTACTTAGTCTTATAGTTCTGGGCAACAGTTCATCACTGAGAGAAGTCAGGGCAGGAACTCAAGTAAGGGAGGAACACGGAGGCAGGAGCTGAAGTCACAGAGCACAGAGGGGTGCTGCTTACTGACTTGCTCCTCATGGCTTACTCAGCCTGCTTTCTTATAGAACCCAGGACTGCCAGCCCAGCAGTGACACCTCCCACAGTGAGCTGGACCTTCCCATGTTGATCACCAATCAAAAAGAAAAAAAATGTACTACAGGCTTGCTGACAGGCCAATCTGATGAGGAGATTTTTCTCAATCAAGGTTCCCTCTTTCAAGATGACTCTAGCTTGTATCAAATTGACATAAGAAACAGTCAGGTCAGGGCTCTAAGGAATACACGAATGAGGGACTCCTGACCAAAGCCCTCCTGACCTCCCATTTTCAGTTTTCATTTTCCACTGAGTTGCCCTTCCTCTGGGTATTATAGTGTTAGACTTAGTGTGATTTGCAGATAAAATATTCCCTAAAGACTCATATATTTCATCACTGGCTAATGGCCCTATTTCGGATGCTGCATTACCCTTAAAAAGTAAGGCTTAGCTGGCAGACATTAGGGCTGGCTGGTGTAGACCTTTGAAAGCTATTTCGCAGCTGATTCTAGTCTACCTATCTCTCTGCTTCCTGCTTGTACTAGAGGGAACACCGGCCAGACGGTCCCCGTCTGTACAGAGGCTGTTTTGGCTTGCATGCCTTCCCTGCTATGATGAATAAAAGTCCTCTGAGACTGAGGGTCAAAGTAAACCTCTCCTCTTTACATTCCTTCCGTCGTGTATTTGGCGTAGCAACAGGAACAGTAACTAACATACTTAGAAACTTTCATTTGAACCAGGGGTGGTAGCACATGTCTTTAATGCCAGCACTCTGGCAGAAGCAGGTAGATATTTGAGTTCGAGGCCAGCCTGGTCTACAGAGTAAATTTTAGGACAGCCAGGGCTACCCAGAGAAACCCTGTCTTTAAAAATCCAAATAGCAAAACATAACAAAAGCAAAGAAAAAAAAAAAAAAAAACGTTTTGTTTGAAACAAAGCTACCTCCACTAAAAAATAAAATGATGGTGGTAGTGATGATGATGATGATGGATATATATTTTAATCTCATAGTTCTGAAAACATACTTGCTATAAAGGTGGGTTTAGATGGCAGGCCTCTTAATATCCAGTGCACTGACTAATCCCCATAACATGGCACTCACAAATGTGGCATTCCGGTTCCATATGTGAGCTACTGATAAATACAGCTTTCCTAGACTAACTCACAATCTTGAATGCTACTTGGGGTATTGCTCACTGGATTTGGCCAGTGACACTAGATTCTTTGTAGGGACAATTGGTCACAGAATAAATTTAGTAAATTAACTGGTCCTTTGAAACCAAAATTGTCTTCCATCTAGACACGTCAGTTCCCAGAATTCCCAGACCGTGGGATAGATCTCGCTAAGTAAATGTTGGGACCTTCATAAGCATGCTTTTGGTTGTCCCTCCTCATTTTTTAACAAGCACTGTAGCCTCTGTAATTCAAAGCAGTGCAAAAAGAATGTCCTATTTTATCCTCCAATGCTGCCACGCTTGAGCTCCCTGCCAATGCAAACACTAAGATGCATGCTTTCAAAGCCAAAGGATATTTTTTGAAAAAGAAAACAAAATATCCAAGTCTGTGCCATGGTGAAGAGACCACTCCCTGGAATATGCATACTCACAATGTGCAAGCTGAATCACCTCATCAGAGGCAACTAAATAAGCCAAGTGTCTCCTGTGTACCCAACGGCCCACAGAGAGCTGACTCATCTTGCATGGAGTGAGCCACTCGTAAACACTGATTTGCTCTGCACAGAATTTCTAAAGCGCCCACAACAGGATCACCATGAACATAGCTTACATAGAGGTCGAGGCTTGGAACTCCATCCCACAAGGATGTGGGGGAATTTTCTGAGTAGCTCTTAGCAGCTTTGTGAACTTTACGTAGTCAAGAGGCTGGTTACCAATTGATGGTCTCCTAGTCCATATACAGGCACCAAAGACTGGGCATTAGGACTCCAGAACTCCTTTGCAGCATTCATTTATTATGGCTTTTATCTTTTGGCATGCTTTGTCTTCTCAGCACTTGTTCACCCAGTTGTCCCTGCTCCACCACGGTGGCAGAGAAGAAAAGTCATTAGACCATCCAAACATTGGTATTTGTTTTAATTACCAGGCTTAGCCCTTTAAAGACTTCAGTACTATGGCTGCTTCTCATCACATGTAAAACAGACTGACAGGCTCCTGGTCTACTATGACACTGTCAGAATAAAAATTAAATTGACCTATGTCTATCACAAGTATATTTCATCTGCCATTCTTGAAATTTAATTTACAAAAAAAAAAAGTAGATATTTCTTCTGTGGCTGAAGAGATGGCTCAGATGTTGAGAGTGCTTACTGCTCTAGCAAAGGAATCATTTTCAGTACCCAGAACTCTCTTGGCAGCTTACCACCATCCATAACTCCAGTCCCAGGGATCCGGTACCCTCTTCTGATTTCTGTGAGCACCAGGCACATAAATTTGTGTAGTTACAAATGTGTAGACAAAACAATCCTATACACACATGATAAAAAAATAAGTGACTCTATCCCGAGCTTTTGTCCCCGCCGGCAAGAACACACTCAGGACAACCGGAATCTTCTGCGGCAAAGCTTTTATTGCTTACTTATCAGGAGGGAAGACCCCGAACCAGGAAAATGGCGCTGCTTATATAGCCCGCAGTGTGACGTTTCAGCACCTGATGTGGCGTGACAGCTCCTGATTCGTTGCTCGCCCATCACCCCATTACTACGCCATGAGATGGGCAGTGACTAGGCGTGAGTTCACTCCTGCACTTGCGCGTAAGGCTTGTTTACTAGTTAGGTGCAGTGGAAGCCAGCGCCATCTTATAATGGCAATTGCTAGCGGCACGGCTCTCAACATGACTCTTATGAATGAATATTTTTTCTAAGTTTCACATTGCACAATTTAGATTTCCAATGGAAAGTAGGAAAGGGACAAAATAAAATAGCAGATAAAAGTATTGCGCATGGCATATTTAATAGAATAAAGGGAGAAGCAATAATGCAAAAGAACAGAATGATTAATTTGTATCAGCTGGGCTAACGGGGAAGCCATCTTGGGAGCTAAGGCACCTCCCTACATATATTAGCTAGTTCAGTGCAGAACAAACAAAATGCTCTGGTACTTGAATGACTGAAACAGTGATTTATGTGGTGTGAGAGGAGTTGTAGACAAGAAGAGAGAAAGGCTGTACAGTGGGCAGTGCCATGACTAGGAAAGGACCCAGGGGGGCGTCAGAGGGCACCTCATCATTGGCTTTGGAAGAAAGATGCTGTCTCCCTCCACTGCCTTGCCCTGTGGCATGTGTAGGAGAAGCAGCCTGTGTAAGGCTCCTTAGAGAGGCAGTGCAGGGTACCAGGGAGAGTAACATGAGGAGGGTTATTGAGGACAGGGGGGAAAGAAGAGATATGACATGGAAAGGAGGAAAGTCTGAAATGTCACCTACGAGTACAGATGCCCAGAGTCCTGGTCCAATAGGCTGGTGAGATGGCTTAGTGGGTAAAGGCACCTGCCACCAAGCCTGAGACCAACTATATAGAAACATACAGCAGATGTGTAAATATGCAATAACAATCTATCAGATGGGAGGGAGAGAGATGACTGCATGTGCAGTCGGGAGACAAAGAGAGAATAGAGAGAATCATGCCGGCATTCTGCTGGATTTCTCCTTTTATCCACTGAGGATCTAATCTCAGGGACTGGTACTGCCTGCCTTTAGGATGGATCTTCCCATGTGACTCAACCTAATTAAGAGGCGCTCTCACAAGCATGACCCGAGTTTGACCTAAACTGTATGCTCCCTAACAGACATTCACAGAGCATTGTCTCCTAGGTGATTCTTAGATGGTGTCAAATTCATAATCAATATTAATTAGCATATACATATTTCTATTTATATCTCTATGGGATATATGGCCATCCATGTCATGGACAGATGGCAGTATCTGTTGCTAAGTAGAAACCAAACACCTACCATTATTGGGTTGTCTTTTTTTAATAAAACCATATATATTACACAAAATATGGAGACTTTCCAATTATTCATTCTATAGGTGGAAGTACAATGGTAGCCCCATGGGTTTCACTGTGAATAGAAGCTAACCTGTCATACTTCAAGGATAACACACCCACCCACACACACACACAAAGAAAAAACAACAACAGCAACAAAAAACCTCATATTTTTTTCCTTAATAAAATTGACTTTTGGAAGGCAACCTGAGATAGGGGAAGACTAGCCAACCTGGGACTAGACAAATCTGGTTTGTCCCAGTATGTCAAGTATGAACATGAAGCTGATGACAACCCACTTAAGCCCTCTGGCTACTCCCTTAGTGAGATGTGAATGAGAGCCTAAAGTAATCTGCATGTGCGCATGTATGTTCATGTGCATATACAAAAGCCAGAGGTTAACCTCAATTGTCTTTCCTCAAGAGCTGTCTACCATGTTTGTTGAAATAGAGCCTAACCCTGGTGCTCAATAATGAGGCTAAGCTGGAAGACTGGGGAGCCCGGGGGATGCCCCCGCCTCCCTCTCAGTGGAATTACACCTGTGTCCCACATTTTTTATGTGGGTGCTGGTACTTGATCGCAGGTCCACAAGGTTGTACAGTAAGAGCGTAGTTCCCAGTGCAGATATAAACCTTTTAACCCATGGTCTTCACAGGGAAAATCCGTAACTGTGGTTGTTCTGACCTCCCCACAAGTCTCAGTGCACAAGGGATTTCCTGGACATTGTAAGATTTGCCCATTTGTATGTGTGCCAGTGTTCTCCTTAGTACGCTTTTGGTTGATGTAACCCACACGGTTCCTTCATTCTCCGTCACTGCATTTTTTTTCCCCTTTGGTTTTCTGACTAAGTAGAATCTTCTCGAAGGGTGTGCCGCACAGCCAGAAAACCCACAGAGCGTTGCGAATTCCATATTCTACACTCTACAGCCTAACACTATTATTGTTAATCAGGCATGTCCCAAACGTGTCCCCCACTTCCATTCCACAGAAAACCACATTCGTGCTAACTGGAAAGCCCCAGTCTAGGCATGAATGATGACTCAATGCCCCTGCCAAGTCTCAAGCACATTTCTGCTTGTCAGCTGCTAGCAGGTAAGGTTTCCACCGTGCTGATCATGGCAGGAACACTGTGTAAATCACAAGCCTGAGCTGCAGTCTAATGGGTACATTTAAAGAGTAGGATGATTATGCTCACTCCATTTCCATGACAGCGTCTGTTCACTAAGCCAGCATTGATTTTCCCTGCTCAACCCAAGGTACTTGTTTTTCTACAAAAGCATTCACTAACTTCCTTATAAATTGCAAAGAAAATGACAGCGAAGTTGAAGGAGAAGCTCAAAACAGCTTTCCAACCACTCTGAGAATAGAAGAGTCCAATGGTTGGCTTTTATCTTATGATATTGTCTGTAGTTTTGTCCCAGTAATTCTCTTCATTTTGAGGAAAAACAAAGACGTCCTCTTCCTGAAAAGTAAGAAATGTTGACCTTGGCATCACCAGCTTATAACATAGAGGTGCAGTAGAGTTTGATCTGGTCTCACACACGGGGTACTCGTGTCCCACTTCTCAGTGCCTGCAGTGAAGATGTCCCACCCATCCCCAGCAGCCAAGCCCTCCAACTCCAAGAACCCATGAGGCTTCTTTGACATGGACATCGGCGGGGAGCAAGTTGGATGAATTGTTTTAGAATTGTTTACAGATATTGTTCCCAAAGCTGCAGACAATTTTCATGCATTGTGTACAGGAGAAAAAGGAACTGGATCCGTGACCGGGAAGCCTCACCATTTTAAATGATGCCCTTTTCACTGAATTTTTAAGAAATTTATGATTCACGGTGGAGACTTCTCAAATCAGAATGGGACAGGCGGAGAAAGTATTTATGGTGAAAAATTTGAAGATGAAAATTTTCATTATAAGCATGAATGGGGAGGGTTTGCTGAGCATGGCAAATGCAGGTCCCAATATGAGTGGTTCTCAGATCTTTATCACAACAGTTCCGACTCCTCATTTGGATGGGAAACATGTGGTATTTGGTCAGGTCATAAAAGGACTAGGTGTGGCAAGGACGCTTGAAAATGTAGACGTGAATGGTGAAAAACCTGCCAAACTCTGTGTTATTGGAGAATGTGGAGAATTGAAAGAAGGGGACGACTGAGGAATATTCCCCAAAGATGGCTCTGGTGATAGTCATCCAGACTTCCCCGAGGCTGCAGATATAGATTAAAAGGATGTAAATAAAATTTTATTAATATCTGAAGACGTAAAAAAACATTGGAAATACTTTTTTCAAGTCTCAAAACTGGGAGATGGCTATTAAAAATATGCGAAGGTTTTAAGGTACATGGCTAGTTCAAAGGCTGCTATTGAGAAAGCAGATACATCCAGACTGCAACCTATAGCCTTAAGTTGTGTGCTGAATGTAGGTGTTTGTAAGCTGAAGATGTCAGATTGGCAGGAGGCAATTGACAGTTGCTTGGAGGCTCTTGAAATAGACCCTTCAAATACTAAAGCACTATACCGAAAAGCGCAAGGATGGCTAGGATTGAAGGAATATGATCAAGCATTGGCTGATCTTAAGAATGCACAGGAGATAGCCCCAGGAGATAAAGCTATCCAGGCAGAATTGCTTAAAGTCAAACAAATGATAAAGGCACAGAAAGATAAAGAGAAGGCTGAGTATGCAAAACATGTTTGCTTAATAAGGATTAAACTCTCTTTAACTATTATACATTGATTATATAAAGGACAATGGATATTACTGTCTATATGAACCCTGATGTGTTTCCTTTGATCTTTGTCATTGTTTACATAGCAGTGCTGACATAGGTTCCTTATTAATAAAAAGTTAAAAAATAAAAAGAAAAGAAAAAAGAAATGTTGATCTTCTGGCTGAACATCAGCTTAAATAGGTCTAGGTTTTAACCATGAACTTTCTTGTTGAATAAGGTTAGAAATTTGAAAGCTAGTAAGCTTGTCAATGAAACTAAAATACCTGTTTTAGGGTTGGGAATAAAATTTAATACATAGAAAAAAAGGATATTTTTGGAACCTATTTTTAAAAGCATATGTATGTATGTATGCATGCATGGAAGTCAAGAACAAAGAGAGATTGAATCAAGATGGAAAAAATGTATTTTTGTTTTCCATGTATTAAAAGGAAGTAAATGGTTTTTTGTTTCTTTTGTTTTTGTTTCTTCGAGACAGGGTCTCACCATGTAGCTTTGGCTGTGATGGAACTCACTTTGTAGATGAGGCTGGCCTCTGCCTCCCAAGTGCTGGAATTGAAGGCATATGCTGCTATGCCTGGCACGAAGTAAATCTTTCTGCCCAAGCTAAGCTGAAAATGTAGTAATGTAGTAGTAATGTAGAGAATCTACTATCACAATGGCTCTTTCAAAACAGGGGTAGATAGATAGATAGATAGATAGATAGATAGATAGATAGATAGATAGATTATTCTCATACTGATAATGTTAATAAGATCTTGCTAGCATCATTTTTTGTTTTGTTTTGTTTTGTTTTATTCTTCTTGGCGTTGTTTGCTCTTGAGAAAAGGTTTCTCTATGTATTCTTGGCTGTCCTGGAATTCACTCTGAGATCAGGCTGGCCTCGAACTCAGAGATGCACGTTTCTCTGCCTCCCAAATTGAGTGCTGGAACTAAAGGTGTGCACAAGTACACCCAGCAATGTCAGTGGTTTTTAAGATTTTGTTTTCCCAAGTCAAGTGACTGGGGGCCAGAGAGTATTCATTCTCAAAACCCAAAGAGGGAAATAACCGCAGGTTTGCACATAGCTCAAGGTGAAAATCCACTCTCCCATTCCATCTTGATTAGTAAATCCACAGAAAAACTGGACAACTATTGTCAAAGGCCTTGGAAAGGCAGAATTACCAAAATGGGTTACAAGTAAGAAAATGTTTATTTTTCCAAATAAGGATAATTATACTCAGATTTTTTTAGCCTTTCTACTGACTTAGCTTTGTATTTCTAAGGTAACACAGCCATCTAGTGGAGAGAATTTTAATAGCAGATTCTCTTACTGTAGGGATTTAACACTGGTTGAATGCATTCTTATTTCGTTACCTGACATATGATTGTAAAACCCGAATCTTTGTGATGTTGTGTGGTATAATTGGTTGATTTTCTTGAGACCTGGTCTACATAGCCCAGAATGACCTTGAACAAACTTGCTAATAACATTGACTTTCAACCTCTTATTCTCTAGCCTCCATCTCCCCAGTGCTGAGACTACAAACTTGCTCCACCACACGTGGTTTCGAGCAGGTTCATTGAATTGAACTAAAGGATTCATGCATGTTAAGTGCATATTCCTCAACTGCACTACACCCTCAATCCCAACAGAATGCTGTTTTTTCTTTAGCATTTCATTAAACACACTAAAAATATACATTTGTGTTGCCTGAAATTTCCAGACAAAAATTTCACAAACTATTTGGTGCATAGATGCCATTCAAAACCAGGTCATATTACCAAAATCTGGAAACGGTGATATCTGCATTCTAGGTTTGAAACTGACATTTTCTGTGTCCGAAATCAAAGTTATTCCTCCCATAGCTTTAAGATCAGCCCACTTTTGTGACTGATGAAAAAGACAAAAACATCCCAGACAGCTTTTATAACAAGAGGTGGTGGTCATGCTACAAAGCAAAGCTTGCATGAGGCCAGAAGTTAGAGGAGATCAGGCCCAGCCTGCTGCAGTTGTGGGCACTGCACAAGTCAACCTGAGTTTCTGTTTTGTAAATGAAGTGGTGCTGGTTAGTAATTTAGTCCCTATTACCCAAGGAGGGTGGTACCTTTCTGGAGTTTTGCCATTGAAATGGATTAAGTTTGTGCATTTTAATGATTCCTCGCATGTATGTTACATAAGTATATCATCTGCTACTCCCACATCACCACGGCTACTGCAAAGGTTTTGAGCTGTTTACCACTCTCTTCTAGTGACATTTCTAAGGACTAATTGTTTTCTTACAACGATCGACCATCTTCCAAGTGGACTGTGTACTGGCTCTGATAATGAGTGAGGAAACCCATCGTTGGCTTCAGACGTTTCTCTTCCGAGACAATCCACAGTGTTCTCTACAAACAGTCCACCATCCACAGACAGCGCCCACTGTCCTTATTCTCTGAAATGGACTAAACACATTTCCTCCCTCTTCATCTTACCAGGCTCTAATCTCCACACTTGCTTTGCTAACTCTAGCCTGAGTTGTTGATGTTTCCCCTCCCTAGAGTGTTTAGACTTTGATCAAGATTCCCAGAGTGAACACTGGATGTGTGTCATTGTCTTTGTGTCTTAGATTGGAAGATAGGAATGTTCACTTAAAATGTTACCTACCTACCTTTACTCCCAACACTGGAGGCAGAAGCAGGCTGATCTCTGTGAGTTCAAGACTAGCCTGGTCTACAGAGAGAATTCCTGAGAAATCCTGCAGAGGATTTCTGAGAAATTCTCTCTCAGAAAAGAAAAGAGAAAAGAAAAGAAAGAAAGTTATATAGTTACCTAGGTTGAAAGTAGAAAGACAACAACAACGTGCTTAAGGAGGGATCAGTTGATTCTGGCTCCCAAGATGCAGTCCATCATGGAAGGGAAATTAAGACATCAGGAGTGTGGAGCAGATGATCATATCACATCCACAGTCAAGAAGAAGCAATGAATGTGTCTTAGTGTTCAACTCACTTTCCCCATTTTATATAATCTACAATCCCCTGCCCAAAAGTAGTCCCACCTACAATCAAGACAGGTCTCCCTATCCCAACTAATATAACCAATATAACCCACCCCCCACAGGCAAGCCTAGGGTCCCATCTCCCCAGTGGTTCTAAATTCTGTCAAATTAACATTATGACAATTGACAACATGATGACATATATCATTTGAGAACTCACAACTCTTATGTTTGGCGCCTTCACTTTCAACCTTTCAAACACATAGAGTGCTTGAGATGTTGAGAGTCAATAGGAGTTGTAACTTATTACCATCAAAACCAGCTCTAAGCCTGGGGATCCTTGGAAAAGCGCCAAGAAAAAGTGGTTGCGGTTGGGTCCGGATCCCATCAGGCAGGCAGACCTTGCTCATTTTCTCCACCTCAGTTTCTAGGTATGATTGCTCCCTCCTCATCTTTTTCTCTTCTCTCCTTTCCCCCTTCTCTCTGTCAGGGGTGCACATATGTGTGCATCCTTGTTTGCATGACAGAGGACTTGCATGTATGAACACTAAAAGCCCAAGATTGATGTCAGATGTCTAAGTTTCCAACTTACTCTTTGAGACAGACCCTCTCAATCAATCCCAGAGCTCACCCATTTGGCTAGTTTTGCTAGCCAGCTGCCTCTGGGGATCCTTGTCCTATTTTCTGAGGCCACCACTGCTTAATTTCAATTTTTTTATTGGAGGGTGACTGTGCTCAATAGTAAATTAAGAACGGCACCCGTGGTGAACAGTTAAGCATTTACTGAATGGCTGTCATAACTAGTTTTAGTCCAAATGTGTGCCCATATTTTACCATCTGTAGAAACGAGAGATGTAAACACAATCCAATATTTTATACTGATGGCTCTAATATGGTAGCATTTGTGATGTTTGTAAACATCACAGGAACAGACACGGGAGCCAGATTTTATGCTCAGAATTGTGTGAATCATGCCCGCGGACTCCAGATTTATTGCTCTACAGCAGAGGCACAGAGGGAAGGGAGTTCAGGTTGCCTGAGATGAGAGGTAACATCGGTTGCTTGTGGTACATTCTCTAGGACACTGAGTGGAAATGAGTGACTTCCTATTGCAGTAAGAGCTTTTGTAAAAGTTACAAAGGGTGCATTTGATTGGATTGATTCTTTGAATAGTTTTTTCGTTTCCACTTGGTTGATTTCAGCCCTGAGTTTGCTTATTTCCTGCTGTCTACTCCTCTTGGGTGAATTTGCTTCCTTTAGTTCCAGAGCTTCTAGGTGTGCTGTCAGGCTGCTAGTGTATGCTTTCTCTAGTTTGTTTTTTTGTTTGTTTGTTTGTTTGTTTGTTTGTTTGTTTGTTTTTGGAGGCACTCAGAGCTATGAGTTTTCCTCTTAGGACCGCCTTCATTGTGTCCCATAAATTTGGGCATGCTGTGGCTTCATTTTCATTAAACTCTAAAAAGTCTTTCATTTCTTTCTTTATTTCATCCTTGACCAACCCCAGGGCCAAGAAGTGGGAGAGGGTGGATAGGGGAGCAGGGCGCAGGGAGGGTACAAGGAACTTTCAGGATAGCTTTTGAAATGTAAATAAAGAAAATATCTAATAAAAAAAAAAGAAAAAAGTGCATTTGATGTACGTGGGGAAGTTTGACCGCATAATGTCAGTGGTGTATCTCACCCATTCAAATTCCAGTGAAATACCTTTACTCAGAGCCACAGAGAGAAACCGATGAATCCCATCGATGACACATGCCATGCCTAAATGTTGCAGGTATAGATGGCTGTGGTTTCGTAGGCTACCTCAGAGTTCAAGTACAGTCACAGTACCTCCATGCTTAGACTGAATCAAACCTGGCTGCTCTCTGGGTCTCTCTCCTCTGGCTCTACATTACATTAAAGTCTTGGTTTCTCTGGCCCTGGCGTGGTAGTCTCTCCCGGGGGCTCTCCTTGGAGTATTGCAGTATTGGTACCTCTTGGAACCAGCTCACTGTTTGGTCTGCTTTCTAGAGCCTTTGAGCCATGCCCCTTTCCTCAGAGGTTTATGCTTCCCAGGGACTCTGTACCAGCCATCTTGCCACTGCACCCCAGAGTGGGAGGAGTTGCTTCCTTGTCTCTGCCAAGGAGACACTGCGGATTGACTGACATAGAACCCAGTTGCTCAATCTCTAGAGATTGGAGGAATGATAATATTAATGACAAAAATATGGCTTAAGGTCTGTATTGACTTCTGATATATTCTAGCTCCTTAACTATTAATAGGGGAAACGTAAATGAAAATAGATGAATACAACTGAGCAAAATTCAAAATGACTCTCTACTTTTAAAAGTAACACAATAATATGTCAAATATCAAAGCATGTCCAATCTTGAAACTATAAAGGTACGACTACATAAAAGAATTTAGGTGCCGGGCATGGTGGCGCAAGCCTTTAATCCCAGCACTTGGGAGGCAGAGGCAGGCAGATTTCTGAGTTCGAGGCCAGCCTAGTCTACAGAGTGAGTTCCAGGACAGCCAGGGCTACACAGAGAAACCCTGTCTCAGAAAGAAAAAAAAAAAGAAGAAGAAGAAGAAGAAGAATTTAAGTAACTTAAGTCATGGAGTCAGAGTAGACAGCGATATCCATGTGAATATTCTGATTTATTTTATGATTTTTAGAAGTTGGTATAGACTTACTAACTCTCACTCTCTGCCACTATCTAAAACTGTTATTCCTTTCTCTGTGTCTTTTGAATAATCCCACGTGGTCAACAATGAAATCTCCCGAGACATGTTTCTCCTTCGAAAGTGATGCTTTTCTTTGGCTCTTTGCAATTCCCTTGACAAAGTGTGTTATATTACAGCCTCACTGTCAGGAATGAGGAAAGAGGAGACTCTTCGGGGAGATCCCCACATACCACCAAAATGGAGAGCATCCAGGTCCTAGAGGAATGGTGAGTGTCGGGGCAAGGAGAGTCATTCCTGTGTTTAAACACCATGTGTGTCCTCCCAGAGCCCAAGCATCATCTCTATGGGCCTCTCGCAAACGGTTCTGTGACATGAAAGCAACTGGGCCTGGAAGGCCTCTTCTGTGGCTGCAATGACTTTTTACTAGGTTTCCAAGCTGGTACATTGCCTAAGTTGATCTTTCTCTGTTAAAAAATAAGATTATTGCATGAACTATCACAGAAAAGCCTTGATTTTACCTTTGTTGGCTGAAAATACTTCTCATGCATTGATCTTTTTTGCCTGTATACAGGTCTGTGTACCATGTTCATGCTGTTCAGGTCCTGAGCATTGAACCTGGGGCCTCTGGAAGAGCAGCCTATGTGTGTATTCTTAACTGCTGAGCTATTCCTCCAGCCCCACTGGAAATATTTTAAAATGTGTCTTCATTTTATAAGAGAAGACTTTGAACACCACATAAACACACACACATGTGCACATGCACATACACGCACATGGGCAAGTATACATACACACACATGCACAGGTATATACATAAATACACCCAGTTAGCCAGCTTCTGGTTTTGTAACCATCAGAACAGACTTCATCTAAGTCTTTTTTTTTTTTTTTTTTTTTTTTTTGGTATTTTGAGACAGGGTTTCTCTGTGTAGTCCCGGCTGTCCTGGAACTCACTCTGTAGCCCTGGCTGGCCTTGAACTCAGAAATCTACCTGCCTCTGCCTCTGCCTCTGCCTCTGCCTCTGCCTCTGCCTCTGCCTCTGCCTCTGCCTCTGCCTCTGCCTCTGCCTCTGCCTCTGCCTCTGCCTCTGCCTCTGCCTCTGCCTCTGCCTCTGCCTCTGCCTCTGCATGCGCCACCACTGTTTGGCCTAAATCTTTCTAAAATGAAAAGGTGAAAAGCAATCTTAGATCACCACTTAGGCAAAACCTGGACCAGTAGAGGGCAGCACAGGACTATACATTTCTGCCAGCATGTACACATAGATGTTGCTCCTAATGACTTCATTTTCTCTGCAGCCAAAACCCCACTGCAGATGAAGTCTTGTCCTGGTCTCAGAATTTTGACAAGATGATGAAGACTCCTGCAGGAAGAAACCTTTTCCGAGAGTTCCTCCGAACGGAGTACAGTGAAGAGAACCTACTCTTCTGGCTGGCCTGTGAAGACTTAAAGAAGGAGCAGAACAAAAAGGCTGTTGAAGAAAAGGCCAGGATGATATACGAGGATTACATTTCTATACTGTCACCGAAAGAGGTAAGAAGCCAAAGGGCACTTCCCTTCAGAGTTTCCCAGCCATGTTAAAGGCTAGATGCTTTAACACCTAGCACCCACAGTGCTTCGGTTATTTATCTCTGGCTAAATGGTATGTGACAGGTACTTCTTCTCCATAACTAATTCCATGCAGAAGTAAGTAACTTACTATGTTTTAAAGTGGGCGATGCTTTTCAAAACAAGATGCACAGGCCATGTGCCCGAGAATCACCTGAATGAGTCATTTGTCTAAAAAAGCAAATCTTTGAAGCCTACTCAGGAATTCTTTGTTTCTTTCCTATTTGTGTGTGTGTGTGTGTGTGTGTGTGTGTGTGTGTGTGTGTGTGTGTGTACACATGCCTATTGGTGCATGTGCATTCAAAATCATGCTTAATTCCCCTTCCACTTTGTTCATGGAGGCAGGGTCCTGCAATCAAACCTAGAGCTCCCCAGACTGCTTGCTCTGAGGATTTTCTGTCTCCTGCTTCTGGGGCTATCACACCCAGCAGGCATTTCTATTTTATTTTTATTATTATTGTTATTTAATCCTTTTTTACAGTCCAGTCTTCATCCCCGTCCTGGTTTGCCCCCTGAACGATCTCCATTTCACAACTCTTCCTCCCTGCCTCTCTCCCCTCCTTATGTCCAAGAGGATGTCGCCAGCCCCCTACCCCACCTCACCAGACCTCCCCACTCCCTGGGGCCTCAAGTCCCTGGAGAGTTAGGTGCATCTTCGCTCATTGAGGCCAGATTAGGCAGTTCTCTGCTGTGTATGTGTGGGGGCCTTTGGCAGCTGGTGCCTGGTTCGTGGCTCAGTGTCTGAGAGATCTCAGGGGTCCAGGTCAGTTGAGACTGCTGATCTTCCCATGAGGCCACCCTCCTCCTCAGCCTCTTCCAGCTTTTCCCCAGTTCAACCACAGGGGTCCCTGGCTTCCATCCATTTGTTGGGTGCTAGTATCTGCATCTGACTCTTTCAACTGTTTGCTGGGCCTCTCAGAGGACAGCCATGCTAGGCTCCTGTCTGCAAGCACACCACAGCATCAATAACAGTATCAGGCCCTGGGACCTCCCGTTGAGCTGCATCCCAATTTGGACCAGTCACTGGACCTCCTTTCTCTCATTCTCTTCTCCATTTTTGTCACTGCATTTCCTTCAGCCAGGAACAATTCTGGGTCAGAGATTTTAATTGTGGGATAGCAACCCTATCCCTCCATTTGATGTCCTGTCCCTTTGACTGGAGGTAGACTCTACAAGTTCCCCCTTCCCACTGTAAAGCATTTTATCCAAGGTCCCGTCCCTTTGAGTACTGAGAGTCTCTCACCTCTAGGTATATTCTAGAGTGTTCCCCCACCTCCTACCTTACTAGTTTTCCTATTTCAATTCTTTCTGCTGGCCCTCAAGTCTTCAGTCCTGCCCCCTCCACAATACCTGATCATATTTTCTCCTTCCCGTCCCTGTCCCCTCTCCCACCTAGGTCCCACCCTCCCTCCCTCTGTGCCCCCCCCACCCCTGTAATTGCTTTCTTCTCCTTTTCTTTCTATCTATCAGTTTCTGGGAATGGAATCCAAACTCAAGTCTTCATGCTTGCAAGGCAATGGCTTTAACTGCTAAGCCTCCCCCACACTGCACCCCCGCCAAGTACTGCTTAATCTGGACCTTTGGAAACTGAGCCCAGGATTCTGTGTTTTTATCTAGCTGTTGGCCTAAATGCTCATTTGAAAACATTTCTCTGGGTAGCGACTCAAAAGAAACACACACAAAAATAAAACCCTGTGGTATCAGTGTTGACTCTTAGGCTGGTATTTTTCCCCCAATATAGAAAGTCTCCCTCCTTCCTACCTTTCCTTACCACTAACTCTTGGACAGAGATGGACAATAGAAATTATCTTACTTCCTGTACACTTTCTAAGATGTGCTAGCCTGTTTTCCTTGTTATCCATAGGAACTTCTAGCAATGATATTAAATCTGTAAATGTCAATTTGCTCTTGAGAAATATTCCCATCAAGGGATTCGAATAATGTGCTAGCCCAGTCCCCTGGATCCTGGGTATCAGACTCCCCAGAAACACGGTGCCTTTAAGAGGCTTTCCCTTCTCCTCACTGCCCTGTCTTGCCTTTTCTGTCTGTGATGCTCACCTGCACGGTTTAATTTGGGCCTGGTATTTTCTCCTCCCAGAGTTTAGTCTCTTGAGCATTACCTGGCCGAAAGTTCCCTAGAACAGGACTGTGGGCATCAGTGCTTTGACAAGCTCTCCTCCATGGGATGCCATCCTCTCTACCCACACTTCTTCAAGACATGTAAAATGTAGATTTTTTTCCCACTCCCTAAATTGTAACTGTGACCAACTGTCTCACTTCTAATGAATCCCTCTTAAATTACTTCCATTTTTGTATTGAAATGCTACCAGTATTCCAGAAGCCTCCAGCAGCATTCTCTCTGCTAATTGATAAACCTTCTGTCCAAGTTGTTTTTCTGTTGCTGTCCATAAAAACTGAGCAAAAGCAACCAGTGAGAGGAAAGGGTAAATATTTCATTTCCCAAAAGACCAATAAAAAGACATTATTGTTGCAGGGTACCAAATGTTGGACTGTCTTGTGTTTACTTTGTTAACACTACCTTGTTAGTGTTAATTTAAAAATATATATATTGTTAGGTTTCGATCCATGTAATTATCAAAGTGATTTTATTAGTCCTAAGGTAAGTAATATGACACCAATTTCATAAATAACTAACCCACAAGCAACCGTTAGACTAGATTTCACTATGCCACTAGGAAGAAACTAAACCTCTCTTGGCCACGAATCCTAAGTTTCTTTCTCCACAGAAACAAAAAGTTCTCTCAAGTGTAAAAGCAAGAGAACTGTAGCAAAACTGTGAAGGTGTGTTGTGTGGCAGGATGTCACATGATAGTGACATTTCAGAATAAGATGAATCCATTGAGACTCCAGTGCTAATCATTATGAAAGATTTATTTCATGTATAGGAGCACACTACAGCTGCCTTCAGACACCAGAAGAGGCCATCAAATCCCATTACAGATGGCTCTGAGCCACCATGTGCTTGAGTAGAAATAGACAAAGATGTATCTGAAGAATATAAAAAGCTTAGGGAAAAGCTGCAATGCTTGATTATTTTGTAGTTGATGATGACATCATATGGCATGAAAAAATGTAAACAGTTCACTGAGGAAGCAAGTTTCTTTAAAGAAACCATGCAACAGTTTTTTTTTTTTTTAGGTTTATTTTATTTATTACATATACAGAATTCTGCTTGCACATTTGTCTGCAGACAAGAAGAAGGCACCGGATCTCATTATAGATGGTTATGAGCTGCCATGTAGTTCCTGGGACTTGAACTCTGAAAGAGTAACCTGTGCTCTTAACCTCTGAGCCATCTCTCCAGCCCCACAAAACATTTTCATTGGTTATTTATTTATTTACATTTCAAATATTATCCCCCTTCCAGGTTTCCCCTCTGCAAATACCCTATGTCATCGCCCTCCCCCTTGCTTCTATTAGGGTGCTCCCCCTCCCACCCACTTACTCCTGCCTCACCACCATAGCATTCCCCTAAGCTGGGGCATTGAACATCCATAGGATGAAGGGACTCCTCTCCTGTTGATGCCAGATAATGTGATCCTCTGCTACATATGCAGCTGGAGCCTCTGTACTTCTTCCCCGTCTCCTCCCACACCTGATCCAGTCCCCCTTTACTCCTGTTCCTCTCTTACTTCCAGGTCCCTCCCTCCCGCTACCTCCCATGATTGTTTTGTTCCCCCTTCTAAGTAGGCATCTACACTTTGGTCTTCCTTCTTCTTGAGCTTCATAGGGTCTGTAAGTTGTATCTTGGGTATTCCAAGCTTTTTGCTTAATATCCACTTATCAGTGGGTGCATACCATGTTTGTTCTTTTGTGACTCGGTTACCTCACTCAGGATGATATTTTCTAGTTCTATCCACTTGCCTGCGAATTTCATAAGTCATTGTCTTTAATAGCTGAGTAGCACTACACTGTGTAAATGTACCGTATTTCCTGTATGCATTTCTCCATTGAGGGACATCTAGGTTATTTCCACCTTCTGGCTATTATACATACAGCTGTTATGAATGTAGTGGAGAATGTGTCCTTGTTATAAGTTGGAGCATCTTCTGGGTATATGCCCAGGAGTGATATAGCTGGGTTCTCAGGTAGTACTATGTCCAATTTTCTGAGGAACCACCTTGCTGATTTCCACAGTGGTTGTACCAGCTTGCAACTCCACCAGCAATGCAAGAGTGTTCCTCTTTCTCCACATCCTTGACAGTATCTGCTGTCACCTCAGTTTTTGATCTTAGCCTTTCTGACTGGTGTGAGATGGAATCTCAGAGTCATTTTGATTTGCATTTCCCTAATGACTAAAGATGTTGAACATTTCTGTAGATGCTTCTTGGCCATTCCTTATTCCTCAATTGAAAATTCTTTGTTTAGCTCTGTACCCCATTTTTATTATTTTCTTTGTTTACATAGTTTCCTAGTTTCCCCTCTGAAAAACCCCTATCCCCTCCCACCTTCCCCTGCTCCCCAACCCACCCACTTCCATTTTCAGTCCTGGCCTTCCCCTATACTGGGACACAGAACCTTCACAGGACCAAGGGCCTCTCCTCCCATTGATGACTAGGTCATCCTCAACTACATATACAGCTAGAGCCACATGTCCCACCATGTGTTTTCTTTGATTGGTGGTTTAGTTCCAAGGAGCTCTGGAGGTACTGGTTAGTTCATATTGATGTTCCTCCTATGGGGCTTCAGACCCCTTCAGCTCCTTGTCTGTACCCCATTTTTAATAGGATTACCTGACTCTCTGGAGACTAACTTGTTGAGTTCTTCATATATATTAGATATTAGCCCTCTATCATATGTAGGATTGGTAAAGATCTTTTCCCAATCTGTAGGTTGTTGTTTTGTGCTATTGACAGTGTCCTTTGCCTTTCAGAAGCTTTGCAATTTTATGAGATTTCATTTGTCTATAGTTGATCTTAGAGCCTGAGCCATTGATGTTCTGCTCAGAAAATTTTTCCTGTGCTGATGTGTTCAAAGCTCTTCCCCATTTTCTCTTCTATTAGGTTCAGTGTATCTAGTTTTATGTGGAGGTCCTGACCCACTTGTACTTGAGTGTTGTACAAGGAGATAAGAATGGATCAATTTGCATTCTTCTACATGCCAACCACTACTTGAGCCAGCATCATTTGTTGAATATGCTGTCTTTTTTCCACTGAATGATTTTGGCTTCTTTGTCAAATGTCAGATGACCATATGTGTGTGGGTTTAATTCTGGATCTTCTATTCTATTCCACAATCTACATGTCTATCTCTGTACCATTACCATACAGTTTTTATCACTATTGCCCTGTAGTACAGCTTGAGATCAGGGATGGTCATTCCCCCAGAAGTCCTCTTATTGTTGAGAATAGTTTTTGCTATCCTGGGTTTTTTGTTATTCCAGACAAATTTGAGAGTTGTTCTTTCTATCTCTGTGAAGAATTGAGTTGGAATTTTGATGGGTAGATGGTAGATTGCTTTGGGTAAGATGGCCATTTTTACTATGTTAATCCTGCCAATCCATGAGCATGGGAGATCTTTCTGTCATCTGAGGTCTTCTTCGATTTCTTTCTTTAGAGACTTTAAGTTCTTGTCATACAGATCTTGCACTTGCTTGGTTAGAGTCACACTGAGGTATTTTATGTTATTTGTGACTATAGTGAAGGGTATCATTTCCTTAGTTTCTTTCTCAGCCCATTTATCCTTTGAGTAGAGGAAGGCTACTGATTTGAGTTCATTTTATCTGTAGCCCCTTTGCTGAAGTTGTTTATTAGCTGGAGGAGCTCTCTGGTGGAATTTTTGGGGCCACTTAAGTATACTGTCATATCATCTTCAAATAGTGATATCTTTACTTCTTCCTTTCCAATTTGTATCCTCTTCTTGTTGTCTAATTGCTCTGGCTAGAACTTCGGTGTATTAGATTGAATAGATAGGGAGAGAGTGGGCAGCCTTGTCCAGTCCCTAATTTTACTTGTATTGCTTCAAATTTCTCACCATTTAGTTTGACGTTGGTTTGCTGTATATTGGTTTTATTATGTTTAGGTATAGGCCTTGAATTCCTGATATTTATTTCTTTGGTTTTTTTTTTTAAGATTTATTATTTTATGTATATGAGTACACCATTGCTGTCTTCAGACACACCAGAAGAGGGCATTAGATCCCATTACATATAATTGTGAATCACCATGTGGTTGCTGGGAATTAAACTCAGGACTTTTTGGAAGAACGGTCAGTGCTCTTAACTGCTGAGCCATCTCTCCAGCCCCAAATTCCTGATCTTTGAACTTTTAAGACTTAACATGAATGGGTGCTGTATTTTGTCAAATGCTTTTTCAGCATCTAATGAGATGATCATGTGGTTTTCTTCTTTGATGTTGTTTATATAGTGGATTATGGTGATGGATTTCACTATATTGAACCATCCCTGCACCATTGGGATGAAGCCTATTTGATCATGGTGAATGATTGTTTTGAAGTGTTCTTGGATTCAGTTTGCAAGAATTTTATTGAGTATTTTTGCATTGATATTCATAAGGGAAATTGGTCTGAAGTTCTCTTTCTTTGTTGAGTCTTTGTGTGGTTTAGGTATCAGCATAACTGTGGCTTCATAGAACCAATTAGGTAGTGTTCTTTTTCTTTCTATTTTGACTATTGTATCTATGTTTTCTATGATATCTTCCACACCTGAGATTCTCTCTTCTATCTCTTGTATTCTGTGTGGTGAGACTTGCATTTATGACTCCTGATCTCTTTCCTAGGTTTTCTATCTCCAGGGTTGTCTCCCTTTGTGATTTCTTTATTGTTTCTATTTCCATTTTTAGATCCTGGATGGTTTTGTTCAATTCCTTCACCTGTTTGGTTGTGTTTTCCTATATTTCTTTAAGGGATTTATATGTTTCCTCTTTAATCGTTTCTACCTATTTACCTGTGTTCTCCTGTATTTCTTTATGGAAGTTATTTATGTCCTTCCTAAAAGTCCTCTATAATCATCATGTGATTTTAGATCAGAATTTTGCTTTTCATCTGTGTTAGGGTATTCAGAGCTTGTTGTGATGGGAGAACTGAGATCTAATGATGCCAAGTAGCATTGGTTTCTGTTGCTTATGTTCTTGTGCTTGCTTCTCCCCATCTGGTTATCTCTGGTATCAGCTGAACTTGCTGTCTCTGACTGAAGCTTGTCCCTCTTGTGATCCTGTGAGCCTGGTTGTGTCAGCAGTCCTGAGGGTCAAGCTTTCTCTGTGTGGGATTAGGGTGCTGAGGGCTGTAACACCGGGTCAATTTCCAGGCAGAGAAGGATACTGGAATGATGGTGTCCCCAGCTGCACTGTGGCTTCTTGATCCACTGGGCCCCAGGCAGGTCACACTTGGGCCAGGTATTAGGGCAGTAGTAGTGGTCTTACCTCTTAGCTTTGGTGTGTCAGCACTCTTGGAGGGCAAGCTTTCTCTTGGTGGGATTGGAGTGCAGAGGACTGTAGAAAAGGGCCCGCTCCTGGGTGCAGATGAAAACCAGAAGCCAAAACATCTTTTTAAAAGGAGAATTCCCAACAAAGAAGAATATATAGTTCAGTTAAAAGATGGATAAGTTTTTCTTAGCTTAAGTTGGTTGGGTCATACTGAGGAAATAAATTGCTGACCTTCATCTCTGGATAAATCTAGCCCTTCTCACTATATGGTTGCTGGAAATTGAACTCAGGACCTCTGGAAGAGCAATTGGTGCTCTTAACTGCTGAGCCATCTCTCCAGCCCCTGATTCTTCTCTGGCACTCTATAATATGTTGAGAAGATCAACATAAAGGAGCGAAGATATCTGTGAACCAAATTTCTAGTTTCTTTCTTTTTCTTTTTTCTCCCCATTGTTTAATTCAGCATTAGACGGGGAAGGGGGAATCAGTAAGCATGATTTAGCCTTTGGAAGGACCATCTCCAGTGTTATGGGTGTGAGTGTCGTGAGTGTGAGATTGAACCTATGAAATCTCTCTGAGATGTCATGATTACTTAACCAATACCTTTTATTTGACAAAACCACATGGGCACATCTGCTTCTGTTCCTTTTAGGTCAGCCTGGATTCTCGAGTTAGAGAGGTGATCAACAGGAGTCTGCTGGACCCCAGCCCACACATGTATGAAGACGCCCAGCTTCAGATCTACACCCTAATGCACAGAGATTCTTTCCCAAGATTCTTGAACTCACAGATCTATAAAGCTTTTGTGGAAAGTACCACCAGCTGTACTTCTGAATCCTAATTTTCAGTTGACAGGCCAAAAAAAAAAAAAAATCCATTTCAGAGGGCTGGGATGGGAAATAAAAGTAATTAAATAACACCAGAAATTGAGTTCCTGAAAAACTACAGGTTGACTGCTGGGGAAATACAATGAGGAAGGTCTCTTGTCTCCATTTTTATCAAGGTTATCCATGATTCTGTTTGGGGCAACAACAACAAAAAAAGCCTATATGAGACAATGAATTGCCAAATTAAGTTTGTTTGATTCAACACTTGCTCTACTTGCAAGCAAATTGTGTTCCTAGTCCTCTGAACAATCCCCTAGTGCATCTCTAGAGGCCGCATGTGCAAAGTAAAACTGCTTCGTCTGCCCTTTACTTGTGCTATTAAATCAGTAGCATACCTTGTATCTGTATTTAAGGACTTTTGTGCAATATGGTCTCTTAGAAACAATTGCCAACAAATTGGCCGTGGTTTGCATTTTTTAAAAGCATAATCCAATACACACAAAGGCTATTTTAAACATGTAACAGTGATATTTAACCATGCTACATACTGTGTTTAGTATACCGTCTCTGAAGCCAATTTTTCTGTACATGTTTAAAAAAAATAGAAGCTGTTAAAGGATCTTACTGTGTGAGCCCTCTGGTTGTTCACTGCCCAAATTCTGGCATTTTTGTTACAGAAGAGTTTACTATATAAGAAAGAAAGAAAGAAAGAAAGAAAGAAAGAAAGAAAGAAAGAAAGAAAAGAAGAGAAAAAAAGGAAAGAAAGGAAAAGAAAGAAAGAAGGAAAGAAGAAAAAGAAAGAGAGAGAAGACAAAACTTTATGATAAGAAAAATTTTAATAAGCACAAAACAATCTGCAGATATCCTGTCTCATTGAAAATTCCAAGAGTGATACTGTTTTTAGGTCTGAAAGAAGAAAAGAGTCTATGTATATATGAAATGTCCAGTACTATAATTGAGTTATTAAAGAATGGCTCCTCAGTTCTAAAAGAGTGATGCAAACCTCTGAATGTCAGCAGGTAAACAATAATAAGTTCGATAATCCAGTTTGGGAATATAAAGGGAAAAGAACTAGTAAAGGAATGCCTACATGTAGCACTGTCAAAAGCATAGTGAGGAATTGCATCTGACTTGTGGCGTATTCACCTTGAACATATAATCCAGTGAAAAGCTTAAGTTTTTCCTAAGTAACACTTTATAAAGAATTACAAAGAAGAAAACCTTCAATGTCAGACCTTAACTGTTTTCACATAGTCTCTCAAGAAAGACTTATTTTAACATTGTTAAAAACAAACTCTTAACCCTCATCCATAATTAAAAGGCAGTACAGTGCTCAAACCTTCTAGCTGCCAATATTATTTTTTTATAATTACATTAACTCTTTACATGAAATACTCCCCTGACCACAGCATGTATTTATGACCTTCTGAACAGTATCGTCTTGTGCACAAAACCAAAATTACAATCAATGTCATATTTATATCAAGGTCTTACCTTTCAATATCAAAATCCCCTGGAGCCTATTTTTTTAATCTTAAACTCAATGAGTATATGTTGAGTAACCTTTAAAAATGAAAGATTTAAAAAGATTTATATCCACTGAGAATACAGGCCTTATATTAAGGATGATATTAAAATTATAGGTTTTATTTGTCATTTTTAACTACCTCTCATATTTTTAATTTATTAAACATATTTTTTTAAAGCACAAGTTTGGAGTTTTCTTTTTAACTTTATTTTACTTGAAAGGTTGGCATCATGTTTCTTTTTCCATAAATTTAAAACATTTCAAGAATTGTTTTTTAAGTGAATATGATTTTCTAATTTATATAGAATTCAGGAGCTATGATTCAAAGGGCTATTACATATTCCCTATGCAAATATTTTAACTGTTGCAGTGTTTGACAAAATGGGATTTTAAAAAAACAATTTGCAGAGTGGAAAAACAAAACGTTGTGTTTACACTGGCGCCGCTGACTATCCTACCATGCTCAGCACTTTTAAATACATTATTTATGACAATGTAGTTTAAATGCAAGATATTTATAATATTCATCTTTTAAAAAATGCCTGTGGATTTTTTTTTTTCCTGAAAGTGTTAGTGTGTTTAAGATACGCTTTGCTTATGTCACCTAGATGTTTACTATTTGAATAGTTTTGGTAATCTGTTGAGAAAAAAAGATAGTTATGAAGATGTTTACAAAAATATAATCCTATTTTTTCCTAAAGAGTCAAGAAAACGTAAAAGCATCATGGCTTCTATTGTGAAGTCCCACCGTTCTGAATGATTTGATTCTTTCCTTGATTAGTGTTGATTATGCTAATAGGATGTATACACATGTATAGTGTACCATCATCCTCGTTCTGTGTTTGGGGCACAATGAGTTGGTGCACATGACCAGGAAAAATGTAATATATTACCACACCCTGCATGCATGATTGTTTTCGATGTAGACTTTATTATATCCCTGTTCCATGGATGCCAGTGACTGACTGTCACAGGCGATCTTTACAATACGCTCTGGACTATTGGGCGAGCTGTCTGTGTGACAATGCATTTAATATTTTACCAAATGGAAGAGATAAGGCTCCTTGAGAGAGTCCTCATCTCTAACCTAGGCATTTGCAGTGTTTGATTTCAAAGTTGCTGTGTCTTTGGAACCTGTGTACAAGGAGGTTCCAAAGCTGATTTGCACAGTCCCTGCCATTAGCCATTGCTATGTGAGCAGTTCTATGCTAAATTCATATTTCAGGGGGATGGCTTCTTAGTTCACTTGAGAATGTTTCAAGTTTTGAAGAGTGTGTCTGTGGACTTGTGACTATGCCAGTCTTTAAAATATGGTGTGGTTTCTTCTGTTTAAGTCACAGAGCTATAATAAACAAACAAAAGCCCACAACTGGTGTCTGCCACCATTTCAAGAGCACAACACTTGATATAGTCAAGTTTGATTTAATTCCTAGTGGGTGAATCGCTCCCTGGGGAGACCCTAGCACTTTAAATGAAGCACCTTATATTTACGATTGCCAAGATAACTTTGCATATTGTCAGAATCTGTTAATGCACACACAAGAGGATAACGCACTTTCTATAGTACCTGTCTATAGGCATATCTATTGTGGAAAGCAAAGGAGATTGTGTAGGTGATGTATACAGCGGTGACTCAAAGGCAGATGTCTTCATAGGTGGATCTTACACATAGACATGCTAATGCTGAAGGGGTGACTCTTCTCTTTCTGACTTATTATGACATCATCCAAAGTTAGCACCGATGCTCTGATGGCATGAAAAGGGCATATGAATGTTAACAAAACAGGATTTTGATACTGAAGTTATAAATGTAAAAGTAAAAATTACAATATGGCCTTTAAAACAGTCTTACAATATTTATATATGACCAGTTCTAACAGTGTGTCACTGCCTAGAACATTTATTAGTGCCCTTCAATGTCTCCTAGTATACAGAATGTGCTATATTTATTTGATAGTTAAGTGTTAAAGGACTATAGAAATAGATAAAGGCTTATCTGTTGAAAACAAATGTACATCTCTTCCCATTATGCTAATTTAAAATACTTGAATCTTAATTTAAGTTCATTCTTTTATTCTAGAATTTTTTTAATAGTCTCAGAAAAATGTCATATTGTAATTGTGGAAACTACACTTGCAACAAATAAAAAACTTCAGGTGCTTTGGTGAAGGTTTTTAAGTGGAAGGAATGAAAATAAAGCATAGAAAAATGAACTTTTTGAAGAACCATCAATTTGTTTTTAAACAGGTAGAAGATACACCTAGAACCCGACATAACATGAATTTTTGAATACTTTCAGCTTTTATATATTGACATATTATTTTGAAACAGGAAATACGGTCAACAGATTGGGTTACCTATCTATTTAGATTGGCAGTTAATGACCAATCTCCAAAGTATCTATTTTTAAGTCTGTTTGAGTACTCTTTTCTGTTCTTAAATTTCTGATGATCATAAAATGCTGTCCCTAGAAAGGAGCATACCATGTGTAATAATCTTAGCAATTCTCCACTTGCCACAATTGCAAATATTTACCACTAAAACCTACCAAACCTTCCTTCAGAACATGTCTGCAAGATTATAATATCGTCTTAACATCTTTGCAGTGCACACAGTGCATGGAGGAGCACTGGCTTTGATTTCTGTGGGTGTTAAAAAATATTTCTTTTACAAATAAAGTCCTAAGCAGCCATAAGGGACATGTTTTCTTTCCCACTGATTGAAGAGACTATACCAGACCATCATTCTGTAGAAAACAGGGAGATGGAGTGTAGCCTTCGTTGGGCAAATGGGGTTGTGGACTCTGATTCTCATGACATAAAGCTCTAAGTTGAGAAAAAGCCATGACCTAAAGTATTCGTGATGATAGCCACATGTACTATTTTAATGTCGTGCATGAAATCTGAAATTCAGTCCCCTCCTCATGTCTTATATCGTATGTCTTCTGTTGCAAAGTTTTCCATTGATTCGTGCCTTTATCACAGCATTTTCAGCTTTTTAAACAGTTAGAAATATGTGAGCTTTAAACCGATGATTAAACAAACTGTCTAAGATTTGGGCACATTTCCTTTTGAAATGACAGCTGATTTCGAGTTGTATTTCTATCCAGAGGTGGTAGGGAAAGTCACGTAACCTTTCTGAATCTGAATCTGTTTCTTTGTCTTAAAATATTGACTATGGGGTGTCCATGGGAACAGTAATGTTGCATATAATAATTGACCGGAGTTCTTCAGCCTAGTAACAATAACATTTTTTGGAAGGTCTGTAGTTGGTGTCATTTCACTGTATTCTCTCCTCGTGTTTCCTTGGAAAGTTTAGGTTAGCACACAAAGAGGGTTCATCATGACATTTTCATACCAGTGTCTCATGATATCTTCTTCTCATTTGTTCCTCACTGCCTTTCCCAGGGCCTTCTACTTTCTTTGCTTATTTTTTTTTAAACATACTTGAAACTTTAAAATGTGCATAGGTATGGACAAACACCATACACACACACACACACACACACACATGCATACAGAGACACATATACACACAGACACAGACATACAGTTATGCCGCCCACAGACACATGCACAAGCACACATACACACAGACACATCGAAACATCCACACACACCACACACACACATACAGAAATACACACTCAAAGATGGAGACATAGGCAATAAAATGACCATCCCTGTGGGTGGGAATACTATAGAATCAAGTTAGTTACCAGTATGCCAAGTATGCCAGTGGGCAACAGAGCTGAAAGCAATGTCATAAATCATGATTCGAAAATAATCCCTTCAATATTAGTGTGACTTTGTCGATTCTATCATGAAACTATGAATAGAAAGATGAATACAAGTGGCTAAGTGTTCATTAACAGTTTCACCAAACTTTTGAATATTTTCAGCTTTATAGCAAAATGATGAGGCAGTAAATGCCCTCATGTGTTCTATGTGTCTGGGAAGCAATTTTCCCAAATAATAACTAAAATTGACCCATCGAGTCTGTGTTCCACTCCATCATCATCCTTCACCTCTTGCCTTCTCTGCCCTTCCCATCCTGTAACCACACGACCTCCTGTTGTTTCCTCTCTTTGTGTTTCTTTCAGCTGTGACTCTCTCTAAATGGTCTTGTTTTTTCAAAACCTTGACAGTTGTGAGTGGAAGTGATGTCTATTTTACAGAGCATCGCTCTGCAGGGTGGGGTTTGTCAAGACTTCTCCTGTTTATATGAGTGGGGATTTTTTTTTTGTTTTTGTTTGTTTGTTTTTAGTTTCTGAAAGGAATAATGTTATTCTGTTCTTTCTATCATAAATATTTGTTTTTATTTTATGTGATTGAGTGCTTTGTCTGCATGTATGTATGTGACCACATGTGTGCAGCACTTGAGGCCAGAAGAGTCCTCTGGAATTGGAGCAACAGATGGTCTTAAGCCTCCATATGGGTTCTGGGTACTGAATCAGGGTCTTCGGTTCTCTTAACTGTTGAGCCACCTGTCCAGCCCCGAATAGCCAACCTTATTACATGATATCTACTTGCCACTAGGGTAAGTACTCTTGCTTTGGGCTCCTCCTTCCTATTGCTGTTGCTGTTCGCCCTGTCACCTGATTTAAGCATTGCCTGTTGGGTACAGCCTCTGCTGCCAAGTGATCCACATGCAAAGGTGTCTTAGAGGGAACTAGACCCTGCATTTACATTGAGCAAGAAAAACAACCAACCCCACCCCCCATAAAAACAACTCTGGCCAATTTCTTAGCATGAATACTAGGCTCCATTAAAGGATTACTAATAAATACTATAAAGAAAATGCAATGGATTAAGAAGTGAAATAAGTCCGAAGCAGTGTTAGCTTGGCTATCTACCTAATAAAAGTGCAACTGTTCTCTCTTCCCTGAAGCACCCTGCATACTTATCTAGTTCCTGCACACATGCTGGATTTGAAGATTTTAGCAAGAGGTTATTTATTACTCGTGTTTAATGCCTTCCTATATACCATCCCCTGAGCAATGTATACAATGCTGAAGTATAGAAAATTTGATGTTGTTCCTCAAGCTTTAACCCGTTTGTCATAGTGTTTCTTGTGTGTGTTTTTAAAGAGTTTGCAAAATACTAAAAAAAAGTATTTTAATGAATTTGATTCTGTGAAATACATCATTTTGAACATGTATAATTTCTTACTTTCATGCTCATTCTATTTAGTGATCTATTTCCATATTTTGTATTCTATCAATATATTTATTAGTGGACCACAAAAAGGTTCCGAGTACATGAATATAAGAGTAGCCCTGCTTGGCTATTTTATAATACCAAAATACCTGTGGGTACTCATAGTTGAATAGATACTCCAGATTCTTTTCCTTGCAGCTCAAGTTTGTCTGGGTTTTTCTTCCATTGAACAGATTTCATCATTTCCCTATGTACAATAGTAGACTTCCTGAAAGTGCTACAGTTTTTACCATGTAATAGACTTGAGCATGACAATACTGTAAGAAAATACAGAAGTCTCTAAATATGTCTGAGTTTTCAAAGGAAATCAAATAATAGGTGTTTTCATTTGACTATATTGTGGCATTTATGGGTATTACTGTAAAATGCATATGCATTACCTGATTTTCTTAACATGTTTTGAACTAATAAAGAATTCTCCCATGTATCCTTAGACAAGTTATTGTTTGCTTATTGGTGTAATGCTTATCTGAGTATAACAACTTCTGGGTGGAGTCTTCACATTGTTATGTAACATTAGAGTACCTTTTTATAAGAAATAAAATATGTTCTTGAAATTGCTGGTGTCTTAAAAGTGCAGTGGAGGGATTTCTCACACTAAAATCAAAGTACCTCACCATTTATTTCAAAATGAGTTTAGGGTTAGAAATAACTTTTCCTGGTAGAGATAGAAAACACACCACAATTCTTTTCTATACTCGGGTCAGAATCAAAACAAAACGGGTCTCAACCTCTATCTTATAGCTAAACATTTGCATATCGTGTCACCTGGGTGCCAAAAGGGAAGGGACATTTGAGGCGCTGGAGCTCCTTGCTATCACTTGAAGAGCCGCTTCATTTCTTCATGCCAGTGCCCTTGTATGTGATGCTAAGGATTGATTAGATAGGATGCAAAATTCATTTTATATAATCTTGAAATTAGTAATTTTGATTAGTGTTAATGGTAAGAGTACCCATTTGATTCTAAACAGAGAACAGTTTGATCAGCAGTGAACCACCATGGTCCAAAAAACAGCTAGTAATCCAGTAGAATTCGCAAGTAGACTAAGCTTCAAATTCTGCATCCTCAGGAGTGGCTTGTCTGGTTTATTCACATCCTGTTACCCACTTCTCTGGTAGGCAGTGGTTAAGTCTTTTGAATTGCAAATACATAAGTTAGTAGTCAGGAGGGTGGATGTCCACTAGAGGGAGGCCTTTGATTTTTCTCTCTTTCTTTTTTTAATTGCAGGGCTGCAGACAGCCTTGAGCAAGGTAAGCAAGTACTCCCCGAGAGTTACAACTTCAGAGCAGAATGAGGAAAGTTTTAAAATGCTTCATTGTGTTGTAGTTTGTTAGTTTTAACTTGGATATGGAGGAGGAGGGAGCAACAGCAAGAAAGTGAGAGAGCAATGGAGAGTCGGATTGAGTGAATCAGAATGTGAGGCAGGAAACGGAGAAACCTAGTGCTTGGTGTGGTGGGTGACGATAGGAAAACAGATTTTGTAGCGTCCCTGGGAGGTTTAGTAGGATATGCCTGTCCTTGAAAGGAACCTATGTCAGATGACCACCCTATAATTAAGCCTTAGAGACTGGAGATAGATGACTTCTGTGGCTGTGGACTCTGTGCCTGCTGGTCGCTTGACTATCCTTAAG
This sequence comes from Mus musculus, assembly GCF_000001635.26. Lineage (NCBI taxonomy): Eukaryota > Metazoa > Chordata > Mammalia > Rodentia > Muridae > Mus > Mus musculus. The sequence goes on along the minus strand of NC_000076.6, from coordinate 5,824,587 downwards.
TCTCACAGCCTTGAGAAGCAAACCTTCACCTTCAGACTGCAGACACCTGCTGTTCACTCCAGCCTGGCTCGCTGGGGAACAGGTCTTGGGGAGCAGCCAAACTCGGCCTGAGGGCGGAGTCGAGGCTTCAGAGTTGGTCTGGAGGTGAGGCTTCTGAGTTCAGCCTGTAGGCGGAACTAGGTGGAGCTCCACCCTGAGAGACGAGGCGGAGGAAGCGCTTCCTCCAGGAGCCGACCCGAGAAGGCGGGACTGAGGCGTTAAAGCTCCTTCCCTAGAGAACAGGGCTGAGGAGGCGGAGCCGCGCTTTTGGAGTTTCCTTTGGAGGGCGGGGCCGAGGAAGCGGAGCTGAGGCATTGGAGCTCTTCCCTAGAGGCCGGTCTGAGGAGGTGAAGTTCTGTCTCAAGGCGGGGCTGAGGCATTGGAGGCACTCGCTATCTCAAGGTCACGCCTAGGCAGCAGAGCTCGCCCACTAGAAGTGGGAGTCAGGCGTGGGTGGTTTCCACGCCCCCGTGGAGGCGGGGCTGAGACGGTGGAGCTCCGCCCTGAGGGGGGCGGGCTGAGGCCCCAGACCTGTCCCATTTGGAGGAGGAGCTGAGAATCCGGAGCCCCTCCCCTGGGGTAGGGCGGAGACTTCGGCGCTCGGGTTGGAGGCGGGGCAAACGCGTCCAGACCTCCCTGCCCGCTTGCCTTTTGACTTTAGAGGACCTCCAGGCTGTACTACGCTTTGCCGGAAGTTCTCGTAACATTTCCGGCAGAACATTTCTGGATCGGAGACCTTCCTAGAGTGTTTGTATATTTTCTGCTAGGTGGGCGGCCCAGCCAGGATGCGGAGCGGGTTTCTGAGCGGTGCCCGGCGCCTGTGGGCCCGCCGCGCCTTCAGCCGCACGCCGCCGCCTTCCGAGGAGCTCCTCGCCCGCGGCGGGCCCCTGCGGGCCTTCCTGGAGCGCCGCGTGGGCTCGGAGGCCGGTGGTCTGGACGCTGGGTACCCCCAGCTGGCCGCGGCCGCCCGACTGCTGAGCGAGAAGGAGCGGGAGCTGCGGGACACGGAGTCATTGCTGCACGGTAAGCCACCCGCTCTAGTGGGTTCGGAAGCCATCTGCGTTCCAGATCTTGTCACTAGGGTTCTGACAATCCTCCATTGGGCTCTCTAGAGCAGTCCCTGGACAAGGTGCTCTGCCAAGTTAGTCCTCTGAAGTCACTAAGGTTCTCGGTTGCTTCCTCTCCCCTCCTGGTGTAAGACCCCCGAAGCTAGGCCTCCGCTCAAGTCCCGGGATGAGCTGGCCAGCACCCCAGTGACCCGAGAGAAAACCACACCTGATGCAAACTGCAAGAGGTTTTATTATCAGCTAGCTGAGGACGGTGCCGGGCAGGGGAGTTCGACCCCAAGCAGTGGCAGTAGGGGGCTTTTAACAGCTAGCTGAGGAATTGGGAGGAGTTGGGAGGAGAGTTGGGAAGAGTTGGGAGGAGTTGGGAAGAGAGTTCTTCTCTTTTCTGTGTCCTTGGTGAAATTTACAAGGCAGGAGTGGGTAGTGAGTTCTTTCTGAATTTTTATCTCCGTGTCCTCAGCACAGGAAGGCAGGCATCTCTGGTTGTAAAGTATAGAAACAAAAAGGCTTTTTGCTGGCTATAGAGAACAAAGAGCTTCTTTCTGGCTGTATTTTTAGAGATCAGGGAAAGCAAGCTTGGGGAACGTCCAGGGGCTTTCTTTACCTTCCAGGGAGAAATGCTCTGTAAGTTGGGGTCTCACACTGGCAGCTCAGCTGCACAGGAAAGACTCGCTAGTCCCAGCAGAGGAACTAAAGCCGCAGGTGAGTGTATGGCATTGGCACACTGCAGTGCAAGAGGAGCGATGCACTGTATGGTTAGAACTCGAGACCTGGAAATTCATGTTTCCCTCGAGATTCCAAAGTGTCTGCGTTCCTAAAGCCTCCAGAGACGTCTGCCGAGTAGAACACACTTGGGAACTTAAGGCTTGATTCAGAGACCCTGCCTCGAAGAAAGTGGGAAGAGGGATTGAGGTTGGTTACTGAGATCAACCTCTTGGCTCCACGTTCACGAGTGCTCACACATCTGCAAGCTTGAGTACTCTCATATGCACGAAAATGGAAACAGATAAGGAGTAAGGACTTTTAATTTCAATATAAAAAGCAGTGCTGAAAAGCAGAAAGTAGCTTTACAATGGATCGCTAAAGTCAAGGAAGAGGTGGTTAGGTGGGATCGGAGAAAGGGCTAGGAGGCAGAAGTGACCAACATGGATGAAGGTACAGCTTGAGAAGTCCTGTATGGTGGAAGTGTAGAATAGGTATGGGAGATGGTGACAGAAGAGAAACATTGTGTTAGCAAGGAAAACATTCCGAGGTTTAGTCCATTCTCCTCAAGGGGAGAAGCGAAGCATGGCAGCATGCATCAGACTCAGTGCTGGAGACGGAGCTGATTCACAGGCAGCAGAAGGAGACTGAGTGTCACATGGGCATAGTTTTAGTATCTGAGACCTCAAAGCCCACCACCCCCACCGAGACCTACTTCTTCCAAGGCCACACCTCCCAAAAGTTCCACTTACTATGGACCAAGCATACACACACACACACACACACACACACACACACACACACACACGTCTATAGGAGTCATTCCTATTCAAACCACGGCAACCTGATAGACGAAGGATTAGCATTGTTTCTATAGACCTAGGGCATTAGTTAAGAGAAAGCTCACTGTTGACATAGAAGAAAGCTCTTGTGCCTGCATGGTCAGAGAGATCAGAGTAGGTACTTACAGATGGAACTATGTAGAGACAGTAACAAGGCAGGAGTACATAGTGCAGTATATCTGGGGGAAGGGGAGAAGAGAACCATGAGTTCCAGAAAGAACTGGCAGACCCGTGGGAATAGGGCTGAATTACCTAAATGAACCTGTAGAAACCAGTTGCAAGAAACAAGAGTGCGCCAATACTTAGAAAGGCTAAGCTCACTCTTTCAGTTTATACTGGAAAACGTATTTAAATTTGGCAATTTTACCAATGAGAATTTTAACTAGAAGTCTGATTATTGTAATCTGGAAATCTAAACATAACTTCTAGTTATCAAGTTAGTGTTTTATTTGGGGTGGAGAATTGATGACAACAGCCATTACCTAAAGAATCAGAGAGAACAGAACCCTCTGGAGCAGGGCAGCCATTGAGCTTAGAGCTGTAAAATGTTGCTCAAAGAGAGGTCCTGTGTGCATGCACACTGTCCCACCTCCCATTGACGTGAGGTTTAATAGATAAGCACACACATTTAAGCTCTGTGTACATTTGATGTTTCAGAGCAAAAACAGCATGCAATCACCTTCTATCCTAGGCTGCAAATGTCCATAGAGAAAAAACGAGAAAGGGAAAACTCAAAGATAAAATAATCATAAAACCAGAGCACTGACTAGAACAGCAACCACATGGTGGCTCCCAACCGTCTGTAATGGAATCCGATGCCCTCTTCTGGTGTGTCTGAAGACAGCTACAGTGTATTTATATAAAATTAGTAAACCTTTAAAAAAAAGAGAGAGGTGAAAGGAATATTTATGTAAGCATTGGGCAGACTCCAGTGAATGTTTTGGATTGGATACTTTATCCTAAGGAAACATTCACTAAGACTAACCTTCAACTGTAGGTTTCAATTTTGCTTAACCGTGTAAACCGTCTGTGCCCCTGCCTGGGCATTGTAACTAGATAACTAGTTAACTGCATCCATTTGCTGATGTAAAACCTAACTTGGTAAACTGTCTGTTTCCTGGGGCTGGGGAGACAGTGCAACTGTGAAGAGCACTCTTGGAGAGGACCCAGGTTTTCTGCCCAGCACCCAGGTAGCAGCTCACAACTGTAACTCAGTCATAGGTGATCCAGCACCCCATTCTGGCTTCTGAGGGCATAAATACATGTGCTACACACTTATACATGCAGGTAAATACCCATACATAGCAAGTACAACCAGTAAACATTTTTGAAATCTAATTTTATACTTAGGAGTACTTTCCCTGCGTGTATGCACAGCATACATGCCTGGTGCTGATGCCCTAAAAGTAAGAGGGTGTCAGAACCGCTGGGACCCGCATTATATGATCGTGAACCACATGTGAGTGCTGGCCACTGAACCTAGGCTCTCTGCAAGAGTATCAAGTGCTCTTAATTGCTGAGCCATTTCTTAACTTTTTTTTTCTTTTAAAGTCTGTTTATTACTGCTTTTTCTAGAGGTAAAAATATAGAGAACTTTAGTCTTAATGTTTATATTGAATATTTTAAATTTAACTTTCTTTTATCATCAGGAAAAAACATTTTTATAGCTATATACTTATAAAAACCATTATATCAATAATTTTAATTAGTGGCAACTATGAAAAGAACAAGAAAAACATTTTCCTTTTTACTTCAGCTGTGTTAACACAAACGGAAAATCTATTAGCAATTCAACAGCAATTAAGCAAAATGTAACCCCTGCTTTTTTCCTAGATGAAAATGAAGATTTAAAGAAACTTGCGGAGAGTGAAATAGCTTTGTGTCAAAAACAAATAACTGAGCTGAAGCATCAGGTATGTTACATATGTGAAGAATAAAGCCATTCTGCCAGTCCTCCTCCTCACATCACTGCAGGCTTAGCAGAGGGTCCCGGGAAGGAGCCTGGTGCTGCTGACATAGAACGACTTTGTTGCTGTTGCTTTTTATTTGTATGTTTCTGTCTGCAAGTGTGTCTGAACCACAAGCATGCCTGGTACTCCTAGAGGCCAGAAGGAGGCATCAGTCACATCTTGTATGTTTACTCCATGCAGGAATTACCAGCATCAAAGAGGATTTGAAAGCAGAAAAGGGCATGCTGCTTACCATCAGAATTTCTCAGGCTACAAGAGTTGCATGCTGTGCAAGTCTCACTGATAAATTCCTCTACCACTTCTCACTGCAAAGGCAGAAACATACAGACAGCTCTGTTTTGTCTTTTTCTTGTTTTTCTTTTTTTTCTTTTTCACTGTGGATAGACAATTGTAGACTGGAGCCAACGTGAACTTCCTGGGATGAGAACATAATTTTATCTTAGCACCCAGAGAGTGCCAGTCCTCAACTTCCAAAATCAATAGCTTTCTCTTCCAAGTGAACTCACCCAGCAAATGCAGGATGCGCACCTTTCTTCTCCTTCCATATTGGGCCTTGCTCTTCAAGACATGTGGCGTAACGCCCTGCTCCCAGACATTTCCTTCCTAGCTACCTGATCAGGGAGGTGATAGGGTGCAGCCCTTAGCACCACATAAGCTCTACTGTAGTGCTGTACACCCGTGCTCCCCAGCACTGAGGAGGTGGAGACAGGAGCATGAAAATACAAAACTAAGAATTCCAAGAAGAAATACAAACAAACCTATCACAAGTAAATGCATTTTATAATACTGGAGCATTAATACCTTACTGGAAATTATGCACTATACATTTTTACTTAGCAATATGGTCAAAGTATATCAAAGAGCAGTATTAGATCATTTGTTTAGAGAAACTTAGGTTCCATAGCTAAGTTCCCTGATCCATAGCTTTGAGCAATGGTCTTGGGAGTGGTTAATTACAGGAAGGTGTTGTCTTTTGTTTGCAGATTATCTCACTGTTGGTTCCTTCGGAAGAAATGGATGGGAGTGACTTGATCCTGGAGGTGACTGCGGGTGTGGGTGGTCAGGAAGCCATGCTTTTCACTTCTGAGATGTTTGACATGTACCAGCAGTACGCTGCATTTAAAAGATGGCATTTTGAAACACTGGAATATTTCCCCAGTGAACTAGGTCAGTGTCTTAGTTAGGTTTCTATTGCTGTGATCAAACACCATGACCAAAGGCAACTTGGGGAGGACAGGATTTATTTTATCTTCCAGTTTGCAGTACCTTGAAGAGAAGTCAGGGCAGGAACTGAAACATAGGTCCTGCAGAAGAGCTGCTTGCTGGATTCCTCCTTCTGGCTTAGCCTGCTGTCTTGTGTACCCAAAGGCCATTTGCCCAGGGGTAGCATCACCCTCTACCCCAATCCAGTGGCCAATCCATCAATCAAGAAATGTCTCCCAGACTTCCCTGCAGATTAGTATTGTGTAGTCATTTTTCAGTTGAATATTAGAATATTCTAACCAGCACAGTCAGGAGATGAATAGATTCGTTTTCGTAAGGCATAGATTTACATGCAGTGTGTCTTGGGGAAAGGGCTCGCAAGCTGATGATCAGAACTTGTTTGTAAGGACTAAGTAGTGATATGCTCATTATTTACCTAATGATTTTAAATATAATGACAATTTTGAAATCCCCTGTAAAGTATGGTGGAAAGCTGCTCCATGATAAGCACTTCTAGCTTTAAAAAGTAGTTTTAGGATACTCTGGCCTCACATTTTAATCCCAGCACCCAAGAGGCTAAAGCAAGAGAGTTGTACTACATTCAGTACTAGGCTGGGCTTCAGGACAACCTGTATCAAAAAGAAATCAAAAAGGTGGTCTTTAGCTATTGCTCATGTGAATTCATCAGCACTGTGATTTAACAAGTGAAGTGAACTAACTATACAGTAGGGGCTGGAGCGGCGGCTCAGCAGTTACGAGCACTTGCTGCTCTTGCAGAGCACTGGAGATCAGCTCCCAGCACCCAGATGTGGCTCTCAACTACGCTCTTAAGGGTATTAAATCCATTTCCAGTGGATCTAGTGTTGTCTTCTGACTCCATATGTGCCTGTTGCACATGTGTTGCACATATATACACACATTACACTGTTAAAACACTCAGACCTAAAATTAGATAAATAAATTTTTAAAAGATTATGTATTAAAACAGCAGATACCAAACTTCATAAAGTTTTTTAATGTGCTTGCACTAACAGTTACATTGTAGCTTTTTTAACTTCATGAGAAAAAGTTACATCACATGTTACATACATGTGATGGTCAATTGTTTCTGCACGACAGAAATGATAAAAATCATTCAATTCTGTTTTCAAGGTGGCCTTAGACATGCGTCAGCCAGCGTTGGCGGCCCAGAAGCCTATAGACACATGAAGTTTGAAGGAGGAGTGCACAGAGTCCAGAGGGTGCCAAAGACGGAGAAGCAGGGCCGCATCCACACGAGCACCATGACAGTGGCAATTCTGCCCCAGCCTACTGAGGTAAAGCCTAGGAATGGGGCTGGCACAGGGCTCCTCGCCCAGCGCCTATGTAACCTTATCATTTGGTCTTCCTTCCATATTTTGAGTTACTCTTGAAAATTTAATTCAACAAATGGAATTCTACAACAGAAGGTAGGAATGAAAATGTTTCTCGACTGTCTAGATATACACTGGATATTTTTTTTTTGCCCATGAAATGGACATTGTAAGTCTCCCTTGTGCGTCAGGTAATATACACTGTTGAATGGTTGTCTGCCTCGCGCTGCATTGCAGGATGGGTTCTCCAGTTGCCATCAGTAAAGGGCTGATCTTTCAGCACAGATGATACTCTAATACCCAGAGGTATTGGAAAGGCCTGGAGTATGTAATTTGCCTACAAAGCAAGACCTCATTGTGTAAGAAAACAACCTGTTTTGTTAATTTAATTTCTCCTCTGCTAAAAGTGACAAATTAAAAGGTGAAATATGAGAGATGTGAGGGTTTCTACTTAGTAATTTTAAGAGAAAGTACTATTTAGTTGTAGGTAGGGTTGATGGGTTTAATTTCTGTGGGGAACCTGAGTGAGATCAGAAGAGCTAAGAGGAAGTGCAGGAAAGTCGATGACAGGAGCCTTGCTAGCTCCTGAGACATAGAGCGTGCTCTAGGTTCTGTCTGGCTTTTTTAGCAACTCTGAGAGGGGGTTGTTGTACTGCAGGGTGATTGACACACCATAGAGAGCAGTCTCTAGTTGTTCATGGAACGGACATCTTTAAACATAGTGCTTCTCATGTATTCTCCTGGGACCGTGCATCACCCTGTTGGATCCAGTGTTCATGGAATGCCTAACCTGGCTTTATGGTCTTTGCCTCCAAATTATGGTTATCATATTTTTTTTTTTTTTTTTTTTTAAAGATTTATTTATTTATTATATGTAAGTACAGTGTAGCTGTCTTCAGACACTCCAGAAGAGGGCGCCAGATCTTGTTAGGGATGGTTGTGAGCCACCATGTGGTTGCTGGGAATTGAACTCAGGACCTTCAGAAGAACAGTCGGGTGCTCTTATCTGTTGAGCCATCTCACCAGCCCTGGTTATCATATTTTAAAAATAGTATCCCCTTTTTCCTCAAAACAGTTTCATGTACTCAAACTGCTATTATTTTTTGTTTCCTAAAATCTTTGATTTCTTTTTTTTTTTTTTTAATCACATTTATGTGTGTACATCTTTGTGCATGTGGCCCATAAAGGCCAGAAGAGGGCCAGGATGCCCTGGAGCTGAAGTTCAAGGAGGCTGGGAGTCACTTGACATGCTAACCACACTGAGACATCTGTCCAGCCCCTAATTTCCTGTTTTAACAGTCCCTAGTTCTGTTGGTTGTGAGGCAGAAAGCTCAGCTTTTGAGGATTAGGGAGTGTTGCTGCTGTTCTCCATTCATTTAAAAGAAAAGGCAAACCATTTAAAATAATATTCTGGGCTGGCGAGATGGCTCAGTGGTTAAGAGCGCCAACTGCTCTCCGGAAGGTTCCGAGTTCAAATCCCAGCAGCCACATGGTGGCTCACAAACCATCCGAAACGAAATCTGATGCCCTCTTCTGGAGTATCTGAGGACAGCTACAGTGTACTTACATGTAATAAATAAATAAATCTTTAAAAAAAAATATTCTACCAGTGGTCTATTCTTAAACCTTTCAGATTTTATGCAGTTCTATGGGTGGCGTGCATTTACATGGTGTGGATCTCACCTTACGAAAATTGGTGTGTGTAATTGTTTCTTAAAGTTCCACCTTTTTTTGTGTGTATAGATTAAACTGGTGATCAATCCTAAAGATTTGAGAATCGATACTAAAAGAGCGAGTGGGGCTGGCGGTCAGCACGTAAACACCACAGACAGTGCTGTTCGGATAGTTCATCTGCCTACAGGTGTGTGCTTGCTTCTTTACAGGGTGTGTGTCCTTCTTCAACGTGAGACTTGGAGCCAAGATCAATATCTGGGGGGCAGACTAGTTTTCCACTGAAACAGATCTCCAGATACCAAAATATACCATTAAGAGCTCGTAACTAACTAACGACTGGATTCTGTAGCTGATGCTGTTTAGGAAAATTACAAAGCCAGGAAGAAGGAGAGGCACAGGAATCTCCATGTTGGTCATTATGAAGAGAACACAGTCTTGCCAATTGAGCTATGGAATATATACTTAGTAGATTTTGCTATTTCCCAAAAAACCTCAGTGACAGTATTATATGAGTTACTTATCAGAAATTTTTATTTATTTATTTATTTATTTATTTATTATAGGTACAATGTCGCTGTCTTCAGACACTCCAGAAGAGGGAGTCAGATTTTGTTACGGATGGTTGTGAGCCACCATGTGGTTGCTGGGATTTGAACTCCGGACCTTCGGAAGAGCAGTCGGGTGCTCTTACACACTGAGCCATCTCACCAGCCCCCTGAAAATGTTTTAAATGACCAATTATTAGTTGTAGGGTTAAGACAGTAACAAGGGCCCTGAAGGCAATAAAAGCAGTGGACTTCCTACACAGAAGCGTGACATACGCACAGTCTTGATACAATTTCAGGAGCATCTTTCCATTGAGACTTTAAAATCTAGAGAATTGGGCAAAGTGACTGTCCACTCAGTAGACCTGTGCTTTGAAGGATTACTGGAGCACTGGAATGGCTTATGAGTGAGTGACAAGGGACAGCTAGTTAATACAGCTCAGGCAAGCTTTGACTACCACACACAGGGATCTTAAATTGCCATAGCTCCTGTTAACCTCGAGTAATGAAATCTGGTGGTCAGGTAGGACTTTTTCCTTTAAATATAGAAAACTGTTAAATATTGCCATGTTGAGCAGGGTGTATAAATAAAAATAGCTTGAAACATGAAATCTTCAACTCTAATCTGTTTATCTAATAGTAGGATTTGTAGCTTCTATATATGTTCATATCTATAAGTCTCTTAAAAAGTGAAGCTCTGAAAAAAGTATGTATTAAAAATATTTAAAGTCTGCCAGGTGTGGTGGTGCACACCTTTAATCCCAGCACTTGAGAGGCAGAGGCAGGTGGATCTCAAGGCCTGCCTGGTCTACAAAGCAAGTTCCAGGACAGCCAGGGCTGTTACACAAACAAACTCTGTCTCAGAAAACAAAAAAACAAACAAAATTAAAGTCTTCTGTTTGATTCTTGTTTTTATTGCCTTGTAAAAGAAGGAAAAGGATAAGAAAGAAAAGAAATAGTCCTTGGTAATAAAGATTTTTGTATTAAAACTCTTTAATTTTCATAACATTATTTAGGTATTATTTCTGAATGCCAGCAAGAGAGATCTCAGCTGAAGAACAGGGAGCTGGCTATGAAAAAGTTACGTGCAAGGCTATATAGCATGCATCTGGAGGAAGAAACTGCTAAAAGATACAACGCTCGGAAGATCCAGGTACAAATCAATTTAAGAAGCACAGGCATGTTTATAGGCAGTGTCGTTTTTGTTATGTAAAAACTTCGTATGTGTTGTAAGGGCAGTATCTGTGTAGACTTTACCCTGTTTTATAGTCCCAGGCGGTTGGTTTTCTGAGATGTGTGAGAGTGTTCCGTGTCCCTGCGCAGGTTTTAACCCTTTGCGTACTGAAGCAGGAGTACTAGAGGCTTACACTACTGCTTTGTCTTAGATTTTATGTCATACACAGTCCTTCCGTGACTTCTTTAGTATTATACTCATCACCTTATCGCCACAACAGGATGACTTTAATTCCTAGAGGTAACATATACATAATGCATACATACATATGCTGCTACTACTGTTTAAATATCAGCCATTTGCCAGACTCTGTCATTTTGTAACCAATATTTTTCTGATTGGAAATTAGAGTTTAACCTTAAGTCATGGAGCATTGAAAGGGCAGAGGCAGGACTCAGATACTTTTATCTTGACTATAAAGTCTGTCTTCTCTGAAGCATACCCCTATGTTATTTGGGGAGTCAGGGTTTATACTTGGTTCTTGCATTGCTGTTGGTTTAAATTGTTCTGGATCTAAATGCATCTCTTATACCTCTCCCATTTTTTTCCCCAGGTTGGAACTAAAGGAAGATCAGAGAAAATAAGAACATACAACTTTCCACAGAACAGGGTCACAGATCACAGAATAAACAAGTCACTGCACGACCTTGAGAGCTTTATGCAAGGAGACTGTCTTCTGGATGACATGATTCAGTCACTGAAGGACTGTTCGGATTATGAGGCTCTAGTAGAAATGATTTCCAGAAGAGACTAAGCTTCTTTGTAAAGATATATTTCTATGTAGGCTAGGAACGTTCTAGTGCAAATCCATTGTGTGCAAATACTTAGCCAGGATTCACTGGAGGAATGTTAAGTAACAGTTTCTTGGACAATTCTCTATAAAAAAAAAATTAGACACAAAGGAAGACAGTTGTTTTATGCAAAATATTTAATCAGAAATTTCAAATATAAAGCAGATATGTTCATGTTAAGATGACGGAAGGACACAGAAGCCGACAGTGGGATGAACAAGAAGCGACGAAGTCAAGCACGTTAGGGCTGATAGTGCTGTGAACAGCCTACACGGAGTTCTAGTGAAAGGAAGCATTACGCGGTGCTCCCTCCCTGTGATGGAGTCAGGCATGTTGTAAGGGTAGCCCCTCAATGATGGAAATGTTCCTGGGTTACCCTGCAGCTGGTCCCTTGGGCCTTGCAAACAGAACCTCAAGCCCTTGGGAGCTGGTAGCCAAACATCTCCTATCAAGATGTGAGCTTTACTGAATAGTACGCGTTGGTGGGCTTCTATATCAGTTCCCCAGAAAAACAGAACCAATAGGATGTGTCTACACAAATTCACTATAAGGATGGTCCCACATAGAGAACCATGTGTCCAAGTCTATAGTGTGATGCAGCTGGGTGGAGACAAGAAGAGTTCATGGTTCACTCTACTTGGGAGTTTGCTAGGGAGATTTCTTTGGATTAGAGGTTGGATTTTCTCTACTCAGGCCTTTATTCCAGTTGGATAAAACATGTTAGCATGACTGATATTTCACTCATTTAAATGCCAGTGAAACCTCCAAACCTTGAGGAGACCCAAAATAATGTTAACAAATATTAGGGTTCTCTAGAGTCACAGACCTTATGAATCTCACCCCACCCCCCGCCTCTACAAATGTAAAGAGAGTTCATTGGAATGATTTAACAGTCTACAGTCCAACAATGGCTATGTGAATGGAAAGTCCAAGAATCTAGTAGTTGCTCAGTCCCACAGGGCTTGGTGCCTCAGCTAGTCTTCGGGATATGTGGGAATCTGAAGAAGTAGATTTCAATGCCAGTGAAGGAATGGATGTAATAGCCAGGCAAGGACAAGCAGGCAAAGAACCAAACTTCCTTTCATCTATTGCCCTTACATAGGCTTCTAGCGGAAGGTGTGGCCCCAGATTAGAGGTATCTTCCCAGCTTCATGACCAAAGGCATGTTGTCTTGCCTCAAAAACCAGAAGGTGTAACCTTCATTTCTGGATTGTAGTTCATTCCATATATAGTCAAGTTGACAACTAGCCATTTACAGTCACAATAAAGGCTAGCCAAGTCTACAAAATTAACCATTATGGTGTCCAGGAGTAGCCCTCGAGGCTGTGCCATGGAAGAGGAGAAATGAAACATCCAGTGTTTCTCCACCACCTACTACTTACAAGCTTCACGTGCTACCAGCAAAGACATCAATAGTTTGAATGTGTCGCCTCTAACGGAGGTGGTGGTGCTAATGTGATCATATTAAGTATATAGCGTCACAACTAATTTCTTAAGAGTCCCTTCTGAATGGGGCTAATGTCTGTAAGCTGTCACACACCCAGAATCACTGCCCAGTAATGTTTTCATACATTCAATGTCTGAAATACATTACAAACGTGACATTTTACTCTCATACATATCTGGCACTTAGACACAATCCTACTTAAATATCATTGCATGACAAAATTTATGGTAAATCCCAAATAATTTACTCAATACCTAATAGATTTCTCTCCTTTTTCCTTAGATGTGGTGGAGTTGGCTTCTTCAAACAAATATCCAATTACATACTATCTAGTGGGCTTTCCCTTAATAGACTTCTAGTCCCCTTTGTCAAGGCACTGCACTGGATTTTCATCTATGAGAATCAAAGTAGATATTGATACTATGAGTTGTTCAGCCATTATGGGGCATTAACACATGAGACTTGCCCAGTTTAAAGTACCTCCATCTTTTCTTGTGACTTGGCACTGTTGTCATAAAAATTTGTATTGAAAGAGGGAGGGTTGGACTGGTCCATGCTGCTGTATTCTTAGCCTTGAAAACCCAGCTTGTAATTTGCAGTGGACTTTATATTGTGTATTTATTGCCGCACTATTTGAAAGGAGTAGCACAGAACTATTAATGATAGGCAAGGATTTTTAAGCTGCCTACAGTGCTTAATGCATAAAGCAGGTTATATGAACAGTATCCCTTCCAATCTCATGAGAGGTACTTTACCTTTCAGATGTGTATATTAATCTGCTTTGTATATGCATAGGTGGTTTTCATGCATGTATGTTTGTCCGCTGTGCCCATGGAGTACCCTTGGAAGCCAGATTAGGGTGTATGATTCCCTGGGATTGTAGTTAGAGACAGTTGTGAGTTGCTCAGAGAGTACTGGGAATTGAACTGAGGTTCTCTGAAAAGCAGCCATTGGTCTTAACTACCAAGCCATCTCTCCAGCCCCTTATTTTGCAGTTGTTGGGTTTTTGTTTGTTTGTTTTTTGGTTTTGGCCCACCCCACCCCAACCCCTAGACTGTTTTTCTGTAATAGTCCTGGAACTCACTTTGTAGACCAAGCTGGCTTCTGCCTACTCAGTTCTAGGATTAAAGGAGCCTTATTTTACATTTTTAAGATGTTGGTGAATAGCTTTCAAAAACCCATACAACTCAAGACTGATTATTCAAACTGTATTCAGAGCCTCCCATATTTTATTATTTCTGCTTTAGCCTTAACATTACAATTATATTAAGTAATTACAGTTTACCTAGTCTCTCCTTGATCTGAAAGACAGTTAAGATGGATTGTGAAGAATATTAAATGTTAGATTTTACTGGGCAGTGGTGGCACACTCCTTGGATGGAGAGCCAGGCAGATCTCTGAGGTTGAGACCAGCCTGGTCTACATAGTGAGTTCCAGGACAGCCACATAGACCCAGTCTCAAAAACAAAACAAAATATTGGATTTCATTCTATTAACAAGGGAAAACAGTTACCCAAGAGTACCTGGGAAGAGAAAGGTATGAGACTTGTAGGTTACAGACAAAAAAAAAAGCCTTAGATGAAGTTTTAAACTACCTGTGCATTAGGATATCATAGCTTGTCATAGCTGGTTAGGAAGGAACTGTCCAAAGCTTATGTAGCTATTTCAACAATATAAGCGTAAAATGTGTCAGAGGCCTTGGGTGCAGCTTAGTGACACTGTGTGTGCTTATGATCATATTGAAGGTTTCAGCTCAATACTCCGGACTGCAAAAATAATAGATTTAAAAGTAAGATATCAGCCAGGCATGGTGGCACACGCCTTTAATCCCAGCACTCGGGAGGCAGAGGCAGGCAGATTTCTGAGTTCAATGCCAGCCTGGTCTACAAAGTGAGTTCCAGGAGAGCCAGAGATACACAGAGAAACCCTGTCTCGAAAAACAAAACAAGGGGCTGGAGAGATGGCTCAGTGGTTAAGAGCACTGTCTGCTCTTCCTAAGGTCCTGAGTTCAAATCCCAGCAACCACATGGTGGCTCATAACTATCCATAATGAGATCTGATGCCCTCTTCTGGTGTGTCTGAAGACAGCTACAGTGTGTTACATATAACAATAAATAAATCTTTTAAAACAAAAATAAACAAAAAAAGTAAGATACCATTGAGTGCATTATCAACCCATGCAAAGTAACTGGCAGATTTCCACCTGTGACCTCACTAAGTCATCCCTAGTTGTTCAGATGTGATTTGGAAGTCAATAAAAAGTTAAGGCAGAGCGGTATAAAAGCAATAGAAGCCTAATAGAACCATAACATGCTGAGGTCCTTGGAATAATGGTTTACACAACCATTTCATTATGAGCCACACTTTTCCTACCTGCCTAAACCTAGAAACTTCAAACTTCTGCAGATAGGTGTCAAAGTCCATCCCAAAGGATACTTTACTCTCAAGATAGAAGTAATGACACCTTTTATCTGTACCCTACAGCACTTCTCCATATGCTGTGGTCTGAATGTATCCTCCCAAATTCAGGAACTGAAAACTTTCTCCCAATACAGTGAGTAGGTATGTGGACCTACACCTTCTGGAAGGTGTTCAAAGCTTTTAGACATGGGATAAGTAGATGATTCCAAGTTTGGGCCTTTTTGCCCTTACCTCTTAAGTCCCCTGAGGCCCTACATCCAGAAGCCATCTCCAAGGCACTGAGTAGCTTGCATCCCACACTAGTGCCCTTTTCTTCACTTCCCTAAGTTCTAGGACTCAGGGAAGTTTCCACTATAGAAAGTACTATAGCACTGCTATAAGGAGTATAAAACAAACCATGGTAATACTTAAGAAGCAACATTCACTGCAACATAGTAAATTTCCTGGCTGATTTCTTTGGGTTTTCTTGTTGTTGTTATTGTTGTTTTTGGTTTTTCGAGACAGGGTTTCTCTGTGTACCCCTGGCTGTCCTGGAACTCACTTTGTAGACCAGGCTGGCCTTGAACTCAGAAATCTGCCTGCCTCTGCCTCCCAAGTGCTGGGATTAAAGGCATGTGCCACCACCGCCAGGCTCCTGGTTGATTTCTATCCCAAGTCTGTATGCTTAGTAAAGAAATGAAAAGGTAACGTTACAGAATAGGGTGAAAATATATATTAATAATGGCCTAACTTGCATATTTAAAAAGAAAACTTTATGGTAGGATGATCCCTTATGATTCTGGGCAGTGGTGAGTCTCAGCACTCTGGAACTTCACAATTATTTTATTCATTTTATTACTTATTTTTATTTTATCCATAAATGAATGTTCAGAGAATCTCAAGAGCATAGACGGTAAGCACAGGGCAGGTTTCTATCTTCCATACACCTCAATGTCTTGTCTGCACTAAGTCTGTAAACAGAATGTGAAGGAATGAAGGCAATTTTCTCTGTACTTCATATTTCACCCAAGAGGAAAAAAACAAAAAACTTGGCACAAGTGGGCATGAAAAGACTGGCATCTAGTGAAATGCAGAATGGCCCTCTCTATCTACTGGAGGAAGAGATTCACAGGTGCCCACAAGCCAGCTAGGAGCATCAGTTAATACTGCTCCAACACAATTAAGCTCAAATATAAAGTCAACGCTTAATTAACCTGGAAAACTGACACGGGCTGTGACAAATTATTGCAGCATGTAAGAAAACATGCTTGTCTCCTTGTGGAAACTTGAGATTTTCCAACAACCTGTCAGCCATTTTCTTCAGGAAGGGAAAAAATGCTGAAAAGTACTTTCAGACTATAGTGAAGAACCAAAGGTTACATTCCAGGTGCTCAGTTGTTTGCTAAACTTGCCTTCCCACCTGAAATTTCCATCTCTCTGTATATGCAAATAAAAGATAAGGAGTTTCCAAGGTTAAGCAGAGTAGAAACAGGAATGTGTACTATCAAGTTCCAGCAAAGAATATTACTTCCTGGAATAACAGAAGGAACTACTGGACTCTTGCTGAAAGGAACTTGGTTCATTTTGCCCTCAAGAATACTTCCCGATCTCACGAGGATTCAAAAGTTTGTACACTCCTTGACTAGCTCTGAAACCACAGTAAGATCTTAGACTTCTAAGCACAATCGTATAAAGTGAAAATATTGCTAAGATATTTAAGAATGGCAAGCTAATAGTAAGCTTTTTCTTGTCATTCCTCAGCACTGTGACAGGTTCCCACTGCCTCTAAAAGCCAAATCCATTATTGTACACACCAATGGTCTGCATCTAGTGTTATTTCACATTAGGAAGTATATTTCGCATGCACAAAGATCTCCCTGGTACAGCATTTAAAATTATTTGAGACAATTTTTTTTGTTTTGTTTTGTTTTGTTTTTTGAGACAGGGTTTCTCTGTGTAACTCTCTCTGCTGGGGAACTAGGTTTTCTGGCTCCTGTGTGTGTGTGTGTGTGTGTGTGTGTGTGTGCCACCATGCCCGACCACGTAGCATTTTAATATCCATTCAGCAAGACTCCAACTAAAGTTCTTACAATCTACAAATACCACATGATCTAGCTTCTGACTTTTCCGGATGCAAACACACACACACACACACACACACACACACACACACACACACACACACCCCTGTCCCCCTTGCTTGAGCTCTAGGCACTTTTTTTAATGTAGTTCTTTGTGAGGTCAATACAGTTCAAAGTGTCAAACTTAACTGACCATTCAAGATTCTCAACCTATGTCTCTATTAACAGTTCTTTTAACACGTAGTTTAGTATCTTTCATTTACTGAAAATTTTGATTGCCAAATTCCTTCTCATTAGGATATAAACTTCCTTAAAGACAGGGCTCGTGTCTTTTCAGCCTTTTTACTTAGAGGCAAAGTTCTCAGGTACAAAACAGAAATAGCGGTCAAGATTTTGGTAAGCAACACCACCTACATCACTATTTTTTTTGCAACACTCCAAACGTGAAAATGCCAGAAAACTAGGGATAAACAAAAAGAATTTGATAAAAACTGGATCCACCCAACGTTTGTATGACTCAGTCCAATCTTGGTCCCGCTTTACACAGGAGCTGCATGGAACACTAACAGAAAGTCATATGCTCTTGCAGAAAAGCAAGAGGGAAATGGCATATCCTGTAGCTTTACTGCTCTGTAGTCTGAAAAGAAGTTAAGTGTATTGTCACCACTTAGAAATAAATTCAAGACGTGCATGCCCAGCATCATTAGTGGTGCACTATAGCTCACCATCAGACTTAATAATACTTTCACTCTCGCCTTTGATATAAAAATATCCACGCAGCCAGGGCGCTCCACCCCAAAGAGACGGGAGTCTGACTTATTTAGGGGAACAGGTCGGCTGTCGAGCCTAGCCAACGAAGGTTAAGAACACATAAAATAAAATACAAATTAACACTTTTAAGAATTCGTGGTGGTTGAAAACCCAAAAGAATGCAATGGCCAAAGCAGGGCTATACAGAGAAACCCTGTCTCGAACCGGCCCCCCCGCCCCCAACCCAAAAAAAAGAAAAAAAGAATGCAATGGCCAGATCTAAGTTAGGCCGCGCCCTCAGCCTTCGGAAGGCGCCAAGCAAAGGGACGCCGGGGTCCTGCTGCGCGCCATCCCCAGGGCAAGGGCGGTTCTCCGGTCACATGTCCCCCCCAGCTAGTCCGCCCCGCCCGGAGGGAACCGCCAGGCTCCTCGCGCGCAAGCGCCAACCCGCCAACTCCGTAGTGGCGGCCGCGCAATACGCAAGCGCAGGAGCTCCAGGCAGGGGGTGGAGCCAATTTAGGAGGGAGAGTAGAGCGCGCCTAAATCCTAGAGAGGCGGGTCCGGAGCCAGGGGAAGGGCTTGTTTTCCGGAAGGTGTGCACTCAGAGTGGCGGGTTTGCAGCTCTGCAAACTCGCTCGTAACAGACGATGGAGGAAGACTGGGGGCCCGCCTGTGTCCATCACAGACTTTCAGGCAGAAGTCGGAGCTGTCCCCAGGACATGAGGACTCTGGAGAAGCCGGTTCGCGGGATAACGGAGGGGGGGTGCGGGGAGAGGGCAGCATGGCGGGTTTGCGCAGAGGACCAGCCGCCTTCACAGGCCACGCCTACATGGGCGTGCTTGCCAGCTCCATCAGCAACTTTGGGGAGGCGAGGATCTGGGCGTGTGGGAGGAGCCCAGGCTCCAGGGCTGGCTCCGCCCCCGCGCCCTCCTATTGGGCGAGCGAGGGCGTCCTCTCATGCCGCCTGCCTATTGGCACGCTTGTGCAAACGCCGCGCCCCATTGGTCTGTTCTGATTTGGGCACCAAATTCAAAGATTTTAAAAGTACCAGCTGGCGCCTTTTAAGAGCTGCGGCTCGGCGCCTCGTCTGGCCGGCCACCTTTTTCCTGTCGTCGCCGCCACCTCCCCAGCATTGGAGCCCGAGTTTTGCGGCATGAGCCGGCGCACCTGCAGTGACCTGCGCCGGCCGTCCTCCTGTCCCTGCCGTCTTGGCGCGCGGACTACCGTGGACGGTGAGTGTGAGGCGGGCATCGTGGGAATCCTTTCTCTGTGGCGGCAGCCTCAGAAACTGGGTGCTTGCAGATCACGGTGTTCCGGGCCTCAGGCGACCTATTTGGGCCCGGGACTGGGAGGAAGGCGCGGAGCAAGGGTGGCTGGTGCAGAGTGGGACAGATGTGGTCGGCCTTGTACGGGGTCCTACTATTCCATCCCACCCCGAGACCCTGCACTGGGGACGTGCAAGGTAGTGGCTTCTGCGCGCCGCATTCCACCCCACCCCCTGCCTGGGCGCCAAATGCCCCCTCCTCTCCCCTCCTCAACTCATGCTCGAGCTGTGACAGGACTGTGGGACTCCAAGCTGGCCAGATGGCCCCATCTCTAGCCTCTACGCCCCCCATTTCACAACTCATCTATCTCACATCCATACTCAGTCTCCGTAACTTTTTGCCCTCAGAGCCCTGGCTGGAGAGCGCGGGAGATTGAGCTCCGCGCTTATCTCCCGCCTTCCCTCGTGCACCGCGCCCTCGGGGCACCTCCCACCACCGACCCCCTCAGCATTTCTAGGGGCTCCTTCTCAGCTCCCGCCAAATGTAAAGGACCCCCCAGCCCCCGCCTGCCCACTGTACCAAATGGAAAAAGTTTTTTTTTTCCTCCCCTGTTTTGCTGCTTCTCAGTAAGTCTCAAGGCCTGGAGTCAGCAGGGCCTTTTAAAAAGCGCCCTTTTTCCTCCAAAACGGTGAGTTTGCCTGTAGTGTTTAGCTGATGAAAGAATCGAGGAGGGATTGTTTAATTTTCGGGTGTTTTGAAGAATTAATGGTCACTTTTTCCAACGTTTAGGTGAGCAGAGAGAATCAATTGTTTATTTTCTTATTAATTTTTTATCTTTCTTGGCATCTCAATGAAAGATGCATCGGTTCTATCGTAGAAAATTTCCAACTGAAGGAAGAGGTAATTCATTCTCTCTCTCTCTCTCTCTATATATATATATATATCCTCAATAATCTTTCTTCATCAGAAAAGGAATTAAGTCTTGAAGAGAAGAAAGTACTAGCTTAGCAGAATGTGTCTGTAAAAGAGTACCCGAGTCTCCGTTAGAAAATAAGAAATTTAATGGTTTACGAAGGGATTCTTTTGCTCAGCTTTCCTCCTCAGGAAATGCTTGCTGCCCCCAACTCCCCTCCCCCACTGGGTTTACAGCCTTGAAGAAACCTTAAAAAATAATTAGAACATTTAAATATTTTTCAAAGTAGACTTAAAGGTTTTCTCTTGGCTTATACTTTCAATCACCTTTCCTCACCCTTGCACAAAGAAGGGATGGTGTTTGACCTTGGCCACATGGCTGGGGACTGAGACTGAAACCTAGTTAACATATGGAAGAGCTAAGACTTTAAGGCCAGCTTTCATTACAGTCTTTAATCTGGAGTGTAAAGCCTGTGTTTATAAGTTAAATGAAAGGCCAGACTTGGTGCACTTTAGCTCTCCACCTTTCCCCCATCCCGTGATTGGCTGAGGGGTGCTAATGTGAGTTCTAAAACATTGAAATATTTTTCGTTTTATCTGTAAGTTCATTTAAGGACAGCCCCCTCCCCAAAACCTAATAGAATAAGCTGGTCAGAAAGCTCCGCAGAGATTCTTTCATTTGAAGTTTTGCCTCCTCATTTGTGCTTTTGTGGAATTTATCTTGATTTTCAGTGTAAGAAATGCCAGCAAGTTTGCCTTTTTGTGATTTAACTAGATAAACAGATGCTTTTAATTAGATCATCCATTTAATCCAGTTTTGTTTTCTTCCCCATTTTGTGGGTGGGAAAACTGAGGCCAAGTTTTTGCCATTAAGTGGATATCAGATGAAAATAGCAAGACTAGATATGTACCCCACATTTGTTTGATTGGGGGAGTATGGAATTCCTTAATCTGCCTTTGTGTCTACCTAACATGAACATAATATAAAATATTTCTTACTGTTTTGGAGCACTTAGAAATTGAAATCTCTTGCTCTCAGATGGATTTAGCTGTGTGTGTGTTAAGGTCCAGACTCTTATCTTCTGATACTTCTCTCTAATTTAGAAAACAGAGTCCTGTAGTCTGGAGAAGTTTAAAAGAAAAAATACTTAAAAATCAAAATGATGTCAGCATGTGCAGTGCAGCCCCAGGCCAGCTGGGACAGCTGTGAGATGAGAATTAGAGCAGTGCGGGCCAAAGGTAAACATTGCACAGGCAGACGGAGAGCATCTCCCTGTGCTGATGCCGGAGCTGCCTGTCCTATGGCTTTCTTGCTCCTGCAAGTCCTCTGTCTCAAAGAAATGAGGCCGTGTGGTCTCAGTCTCAGTTCAGAGGAACTGACTAAGGGAACTCAGGGAAGGGAGGGACGGCGGGGGTGGGGGGGTGCTGCCCCATCAGCTTCACCTGTGCAGCATGACGCCTGCTGTGCCCACAGAGAAGAGTTAGTGGAGGAGAGGAGGCTTGGCTCATTAGTTCTAAGGAAGCCTATGGAAATGATAGCTAGATGGGGTGTGGCGTCCTGGAACTGTGTCATGTATGGGTTTTAGTTAATAGTATTGAGTTAATATTCTGTTTATTGGCACATGCACACCATGGTAATGGAAGATATCCATTTCTGGTGCTGGGTATATAAGGGTTATGATAATGTCTATAAAGACCCAGAGTTCAGTTCTCAGCAAGACGTTGGGGAACAAGTTACCACAAAAGTGATTTTTATTCTATTTCTTGTGTACTTTTTGTAGGTTGTAAAGAAGAAAGCCCTGTTCTTTCTGTTACAATGAAGTGTTTTAATTGCAACCCTGATCTTTCCGAGCTTGAAGTGGTGAAGCCTGAGGACAGTGGGATAGAAGCTTCCTACAGTCCCGTGTGTTTGGAACCTTCCTGTAATGACTGTGTTAGAAACCATGAGAGGTTGTCTTTCATCGACTCACCAATTGTGGGACATGATAACAAGGAAAATCAACGCGTACAAAACACACTAGATAGTTCAAACGAAACAGAAGAGCTAGAGGCCAGTAGACTGTATGAGGACAGTGGCTACTCATCTTTCACACAAAGTGACCGTGACGATGGCATCCTTATCCTGGAGAATTTCAGAAACAGTCCCCAGGCCCGTCTGCTGCCATCACAGAGCCCGGACCAGCATCCCAACAAAACCTTGCTGCCTGTCCTGCATTTTGAAAGAGTGGTTTGCTCAACACTAAAAAAGAATGGCAAGCGAAACCCTAAAGTGGATCGAGAAATGCTGAAGGAAGTTATTGCCAGCGGGAACTTTAGACTGCAAAATATAATTGGCAAGAAAATGGGCCTGGAGCACCTAGACATCCTGGCTGAGCTCTCCCGCAGGGGATTCGTGCACCTGTTGGCTAACATTTTGACTAAGCTCAGCGGCATGGACTTAGTAAAGTGAGTTTGAGGGTGTTGCGCACTGCATGTATAGATAACATAGGACCTGGTTGAGCAGACCAATGTAAAGTGGTCTTAGTGCTGACTTCCTTTTAATGTTTGGTTGACATTTGAAATGGAAGAAAATCTATGGAAATCTGCATCCAGTCTTGTCACTTTGAATTTCATAGTCTGCCATTAGAAGAATGTATTCTATACTGAATTATCTGGCTAGCTGCAATGAAATGGGTAGATAAGGTGGTTTCTATTAGTGGGTGGTTTCTGTATTCAGCATTGTGAGGTGTGCTATTTCAGTTGATGTAATAGATTTTTCAAAATTGGTTACAAGTTAGCCTAATATCCTGTCACACTAAGGTGGAGGTGTATACATTGTACTGGTGTGAAATTGCTTATCCTAATAGATACTCAAGACAAAAATGGATATACAACAAGCTTGGTGGGAGTTTTTTTAAAAACTTAAAAAGTTTTGGCTGGCTCTTTGGTAGTCTGGCTAAGCACTCATAACTGGGCTCTGTCATTCCCAGATCTTAATCCACCCAGTTTCAGTGCGTGTTGGGTTAGTGTAGCTTGTAGTCATCTGCTTCAGTTCTCTGTTGGACTTAGACCTTTGTCTCCTTTGTTTTCAGTCTGTCTAAAGTGAGCAGAATTTGGAAGAAGATACTGGAAAACAATAAGGGGGCGTTCCAGCTCTACAGCAAAACCATGCAGCGAGTCATTGTAAGTCTTCCAAAGTGCTCTTTCTCTTAAGCTGCCATTGCTCTTTTAGGGGGAGAAACAAGTGCTTGTAAATTCATTCAATTCATAAGAAATGGCAGCTTCCTGGGGAGGAAGGGTGTGAGGCGCTCGCAGTGTGTGGATCCTCTATAGAACTTGTTAATAAGCCTAAGTTTAAAAAATTCTACTTTGTATGAGACACACCAACCACAAAGTGGTCTTAAGCAACCAGTTAACTTCCTGGTATAGAGGAAGAGTTTAATTTTCTAAAGTACTTGCTAATTGTGGTGTTTCTGACAGTTGATCATTACATGATTGAAGTATGCTCCTAAGGCAGGATGGTCTCAAGTGTCTGTAATCTTGGAATACTGGAGGCTTGAGAAGTTTAAAGACAGCATGGAGCTACATCTTGAACCTGTTCTCAAAAATCCTAAAATAAATGTTTGTTAGCTGACTGCTGCCCTCTATTGGTATGGGAAGAATAAAGTCCTGTCTACTTGTTCTGTGGACAGGACTTTATTTAGTGTTGGTCTTGGCTGGTTTAAAGGGCACCTTAAATTCCTAATAGCTGTCTCTGATTCACACTTTGAGTGAGTTCCTTTTTGGAGTGTTTCTGTGCATAACTCTGTCCAATGGAGGGGCTGCGATTACAGTCCTGTGGGATCCCTTTATCAAGGAATATGAAAAAGAATTGAAAATCTCTTTAAACTTTGAATCAGGAAAGCAGTAAGTTGTCACTACATGCTACAACGAGAGGATATGTTGTGGGCAGAGCTGCACTAACTTGTGTTCAAAAGTCATCGACCTGGGCACCTCCCAAAAAAGATGTTCAAATCAAGTCCTCCAGTCAGCGTGGTCAGAGAGTTTCTACCTACAGCCGGCACAATGAGTTCGTGGAGGTAACTATCGGGAAAGTCTTAGAAATGAGGAACACTTACTTATAGTTAAAGTAAGAAAGAGGGTTTCACAGGACAGTTTGCCACTACATGCTATCTGGTGTCTGGTACTAAATTACATCACATGATGATGTTGTTTGGGTTTGTAGTAAAAAGCATTAAGGCAGTAGAGGTCACATCTTCCGTCCTTTTCATCTACTCTCAGTAGTGACCTCGAAATATCCCAAGACTGTCCCATACTACATCTTATAGTTGCCACTGTCAAAAGGAGAACAGCTGAATACAAGGCATACCTTTCAGGAGTTTAAGGGCACCTATTACTCTGAACCCATTAGGTAATGGGTATTTAATGTCTGTATTGGAGGCATGGTTCTCCTTCCTGGTTTAATAACAAATTCAAGATACTAAAATACACATGGATTTCTTTTTCTTCCAGGTGGCAAAGACATTGAAGAACAACGAAAGCCTCAAAGCCTGTGTTCGCTGTAATTTCCCTGCAAAATATGACCACTATTTAGAGCGAGCAGTCTGCAAACGGGAAAGCTGTCAATTTGAATATTGTACAAAGTGTCTGTGTGCTTACCATAACAACAAAGACTGTTTGAATGGCAAGATCCTAAAAGCCAGCTGTAAAGTGGGTCCTTTGCCTGGAACTAAAAAGAGTAAAAAGAACTTACAAAGATTGTGATAGATCAACTGTAGATCTTGGCTACTTTAAAAAGAAAAAAAAAACTTCAACTTTAATTTAAGAAAGTAAAAATAATTATGATGCCTTTTGTGAATAGAGAAATTAATTGTCCATAAAAATGCCAAGATTGACTTATGAAAAACAAACTGGATATCTATCTTAGATACTAAGATAAAATTGAGTGGACTTTTGGCAAGGGAGGGTTGTGGTCTTTTTATGGAGTCTTGAGAACATTTGCTTCAGTATTCGAGATTCGCTTTACCAAGTTTGTATCATACTTCTATCAACTTGAGTCTGTCCATTTAAATGTTTGTCAATGTGAGTTTTTTTTATATCTGTGAATACCTGTTTTCAAATGCCAAATAAAATAATACACATAATTTTGTTTAGTTAAAATAAATTTAGAGGTGTAATGATGTGTGCAGGTTTTTTTTGTTTTTTTTTTTTGTTTTTTTTTTTTTGTTTTTTTTTTTTTTTGTTTTTTTTTTTTTTGTTTTTTTTTTTTTTTTTGGTTTTTTGAGACCAGGTTTCTCTGTATAGCTTTGGCTGTCCTGGAACTCACTTTGTAGACCAGCCTGGCCTTGAACTCAGAAATCTGCCTGCCTCTGCCTCCCAAGTGCTGGGATTAAAGGCATGTGCCACCACACCCAGCTATATGTGCAGTTTTTATGAATGTGTTAGACCTGGAAATAAAGTGTGTTACGCTGTGAAGGGAATTGGGTGGATCATGTCCCAGAGGGCTTGTCTTAGCCTCCCTGCCTTCTCCCACCAACTTATAGTCATACAGGTAAACATCTTGGTTGATGCTGCAATTCCTTAAAACAAAGGCCCCTGTGTTAATCATCCACTAGCAGCAGCATGAGGGCACTTTCTGTCTACACAGGGAGCCTAAGAGCCATAGAGTGCTGCCTCTGTTCACCAAGAAGTGCCTTTGTTTGATTTTATCATACTTTTTTTTTTTTTTTTTAAGACACTAGATAACCTACAGTGCTGGTTTAGTGGTCTCAGTTTTAAAAGAATAACTTCATTGTATATAGTGAGGTCAGTGAGTGCTTCATTTCAGGATTGTTTTTGGTCTCTCTGTAGCCTTGCCTGTCATGGAACTTGCTCTGTAGACCAGGCTGGCCTCCAGTTTACAGAAATCCCGATGGGGAAAGACAGCATCACTTGGCTCATTTCAGAATTTGGAATCTTAGGGTTTAACTACTATGAACAGACACCATGACCAAGGCAACTCTTATAAGGATATTTAATTGGAGTTGGCTTATAGGTTCAGTCTATTATCGAGGCAGGACCATGGCAGTATCCAGGCAGGCATTGGGCTGGAGGAGCTGAGAGTTCTACATCGCTATCCGAAGGCTGCTAGTGGAAGACTGATTTTTGGGCAGCTAGGATGAGGGTCTTAAAGTCTACAGTGACACACCTACTCCAATACCTAGCCACACCTAATAGTGCCACTCCCTTGGCTGAGCATATACAAGCCATCATACCATCTGTCATTGCTTACCTGGCTTTAGGGATTCCTGATGAACAAGTTGATTCCTTAGTGAGATGTGGAAATAAATCTGGTGCTGTCAGTATTCTGTACTATTAGCATTATATATATAAGGGCACGAACAGGGATTTTGATTTTGTGTTTTGACAATTTTGATTTCCGAATGCATCCTGGAGTTGGTGATCCATTTGATTTAAGGAATTAGTTTGTCAAGAGGGTTTCTTTGTATGGCCCTGGAACCTAAAGATCTGCCTGCCTCTGCTGGAAATAAAGTTGTGCGCCACTGCTGGGCTTTGAGGAATTTCCGTAGTTGCATCAAATAGAGTTGGTTGGTTGGTTGGTTGGTTGGTTGGTTGGTTTTTTGAGAGACAGGGTTGCTCTGTATAACCCTGGCTGTCCTGGAACTCAGAAATCTGCCTGCCTTTGCCTCCCAAGTGCTGGGATTAAAGGCGTGACCAGCATCAAATAGGTTTCATCTGTACCTAAGTTTCTTCAACATCACTGGTATCAGATTTGGTTTCTTAGTTGTATCCCAAGCTTTGGAAGTCGAGATTGCTTCCCCCTAGCCCTTATTATCTAAATGTAATCATTCCTAAGTAGGTGATCCTGCTATTCTTTCGCCTGCCTAGCCTCACGAATTCCGGGTTGGCCACAGTTTCTCTGTGGCCTTGACCATTCTGGAACACATTAGACCAACAGGCTTGCCTTAAACTCAAGAGATTCACCTTTGTCTCCCAGGATGCAGAGATTAAAGGAATGGGGCACTTCACCACAGGGTTCTCAGCCTGCTTTCTTACAGAACATGGCTACCAGCACAAGGATGGTTACCCCCCCCCCCCCCCCCCATCAAGCTGGGCCTGTCTCCATCAATCACTAAGAAAGTGCCCTACAAGCTCGCCTACAGCTCATCTTATACAGGAATTTTATTTATTTTTTTTTTCTTTTCTTTCTTTTTTTTCTTTCTTTTTTTTTTTTTTTTGGTTTTTCGAGACAGGGTTTCTCTGTATAGCCCTGGCTGTCCTATTGAAACTCACTTTGTAGACCAGGTTGGCCTCGAACTCAGAAATCCACCTGCCTCTTCCCCCCTCCCCCCCTCTCCCCCTCCTCCCCTCCCCCAAGTGCCACCACGCCCGACAAGATTTATTTATTTTATGTATATGAGTGCACTGTAGCTGTCTTTAGACACACCAGATCCCATTACAGATGGTTGGGAGCTACCATGCAGTTGCTGGGAATTGAACTCAGGACCTTTGGAAGAGCAGTCGTTGCTCTTAACCTCTAAGCTATCTCTACAGCCCCGGAATTTTCTTGACTCGGGTTACTCCTGTCTTCTCGGACAATTTTAACTTGGGTCAATTTGACAAAACAAGCCCTTTATCTGATCTGTTGAGCCTAAGATTTCTGGGTTTTGTTGCTGTAGTTTGTTTATTTCTTAAATCAGAATCTTCCCCGTTCCCGTCCCCCCATCTTGATTTGCCTTCTTCATTCCACTGGTTTTGTTTTGATCCCTTTTAAGATCATTGATGAATTTTAAAGCCTGACTGAAGTTATTTGTTCCATACTTCGACATTTTCCATAACTTTCCTGAGCTTTCAAAGGAGTTAGGCTGCAAGGCTGCCTCCTGTTGGGCTGCATCTTTTGGTTGGCATATTTATTGTAATGGAGATCTCCTCTAGTTTGGTGAAGGGGGTGGGGTGCCTTACTAAGTAGCTGCAGTACTACCAGAAAAGAAGTCAAGTAGCTGTGAATTGCAAGTGAGACTTCCGGGGCAGTGCCAGCACCCGCCTTTACCCAGGTGCACACACAGTCCTGGGCATTTGGGTCTCCATACCTTGGAATGGTATGTGGGC
This sequence comes from Mus musculus, assembly GCF_000001635.26. Lineage (NCBI taxonomy): Eukaryota > Metazoa > Chordata > Mammalia > Rodentia > Muridae > Mus > Mus musculus. The sequence goes on along the minus strand of NC_000076.6, from coordinate 5,796,225 downwards.
TTCCAACCCTTAACTGCCTTTTCTGTTTCTCTAAGCTTAGCTGCCTTGTCACCTCTTTCTTGTTTTTAAGATGCACTTTTTGTTTGTTTGTTTGTTTGTTTTTATTTTATGTTATGTGAGTACACTGTTGCTATCTTCTGACACACCAGAAGAGGGCATCAGATCCCATTACAGATGGTTGTGAGCCTTATGTGGTTTCTGGGATTTGAACTCAGGACCTCTCAAAAAGCAGTCAGTTCTCTTAACTGCTGAGCCATCTCTCCAGCCCCGACTTCTTTTTATGAGATAGTCTCTCCCCTTTGTTACCAGAATTTTGGCTCAGTGGCTTGTCGGGAGCTTCTAATTCAGTACATTAGTTTCTGAAGAGAATATCAATATCTCTACGTTGTTGTGCTGGTAAGTTCAGATCAGTTCAGTTTTGTTTGTTTTTGTTTTGTTTCCTTTTGGTTTGGTTTTTGTTTTTGTTGTTAACTTGAAACAAGTTAGGACCACCTAGGAAGAGGGAAACCCTCCATTGAGAAAATGCCTCCATAAGATTAGTCAATAGATGAACCTGGGGAGCATTTTCTTGATTTGTGTGTGTGTGTGTGTGGGGGGGGGGGAACCCAGCCCACTGGTAGTGGTACCAGTGTGCAGGGCCCTGGGTGTAGTCAAAAGGAAGCTGAACAAGCCACAGAGCAAAGGAGTACTTGCTGTTTCATGGTCTACTTCGGATGCTGCATCCACCTCCTGCCCTGAGCTCCTGCCCTGCCTCCCCTTCTTGATGGGCCACAACTGTAAACCACAACCTGAGACAAACCCTTTTTTCCCCCAAATTGTTTCTGGTTGTAGTGTTTTATCACAAATTGCAAAGTAACCTACCTTTTAAGGATGCATGAAAATATTTCCCAAATTGGTGCCCTTTTCTCAAGAAATGTATGTCAACACTCAGTACAGCCTGCGGTTTTTGCCACTGTGCTGCCAGGGCAGTACTGGTACTTTCTTACAGCTTTCATTTATATCCTGATGATGGACGGCTGATGAGCATCTTTCCATGGTACTTGGTGCATTTCTCAGGGTTCTCTAGAGTCACAGAATCAATGGAATGTCTCTCTATATTAATGGAATTTATTGTAATGGCTTACAGTCTGAAGTCCAGCTAACACAACAATGGGCAGCTGTGAATGGGAAGTCCAAACATCTAGTTGTCACTCAATCCCAGGATTGGTCTTCTGTAGAAGTAGGTTCCAACAGATGTGCTGGCAAGTAAATGCAAACAATCAAGGAAGTGAGTAGTCCTTCTCTCCCAAAGTCCTTATGTGGCCTTCAGCAGAAGGTGAGGCCCAGATCAAAGGTGTGAACCACTGAGCTTGGATCTGGAATTTGCTTTGTCCCAGGCTGGCCTTGGACTCAGACAGCTGCTTGCCTCAGTCTCTGGGGATTAAAGGCGTATACTACCTTGCCTGGGCCTAAACTTTTCACAGCCACTGTGCCTCAAGATCTCCATGTCAAGATCTGGGTCAGATGCCTGTCTTCCCACCTCAAGATCTGAATTACAAGTGTGCCCTCCATTTCTGGATTGTACTTCATTCCAGATGTAGTCAAGTTCACAAGCAGGAATAGCCATCACAATCCAGTGATTTGCTACCTTGACATAAATCATGTCTCATGTCCAAATGAAACAATAGCCAGGACATTAAAATACACCTAGCATGATATAACTCCCTTGTAAAATTGCAAATGCACTGTAAACTTAGAATAGGTCAATGTCTCAAGTTCAAGTGGATCAAGGACATCCACATAAAACCAGATACACTGAATCTAATAGAAAAGAAAGTGGGAAAGAACCTTGGACACATCGGCATAGGGGAAATTTTCCTGAATAGAACACATGGTTTATGCTCTAAAATCAACAATGGACAAATGGGACCTCATAAAACTGAAAAGCTTCTGTAAGACAAAGGACGCTGTCATCAGGACAAAATGGCAACCAACAGACTGGGAAAAGATCGTTACCAATACTACATCCAATAGAGGGCTAGTATTTAACATATACAAAGAAGAAGTTAGAACCAAATAACCCTATTTAAAAATGGGCTACAGAGCTAAACAAAGAATTTTCAACTGAGGAAACTCAAAAGGCTGAGAAGCACCTATAGAAATGTTCAACATCCTTAGTCATCATGGAAATGCAAATCAAAATGACCCTGAGATTTCACCTCACACCAGTCAGAGTGGCTAAGATAAAAAAAACTCAGGTGACAGCAGATGCTGTCAAGGATGTGGAGAAAGAGGAACACTCCTCCATTGCTGGTGGGATTGCAAGCTGGTACAACCACTGTGGAAATCAGTCTGGTAGTTCCTCAGAAAATTGGACCTGAGGACCCAGCTATACCACTCCTGGGCATATACCTCAAATATGCTCCAACATATAACAAAGACACATGCTCCACTATGTTCATAGCAGCCTTATTTATAATAGCCAAAAGCTGGAAACAACCCAGATATCCCTCAACAGTTGAATGGATACAGAAAATGTGGTATATTTACATAATGGAGTACTACTCAGCTATAAAAACAATGAATTCATGAAATTTGCAGGCAAATGGATGGAACTAGAAAATATTATCCTGAGTGAGGTAACCCAGTCACAGAAGAACACACACAGGATGCACTCACTGATAAGTGGATATTAGGCAAAAAGCTTGGAATACTCAAGATACAAGATACAGATAATATGAAGCTCAAGAAGAAGGAAGACCAAAGTGTGGATGCTTCAGTCCTACTTAGAAGGGGAAAGAAAATAATCATGGGAGGTAGACGGTGAGAGAGACTTGGGAGGAAGAGAGTATGGAGAGGGGAAAAGAAGGAAGAAGGATCAAGAATGGGAGGAGATGGAGAAGTACAGAGGGTCATGAACTTTAACAGAGGTGTGTAGCAATGGGTGATGGGAAACTGGGAGTAGGCACTAGAAAGTCCCAGAAGACAGGAAAGCAAGATGTTCCCAGGACCCAATGGGGATGATATTAGCTAAAATACCCTACAAAGGGGAGGGAGAACCTGTAGAGACCATATCCAGAATTTAGGCATGGCCCCTGATTGAGGATAGGGCCACTCACCCATCTCAAAAATTTTAACTCAGAATTGCTCCTGTCTGAAGGAAATGCAAGGGCAAAAAGTGGAGCAGAGACTGAGAGAAAGGCCATCCAGGGACTCCCTCACCTGGGAATGCATCCCATCTGCAGACACCAAACCCAGACACTATTGCTGATGCCAAGAAGTGCTTGCTAACAGAAACCTGATACTGTTTCTTAAGCTGTCTTCTTAGAGGCTCTACTAGAGCCTGACCAATACAGATGTGGATACTTGCAGCCAACCATCGGACTGAGCATGGGGACCCCAATGGAGGAGTTAGGGGAAGGACTGAAAGAGCTGAAGGAGTTTGCAACCCCATAGGAAGAACAACAATATCAACCAACCAGAGCCCCTAGATTTCCCAGGGACTAAATCACCAGTCAAAGAGGGACACATGGAGGGACTCATGGCTCCAGCCGCATATGTAGCAGAGGAGGCCTCATCTAGCATCAGTGGGAGGAGAGGCCCTTGGTCCTGTGAAGGCTCCGTGTTATTGATCAGATGCTTTATTCACCTGTCTCTTGTCTTTCAATTTGTTAGCATCTTAGAAGAAACATTTTCATTTTTTCCCTATTGTTCCAAATGACCTCCCCCCCCCCCTTTAAAACTTTATCTGCATTTATTTTATGCTGAATTTATCCCCGGGCCATGGGTTTTTGTTTCTTCAGTTTCTTCTAGGATATCTTTTTCTTCTGTGCAGCCTCCTCTTCTGGCTTTGGAACGATCTGTTCCTTCTCAGTGAGAGATGATGTCAATGTGGCAGGGGGAGCTCATGTGTGGGTTAATCCGGCCATGAGCTCTGTAGGTTCGTCGGCGATCTTAGGTACCTTGTTCACCTGGATATGTTCAATAACTAGAGAATCTACGTCTAAACCCTTAAGTTCAGCGTTACTCTCGGCATTTTTAAGCATGTGCAGCAAAAATTCAGCACTCTTTTTTTGGCCACCGACCCTGTGTCCAGCCCCACTGTTTGGCCTGGGCGCACCTACAGACTCCACCATTATACTGCCGGAATGGCACACATTGCTTCTTTAAAGTGACATCCTTCGGATACTTGGTGGCTTTCCGGATATGCATACCCTTGATGGCCTGGGCAGTTTCCCCGGTGTTCTTAAAGTGATTTGCATGATTTTGTGGGGTTTTCTGGGTCAAGAGAGTAGCGAACCATCGTGGCAGGTGACCTCTGGCCCATGATTTCCCTTCTATAGATCACGTTTTTCATGTTATAGCTAAGTAGTAAGTAATAATCTACTTACACAGCAATTTTCTTCCACCTTCATTTTTAGAAACTTTACATTAAAAAAAAATCATTACATTTATTTATTTGGGTGGGTACAAGCCTGCTATAGGGCATAGATGTGCAGGTCAAAAGTCAACTTGTGGAAGTTGGTTCTCTTCTGGTATCCCGTGGGGCCAAGGGATGAACTCTGGTCGTTAGGCTTGGCAGCAAGCACCTTTACCAGCTGAGCCATCTTACCAGCCCAGCTGTACACGGTATAATTTTATGTTTAGAGTCAATGATTAGTCTGCAATTCTGAGAAGAGTGGGAGAATTGTACTTCTTGTAAGACCCGGTTGACCCTGCTCTCTGGATTAAAATCTAGACCACAGGATTCCCTAATTGGTGCGTGTTCGAGTAAGAACACACATTATATTCAGAAGAGGCTGGCAGTGGCCAAGTGAGATCCCAGCTGGACATTCAGCTTGGCGGCGACTCCCTTCCATGGCCCCTCTGATCAAGCCGGAGAGCAGCCCGCGTTACCCACGACCCGTGTTTCATCATCCTGCTGGAGTGTGAGGTGAATGACTATTTTGTGTCCCTTGGATAACACTTTGACGGCAGATGCAGATTAACTGAGACCTTACTCTTCGTGAAGACCCTTCAGATTTGACAGTCCTGTGTATCAGTCAACTCTCCTCTCAGATGTCGGGAATGATGGATTAGCGATCCTGCTAAACCCCAGTGTGCCCATACGCATGGGTGTTTTCAACCTCGCTGTTGCCCACTTCATAGAATCAAATGCTGTCTTCACAGGTTAGCCCTGAGATCAACTTACAACGCACCAACGCTGTTGGGTACCAGAAGACGAACATTTCCAGGACTCTGCCTAGGAATCTTGCCATGCCTTTTAAACACAACTCGAAGGCCCTCTGAAGACTTAATAGGTGAGAGATGGATCGTTTCTCTACTGCCCTGACTGTATGGCATTTTCCCCTTTTCTTCAAATTATACTTCAACAGTTTGAACACCTTACCACGAGATGGCGCGCGTTCAACGCCGTCCTTTTCAGTGTTCATTCCTGTGAATCTAATATAAAAAGGGATGGAAGAATAGTATTGCTTTTCTATCCAATTTATGTTGCCAGGTTAGAAAATCAAGTACATATATATTGCTATATTAAAATAGTTATATTTTAAACAGTTTAACTTTTAGTCTCAGACGTGAAGGGTAAATCTCACTTCTTCAGTTCAATATTCTTCGTACAAAGCAAAAACAAAATCAGATGGCCACTTTTCATCTTGTGATTGAGACAATCATATATTAGATTTACTGGGTAATTAAACACTATGGCATTCACCTGAGATTCAAAGAAGTCTTTTCTGGCACCATAACTAATGTGTCAAGCTAGAGGACTGTAATGTTCAGAGCTCAAGTTATTGTTTTTTTTTTTTTTCTTTTATTAGAAGAAATCATTTTATTCTAGATATGGCGGTGAGAGTACATTTACTAGAAAAATGAGGAAAAGGAATCTAAAAAGATCTTAAATCAACACTGAGGTTAGATATCCACTATGTTTTGCTGATGTAATGCTGAGCTGCTACCTTGTAAAAAGTAAATTTATCCACAACAGAGAGATGGAGTCAGAAGCAAGGTACACTGAGAGATTTTATTTTACCTTTGTTTGTTTCTTTCTTTGTTTCTTTCTTTGTTTGTTTGTTTCTTTCTTCCCTCCCTCCCTCCCTCCCTTCTTTCTTTCTTTCTTTCTTTCTTTCTTTCTTTCTTTCTTTCTTTCTTTCTTTCTTTCTTTCTTTCTGTTTTTTGAGACAGGGTTTCTCTGTATAGCCCTGGCTGTCCTGGAACTCACGTTGTAGACCAGGCTGGCCTCGAACTCAGAAATCCACCTGCCTCTGCCCACCACGCCTGGCTTACCTTTATTTATTTGTACATGTACGATGTACATGTATGTGTGGAGACCAGAAGAGGGTATACCATTCCCTGGTCACAGGCAGCTGTAAGCCATCTGACATGGTGTTGGATCTGAACTCTGGTCCTATTATGCATGAGTACTGGACACTCTCAGCTATTTCTCCCACCTACCATGAGATTTTGTTTTTCCAAAGCCCCTGTGACACAGTGGTGGCACCTGATTCCTCCTCATCAGATGCTGGTGGCTTCAACTTCTTTCTCACTATTTTACCTTGGACAAAATCATTTTTTAACATGGATAAGCTGTTTTCAAAGCATATAGAAAAGAGAAGACTGCCTACCTATACTATTGATACAATGGTTAAACTAGAAAACACAAGAGAAATACTAAACAATTGTGACATAAATAACTAAACGTAACTAGCATTTCAGTTTCTTATGGCCAAAATGTTAATTATTATAATGACAGTCAAAATGAAGGAATCCCTTCCAATAACTATGTGATTTTTTCTTTTTTTGGGTTTTTGAGACAGAGTTTCTCTGTGTAGCCCTGGCTGTCCTGGAACTCACTCTGTAGACCAGGTTGGCCTCAAACTCAGAAATCTGCCTGCCTCTGCCTCCCAAGTGCTGGGATTAAAGGTATGCACCACCACGCCTGGCACGACTTTGTGATTTTTATAGCCAAAATAATCTTGTGTTAAATTTTTTCTCATCTGTATTACTGTGCTACTGATAATGAAAAAGCTTTTTGTCTTCAGTAGGACAACTAGGGAAGATAGACTTACTGCCAGATAAAATAAGCTGTTCCAGTATGGAACCAATGAACCTTTAAATAACTTCAAAGTGTTACCTTAGTTTTTAAAAGTTATTCCTTTGTTCTTAGTTAGAACATCTATTGAGCTCCTTCTGTATACAATGTGAGCTTGCTGGGTAAAGTCAAATGCAGAGCCTACGTCCGAGCCTACGTCTGAGTTCCATCAGAGAACCCAGCTTTTAAACTTCATACAGATAATAATAGATGGCTTAAGTGTTTGCTTCCACACTGGCTCATACTTTCTAAGCAAAAGTATTTCAGTTGTATCCATGACTGACTTCCTTGTTCTAAAGGGTGGATTAAAACTCCTTTAAGGTAGTACAGGAGATTGTAAGATGACAAAGGAGGAGAGCATTGTTGGGTCAGGCTACTGCTGAACTGATATGCTAGACCCAAGATGGAGGCAAGCAGATCCTCCCACCCCCCAAATAAACCAGCGCTTACACGAACCTACAGATGCTCGGGACACAGATGCACAAGCAATATTTACGCCACCCCTATATTCTGTTGGGACCCAGTTGGGAAGAGACAAGGAGAGTGCCTAAGAGAGTGGTTAAAAGGTGATGGTTTCTTATCACTCCAAGGAATAGCCCTCTGGCCTATGTGAAATGGGGATATTGAATGTCTGTGATTGAAGTACAGAGGGAAGAGGGGTGTGCAGCCCTTCCCACCCTTCCTAGCTGCTGGAGCTCAGAAACTTACCCGTGTAGGGGCTGTCTGAGAAACCCCAAGCTATTGCCGGTTTGCAGCAGCGGGCTTACATTTGACACCCATTGGTGTTAGACCAACTTGGTGAGCAAAGAGTTGTCTTATCCCACTGGGGAGCTGACAGAAGGAGCACGGAGTGTCAATTACGCCAGTGGGGCATCGTCCTAGGGACTCATAAGCCTTAAGAACTCAAGCTGGATAAGAACACCACATTCATTTCTTTCTAACAATCCATTCCTGAGAGGGAGTGTGTTGTAGTCGCGATCACGTCTCTTTAACACTAACAAAATCCGTTTCACTTAGAATTATTTCTAGTAAAATTTCAACCTCTGCTGTTTATTGCTCCAAATGTTACTCGTCTCCTTTACCTTCAGTGCTTTGCCTGTGTGGCTAGAACGTTGTGGGAAAATCTGTGTTATGTGAGGTACTTGGAAACTCACTTTATATTCTTTTTTTTTTCATGATTCATTAATTTAACGTTCTTCAGCATGGAGTTCAGCTAAGGGAGATTTATGGTTTACAATGGTAATTTTTATTGTTAAGAGTCAAAATTATGTCACATTCACATTTTCATTGATCCCTACCAAAAACTGAAATAGCATTACACACATATGTTTGAAAAGTGTGTATACTTATATTGAATTAACATAAGTACTATAATAGTATGTTAACAAAATATTGAGACAAATCTCATGTTCCTTATGTATCCTAATGGTTTTCTGCACTGATGAGCAAAGTTTATGATATGTGGAATTGTTGCATTTGAGACTGATAGTCTACAGGCACCTGGTTTTGAGTTATCAGTGTAGAATTGTCTAGGATGTTTTGAACTCTGAGCGTGTCTATGAGAGTTTTTGTAATTTGGGTTAATTAAGGTGTGAACTGTATCAACTATAGATACTTTCCTAGGTTTGCTTCATTTGCTCTCATAAAATAAGTGGACAAAGGCCAAATATGAGAAAAGGATTATTTCACTCCCAATAAGACATTATGGGCCAGCATCAGGAGGGACTCAATGTGACAGAACTTTGAGGAAACTTGCCACATAAATTCCCACAGTCAAGGGCAAGTGGCTATGAGTAGGCTATCGCTTGCCAGGCTCAGTTCAGTATAATCAGTCCAAGCATGATCATGAAATGAACCTGCTTAAATTCAGGATGGGTATTCGCCCCATAGTCCTAAGTGTTGCTTTTAGAGTTCCCTGTCCTTTTCATGACTGTTCAAACTTTGGAAGAGCCGAGAACGTGGGGTGACTTCTTTCCCTTCCTCTGTCGTCAATGGTCTCTTAGTCCTGCCTCTCTCTGTGGTTCCACCAGAGGGCAGAACCAACCCACCTAAGGCCCAGCTTGCAACTGTCTTCTTCAGTGTTTGATATGAAACTTCTTTGTGCTTCTTTCAAATGGCTGGGATATCATTGCTTTGAAGATTTGCTGTTGAGAGGACCCAGAGACAAGCTCTGGAGTTAGAGTACAGCTTTGCTAGTCATCATGTCCATGATTTGAGAATCTGTTTGGGGCATGTTTGTTTGTTTTCCCCCTCTGAGCAATGGTTTTTTCATCCTTGTAAAAGGAAAGCAGCAACCTTGCCTTTTGGGCAGCTGTGAGTATTAAGGGAGTTTAGACATACCTCACACTCTTACAGATAAGACTGGTGTGTAGTGTGCTCTATTCAAGGGAGAGTCCCTACGGAGTTTACAGAAATGATAGGTCTGTATTACCTAGGGCCTACCGGAATACAGCAAAGAGTCAAAAGATAGTAAATAAAGCTACTATTTTTGTCTTTTTTTTTTTTTTTTTTTTTTTGCGTGTGTGTGTGTGTGTGTGTGTCAGGTATGTATACAAGTGTCTATTTCTATGTGTTATTCCTACCCCTTTGTCTTCCGTCTAAGAAGGTGAATCCTATTTCCTTTGCTCACTGATTTATCTCAAGTATTCGAAAAATACTCAGCACATTGCAGGTTCTTAACAATTAGCCATTCAACAAGCAGAGGGTTACTAACTCCTTGCTGAAGTTTTTATCTCAAGGCCTGCCACAGTCATACAGGTTAGCTTTGTCCCCAGCCCATGACACCATCGGGAGAAGGTGGGATATTTAGTAGGAAGGGCTTAGTGGGATGAGGCTAGGTCATTGGAATCATGTCTTTGAAGGGGGTATCGGGACTTCCTTTTTGCTTCTGAGCACCATGAGGAGGCATGGACTCTGGATATTCTGTACTATGCCCAGAGCTACAGAGCTGAGTGATCATGGATTGAAACCTCTACAGCAATGAACCAAAATACGCATGTCTTTCTTTTAAATTTATTTTCTTGGGTATTTTTCATAGTGAGGGAAACCTAGCACATACATCTACATGTACATGTAAGAACACAGGGAGTAGATACAACTCTCCAGATCTCACAAATAGATGGAGTTTATTGTGCCTTAATCCAAATCTGTTTAACCCTAAACACTATCACTTTCTTTGATTACCTTGAAGATAGATTCAGCAACTCTATGAAAATGAACATCTGACTGAATCTGATAACAGATATGCCTGGCTGAGTCTTTGTACTGTTTAGGAGGAAGGAGGTGAGGTAATGCTTGCAGTAATACTTTTTGAGGTTTATTTCCACCAGTGTTTAGGTGGGAGAGAGGAAAAAAAATTAACTTTAGGCATTAGAACGCTCAGGTCTAATGAATATTCCTAGCTCAGATTTCCACAATGGCATTTCCCAACTATCTTCCATAACCAAATGGCATCTGTGAAATGCAAGGAAAAAGAAACACATTAAAAAGCTGCTTAGAAGCTGGACACGATGGTGTGTTAGTCACATCTATAATTTCAGCACCCGGGAAGCTGAGGCAGTAAGGTTCAAAAGTCAGCCTATGATAAACAGTAAATTTAAAGCTAGCCTGGACATCTAGAGAGACATCTCATGAAGGAGAAAGAGGAGGAGAAAGTGAGAAAATAAAATAAAATTAACATTTCGGGAGAGCAGAATGGCTGGCTCACAGCCCATGTTACATTAGTGTTTGCTGAATGCCTATGAGTTAGAGAATAGAAACTGGGAACTGTGGCTAAAAACTTTTAGTTCTTTAGTACACTGTCTTGTCTGTTGGTCAAGAACAGCATCCTATGAGAACTTTCTAGGAGTGCAGTCTCTTTTCATACCTAAAGAATAGGAAAGGGGCATTTAAACACCATCCCTGGGTGATTTGATGCAGCCATGAGCAGCCCCATTTAGCTAATTAGGGTTCCACTGCAGATTTGAGTTGTACAAAGGCTGATCCCCTTTAACCAAGAAATAGCCATCTTAGCACATTTCAAAAAGCACAGCATTAGAAGAAAACTCATCCCAGGCAGCATTAAATTTCAAAAAGAAAGCTGCAGGGGAGACCGGTGCTCTCTGCATGGTTGTGTTGGAAAGTGAACACTGCAAATGCATTTATTTCTTCTTGTTAGAGCCTTACACTCATGCCAGGGAGTGTACATCAAGTTTCTTGTAGACCAAGTTTCTACAGTTTATTTGCAGGGAGATTTCTTGTGTGGCTTGCCTACATGAAAGGTCTTACTTCTCTTTATTTATAGGTATCTGTCAAGGCTACATTCTGCTCTACGTGTAAATCACCAAGACCTGTTTTTAAAATTCCAAGCTGGAGGCAAATGGCCAGGCAGAAATCGAGGGAACTGTCATTCGGCAGGACAGATGTCTTGGCTTGGGTTATAAAACTCCTCTGCCTATGAAGAGTTGAAGAAACTTGAAGTGATGTTTGCATATATGATTCAGTCCCATGGAGATACACAGGGAAATCTCTGCTGCTTACTGCATTTTGTGTATGTATATATATTATACAAACATTTTATACAAATATCTATTTATAAAATATATGCTGTATGTATATTTATTCACACGCATCATTTAATGGTATTTTACATGCAACTTAAGTGCATGTAGTTTTTATGATATCTGCTATTTCAAAAGTTTGTAGTGTCCACATTTAACCTTCAAATGTATATGTGAGTGTGCATATGTGTGTGTATGTGAATGGCTGAGTACGTGTGAGAGTGTGTATGAGTGTGTGTGTATATGCATGTATGCATGAGTATATACACATGTGAATATTTGTGTGTATATGTGTGATCATGTGTGACTATATGTGACTATAAGTGTCTGTCTGTCTGACTTGTCTGTGAATGCATACAGATCTTTATAAATACTCTGGTTTTTGTTTGTTTGTTTGTTTGTTTGTTTTTTCGAGACAGGGTTTCTCTGTGTAGCCCTGGCTGTCCTGGAACTCACTTTGTAGACCAGGCTGGCCTCGAACTCAGAAATCCGCCTGCCTCTGCCTCCCAAGTGCTGTGATTAAAGGCGTGCACCACCATGCCTGGCTTTTTGTTTTGTTTTTTTTTAACTGGTTGTTTTTGCAGTACTGGGGCTTGACCCAGGCTTTGCACAGGTTAAACAAGCACTTCAGCACCGAGCTCCATCTCGGCCCCGTACATTATCTTGTACACATAAAGCTAGCACTGGACTGTCTCAGCCAGATGTCTAGCAACACCAGGTTAGGAACAATAGGTGCATAAAGGTGAAGTCTTTCAAGGGTTTAAAGATTTTCTTTCATTCATTTTTGCTTGTCTGCAAAATTGAATTTCTCAATTTGAAAATACAAATTAGATTACTGTACACGGATAGTGATTTGCACCACTGACTTGAAAATATCTCACCTAAAATATAAATATAAGCAATCATCTCTCTCTCTCTCTCTCTCTCTCTCTCTCTCTCTCCCTCCTTACCATGTAGCCCTGACTAGACTAGAACTCTCTACATAGACCAGGCTGGCCCCCACATCACGGAGCTATGCTTGCCCCTGTCTCTGGAGTGCTGTGATTAACGTTATACAGGACTATCTGCTATGAGATAGGTTCTTATGCAATCCAAGCTGGCTGGTCTTGTGTGCTTTATGTGTTAGATGGCAAACTTGTGTTTTTGGAATTCCCACCACTATGTCTTGTGCTGGGATTAGAGGCATGCGACTCTCTGCCTGACTTTTCATTCATCTCTTAAATTATCCCTGATGTGGTTTAAAACCAAACTGGCAGAATTTTATTACTCTACAACATCTATGAACTCACGCAGAGCTAGAGACTGACATCCCTGCTGCTCTCTCCATACTCTAGCTGAATGTGCGGCAGCCCCAGCTAGCTCACTGTGACCTCAAGAACTCCCCTCCTTACAGCAAAAGGAGAAGTAAGAACACCAAGTGGCATCGCTGAGGTGGGTTCACCTAACAAGGACAGCTTTATGTAAGTTGGTGTTCCATACTTACTTTAGTACAGAGAGAACTTTGTCCTGCAGAGAGAAGACGTTTATGTGGAAGTAGCCCAAATGATGTCTGTTTTTCACAGATTGTCGGAGATGGTGACTCTGTAGAGGCTGCATTCTGTTTCCCCTGGACTTAGTGATTCCAAGACCTGCTTGGAAATGTATTCAAAATGAAAATTTTCTGGAGCTGGAGATATGGCCCAATGGTTAAGAACACTGATTGATCTTACAGAGGCCCTGAGTTCAATTCCAGCATATCGAGGCTCACAAACATCTATAGTGGGATCTAATGCCCTCTTCTGGCACTCAGGTGTAGATGCAGAGAGCACTCATCCACATAAAATAAACAAAGAAATCTTTAAAAAATGAAGACTGTCCTTAGTCACTTTAGATTGGATCATTTTTGCTCAAAAGCTGTTTACAATGCATAATTGACATTATATTTTTAACATAACATACAACAATAATGGAGGTGGGTCAACAACATAAAATCAAATACTAGCAGCTGGGCATGGTGGTGCACGCCTTTAATCCCAGTACTTGGGAGGCAGAGGCAGGTGGATTTCTGAGTTCTAGGCCAACCTGGTCTACAGAGTGAGTTCCAGGACAGACAGGGCTATACAGAGAAACCCTGTCTTGAAAAAAAAAACAAAAACAAAAACAAAAACAAATCAAATACTAGCAATACTATAAGGAAAAAAATCACAGCAGGGGAGTTTGATATCCTTCTATAAAATGGACATGCCCAGGTATGGCATTACATACAATGGACTGGGTCTTCCTACATCAATCATTAATCAAGAAAATGCCACATAGACATGTCCAAAGGCCAAGCAGATAGAGGCGACCTCTCCATTGAGATTCCCTCTTCCCAGATGTCTCTAGCTTTTGTCAAATAAAGTATGGAAGTGTTGAGGTTTGGTCTTTTGCTATGTATTGTAATGCTAAATACTGGTCTCCAAGATCAGGTTGCCTCAGTACATGAAATGATGCTATGTAACCTTTCTCCTAAATTTAAAACTGTTGGTTAAATAAAGATGACTACAGCTTGTAGCTGGGCAGAAGAGAGGTAGGCAGAGCTTCAGTTTCCAGGGTTGGGGTCAGAAGCAGAGACTACTAAGAGGAAAAGAATGAGAGAGGAGAGGTGAGAGGAAGACTCCATGTGTATCTTGAGAACATGGCCATGAGGGACAGCCAGCTGGAGTATGAGCAGTTTAAGTGGACCATGTCAGGTTATATCTCATGGTAATGGACAGGGAAGTAGACAAAATAACTTAGAGAGTTGATATCTAACCAGCTCTAGTGTTATTAAGCCTTAATATAAATTTAAAGGTTTTATGTCTTTTATTTGGGAACTGGATGATCAAAAGTGGGATATAAACCCCCGATTAATTTTTAGTACAACAGGAAAGTATAGATGACTCAACAGCAGCACCATAGCCCTGGTGAAACCTCACAAAAACTGCATCCTTAGAGCTCCCTGTGTGACTGGCAGCCAGGTTAGCTGGTTGGAGAGCCTCTTCTTCCAAGCCATTGTTACTCCTTACTTGGAGAAGAGGCTTAGGAATCTTGTTATGGGAGTTCCCTGAGACTTGTAAGTTTTGTTTACTTCCTGAGCCTTCTAAGTTTACTTTCAGACTTAAAGAATCCCTCTCCTCACTTCAGGAGGGAGTGTTTCAATTTGTACACTATCCTTTTCTTAAGGATGATGTCCCTTTATTTTGGGTAAGTACATCAGTGGGGTAAGGGAAGCTGAAATGGGATCCAAGATGCTCTAATATGTAGCACCTATGTGATAAGGAAAATGGGAAACTTGAAATGTTGGAATCTGGAATTGGATGCTCAATGAACCGATACTCAAGGAAATGCAGTATTTCAGGGTTTACCATAACTTCCTGGGATCATATGAGCAAATTCATTTGTATCAGGGCCGGGCATGGTGGTGCATGCCTTTAATCCCAACACTTGGGAGGCAGAGGCAGGCGGATTTCCGAGTTTGAGGCCAGCCTGGTCTACAAAGTGAGTTCCAGGACAGCCAGGGCTACACAGAGAAACCCTGTCTCGTAAAACCAAACCAAACCAAACCAAACCAAACCAAACCAAACCAAACCAAACCAAACCAACAAAACGAGAGAGAGAGAGAGAGAGAGAGAGAGAGAGAGAGAGAAATATAAACTGTTGTGTATCAAACAGATACCATAATCTCATTGAAATGAAAGTTAATTACAAGGTTCTACATAAACTGTAATTTTTCATATTCAACACCTTCCTATTGTTTTTGCTGGTGATTCTGTAATAATTCTTGGGTTTGGAATTTGAGCTGAAGATTGGAGAGGAAGACATTTGTATTTGTACTGCAACCTATGAAAGCACTGTGCGTCAAGCAGTCAGCAAGTTTCTGTGTGCTGTGTACGAGCAGAAGTCTGTATTGAGTTAGGGGATGAAGGGATCAATTAAAGACAAACTGGGGTTTGATTGGCTCCTCCAATTTATATCTAATTTCTTGAGTTGTGTGTTAATATTTTCACTTTATTCATTTTTTAAAAAACGTCTTTCGCCAGGCAGTGGTGGCACACACCTTTAATCCCAGCACTTGGGAGGCAGAGGCAGGCGGATTTCTGAGTTCGAGGCCAGCCTGGTCTACAGAGTGAGTTCCAGGACAGCCAGAGCTATACAGAGAAACCCTGTCTCAAAAAAACAAAAACAAAAACAAAAACAAAAACAAAAACAAAAAGATCTTTCTACTGAACTATTTTTTTCTGGCTCAGTACATTATTCTCAGGGAGGGAGGCTTTCCAGAGAAGCCAGGATTATGAAGAGCGTGCATGATTATTTTAAGTGTATTTTCTAGCACCTTCTTTATATTTCTCACCAATGGGAAGGAGGGTGACTCCTCAAGGACTTGGCCGGCTTTCTATTTCTCACTGTTTGGAAATTTCCCATAATTTCTTCAGGCTATGTATTCACTTAACCTGCAAAACATCATGGATTGCCTAATGTCATGCTTTCCCTAGTCTCCTTGTGACAGGTTTTCTGTCGCATCAATTATTCATGCACAGATAGCATTAAGAGCAGATTATGTTTGCCTTCTCTCAGTATCCTGTATACACATTGTGGGCTGATCTTCTAATATCTTAAGCACATCTTATGATTTATTTAATTAAAAGCTTGATTCCTATAGATTCACTAATGAACACATTACTCAATCCAAGTCCCAATCCAAGTCCCAAATACCTTTCCTGATAAGCTACCATTCTAGGTGACAGGCATGTAACTTTAATTGAATTGAATTACCCCTGAGAGTAAAACTTTCCATATCTTTACCCAGAAAAGCAAAATAATATCCTTTCCTCCTCAGAATAGCTACAGGACAGCACTGTGAAGACCTCGTGTTACTGGGTGACTAACTTTCATAGAACCAGAGAGTTTCAAGGCAGGATGCAATCCTAAATGGAGTTTAGCCTCATTAATGTCCCTTCATCCATTTGACAGACACACAGCTATGTGCACATGAAGTATCTGTCATGAGAATTTTCTGCTTTACTCTCAGAAGTTGAGGTATTCTTGACAACTATCATCGGAGTGGCCTCTGCATTTCCAGCTCTTAGCTAAGCATTCTTTTTTTTTTTTTTTTTAGGTATTTTCTTCATTTATATTTCCAATGCTATCCCAAAAGTCCCCCATACCCTCCCCCCGACTCCCCTCCTCCCCACTCCCACGTCTTGGCCCTGGCGTTCCCCTGTACTGAGGCATATAAAGTTTGCAAGACCAATGGGCCTCTCTTTCCAATGATGGCTGACTAGGCCATCTTTTGATACATATGCAACTAGACACAAGCTCTGGGGGGTATTGGTTAGTTCATAATGTTGTTCCACCTATAGGGTTGCAGACCCCTTTAGCTCCTTGGGTACTTTCTCTAGCTCCTCCATTGGGGGCCTTGTGATTGATCCAATAGCTGACTGTGAGCAACCACTTCTGTATTTGGTAGGCCCTGGCATAGCCTCACAAGAGACAGCTATATCTGGGTCCTTTCAGCAAAATCTTGCTAGTGTATGCAATGGTGTCAGCGTTTGGAGGTTGATTATCAGATGGATCTCCGGATATGGCAGTCTCTAGATGGTCCATCCTTTTGTCTCAGCTCCAAACTTTGTCTCTGTAACTCCTTCCATGGGTGTTTTGTGCTAAGCATTCTTATAGGGAGCAAAGTCATTGAACCAATTCAGTCCTTTTGCCTCTGTCCCCCACCACATAACCAAAAGTTTAAACCTCTTTAAGTTAGGTTCTTTTATTTTACAAATGTTTATCTAAGGATCCACAGAGACTAAGATACTTAGGATCAAATATATCTGACTTGCATGAGGCTTGGATGTGTTAAATCTTCCCAACAACTCCACCTATACAGTGACTTAGATCTTTGTATTTAGCTCACTCTTTTTTATGTATTTATTTTTATTTATTTATTTATTTATTTATTTATTTATTTTTATTATTAGGTATTTATTTCATTTACATTTTCAATGCTATCCCAAAAGTTTCCCCCATGCCCCCCCCACTCCCCCCCCCCACTCCCACCTCTTGGCCCTGGCGTTCCCCTGTACCAAGGCATATAAATTTTGCATGACCAATGGGCCTCTCTTTCCACTGATGGCCGACCAGGACATCTTCTGATACATATTTAGTTCACTCTTAATGCTGGTTTTCCAATGCAAGATCTATCTGGAATAACATGATATAAAGCCCTGCTGTGAAGTGTCTTGCCTTTCAAAAACTTATCTATTTGGCTCTATTACTGAGCAGAATAAGATCATTCATCTTGTGGAATAAATTTTGGATTAATGAGAAGATACTTGGTGAATAGAAACCTACCTTGAGCTCTCTTAAATTATATCTCTAAAGCCCCCACGTCCATTTCCCTCATCTATGACTAAGACTGACCTTTATAGAGCATATTGGCTTCTTTGCTCTCTGCCTCTGGAGCTATTGACAACCATCTCAAATGAGAGGGGGAAAAAAAGCACCAATCCTGCTATAATGGGGAAGTGAGTCACAGGAAGAAGATGAAAAATGCATCTATTTCCAAATGGCCATTATATTTAGAATAATCTACCTTTCATCGTAGAGAGTGTGTGGACAGAACTGTTATTACAAAAATGACATTCTTGAATGTACTATCAGTATTTTTCTAATGGTAGCATCTTAACAAGATTATACAAGAAGAATATATCAGAGATGAAATGATATTTTAAATTTGATTTAGTATTATTCAATTGGTTTCCAGGTTGGGAATATTCTGCATATTGCACATAAATGTATGTCCACTTAGGGGAAGTAATTCATATTTATCATTATTCCCTGTAATTTCTATTTTGTTCCAAGTTTAAGTTCTTATGATTCATTTTTAAATTCATTTGGAATGTATTTAGAAAAATCTGTCTTGTGACATCATTGACTTGAGAGTGTTTATAAAATAAAACTCTACTAACTAGAAATGATTGATGATGTTGACATATTAATCATAGTATCCAATGTGACAGGCTTATTCAGGCAGAACATTGTAAGCATGACTAAGAACTGTATATTTAACTCTGAATAATTTGATCCTTAGTGGGCACTGTAGCTAGAAAAAAACAATTTCTTCAAAATTCTGGAAGGTGCCTTCCGGTCTGGGATGGTGCCCTGAGCAGACCTTGGGCACAAACAGTACAGCCAGTCCCATAACACCGAGAGGAAGCTCCACTCCCAGGGGCTCTAACATGCCCAAATCCACAGTATCCCAGGATCCCAGAATCCCAGGATCCAAGGAGGTTGGTCACACCAGGATCACAGGGTCCCAGAGACAGCTTGACTCCCAGGAGTTCTGATACATCAAGAATCTTAGGATCATAGGATCCCAGAATCACAGGATCAGAGAGACAGCTGAACTCTGAGGAGTTCTGACACAACCAGGATCACAGGAAGGAGAGACTCCAGTCATATATAGTGAGGGCAGGTAGCATTAGAGATAATCAGAAGGCAGGAGGCAAGCCTAAGAATATAAGCAGCAGAAATCAAGGTTACTTGGCATCATCAGGGCCCAATTCTTCCACCATAGCAAGTCCTGGATACACTATCATACAGGAAAAGCAAGATTCACATCTAAAATCACTTCTCATGATGATGATAAAGGACTTTAAGAAGGACATAAGTAACTTCCTTAAAGAAATACAGGAGAACACAGGTAAACAGCTAGAAGCCCTTAAAGAGGAAACACAAAAATCCCTTAAAGAATTACAGGAAAACACAATCAAACAGGTGAAGGAAATGATCAAAACCATTCAAGATCTAAAAATAGAACCAGAAACAATAAAGAAATCACAAAGTGAGACAACCCTGGAGTTAGAAAACCTTGGAAAGAGGCCAGGAGTCATAGATGCAAGCATCACCAACAGAATACAAGAGATACAAGAGAGGATCTTAGGTGCAGAAGATACCATAGAAAACATTGACACAAAAGCCAACAAAAATGTAAAAAGCAAAAAGCTCCTAACCCAAAACATCCAGGAAACCCAGGACACAACGAGAAGATGAAACCTAAGGATAATACGTATTGAAGAGACTGAAGATTCCCAAATCAAAGGGCCAGTAAGTATCTTCAACAAAATTATAGAAGAAAACTTCCCTAACCTAAAGAAGGAGATACCCATGAACATACAAGAAGCCTACAGAACTCCAAATAAACTGGAACAGAAAAGAAAAATTTCCCATCACATAATAATCAAAACACCAAATGCACTAAACAAAGAATATTAAAAGCAGTAAGGGAAAAAGGTCAAGTAACATATAAAGGCAGAC
Source organism: Mus musculus (assembly GCF_000001635.26). NCBI lineage: Eukaryota > Metazoa > Chordata > Mammalia > Rodentia > Muridae > Mus > Mus musculus. The sequence continues at coordinate 5,776,308 of NC_000076.6, read as the reverse complement.
CTATTAGAATTACACCAGACTTCTCACCAGAGACTATGAAAGCCAGAAGATCCTGGGCAGATGTCATACAGACCCTAAGAGACCACAAATGCCAGGACAGGCTACTATACCCAACAAAACTCTCAATTACCATTGATGGAGAAACCAAGATATTCCATGACAAAACCAAATTTACACAATATCTTTCCACAAATCCAGCCCTACAAAGGATAATAGATGGAAAACACCAATACAAGTGGGAAACTACATCCTAGAAAAAGCAAGAAAGTAGTCTTTCAACAAACCCAAAAGAAGATAGCCACACAAACATAATTCCACCTCTAACAACAAAATAACAGGAAGTAACAATCACTTTTCCTCAATATCTCTTAACATCATGGACTCAAATCCTCAATAAAAAGACATAGACTAACAGACTGGATACTTAAACAGTACCCAACATTTTGCTCCATACAGGAAATGCACCTCAGTGACAAAGGCAAATGCTACTTCAGGGTAAAAGGCTGGAAAACAATTCTCCAAGCAAATGATCCCAAGAAACAAGCTGGAGTAGCCATTCTATTATCAATTAAATCAACTCTCAACCAAAAGTTATTTAAAAAGATAAGGAAGAACACTTCATACTGGTCAAAGGAATAATCTACCAAGATGAACTCTCAATTCTGAACATTTATGCTCCAAATGCAATGGCACTCACATTCATAAAAGAAACTTTACTAAAGCTCAAAGCACACATTGCACCCCACACAGTAATAGTGGGAGACTTCAACACCACACTCTCAGCAATGGACAGATCATGGAAACATAAACTAAACAGAGACATAGTGAAACTAACAGAAGTTATGAACCAAATGGATCTAAAAGATATTTATAGAAGATTTCATCCTAAAGCAAAAGGATATACCTTCTTCTCAGCATCTCATAGTACCTTCTCCAAAATTGACCTATAATTGGTCACAAAACAGGTCTCAACAGATATAAGAAGATTGAAATACTCCCATGTACCCTATCAGATCACTACAGACAAAAGCTGGTGTTAAATACCAACAAACACAACTGAAAGCACACATATACATGTAAGCTGAGCAACATCCTACTCAATGAAAATTTGGTCAAGGAAGAAATAAAGAAAGAAATGAAAGGTTTTTTAGAATTTAATGAAAATGAAGACACATCATACCAAAACTTATGGGACATGATGAAAGCATTCCTACGAGGAAAACTCATAGCTTTAAGTGCCTCCAAAAAGAAACTGAAGAGAGCTTATACTAGCAGATTGACACACCTGAAAACTCCAGAACATAAAGAAGCAAATACACCCAAAAGGAGTAGACAGCAGGAAATAATAAAACTCAGAGTTGAAAGCAACCAAATAGGAACAAAAGAACTATACAAAGAATCAAAAAAACATGAGCTGGTTCTTTGAGAAAATCCACAAGATAGATAAACCCTTACCAGATTAACCAAAGGGCACAGAGACATATCCAAATTAATAAAATCAGAAATGAAAAGGGAGACATAACAATGAAATATATCTGAAAATGACTATCTCTTTGTTGAATATTAACAGTTGAAAATATTAAAATCATGTTCTACCAAAAATGAAATTCTGGAAGTCCTCAAAGTTAGATGTTTTTCTTGCTTATGATACCAACATGCATTAATTGAGCCATTCTATTATTTCATGATGTCTGCACAAGTCATAAAATAATAAAATCTAAAAAATATCAAGTATAAGCCGGGCGTGGTGGCACACGCCTTTAATCCCAGCACTCGGGAGGCAGAGGCAGGTGGATCTCTGAGTTCGAGGCCAGCCTGGTCTACAAAGTGAGTTCCAGGACAGCCAGGGCTATACAGAGAAACCCTGTCTCGAAAAACCAAAAAAAAAAAAAAAAAAAAATATCAAGTATATTATTAGACTGACCAAATGCCATCCATAGGTATTATGTGTGGCAAGAACAGCTAACTTATTTGTCAAAATATTATTTTTATCTTGTTTTGAACTTTGGAAATTGATAGGTGGGTTTACCATGTAAGAGTTAGGGAATCCTACTGAGACAGGAATTTTCACTACAGCCAGGCATAGAAGGCTACAAGCAAGTTGGTGAATTCTTCTTAATTAGTAGAACACACTATATGTTTCTATTTTAAGAATTTATTTTTTAATTCATAAAAATTAATTTATTTTTTTATTTTATGGGTGTTTGCCTGCATGTATATCTGTGCACCATGTGTGTATAGTGCTCATAGAGGCCAGAGAAAGGCATTGGATAGTTGTTGACTAACATGAGAGTGTTTTGAATTGAACCCCAATCACCTGGAAAACAGCCAGCACTCTCAAGTACTGAGACATCTCTCTATCCCCAAAGATTTTTTATAATGTTTACAATAGTTTTAAAAAACTCAGAAAGCAAGAGCAGCCATTGATTTAAAGGCATTTGAGAGCACTGGAGAGGTGGAGTGAGGGTAATTACTATCTGAATACAGGCTAGCCTTCTCTAGACAAAGCCCTCTGAATTCAGAGAGCTCTGCTACACACTCCAGTGAAGTCTGCTTGGCAGCTGAGAGGCCTGGAAGCACTCACGAGGCAGGGAGTTTCAAGGAAACTCAACCTCCTGGAACCAGGCATTCTCATAACCCATATACTCATACTCTATCCCCGTGTTAGTCTGGTGTATGGATCCACGCCGTTAAAGATTGAATTCTGACATAGCTAAGCCTTCGCCAGTGTTCCAACGTCCCAGAAAATCCTTGAAGCCGGATGAGCTTGGAATTCAGTAGAAATCCAGTGAGGTTACCTATTCAGTAACATTCAAATTTACTTCAAGTAGAGACAGTGAAACTAATTAGGCATTACAAAGAACAGAGCTGGAATAGCTCAGGGCTAGTCTGCAGAGTGTTTACTTAGGACAGTAGCCAGTCTCACCCAAACAAGGGAATACACCATGGCCTAGCTAATAGGTGGGTTTACCATGTAAGAGTTAGGGAATCCCACTTAAACAAGAATCTTCTCTACAGCCAGGTATAACAGGCTGCATTGCATATTAGAAGCAAGTTGGTGAATTCTTCTGACAAATGGAGATTCTCCACAGATACTTAAAAGAACAGCCAAGTTACACTCATACAAGAATTTATCAAGGCCTAGGAAATAGGAGGTTTGTGGTATTGCATTATTCATGAGAAGGTCTGCTAGAGCAGAACCCCCTAGTGCTAGCTTTCACAAGGCTCAAAGAGTAGCACAAATTGTGACTAGGGTGTGAAATCCTCACCTGTCATTAGCTGACCCTAGGCAGGGCTCTCTTATTTTACTGTAAATATTACCTGGTTCCTGTAAGTCTTCTTGAAGTCATTCCTCTGTTTTGTGTCAGATAACTGCAATGTACTTTGTCTACTGTGACACCCTACCCCTTTGTTTTCTGTATTATATAAGATTGGTGTTCACTTTGTGACAATACATTCAGATTCTACACAATCTCTTGTGTCACTTCTGTTTGTCATTCACCGACTCCTTGTCCATCTACAACCAGAGACTTGTTCTACACAGACAGGGACCAAAGAGGGTCTACGGCAGAACTCTGGAGTGAGCTGTCGGAATGGAGATTAGAAACAAGCAGCTTCAGTGACAGCGGGTGTTGAGCATTCATTCATCCATCCATTCATTCAAGAGATTATTATACATGCGGTGCTGGACTCTCTCCTTTGCCTGCTTGCCTTGTGGGACTGAGCAACTGCTAGACCCCCTGGACTTCCATTCACAGCTGCTGCTGACCATTGCTGGGAATTGGACTGCAGACTGTAAGTCATCAACAAATTCCTCTACTATATAGAGACCATCCATAAGTTCTGTGTCTCTAGAGAACCCTGATGAGTACAGAAGTTGATTAAGCAGAGGAGATTCAGCCTCAAAGAAGGCAGATGCAGGCCTTTCCAAAACAGAGTCCAGAATGGAATGAAGCAGAAATAATAAATTATAATCAATTTTAACAAACTTTTTTTTCACCATACCCAATTATGAGTTCATACCAGATTCAATTTACACTGTTGCAATATTTCTTGTTAGTCTTAAAAATATTCTGTTTGAGTTTACTTATATATGTACACATGTGAGCACATACACATATATACACACATATGCACACACACTGGTGGACAGGAGTTGCAGGCAGGGCAGTGGTGACTATAGATCAGAGAGCACTGAATATCAGCTGTGCTTCCTGACAACCTCCAGCATATTGTTGGGACAGTAAAAAAATGACTGTCTTGGTCATGTTCATTAGAGGCCTTTATGCATTAAAAGGACATGGCTAGATTAATCTTATGGTAGACTTCACTAACTGATTTATGTATAATGGAATGGTATAGTTTTTTTTTTCTCCCTTAATGTTAACTTACAGTTAAAGGAGCAGAAAATTGACTAAAAATTATCTTCCAAGGGGGAAAAAAGATAACCCATGTTTCTTGAATAATTAAAATTTAGATTAAGCTTTCTGAAGGGCATATAAAATGTCTTTAGAAAAGCAACTAGAAATTCTGAGAAGAAAGACAACAATATTTGAATTAACCAATAACTATTACTAGTTGTTTTAACTTTTAACAAGTACAAGTGTTTGTGTGATGTTTTTCTTCATATTCTTCACTGTGTTGAGCATTGGCTATAACTGGACAAAATAGATATGATGCTTCTTCTCATAAACTTCTAGTCCATGTACTCTGAATCTAGATGTGAACTTCTGTTCAGTACCAGGTATTGAATGTAGGGCCTGACATGTGGTGGCTAAGTATTCTATGACCAAACTTTATTGACAGCCCTCCTTTGATCATGAGGCAGGGTCTAAGGAAGTTGTGGAGGCTGGCTTGGAACTTGCTCTGTAACACAAATAGTTCATGAGTATGCAAGTTCTCTACCTCTCTCTACTAAACAGCTGAGGTTTTAGGCCTGTGTTACCAGGCCCAACTAAAACTTGTGTATCTTTAATGAATTTGTGCTAGGCTATGCAAACGTTGTGCTTTGCAATGGTCTACTTGTCTTTCTTTTCTAACCCCCAAAGCTGAAACCACTGGGACCTCTTATCCTCCATTTCAGTCTACATTGCCTCAGGGACATTGATCCCATCTCTCCTGGGAACAAGCCCAGCATGGACAAGAACCTCAGTGCCAGCAGCTCCCAGGCCAGGTTCTCTTGGTCTGGCTTCAGTACTGTGAGTCTTCTTGACTGTGGGTTTTGGTTTGTGCTTCAGTGTTTAGAGTCCAAGCCTGATGCAGCTGCCCCCATTGTCTACCCATACACAAAACCTCAGAATTTCTTTGCTCCTTGCCAGTCTGTTGTGTGCCACTTTCATGCCACAGGGAGTGACTGGCGGCTTTGCCAGTGACCGCAGTACAAACTGTTATCTGTTGGATACTAGCTTCTGTCCTCAGGCCTAGCTGGAAACATTTATTTGATATTTGGCTTTTTTTTTTTTTTCATGAGTACATTTTAATTTGAGATCTGTTATCTATGCTTATGGTTATCAGGTCTGTCTGGAGTAATAGCATAATGAATCCAAAGTATTGATAGAGGCTGCCTGATAACCTTTTATTGCATGTGTATGTATTGTAGGTGTACATATGTGTGCCTCTGTGTAGGAGCAGGCTACTGACCCTGGGGGCTTTTCTCAGTTGCTTGCCACCTTACATGTTGAGGCTGGCTAGGCTGTTTTGTTTTTGCTGTTGTTTTGTTTGGTTAGTTTGGTTTGGTTTTTCACTTGAGTCTGGAGATCCCCAGTGTGGCTAGTTTAATTTTCCACCTTGCTCTTGGATGCCCTTGTCTCTGCCTCCAGGGTGCTAAGGTTACAGTCAGGTCACCGTGCTCTCTTGGGATTTAAGTGGCTTTGATGGCTTTAAACCTTCTTTCTCATGCTTGCATGGCAAATACTTTACAAAAGAAATTATCTCCCCAGCCCCACGAACACTTAAGCTATTTTTATAGTCATTTTTTCATAATTTCAAATAATTAAACAAAATTTTAAGTCCTCAGCTGGAAAAGAGCTCAGTAAAGATCTTGCTATATAATCGTGAAGACCTACATTCATGCCAGCATCCATGTAAAAGCCAGGTGTTGGTATGGATCAGACAGGTGGATCCTAGGATCACTCTGGTGGGCCAGTCTAGCTGAAACAAGAGTCTGTTCCCTAAGATGGAAAGCTGCAGAGCCTGGTGTGGCCCTGGTGGAGACAGAGTGACATGGTGCTTGTCAGAGAGTGACAGAGGAAGACTCAAATATTGACCTCTAGTCTCCACACACCCTCTCTCCATCTTCCTCTTTCTCCTCTCTCTCCTCTCTCACTCTCTCCTGTACATGCACTTCACTGATGAGCCCACACCTCTCCCACAAATTAACACTTACATAAAGATATTTGAACACCTAAATTATCTGGTTGAGATTATGAAACTGTCGTTTCTATAATTTCACAGGTGCTAAGGTTTTAACGCTCATCTTAACTTGAAAATTAAGTTAATTAAAGCCAGCAGTGATTCAGTATCAATACCTGGCAACCTAAATTTTTATAAGTTAGACAATTGACTCTTCTCAGTGTTACCACCTGCACACTAAGCTGTCACCCCACAAGTCTTTTGAAGGATACATTTCCAATCCAAGACGGTGTAGTAGTTTGATGGAAAATTAAGTTGATAATATAACGTAAGCCTATACAAGAACCTATAAATCACACCAAAGTTTTATTGCTCACACAGAGATGGTATGATGTTGATATTGTTGGTGGGGTGGGAAAATGATTTAATCAGTGATAGATGGAGTTTGTGTTTAATTTTCTTGTTACTGACTGTGCTCAAATCCTGTGTATGCCTTAGCCTTCCTTGTGAACAAAATGGGAAAAGAGGTCAATGAGTGATGTCAGCAAGTCTTTATTAGATGATATTTGGACATTAAGATCCTATAGTGATTTTTATTTTTGATATAGCAAAACCATTTTTTAATCCTCCTTGCAGAAAGACTAACTACCTTCTGCATTTTTGTTCCTGTAGTTCTTCAGTTAAAAACTTTTCACATGAGAGAATAACAGAATGCATGATCAGTCATTCTCAGGAAATTCTTCAATTTTCTCCAATCTCTTTAATATCAGAGACCCGAGTCTTGTAAAATGTAAGATGTTCCACTTGAGGAACAGATATATTTTTAGCCATATTCAAGAAGTGGGGCTGATTCTTTTGGGGTCTTTTGAGTCTGACATGTCACCTGTAGCTCTATAAAGCCAGATATTATTGGCTTGATCTGTGTGGCTCAATAAAAGATAACTAGTGTCTAAAAATTAAGTATAATTTCATTGAAACTTACAACAAAGAGAGAAGGATGAAAGAGAAGTAATTGTAATTAGTATTTAGAGGGCATATTTGTTTATGGTCACCTTTTAAAATATTATTTAGTTCTGGGTTTAAAGCTTGAGAACATCAACCATCTTTTGTTCCTTTAAAATAATAAAGTTGTGGCTCTAGAGAATATAACTTTAACATTTCTATATGTACATATACTGAAGTAGATGTTTCACGTGTATTGGGCAGAGGTGAAGGAAACAGATTGCTATTGACCACTGTCTTACCCTTGTGATTTGATGGTACAAAATGTCCCATGCTCAGACCATTATTCACATCACTGCTGCTTTCTCTCATCCCTAAAACTTAGACCAAGATCAAATGTTTGTTCGAGCATCAGAGAAGAACCACATTTGTACATCAAAAATTGGGAGAGGACAAAAGATGCTGAGATGGCTTAGTCTGGGAAGAAAATTACATATGCAAAATCTCCTCTGAGAACAGAACAGGTAGGAAAAAAAAAAGCAATCACCAAAAGACAGGATTCCTGAATAAATATCCAAAGGGGAAAACTCTCTGGAAGCTGATACAACCAGGCAGCTCAAGCTCTGGCAAAGTCAACTGAGCAGCAACTGGGGGCAGGATGGCAAGAAGTCTTCTCTTGAATATCCTACCTTACAGTAAGGGAGAAGAAAACAAGTACAGTATTAAGGTTGAGCAGATGAACATCTTTTATACTGTAGGAGAGAGATTTGTGTTGCTACCCAATCCTAAGGCTAGTTAATGAGTTGGATCTTATTTTAAGATCCTTTCAACGTCTGTTTTTGTGTCGAAGGAGATAATTGTTAAAGGCAAGGAACCAGACCACATTCGCCACCATTCCTCTCAATTGTCACTCTACTAAGATGGATAAAGAAATCAAATAGTGAGAAGACACATCTTATATTCCTTGCTATTCTTGAAGCTTCATCAAGATAACCATTTATTTTGAAAGATCCTGGCAGAATGTAAAAGGACACAGAAGCCCTGAAATTGGCAAGATAGACGTCAGTGTTAGCAGAACTAGCTTCACTGATTTAGAAAAATAGAAGTGCACAATGCTCTGGCCACTCCTTGAACCTGTGTGTCTGCCAATGTTCTGATCAGGTGTGTGCCCATTGCTGCACCTTCATTAGACTCTTTCCTTTTACCCCTCCCATACCCATTTCTTGAGAATAGATATTGTTTAGATCTGGAAATCCCCTAATCTCCCCCTTCTCCTTTCCCCCCTGAGGGCCTATAAAAACTGGGAACTCTTTCCCCTCGAGGTCGACTCCTCTACCCCTGCGTGGGATATGAGTCATCCCCAGAGCTCTGGCTTTCCCCGAATAAAGCCTCATGTGGTTTGCAACAAGCTCGGTCTGTCGTGAGTTCTTGGGTGTCCACTATTGTCCTGAGGCCTGAGCGAGGGGCTCCTCTCGGAGTCTTTCAATTTCCCTCAAGTTCTCCAAGCTGTAGTTTATATACAATAAATGTCCAACTTCTCTTGCTTAAAGAATGAATTTCAATGACAACATAGAATATTCTTAATAAAATTCTTATTCATAAAGCAAGAGTCAATATTAAGTATATTTCAAAAGAATAATCCTATGATGAAAATACTCAACATTTTTATATAATACTCATAAAAATAGCACAGGGAACCATATTTTACTAGAAGAGAGATATTAAATATTATTCTACTTTAGGGTCAAAAGGGATTAGCACTTTTTATGGTATTTGTGTTTGTTCTCCTGATCTGCTGAAAAGCAGTGTGTATAGCAGTTCACAGCTGATGAAGCAAAACAGAAGGTATGTGCTGGTATTTTATATCTTAACAAAGCACATGACCCCATGTGATGGGGATCTCAAATGGACCCACCGTGTTCTCTTCATCTATGATGAGTTCTGTCTAGAAGAGACTACAATTAGCCACAGCACATGTAGTCAGTATCACAGTAGTGATCTGAATGAGTCACATGCTCAGATTCAATAAGGAAAGGCAATGCAGTACAGAATGAAGAGTTAGCAGGAACACTAAGGTATTCAGATTTCGATGAAAGATTGGTCATGTTTCAGGTGGAGGTTAACACATGAAGAAAATCTGTACACCCTTACTGTTATTAAGTTCTCATTGAATAAAGGATATCCAGGTACCTCTCCCACAGTTCTTTATAACACTGAATTCACCCTACTTGTTTTGATGTGAAAGCATGAACTACATTAGCATTACTGCATCTAGGAATAGAAACATGACCCAGCTTCCCCGTACTGTTTCTCATTGTTCCTCAAAGCCTTGGCTAAAGCAAGTCAAGTTGTGTAAACCTTGACAACAGACGTTAGTACAATAATATATTGTGCATTCAGGGACTAAATCATACTTCAGAAAGTACAGAGATGTCTCCAGTACTGAGAGATCTCTCATAACCTGATCTGTTCTGACTGTTGAATGTAGTTTGGCACAAGAATTCCATGATTCATCTTGCCATGTCCACTTCTCTTCATCCTCCATATGATTCACATAGCATTTATTTAGCATTTATTTATCTTCTTGTAAATGCACCATGACTACTCTATGAGCAGCATTGATAGTTCTTTCTATGGCTATTGCCTCCTTCAATTCTCCACTGACCTAACAGCAGCCCTTTAGAGTCATTGCTAAAGCATTTGACAACTCTAGACCAATATTATATGCTGAGTATTTGGGTATTAGAAAACAACTACCACAAAGACAAGTGATATGCTACAGGCTACCACGGCCAAGGTCACTTGAGAAAACCCTTTAGCAAGAGTCTGTGCAGTGGATCTAGAAGATCCCTTCAAAGAAAAGGGAAACTCTCTGGAGTGGTCATGGTTGCTTTCCTTGCCTTTTTTCTTTTGGTTGTTGTTATTTTATTTTATTTTATTTTATTTTATTTTATTTTATTTTATTTTATTTTTTGTCAACCTGAAAAAAGCTGGTAAGATGAAACTCAATTGAGAAAATACTTCCTTTAGATGGCCCAGAGACTTGTGGGCAAGTCTATAGGGTTCTTCCTTAATTATTGGAGGATCTAGCTCTGTGTGGGTGATACAACCCCTGGACAGGTCCAGAGCTGTATAAGAAAGGAGGCTGAGCAAGCCATGAGGAGCAAGTCTGTAAGCAGCACCGCTCCATGGTCTTTGTCTTAGATCCTGCCTCCAGGTTCCTGTCTGAGTTCCTGCATGGCTTCTGTCAGTGTTGGACTAGAAACTGTAAGATGAAATAAATCTTTTCTTTCCCAACTTGCTTATGGTCATGGTGGAAATATAATCCCTGAGCAACAGAATCCCCAACTAAGGCAGGTACATATGTGTCTAGATGATGTTTTTCAATAGCCCATACAGAACTTCTATGCCAGAGAGTTCCAAAGGATGATACAAGGTTAGGATCTGCTAGCCACAAGGCTATAACTTTTCCAACAGCTTCTTCATAGAGCTTCTTAGAGAATGACACATGGGCATCTTTGGGTGTTGAAGTCTCTTTGTTTGGGCTCTATATTTTTGTTTGTTTGTTTGTTTTGTTTTGTTTTTTGTTGTTGTTGTTGTTTTGTTTTGTTTTTCGAGACAGGTTTCTCTGTATAGCCCTGGCTGTCCTGGAACTCACTTTGTAGACCAGGCTGGTCTCGAATTCAGAAATCCACCTGCCTCTGCCTCCTGAGTGCTGGGATTAAAGATGTGCGCCACCACGCCCGGCAGACTCTATGTTTTAGCTGCAGTAAAAATATATATGATGTCAACTCTCTCCACCAAATGGTTTGTGTTGGATTGATAACTGAAGGCATGATGCTGGACCAAAGAACTGTAGAATCTTCCATAACAGACTTTTATTCTGACTGAGAACTCATAGAAAAGAATGCACATTACAAAGAGGATCTATAAGATCGGCTGACATTAAATGTGCTGAGTCATCTAACAATGACTAGCTTCTGAAGTGGGAATTTCTGGTTTCATGGAGACTCAGTTGTATCATGTGATATTTTTCTGGAAACTGTCTTTTAAGAGAATATTTTGCTGAGAACAGAACTTGATGTTTTTTCTGGAAGCTGACTTGTGAAAGAGCATGTAATATTTTGCTGGATGGCCGTTCCTTCAGTCTCTGTTCCCCTCTTTGTCCCTGCATTTCCTTTAGACAAAAACAATTCTGGGTTAAAGATTTTGAGATGGGTGGGTGGCCCCATTCCTCACCTGGGGGCAGTGCCTATCCACTGGATATGGTCTCTACAGGTTCTCTCTCCCCTTTGTTGGGTATGTCAGCTCATGTTGTCCTTGTTGAATCCTGGAAACCTCTTGCTTCCCTGGCATCTTTGACTTTCTAGTGGCTACTCCCAGTTCCCCATTCCTCACTGCTACACGCCTCATTTGTAAAAGAAACGTTACTAAAACCAACTATTTCTAGATAGGCCCACAACCCTTGTTGTTTCCTATTAACCTCCCTTTCCCCCTATCTCTGGTGGGTGGTGGGCTAGAAGGGAGGCTGAAGCATTAAAGAACAGTAATTAAAGTAGACTTTGAAAACTCTAAGCCTACAAGCTCCACTTTTGAGGGGTTCAGCCCACAAAGCTGGATGTCTCGGCAGTCCTATCTGATGATGGTCTGAAGAGTTCCTAGAGAGTCACAGTTTTTCCACTCCATACTAGGAAGCCTGTTCCCTGTTGTGTAGATGATTTAACTATATATACCTACATTTATTTCTCAGCTCCTTAATCTTCCCTATGGTCTAATTGATTGTCCTTATATTCATATTATAAAAGTTTTTTAGCCATGAAGAAGTACTTTAAATATCAGGAGGCCCAGGTGACAGGATACAGTTACAATTTCTTCCATTATCTGATGTCTAACTACCTCCCACTGGGTGGAAACATATCTCATTACAGAAGAGATGGCTTATTTATTTATTTATTTATTTATTTATTTATTTATTTATTTATTTATTTCATGTATATGAGTACACTGTAGCTGTCTTCAGACACACCAGAAGAGGGCATCAGATCCCCATTACAGATGGTTGTGAGCCACCATGTGGTTGCTGAGAATTGAACTCAGGACCTCTGGAAAAGCAGTTAGTGCTCTTAACCACTGAGCCATTTCTCCAGCCCAAAAGAGGTGGCTTTCTATAGCAGCCTCATTGCTTCGTTCATCTCTGCCTCTGTTCCCATAATAATGCATCATGAAAAGGCCTTTGAATTTTTGCTAAATGCTCAATTTTTTTGCTTCTTTTGAGATAATCATATATAATTAAATAAGTTTTTAGTTTTATTAATATAGTCTATCTCCTCAATTGATTTTCATTTGCCAAATCACTGCATCCCAAGGGTAAATCTAACTTGGTTATTACACATGATCTTTTAATGTATTGTTAAATTCAGTTTGTGGGTATTTTTCTGGGAGTCTTGTGTATATGTTCTGTTAATCAGGTTTTCATTGTTATAGGGGAATGTCTGAAACCAGCTACTAGAAAGAAAAGAACATATCAAACTCTGCTTTAAAGGTTCAAGAACATCATGATGACCTAGCTCATGGAAAGTGGCAAAAAGGGGACCACCTATGGTATAAAGATCATATTTTAGCCAGGGACTCAGAGCAGGGAATGAGGTCTCATGGTCCCTTCTCAGGCATGACCTAATGACCCAGGAATCTCTCAATAGTGCTGATGTCTTAAAGCATCTCTATTGGGTCCAGTCTGAGGGCCAAGCCTCTGATTAAAATGGACATTGTGGAGACTCTTAAAGACATCCAATCCACAGCTCTCCACTTCTGGTTTACAACGTTCATGTCTATCTTTCATTCATTATCCATTCATTATTAAGACTCCAGTCTTCTTTGGAGGGGCATGGTTCTTTTCAAGACATGGTTTCTTTGTGTAGCTCCAGCTGTCCTAGAACTCTCTCTGTAGACCAGGCTGGCCTCTGCCTCCCAAATGCTGGGATTAAAGGTGTGTACCACCACCATTTGGTTTAAGAGTACAGTCTTAACTGTTCCAAAATTGTTGACAACTCTAAGTCAACAGTCTCACTAAAGACTCTAGGCAAGTTCTCTCGGCTCTAAGTATTGGCAACAATGTGCTGTGACTGAGAAATAGCTCCTCAGGGTTTCATGCGGCCCTGCCCCTACAGCTTTGTAGGTCTCAGCATAGGAATGTTCTCTCAGGCTGTTTTTCATACTCTTCTGCAGCTGTCCCCCGGGCATAATGCAAGTGGCCATCAACCACTTTTATGCTAGTAATGAACTCTTGAGTTAGTGTAATGGAGTTGGCAATCTCTTACTCTGAAAGTCTGAGCACTAATTGCATTTGAATGGTTTTAACTACTGTTGGCTCTTGCAGAGTTGCTATTTCCATAATATATGGACACAACACAGCTTTCTCTGCAAAACTTATTTTTCAAATTCCTTTCACAAAACTTACAATGTATTATATGTACAACACTTTGGATAGTATAGTACCTTTAAATGTATTGTAAACGGGAAGGTAGGGAAGAATGTTGTATCTTTGTTTATTTTAAATTGACTGATCATTATTATTTTAGATTCACTATCTTCTTCTCCTCCCCCTCCCCTCTCTCCGCTCCTCCTCCTCCTCCTCCTCCTCCTCCTCCTCCTCCTCCTCCTCCTCCTCCTCCTCCTCCTCCTCCTCCTCCTCCTCCTTCTTCTTCTTCTTCTTCTTCTTCTTCTTCTTCTTCTTCTTCTTCTTCTTCATTTTTCGAGGCAGGGTTTCTCTGTGTAGCCCTGGCTGTCCTGGAACTCACTCTGTAGACCAGGCTGGCCTCAAACTCAGAAATCTGTCTGCCTCTGCATCTCAAGTGCTGGGATTAATGGCGTGTGCCACCACTGCCCATATATTCTTTAAGCTTTATTATGTGAGTTTATACGGAACACAGTGACAATAAGTACATATAAAAGTTTCCTCTTTTATGTGTGCATTTGTGCATGTTAGTCCATATATGCATGTGTGTGTTCCTGAGGCTGATGCTAGGTGTCTTCTTGGATTACCCTCCTCTACATCAGTTAAGGGAAAGTCAGTATCTGAACCCAGCTCTTGCAGATTGCAGCTAGTCCAGGTTGCCGAGGATGCCCTGCCTCTGTTCCACAGAACGGGGAGCGGCTTTTTGTGTTCTGTCAAGTCCTGTCCTGTCCTTGCAGGGTGGTGTGGTGTGGGGTGCAGTGTATGGGATTTCAGGCACCTACTGCACCATGCACACATCAGGCTTTCCATGTTGGTTTTGAGGGACTTTGGTTCTCAGGCTTGAAGGGCAAGTGCTTCATCCACAGAGGCATCTCGGTCCAGGAAGTATTTTGTCTTAATTTTCAGAGAATCAGAGTTTTCATTCTTTGAAAATGTTGGCCTTATGACTAAAACAACTACTACAAGAAAACAAAACAAAGAAACCTTGGAAGAAGCAGTCGTACAATACACCCATCACAGCCTTCAAAATAACCATGCCATGGGCCACCCCAGCTAGGTAGGGGGTCCCTGGTATGTAGGTTCTCAACGTAGGTGGGTAAGGATTTGTCTGTGACAAGCAGAAACAAACACAGAAGCAGTTTGAATCTGAGTGTATTTTGCAGCTCTCAAGCAAGGAGAATACATAGAGAAACAGGTGTTACAGCTCTGGAAAACTGTGTTCAGTGAAGCAGTGGAAAAGTACAGACAAGGCACTAATCATTTGGTACAGTAAAATACAAAATCATCCAAGTATTACAACTTCAAAAAAGGTGTTTTCAATAAAACAACCAGGTAGAACGAATATTATTATGATCATTTGGTACATCAAAATACAAAAATCATCTAAAGGCTAGTGACAAATGTCCAAGAACAAGCTAATGAATTTTTATGATCAGTTACTCTTTAACATCTAGTTCCTGTTTTTCTGTAAATCTTCAAAACATAAATTTAAACTATTTTAGTTCTTTTGTTTAAGGCTTTCTTAAACAATATACCAAAATCTACTTCTGATGACACATGTGCAGCTATATAAAATATTATTATAGTTGGGAAAGCTCCATCCTCTCAGAGAAGAAGGAAAGGGGAGTGGGGGAGGGGCTGCATGGGGGTGTGGGAGGCATGGAAGTTATTTGAGTGGGATGTAAAATGAATTAATAAATTACTGGGGGGAAAGAAAATGAAATTTAAAAAGGTGATAAGGTCGAAGTATAAAACTCTAATGAACATGAATTTAATCATCTTCTCAAATGTTATTAAATAATAGTTCACTTAATTTTATAACCTATTTGGAGATAAGTTCAATTGCTCTGAATGTCATTAGCAAATCTTTAGGCAAAGAAGGCACATCACAAAGTATAAACTTGGTCAAAAAAAGAGAGAGATGCTTGAACAGAGGAGCCATAAAGCCCACCCCTACAGTGACACATTTCTCCAACAAGACCACACCTCCTACTATTGACACTCCCTGGGCCAAGCATATTCAAACCACCATATTCTACTCTCTGGCCCCCATAGGTTCCTTTAAGGAAACCTAATCAATACAGATACTGGTACTATGAGTGGGCTCTACAGAAAGAAATGTAAGGATGAATTTCCTTAATGGGCTTAGTGTCTTCTGGAGCTTGCTGTCTAATTTGACTACTCCTGAAGTTGCTAAAAACTTTCCTGGTATTATGGAGAATGTTGACAATCCATATTATGAACTGTTAAAAATGTACAAGATAAACACAATTGGGATCCCTCTTTCACCACCTGTGAGAGGCAATGGCTTTAGCAACTTTATGATTGATGCTTTTATTCATTTCTGTAAACTGTATGAACATAATGATGATGGCTAATATCTCCTGGCATCTCTGGACCAAGTGACAAAGGAAAAGAATGAGGGGCAAGATGCCATTTACAAGCTTCAGGTGCACATACACAATTAAAAGGGTTCTTATGTTTCCTGATAGTCTTCTCTCCAGCAGCTATAGGGCTAAAGTTGGGGAAAAAAGAAAAAGGAGTAAAGAAGAAAAGGAAGGAAGGAAGGCAGTCACAAGTGCTTATGATGTAATTGGATGATTTATAAGCATTTCCATTTTAAAGTGTGTATGCAGTTCACATGTAATGAAGGCACTTATTGGTGAAGAATGGAACCCTGTAACTTGTCATGATCCAGATGTGTGATGAAAATATTTTTGCCTGATAAAGTCTCCTCCTCACCTTTAATGGATGTCCTGTTCCAACCCCAGCCCCTGACAAATCCCAACCTTCCCTGCTCCCATCCTCCTCTTCCCTTCTCCCAGGCTTGTTTGTCTTGTTAACCTGACACACCTAGAGTAACCTGGCACCCAGCACTGAGGCCATAGCCTCCTCACTCTTTTTTTAATCATGCCTGAGTGATATTTTGAGAATATAACCATAAGACAAATGTGTGAATATATTATACAGTGGGAACTTTGTATTTCAAACAATATAATAAAAATAGAATTCATTTATTTACTTGCAGAAGAAATCTCTTATGCAATGTGTGGAAGCATCACCTGTCAATAAAAAAGTTTATGGCCAATGAGCTGAGGCAGGATTAGAAGGTGGGACATCCAAAAGGAAGAAAGAGGATTTCTGGGATAGACAGGAGAGGATTCACCATAAAAGCTGATGGAGACAGTGGCTTGAACCTGAGGAGAGGTAACTAGCCACCTGGCAGGACTGAGACTAGAATAACTGTATTAAGTTACCAGCTATTGGGAATGCAAAAGGAGTTAGGTCTAGACTTTTATTCATAATTAATTAAGTCTCAGAATCGTTATTTCAGGGAAACTGGGCACAGGTGGCAAAGCCTACCATTATATTGATTTATATGTGTGTCTGTGTGTAGTATGTGTATGTGCATGTGGGTATGTGTGTGTGTGTGTGTGTGTGTGTGTGTGTGTACATCAGATGTCATCATTCCTCAGACCCCCATTCATTGTTTTGTTTCTTTGTTTGTTTTTGAGAGAAGTCTCTTTCTGGTCTAGAACTCACCCATTAGAACCAGGCTAGACTAAGATTACAAGCAAGTGCCACCAGGCCCTCCTGCTTATTAGATGCTCTTTACCAACTAAGCCATCTGCTCAGCTCCTTAAGTGAAACTTATCTTAAACTCAGCACTTTGAGAATGGGTCATTAATTGTGCATAAATGACAGTAAAAAAGGGAAGACTTTTTAAAAAATTATCCCCCTCTGCTCACATAGAGATGACTTTTCAGGAATTCAGGTCTTCTGTAGTCAGATGGGGTTGTTTGTCTATCTCTTGTCACCAGTGACTGTCTTTCCTATGTTCACTCAGATTAGAGTTGGCTATCCCTACTGCAAGATTCTGTGTTGATGTCACCAGTCTCCTCTCCCAGTAAATGGTGGTGTTTGTGAACAGTCAGTGTAGTCCTTTTCTTGTGTCTATAGTGTTAGCCAGCTGGAAAGTCTAACTTCAGACCATAATGAGTATAATCAATTGGAGGAAAGAAAAGGCATTTGAGAATGGTTATTTCTCCCCCAACTAATGTATAGGTTCTGGCAAAGTGTACCTTCTGTTACTTTTAAGAATGCTGAAGACTGAAATAGTTTCCTTATTTTGAACATGCCATGAAGAATGAATAGAGCCAGGTCAGGGTCAGCTTGGTCCTCAAAGACCTCCTACTTTATTTGATTAACTTCAGCCAAAAGATAAATGATATAGCTATGTGACATTTGAAAGTCATTTTGAGAAAGCTCAGTACGTGGTGACCTAGAAATCTTTAGCCTTTTTTCAGAGAGGTGTAATTACAGCAATGTAAATCCTCTTCTTCCTCGGTCAACACTTACGGGTCCCAAAATACGTATTGTGTTGTCCTCTGACACTGCCTGTTCTGCCTTCTTTCATTTTAGCAGATGCCCTTAGGCTGACTTCGCTTCATTCTCTAGTATTATGTCTTTGAGAGATAGTCTCCTGGGGCTAAATGTGTTGGCATGTCTTGTGGTTTTCTATTTGGCAGTAGAAGAAGCAAAGATAGTTTTAATGGAGATGTAGCTACTTGGGGCTTCCAGAGCATATAAGCTGTAAATATGATTTGATCAATGCAATTGAATTCTATTTTATAATTCTCTCTTCTGAGATGTGTTAAGCAACACATTGGATACTCCAAAATTAACTAGTACATTTGTTCTAGGTTCTAGTTTCCCAACTACTGATGCATTTTACAGTTTTAACCTGTCTTAGTTAAGGTTTCATTGCTACGAAGAGATGCCATGACCAAGGCAACTCTGATCAAGAACAGCATTTAACTAGGAGTAGCTTACAGGTTCAGAGGTTCAGTCCATTGTTATCATGGCAGGAAGCATGGCAGGCAGACATGCTGCTGGAGGAGGAGCTGAGAGTTCTATATCTTGATCTGAAGATAGTCAGGAGGAGTCTCTGTCTTCTACACTGGGCAGAGCTTGATCACCAGGAGCCCTCAAAGAGTGCTTACACAGTGAAACTCTTTCTTCAACAAGGTCACACCTATTGTAACAAGGCTACATCTTTTAATAGTGTTACTTCCCATGGGCCAAACATATTCAAACCACCACATAAGCCAACACAAAGACAGTATAATCCAATAAGGTGGTGGGTTTTTTTCCTGTTTATAGCTCTTTTTACTTTTTGCTTACCAATATTCCTTTATAGATATATACCATGAGTATATACAGAAATATATAGTTCTTCTAAGAAGGGAACAGAATGAGGTATATACCTTTTCTTTTCATAATTTTGCTATATTTGCATCTAGTACCAAATTGGAAACCTCTACAAAGGAGTCTTTGTTGTTCCCAAGGTCCTGATTATAGCTTACATTGTGCTCCTGATATAATAATTAATACACATACTGAAGCCAGGTCTCCACCTTCCATCTGAATAGACTTATGTACCAATGTTACATGAAGGAGTGAAAAAGAGAATTCCTCTTGGAGTAATTTGTCTAAAAGTGAACACAGATTTAAATTCTATACTTCTCTTACTGTCTTCCATATGTTTGTATCTTGTGGCCACTGGCCACACTATCTGCTCTCTGCCTATTGTGTGTGTGTGTGTGAGTCCCTGCTGTTTATCCCTAATTGATAGCACTGTAAACTGCACAAAGATGTTATCAACCTATATCTGTATTTTTCTTCTTACACTTACAAGACATTTATTTTATGAATTTTTTCAACCAGTTGTCTGTTTCATAATGTATTGCTAACACACAAACACACACACACACACACACACACATTCTGTCAGTAATAGGGCATCGAAGAAAAAAATAATTAAAGATTAAAGCTATATATTTACCCTAGGCTGTAAATGCTGATTACATGGGAAATTCAAGGCATAGCAACGTTGTTTTCATTGTTTTCATAAGGGCAGATTAAATTGAAAGAGATGGAACACATAGTAGGATAACAGGTTAAATACATAGTCTAAATTTGAGCTCAAGGATTATTATTAACTTGGCTGTAGGAACTATAAAATTTGAGTATCTTCTGAGTCATCAAGAGGTATAAGAAAGCTATTATAGCTATACAGATGCATAGTCTCTATTGATCTTCCACAAACAGGACAACTCATTTAATATAGAAATATCTGAGAACAGACAGAATTTTGTAATACCACAGTACTGGCTATTATTGGCTCACGAATTTTGTCTCTATTATTGTTAGTGACAGGTTTAACAGAGTAATTTGGGAAATGTTGAGAAAGAGGTCTTGTGGGAGTATCTGAACTAAGGTAAGAAAATTGCTTTCTGGCTTTCTCATATCTGGTCATAATGAAAGAGTAAGTTGCAAATATTGAATTTTGATTAGTATCTAAGATGACATTTTTATAAAAATGTTTGTGACAATAATAAAATTTTTTCCTCGTATCTATACACAATGTAGAGTACCAGAAACACAATGTTTTTCTTGGCTTACTGTTGGGACATCAGTTTTTAAATAAAAGGCCAGTAGAATACTTTGTATAGTACTTAGACAAGCAGCTCATAGGAGAGTTAGCAGGTGACAATCTTTTGCATACCAACATCATAACTATTAAAATGTGTCACAAGCAAGGGTACGCTGAGAAACAGTAAAAACAGGGACAATATCATATTTTACATTTCACTGTATGGAATAATTTTTTTAACCTTTCTATATCCTGCATTGATCTATGGAATAAGTTTTTATTTATGTAATGAAAGCAAGGCAGTTTGGAATGTCTGTGTCAATCAATTGCAACAAAATTTTTATGAATGCTAGTAACACCAGTAGTGTATTCCCTGTCTTTCTATGAGCTCTGGACAGCGTGTTGGAAGGAAGGCAGGGCTCTGAAATCTGAGACCTATGAGAAGCTTCTCATGGCTTCTTCTTTGAGCATATGACTTTCACTAGACTTACTCATCAGTAATAATGTAATGTTCAAAATGTACTTTCTTGGGCTGGGAACATAGCTCTGTGGATGCACAAAGCCCTGGTTTGATGCTAAGCATCTCATAAATAAAGGATACTTCTCCTTATCTGTAATCCTAGAAGTAGAGAGATGGAGACATAAATATGTGTAAATGGAACTTTTATCTGCTGGATGTAATTGTCTCAGAGGCTCACTGCTGAATAAGCTCACCCTTTCAGGTTCTTTCTGAACACTGGGTAGCTGGTTCAACTCAGCTGTTCTGGCTCAAAATCCTCTCCAAGCTGACCTCTGGCTTCTCTTGGCTTCTCAAGGAATTGCTCTGCTCATCCCCAAACTAACTCTGGCAATCTGTTCTAATCTTCTGGCTCCATCGTATTCTCTGGCTTCAACTGCCTCTGCTGACTGCACTGCACTGCATGAATCCATGAACAAACTCAACGCTACTGCACTGAATTCCAACTGACTCACTTCTCCTCAACTGCCCTGCATGGCTCTTGAATAGCTTTTCTCATAGGAGTTGGGCATCTTTTATGCTTCATTCTGTCAGATATTTCTCTGATTTGTCACTTTGTCTGCCCCTCAATTAGATGTCATTTTTTGGTATTGAAGGCGTCTACTAAAGGATCCCAGCCTGAGGAATTAAAGGTGTATACTAAGGGCATATCTGCATTCCAACCAGATCACACAGACCTAATAGGTCTTTGGATGTGATCAGAGTAGCCATGTTGCTGGATTAATTGTTTTGTTTTTGTTTTTCCTACAAATAATAGAAGCTCAAAACCATCATCAGCTACATAGTGAATTTGAGGCCAGTATGAGCCTGGGCTACATGAGACCCCAACTTAAAACAAGAACAGAGGGCCAGGAAAATTGTTGCGAGGATAAAGGTGCTTGCTGCTAAGTCTGATGAGCTGAATTTAACACTTGAAACATGGTGGAAGGAGCACACACACACTGGTGTGACGTGGAATCTCAGAGTCATTTTGATTTGCATTTACCTAATGACTAAAGATGTTGAACATTTCTTTAGGTGCTTCTTGGCCATTCATTATTCCTCAGTTGAGAATTCTTTGTTTAGCTCTGAAGAGCATTTTTAAATAGGGTTATTTTGTTCTCTGGAGTCTAACTTCTTAAGCTCTTTGTATATATTGGATATTAACCCTCCATCATATGTCACATTATTAAAGATCTTTCCCCAGTCTGTTGGTTGCTACTTTGTACTATTGACAGTATCCTTTGCCTTACAGAAGCTTTGCAATTTCATAAGGTCTCACTTCTTGATTCTTGATCTTAGAGCATAAGCCATTGGTGTTCTGTTCAGAAAATTTTCCACTCCACCGATGTGTTCGAGGCCCTTCCCCACTTTCTTTTCTATTAGTTTCAGTGTATCTGGTTTTATGTGCAGGTCCTTGATCCACTTGGACTTGAGCTTTGTACAAGGAGATAAGAATGGATCAATTTGCATCCTTCTACATGTTGACCACCAGTTGAATCAGCACCATTTGTTGAAAATGGTGTCTTTTTTTCAACTGGAAAAAAAAGTTATTTTAGCTTCCTTTTCAAAGATCAAGTGACCATAGGTGTGTGGGTTCACTGTTGGGTCTTCAATTCTATTCCATTGATCTACCTGTTTGTCTCTGTACCAACACCATGCAGTTTTTATCACTTATTGCTTTGTAATACAGCTTGAGGTCTGGAATGGTGATTTCCCCAGAAGTTCTTTTATTGTGAGAATAGTTTTTGCTGTCCTGGGTTTTTGTTATTCCAAATGAATTTGAGAATTGCTGTTTCTAACTCTATGAAGAAATGGGTTGGAATTTTGATGGGTATTGCATTGAATCAGTAGATTGCTTTTGGCAAGATGAATGAATTAATCCTGCCAACCCATGAGCATGGGAGATCTTTCCATCTTCTGATATATTCCTTGATTTTTTTCTTCAGAGACTTGAAGTTCTTGTCATACAAATCTTTTACTTGTTTGGTTAGAGTCACCCCAAGATACTTTATATTATTTGTGACTATCATGGAAGGTGTTGTTTCCCTAATTTCTTTCTCAGCCCGTTTATCTTTTGAGTAGAGGAAGGCTAGTAATTTCTTTGAGTTGATTTTATATTTGGCCACTTTGGTGAAGTTGTTCATCAGCAATAAGAGTTCTCTGGTGGAATTTTGGGGGTCACTTAAGTATACTATCTGCAAATAGTGATATTTTGTCTTCTTTCTTTCCAATTGTATCCCTTTAATCTCCTTTTGTTTTCTAATTTTTCTAGCTAGAACTTCAAGAAGTGTATTGAATAGATAGGGAGAGAGTGGACAGCCTTGTCTAGTCCCTGATTTTAGTGGGCTTGTTTTAAGTTTCTCTCCATTTAGTTTGATGTTGGCTACTGGTTTGCTGCATATTGCTTTTACTATGTCTAAGTATAGGCTTTGAATTTCTGATCTTTCCAAGACTTTTAACATGAAGAGGTGTTGAATTTTGTCAAATGCTTTTTCAGCATCTAATGAAATGATGTGTGGTTTGTTTTTGTTTTTGTTTTTGTTTTTGTTTTTTTTTAGTTTGTTTATGTAGTAGATTACCTTTGTGGATTTCCATATATTGAACCATCCCTGCATCCCTGGGATGAAGCCTACTTGTTCGTTATGAATGATTGTTTTGATGTGTTCTTGGATTTGGTTTGTGAGAATTTTATTGAATATTATTGCATTGACATTCATAACAGAAATTGGTCTGAAGTTCTCTTTCTTTGTTGAGTCTTTGTGTGGTTTAGGTATCAGCATAACTGTGGCTTCAAAGAACAAATTGGCAGTGTTCCTTCTGTTTCTATTTTGTGGAATAGTTGAAGAATATTGGTATTAGGTCTTTTTGAAGTTCTGATAGAATTCTGCACTAAACCCATTTGGTCCAGGGCTTTGTTTGGTTGGAAGAATTTAACGACTGCTTCCATTTCTTTAGGGGTGATGGGGCTGTTTAGCTGGTTTATCTGATACAGATTTAACTTTGGTACCTGGTTTCTGTCTAGAAAATTGTCCATTTCATCCAGATTTTCCAGTTTTGTTGAGGATAGCCTTTTGTCATAGGAAGTGATGATTATTTGAATTTCCTATGTTTCTGTTTTGTCTTCGTTTTCATTTCTGATTTTGTGAATTTGGATACTATCTCTGCGCCCTCTGGTTAATCTGGCTAAGGGTTTATCTATCTTGTTGATTTTTCTCAAAGAATCACTTTTTTGTTGTTGTTGTTGTTGTTGTTGTTTTATTCTTTGTATAGCTCTTTTTGTTTCTACTTGGTTGATTTAAGCCCTGAGTTTGATTATTTCCTGCAGTCTACTCCTCTTGGGTATATTTGCTGCTTTTTGTTCTTTTTGTTGCTTTCTGGTGTGCAGTTAATCTTCTAGTCTACGCTCTCTCCTTTGTTTTTGGAGCACTCAGAGGTATGAGTTTTCCTCTTGGCACTGCTTTCACTGTGTCCCATAAGTTTAAATATGCTGTGCCTTCATTTTCACTGGATTCTACAAAGTCTTTAATATGTTTCTTTATTTCTTCCTTGACTAAGTTATCACTGAGTAGAGCATTGTTCAGCTTCCATGTGTATTTGGGCTTTCTGTTGTTTTTGTTGTTATTGAAGAAAAGCCTTAGTCTGTGGAGATCTGATAGGATGCATGGGATCATGTCAGTCTTCTTGTATCTGTTGAGGCCTGTTTTGTGACCGATTATATGGTCAGTTTTGGAGAAGGTACCATGAGGTACTGAGAAGAAGGTATATATATATATTTTTTTGTTTTAGAATTAAATGTTCTATAAATATTTGTTAAATCCGTTTGGCTTGTAACTTCTGTTAGTTTCACTGTGTTTCTGTTTAGTTTGTGTTTCCATGATCTGTCCATTGCCACGTGGGGTGTTGAAGTCTCCCACGATTATTGTGCTAGGTGCAATGTGTGCTTTGAGCTTTAGTAAAGTTTCTTTTATGAATATGAGTGCTCTTGCATTTGGAGCATAGATGTTCAGAATTGAGGGTTTATCTTGGTAGATTTTTTTCTTTGATGGGTATGAACTGTCCTTCCTTATGTTTTTAAATGACTTTCATTTGTAAGTCGATTTTATCCAATATAGAATGGTTACTCTAGCTTGTTTCATTTGCTTGGAATTTTTTTTTCCAGCCTTTTACTCTTAGGTAGTGTCTGTCTTTGTCACTGAGGTGCATTTCCTGTATGCAACAAAATGCTGGGTCCTGTTTACGTATCCAGTCTGTTAGTCTATGTCTTTTTATTGGGGAATTGAGTAATAGAAATAAAGAATAATGATCGTTGTTTCCTGTTATTTTTGTTTTTATAGGTGGAATTATGTTTCTGTGGCTATCTTCTTTTGAGTTTGTTGAAAGGAGAGTACTTTTTCTGCTTTTTCTAAGGTATATTTTCCCTCCTTTTGTTGGAGTTTTACATCTATTATCCTTTGTAGGGCTGGATTTGTGGAGGCCTTGTTTTGCCATGGAATATCTTGGCTTCTCCATCAGTGGTAATTGAGAGTTTTACTGTGTATAGTCGTCTGGGCTGGCATTTGTATTCTCTTAGAGTCTGTATGACATCTGCCCAGGATCTTCTAGGTTTCATAGTCTCTGTAATTCGGATAGGTCTGCCTTTATATGTTACTTGACCTTTTTGCCTTACTGCTTTTAATATTCTTTCTTTGATTTTTGTTTTGACTATTATGTGATGGGAGGAACTTTTATTTTTCGTCTAATCTATCTGGAGTTCTGTAGGCTTTTTGTATGTTTATGGGCATCTCTTTCTTTAAGTTAGGGAAGTTTTTTTTTAAATATAATTTTGTTGAAGATATTTACTGGCCTGTAAGTTGGGAATCTTCACTCTCTTCTATATCTATTATCCTTAGGTTTAGTCTTTTCATTCTGTTCTGGATTTCCTGGATGTTTTGGGTTAGGAGTTTTTTGCTTCTTGTGTTTTCTTTCACTGTTGTGTCAATGTTTTCTATGGTATCTTCTGGACCTGAGATTCTGTCTTCTGTCTCTTGTATTCTGTTGGTGATGCTTGCATCTATGATTCCAGATACCTTTCCTTGGTTTTCTAGCTCCAAGGTTGACTCCCTTTGTGATTTCTTTATTGTTTCTATTTCTATTTTTAGAACCTGGATGATTTTTGTTCAGTTGCTTTGCCTGTTTGTTTGTATTTTCCTGTAATTCTTTAGGGGATTTTTTTTTTTTGGTTCCCCTTTTAAGGGCTTCTACCATCTTACCTGTGTTCTCCTGTATTTCTTTAAGGGACTTATTTATGTTCTTCTTAAAGTCCTCTATCATCATCATGAGATGTGATTTTTAGATCAGAATCTTGCTTTTCAGGTGTTTTGGGGTATCCAGGGCTTGCTGTGGTGGGAGAACTGGGTTCTGATGATGCCAAATACCTGTGGTTTTTGTTGCTTATGTTCTTGTGCTTGCCTCTCACCATCTGGTTATTTGTGGTGTTAGCTGGTCTTGCTGTCTCTGACTGTGGCTTGTCCCTCCTGAAAGCCTGTGTATCAATACTCCTGTGAGACCAGTTCTCTCCTGGAGGAGTTTGGGTGTAGAGAGCTATGACACAGGGTCAGCTCCAGTGTACAGACGGAAACCGGAAGTATCCTTTTCCAGGCTGTTCTTTGGTTCCTGTGTCCTGATGGTTCTGTGTCCCTCTTGGGCCAGGAATTTGAGTGGAAGTGGTGGTCTCACCTGTGCTCTCAGGTATGTCAGCACTCCTAGCAGACCAGCTCTCTTCCTGTGGGATTTGGATATGGAGAGTTGTGGCACAAGGTCAGATCAGGCACAGATGGAATATGAACGGATATAAATCTAAATTATTTCATTTGCCTAAGAATTTCATAAATTTATTGTTCTTAATAGCGAGTAGCACTCCATTGTTTAAATGTACCACATTTTCTGTATCTATTCCTCTGTTGAGGGACATCTGGGTTCTTTCCAGCTTCTGGCTATTATAAATAAGGCTGCTATGAATATAGTGGAGCTTGTGTCCTTATTATAAGTTGGAACATCTTCTGGGTATATGCTCAGGAGAGGTATTGCTGGATCTTCCAGTAGTGCTATGTCCAATTTTCTGAGGAACTGCCAGACTGACTTCCAGAGTGATTATACAAGCTTGCACTCCCATCAGCAATGGAGGAGTGTTCCTCTTCCTCTACAACCTCACCAGCTTCTGCTGTCACCTGAATTTTTAATCTTAGCCATTCTGACTGGTGTGAGGTGGAATCTCAGTGAGGTAACCCAAAGGTAACCCAATCACAAAAGAACTCACATGATATGCATTCACTGATAAGTGGATATTAGCCTAGAAAATTAGAAACCCAAGGTACAATTTGCAAAACACATGAAACTTAAGAAGGAAGACAAAAGTATAGATACTTTGTTTCTTCTTAGAATGGGGAACAAAATAACCATGGAGGGAGTTACAGAGACAAAGTTTGTAGCTATGATGGAAAGAAGAACCATCTAGAGACTGCCCCACCCATCCATCCATCCCATAAACAGCCACCAAACCCAGACACTATTGAATATGCCAGCAAGATTTTGCTGATAGGAACATGTTATAGCTATCTTTTGTGAGGCTATGCCAGTGCCTGGCAAATACTTTTGGGATAGCATTTGAAATGTAAATAAAGAAAATATCTAATAAAAATGTAGCCAGTATACTATTAGTACTTTTTGTAATAAAATGTACCCCGCAAAAATCTATTTTTATTACTTTTTTATTAGGTATTTTCCTTTCCTAGTACCCCCTCCAAAAATCCCCTACCCCCTACCCCTGATACCCAACCCACTCACTCCTATTCCTAGTCCTGGCATTCCCCTACATTGGGGTATAGAGCCTTCACAGGACCAAGGGCCTCTCTTCCCATTGATGAACAACTAGGCCACCCTCGTCTACATATATAGCTAGAGCCACAAGTTCCATCATGTGTTTTCTTTGATTGGTGGTATAGTTCCAAGGAGCTCTGAGGGTACTGGTTAGTTCATATTGATGTTCCTTCTATGGGGCTTCAGTCCCCTTCAGTTCCCTGGATATTATACTGGTAGATTAGATTTACCATTCATTTGGGAAAACTTTATTAATATTCTATGTCTGATTAATGAATGTTATCCTGATGTAAATATAAAAATGTATTCCAGTAATATAATAATTATTTTCTTTAGAAAAAGAAATTATTTCCCTAAAGCCAAACTCTAACTAACCCATGTGTAATTCAAATTAAATACTATTTCATGTGTAAGCTCAAGCAATCCCTGTAGGTTCTTGTAAACACATAGGTGTTTGTTTTAGAAAACACATCTATAATTATTAATAGTAATTTTGGGAAGTTCATTTTGAAGCAGTCTTCCAGAGGTGAGTTCTATATATCACAAGAACCTTTATTCAGAGTTAACAAAGGCACAGTAGATAAAAGAAGCTCATTTTTAGTACTGACATCATCAAATTAGTCCTGATCTTAAGTTTTTGTGTTTGTAGTTTTTTTAGGTTTTTTTTTCCATGTAGAGTTTATGATAATATCAGTGCTTATCATAGATAATAAATCATAGAAAAATTTCTTAGCTTGATAAATGATGTGGCTCTATACATACCTTTCCCGAGCATGTGTGATCCAAGATATATGTAGTTAATCCTCTGGGAAATAACTGTCTAGATGTCTTAGTCCAATTTCCCTACAGTGGTGATTCATGCAGTTTTCAAATTCCAAAGGTCACTAAAGGTTGGATTTTTGGAAATGTGGGAAGGCTGCATCTCACATAGTCACCACAGGCAAAGTTCTGTCATCATGATGTATTGCCAAAGGGACTCAACCCTTCAAACATAAAATTACACATTTTCTCAACTAATGCCTTCAAGGAGCAAAAGGACAACAGTCATTGGAAAAACAAAATCTCATATAGTATTGGTAATTAAAAGTGGTATTTAATGATTATGGTAAAAAGTAATGAGCTGTTCCCTTGCAAGTTTTAAAAAAATATTTATTTATGTTTGTGAGTGTATATGTGTGTGTGTATATGTGAGTGTATATGTGTGTATGTGTGAATATATATGTGTGTAAGTGTCTATGTATGTTTTTTGTGTGTATGAGTGTATATGTGTGTATGAGTGTATATGTGTATGTGTATATGTATGTGTGTGTATGTATGTATGTGTGTGAGTGTATTTGTATCTCCTTTTTTCTTTCTCCTTCCTGTTTCCTCCCCTCCCCTCTTCCTCTGCCCTTCCTTACTTCCTTCCCTCCTTCCTTCTTTCCTTTCCTCCATCCCTCTCTCCCTCCCTCCCTTCAGCTTTCTTTTTAATTTTTTTATAAATATTTATTTATTTTTTATTAGATATTTTCTTCATTTCCATTTCAAATGCTATTCCCAAAGCCCCCTATATCCTTGCCCTGCCTTGCTCCCCAACCCACCCACTCCTGATTCCTGGCCCTGGCATTCCCCTGTACTAGGGCATATGATCTTCACAATACCATGTGCCTCTCCTCCCACTGATGGTCAAGTAGGCCATCCTCTGCTACATATGCAACTAGAGACACAGCTCTGGGGGTACTGGTTAGTTCATATTGTTGTTCCTTCTATAGGGTTTGTCTTAGTCAGGGTTTCTATTCCTGCACAAACATCATGACCAAGAAGCAAGTTGGGGAGGAAAGGGTTTATTTGGCTTACACTTCCATACTGCTGTTCATCACCAAAGGAAGTCAGGACTGGAACTCAAGCAGGTCAGGAAGCAGGAGCTGATGCAGAGGTCATATGGTGGGATGTTATTTACTGGCTTGCCTCACCTGGCTTGCTCAACCTGCTCTCTTATAGAACCCAAGACTACCAGTCCAGAGATGGTCCCACCCACAAGGGGCCTTTCCCCCTTGATCACTAATTGAGAAAATGCCTTACAGTTGGATCTCATGGAGGCATTTCCTCAACTGAAGCTCCTTTCTCTGTGATAACTCCAGCTGTGTCAAGTTGACACAAAACTAGCCAGTACAGGGTTGCAGACCCCTTTAGCTCCTTGGGTACTTTCTCTAGCTCCTTCATTAGGGGCCGTGTGTTCCATCCAATAGATGACTGTGAGCATCCACTTCTGTATGTGCCAGGCATTGGCATAGACTCACAAGAGAAAGCTATGCCAGGGTCATGTCAGCAAAACCTTGCTGGCATATGCAATAGTGCCTGGGTTTGGTGGTCCTATATGGGATGGATCGCCGGGTAGGGCAGTCTCTGGATGGTCTTTCCTTCCCTCTTAGCTTCGAACTTTGTCTCTGTAACTCCTTCCATGGGTATTTTGTTCCCCATTCTAAGAAGGAATGAACTATCCACACCTTAGTTTTCCTTCTTCTTGAGTTTCATGTGTTTTGCAAATTGTATCTTGGGTATTCTAAATTTCTGGGCTGCTATCCACTTATCAGTGATTGCATACCATGTGTGTTCTTTTGTGATTGGGTTACCTCACTCAGGATGATATCCTCCAGATGCATCCATTTGCCTAAGAATTTCATGACTCCATTGTTTTTTAATTGCTGAGTAGTACTCCATTGTTTAAATGTACCACATTTTCTGTATCCATTCCTCCATTTGAGGGACATCTGGGTTCTTTCCAGCTTCTGGATATTATAAATAAGGCTGCTATGAACATAGTGGAGCATGTGTCCTTCTTACCGGTTGGAACATCTTCTGGATATATGCCCAGAAGAGGAATTACTGGATCTTCCGGTAATACTATGTCCAATTTTCTGAGGAACTGCCAGACTGATTTCCAGAGTGGTTGTACAAGCCTGCACTCCCACCAACTATGGAGGAGTGTTCCTCTTTCTCCACATCTTCACCAGCATCTGCTGTCACATAAAATTTTGATCTTAGCCATTCTGACTGGTGTGAGGTGAAATTTCTTGGCCGTTCCTTATTCCTCGGTTGAGAATTTTTTGTTTAGCTCTGTACCCCATATTTTAATAGGGTTATTTGATTTTCTTTACATAAAGAACTCATGAATATGGACTCCAATATTGGATATTAGTCTCCTATCTGATTCAGGATTGGTAAAGATCCTTTCCCAAACTGTTGGTGGCCTTTTTGTCTTATTGACAGTGTCTTTTGCCTTACAGAAGCTTCGCAGTTTTATGAGGTTCTACCTGTCAATTCTTGATCTTACAGCACAAGCTATTGATGTTCTGTTCAGGAAAATTTCCCATGTGCCCATATCTTTGAGGCGTTTCCCCACTTTCTCCTCTATAAGTTTCAGTGTTTCTGGTTTTATCTTTGATCCACTTAGACTTGAGCTTTGTAAAAGGAGATAAGAATGGATCAATTCCCATTCTTTTACATGATAAAAGCCAGTTGAGGCAGCAACATTTGTTAAAAATGATGTCTTTATTCTACTGGATTGTTTTATCTCCCTTGTCACAGATCAAGTGACCATAGGTCTGTGGTTTCATTTTTGGGTTTTCAATTCTATTCCATTGATCTACCTGTCTGTCACTGTACTATTAACAGGCAGTTTTTTTTATCACAATTGCTCTGTAGTACAGCTTTAGGTCAGGCATGGAGATTCCAACAGAGGTTCTTTTACCATTGAAAAGAGTTTTTGCTATTCCTAGGTTTTTTGTTATTCCAGATAAATTTGCAAATTGCCTTTTCTAACTCGGAGAAGAATTGAGTTAAAATTTTGTTGGGGATTGCATTGAATATGTAGATTGCTTTTTGGCAAGATAGCCATTTTACTATATTGATCCTGCCAATCCATGAGCGTGGGAGATCTTTCTATCTTCTGAGATCTTCTTTGATTTCTTTCTTCAGAGACTTGAAGTTCTTATCATAAAGATTTTTCACTTCCTTACTTAGAGTCACACCAAGGTATTTTATATTACTTGTGACTGTTGTGAAGGGTGTTGTTTCTCTAATTTCTTCCTCAGCCTGTTTATCCTTTGTGTAGAGAAAGGCCATTGATTTGTTTGAGTTAATTTTATATCCAGCTACTTCACTGAAGCTGTTTATCAGGTTTAGGAGTTCCCTGGTGGAATTTTTAGGATCACTTATATATAGTATCATATCATCTGCAAATAGTGATATTTTGATTCCTTCATCTCCAATTTGTATCCCCTTGACCTCCTTTTGTTGTCTAATTGCCCTGGCTAGGACTTCGAATACTACATTGAATAGGTATGGAGAAAGTGGGCAGCCTTGTCTAGTCCCTGATTTTAGTGGGATTGCTTCCAGCTTCTCTCCATTTACTTTGATGTTGGCTACTGGTTTGCGGTAGATTGCTTTCATTATGTTTAGGTATGGGCTTTGAATTCCTGATCTTTCCAAGACTTTTATCATGAATGGGTATTGGATTTTGTCAAGTGCTTTCTCAGCATCTAACGATATGATCAGGTGGTTTTTGTCCTTGAGTTTGTTTATATAGTGGATTATGTTGATGTATTTCTGAATATTAAACCATCCCTGCATCCCTGGGATGACGCTTACTTGATCATGATGAATGACTGTTTTGATGTGTTCTTGGATTCAGTTTGCAAGAATGTTATTGAGTATTTTTGCATCGATAATCATAAGGGAAATTAGTCTGAAGTTCTCTTTCTTTGTTGGGTCTTCATGTGGTTCAGGTATCAGAGTAATTGTGGCTTCATAGAATGAACTGGGTATTCTGGGTATTCTGCTTGTATTTTGTGAAATATTTTGAGGAGCATTTGAATTAGGTCTTCTTTGAAGGTCTGATAGAACTCTGCACTAAACCCATCTGGTCCTGGGCTTTTTTTGGTTGAGAGACTATTAATGACTGCTTCTATTTCTTTAGGGCATATGGGACTGTTTAGGTCATTAATCTGATACCAATTTAACTTTGGTACCGGTTATCTGTCTAGAAATTTGTACATTTCATCCAGGTTTTCCAGTTTAGTGGAGTATAGCCTTTTGTAGTAGGATCTGATGGTGTTTTGGATTTCCTCAGGTTCTGTTGTTATGTCTCCCTTTTTATTTCTGATTTTATTAATTAGGATATTGTCCATGTGCCCTCTAATGATTCTGGATAAGGGTTTATCTATCTTGTTGATTTTCCAAGAGAACCTGTTCCTGGTTTGGTTGATTCTTTGTATAGTTCTTTTTGTTTCCACTTGGTTGATTTTAGCCCTGAGTTTGATTATTTCCTGCTGTCTACTCCTCTTGGGTGAGTTTGCTTCTTTTTGTTCAAGAACTTTTAGGTGTGCTGTCAAGCTGATAGTGTATGCTCTCTCTAGTTTCTTTTTGGAGGCACTCAGAGCTATGAGTTTTCCTCTTAAGAATGCTTTCATTGTGTCCCATAAGTTTGGGTATGTTGTGGCTTCATTTTCGTTAAACTCTAAAAGTCTTTAATTTCTTTATTTCTTCCTTGACCAAGATATCATTGAGTAGAGTGTTCTTCAGCTTCCACATGAATGTTGGCTTTCTATTATTTATGATTTTATTGAAGATCAACCTTCGTCCGTGGTGATCTCATAGGATGCATGGGATAATTTCAATATTTTTGTATCTGTTGAGGCCTGTTTTGTGACCAATTATATGGTCAATTTTGGAGAAGGTGCCATGAATTGCTGAGAAGAATGTATATCCTTTTGTTTTAGGATAAAATATTTTGTAGATATCTGTTAAATCCATTTCTTCCATAACTTCCTGTTAGTTTCAATGTGTCTCTGTTTAGTTTCTGTTTCCAGGATCTGTCCATTGATGAGAGTGGTGTGTTGAAGTCTCCCATTATTATCCTGTGAAGTGCAATATGTGCTTTGAGCTTTACTATAGTCTCTTTAATGAGTGTGAATGCCCTTTCATTTGGAGCATATATATTAAAAATTGAGAGTTCATGTTGGAAGATTTTACCTTTGATGAGTATGAAGTGCCCCTCCTTGTCTTTTTTGATAACTTTGGGTTGGAAGTTGATTTTATTTGATATTAGAATTACTTTTTTATTCGGACCATTTGCTTGGAAAATTGTTTTCTAGCTTTTTACCCTTAGGTAGTGTCTGTTTTTCCCCCTGAGGTGGGTTTCCTGTAAGCAGCAAAAAGGTGAGTCCCATTTATGTAGCTAATCTGTTAGTCTATGTCTTTTTATTTGGGAATTGAGTCCATTGATATTAAGAGATATTAAGGAAAAGTAATTGTTACTGTTATTTTTGTTGTTAAGAGTTGGGATTCTGTTCTTGAGGTTGTCTTCTTTTAGATTTGTTGAAGAATTACCTTCTTGTTTTTTCTAGGGTGTAGTTTCCATCCTTGTGTTGGTGTTTTCCCATCATTATCCTCTGAAGGGCTGAATTTGTGATAAGATATTGTATGAATTTGGTTTTGTCATGGAATACTTTGGTTTCTTCATCTATGGTAATTGAGAATTTTGCTGGGTATAGTAGCCTGGGCTGGCATTTGTGTTCTCTTAGGGTCTGCATAACATCTGTCCAGGATCTTCTGGCTTTCATAGTCTCTGGTGAGAAGTCTGGAGTAATTCTAATAGATCTGCCTTTATATGTTACTTGACCTTTTTACCTTAGTGCTTTTAATATTCTATCTTTATTTAGTTCATTTGTTGTTCTGATTATTATGTGTCTGGAGGAATTTCTTTTCTGGTCCAGTCTGTTTGGAGTTCTGTAGGCTTCTTGTATGTTCATGGGCATCTCTTTCTTTAGGTTAGGGGAGTTTTCTTCTATAATTTTGTTGAAGATATTTACTGGTCCTTTAGGATGAAAATCATCATTCTCATCTATACCTATTATCCTTAGGTTTGGTCTTCTCATTGTGTCCTGCATTTCATGGATGTTTTGGGTTAGGATCTTTTTGCATTTTCTTTTTTTTTTTTTAAATTTTTTATTAGGTATTTTCCTAATTTACATTTCCAATGCTATCCCAAAAGTTCCCCATACCCACCCACTCCCCCATTTTGGCCCTGGCATTCCCCTGTACTGGGGCATATAAAGTTTGCAAGTCCAATGGGCCTCTCTTTCCAGTGATCTTTTGATATATATGCAGCTAGAGTCAAGAGCTCCAGAGTGCTGGTTAGTTCATAATGTTGTTCCACCTATAGGGTTGCATATCCCTTTAGCTCCTTGGGTACTTTCTCTAGCTCCTCCCTTGGGCATCGTGTGATCCATCCAATAGCTGACTGTGAGCATCCACTTCTGTGTTTGCTAGGCCCCTACATAGTCTCACAAGAGACAGCTATATCTGGGTCCTTCAGCAAAATCTTGCTAGTGTATGCAATGGTGTCAGTGTTTGGAAGCTGATTATGGGATGGATCTCCAGATATGGCAATCACTAGATGGCCCATCCTTTCGTCACAGCTCCAAACTTTGTCTCTGTAACTCCTTCCATGGGTGTTTTGTTCCCAATTCTAAGAAGGGGCAATGTTGTGTCCATGTTCTCTATGGAATCTTCTGCACCTGAGATTCTCTCTTCCATCTCTTGTATTCTGTTGCTGATGCTTGCATCTATGGTTCCTGATTTTTTTCCTAGGGTTTCTATCTTCAGAGTTGTCTCCCTTTTCTTCATTGTTTCTACTTCCATTTTTAAATCTTGGATGGTCTTGTTCAATTCCATCGCCTGTTTGGTTGTGTTTTCCTGTAATTCTTTAAGCATTTTTGTGTTTCCTCTTTTATGTATTCTACCTGTTTAGCAGTGTTTTCCTGTATTTCTTTAAGTGAGTTATTAATGCCCTTCTTAAAATCCTCTACCAGTGTCATGAGATATGATTTTAGATATGAATCTTGCTTTTCGGGTGTGTTGGAGTATCCTGGACTCGCTGTGGTGGGCGTACTGGGTTCTGATGATGCCCAGTGGTCTTGGTTTCTGTTAGTAAGATTCTTATGTTTGCCTTTTGCCATCTGGTAATCTCTGGTGTTAGATGTTGTAGCTGTCTCTGGCTGGAGCTTGTTTTTCCTGTGATTCTTTAGCCTCTGTCAGCACTCTTGGGAGACCAACTCTCTCCTGTGTCCCAGTGGTCAGAGCACTCTCTGCAGGCAAGCTCTCCTCTTTCAAGGAAGGTGCACAGAAGTCTGGAGTTCAGATCTACCTCATGATTCCTGGGGTCAGGGCCCTCCTTGTAGGCTGACTCTCCTCTGTCAGGGAAGGTGTCCAGGAGTCTGGATTTCAGCTCTGTCTCCTGGCAGAGGATGAAGGCCTGAAGGGACCCTGTCCAAGAAGCTCTGTTGGTTCTGTTGCCCACGTGCTCTCCTGCAGACTGGTCTCAGTGATCCCAAGATTCTGGGTGTGCTAGGGCCTGCCTTTGTCCTTTGACCCTGTTGCTGTTAGCACAAGACCATCTGGTTTTTTGGAACTGATGTTGCGTTCCACTCAACAGTGATCTCAAGGACCCGGGTGTGCTAGGTTGCTTGCAGCATGGAGAGTCCTCTGTGGACCTTGGTTACCTTCACTGAGATAGCACCGAAGATGGCGCAGGGGTGGCACCGACCAGAATGAGCCCCCGCCCCTGGTTGGGCAGGTACCCTTTGTCCCTGTTCCTATTAGCACAAGATACTTTGGGTTTTTGGGGACTGATGTTGCATTCCACTCACCAGTGATCTCAAGGTCACAGGTGTGCTAGGGTGCCTGCAGCATGGAGAGTTCTCTGGGAACCTTGGGCTCCCTTCCTCTTTCTTTCTTTTCCTCTTTCTTTCTTTTTCTTTTTGAGACAGGGTTTCTCTGTGTAGTTCTATTTATCCTAGGACTTGCTCTGTAGACCAGGTTGGCCCAGATCTCAGAGATCCACCTGACTCTGCCTCCTAAATTTTGGGATTAAAAGTGTGGACCTCACAACCACTGCTCTCTGCCCCACCCCTATGTCTTGTTTTGTTTTGATTACTGAACTTTTTCTATCTTTAAAATATACTTCGGGACTAAATGGAGATGGTTTGAACAAGAAAGACCTGATACCTTCATCTTTCACCTCAGCACAGATGTGCTAGCACTTCCCTTCCTGAATATTTTTCTCTTTCATGTCTTCTATTATTTAATCTCCATTCTTATATGTATGTCTCATGACAGTTATCTCTTTGTTTGAGTATTTCCTAACTCTTTTAAAATTGCTATTTATGTTTCTTCCTCTAGCCTGATAAAAACAGTAGTTATTATAACAAATCACTAAAAAGATTTATTTATATTTTTAATAAAATTTAGGTCTATTTTATGTGTATGAATGTTTTCCTTTTGTGAATGTATCACACCATGTGCAATGCAGGTGCCCATGAAGGACAGAAGAGAGCATTAAATCCCTTAGAAAAGCAGTTATGGACAGTTGTGTCATGCCATGTGGGTGCTGGGAACTGAACTTGGATCCTCTGAATCATCTCTCCAGCCC
The DNA here is from genome assembly GCF_000001635.26 of Mus musculus. NCBI lineage: Eukaryota > Metazoa > Chordata > Mammalia > Rodentia > Muridae > Mus > Mus musculus. Next base: position 5,739,299 of record NC_000076.6, on the reverse strand, counting down.
CAATTTATCCACATCTCTCTCTTTTTTAAAAAAAGATTTATTTATTTATTTATTTATTTAATGTATATGAGTACACTTTTGCTGTGCAAATGGTTGTGAGCCATCACGTGGTTGCTGGGAATTGAGCTCTGGCCACTCTCACTCCAGTCCCACTCAAGATTTATTTATTATTATATGTGAGTACACTCTAGCTGTCTTCAGACACACCAAAAAAGGGGGTGAGATCTTATTAGAGATGGTTGTAAGCCACCATGTGGTTGCTGGAATTTGAACTCAGGACCTCTGGAAGAGCAGTCAGTGCTCATAACCGCTTCGCCATCTCTCCAGCCCCCTTATCCACATCACTTACACTTTCCTGTTATTCTTTATTTCTTCCTTTTCCTCATCCCTGCTTCTTTTACTTCTTAATTATAACCTTCTATAGCTTTTACAGTCACTAAAGTCTGAGGGCCATAATCCAGGATAAAATGCATAGTAGACGCATATTTATATGTAGATGCTATGCCTACATTTCACATCAATGTATTTAATATGTTTGCAAGGCTTCTGGAATCTACTCACTTTACATGGCCCTGAAGGAAAAAATATATCTTAATAAAATTGTTTCAAAAAGATTACCTATCACAATGAGTCTTTCCAGTTGTTTCTCTTTGTGTGCTCAACATTTTCTCTCTTGTGTCAAGCATGTAGTTTTTGGCCTGGTTTGACACTACACTATATTTCATAGTCTCTAATATTATTTCGATGAACCTGACACTTATCTCTGTGCCACACATAAATTTTTGGAAACCTCATTGCTATTTCAGCCTCATTGAATTCATCATTTCACCTTTCTCTGGAGTTACAAAAAATCTCCAAATATTAAGTAGAGACAAATAAATCAGAATCTAAACTCAGCTTCCCAAGAACAAAAGCATAGAGAAAAAAAAAGTGCCAGAAATAGTGCTGGAGAGACAGTTCAGTATCATCTTTATTGTTATTTTGGCTGAGACATGAAAATTTTTTGGTTAATGGATAGAAGTTGTTGCTACAAAAAACCAAGTCTCACCTTAAACTAGATAAGAGATAGTTTATTTTGGAGCTATATAGCAGGGACCATGGCAATCGAACACATATTCAGGTCACCCACAATTCCATGTTTCTGGAATTCTATGTATCTGAGCCTCTTCTATTTACTTCTTTCACATCCACTCATACCTAGGTGAAGGAATGATTAGAATTAGAACTGGGTACACTGTACCCCTAGTAAACCAGTATTGATATCACTTAGAAGGGGGGTTCTTCCAATTGCCAAGTGGTTAGCTAAGAGGAGAAAAGCATTTGAGTGGGAGCGGGTAGTCTGCAATCAAGTGCTTTAACCTGGCTTTTGGGTTGATAATGGATGTGCTGTCGAGATGAACTTTATGCAGTGAAGCGCTTAGGTGAGCATATGGATGCTTTATCACTCTCAGATGCTTATTCATTAATAAAGGGAATTGCACAAATTATCACTATGTAATTTAAAACACACATATACTTTTATTGCACAACCAACTGAAATGTTCATTAAGCCTTTTTATTGGTGTAAGTGCTAACAACAAAGTGCTGAGAATAAAAGCAAAAATGAAAAAAAAAACAAAAACAAAACAAAGCAAAACAAAAAAAAAAAAAGAATATTTGCTGTTCTTGCAGAGGATATAACCACTGTTCCTGGTACTCATGCCAGGTAGATCACAGATGCCTGTAACTCTGCTGTCAGGTGATCCAGGGCTTCTGGCATTCCTAGATACTCTCCTAAGATGGCATCAATACACCAGTATTGTAAAAAAAAGAAAAACCTCTTTTTGTTAAGGAATGAAAAGGTGTAAGCCAATATATACCTCACCAGTTATGCAAAAGGGTCTATGTCTAAACTTTCAAGCAACTGCTCACTATCTGTGTCTATGTGGTCAAGTTACTTGAAAGATCAGGCTCTGGACTTCCTTCTGATTGTTTTCATAATAGAAACAACATTTCTCATCACAAAGGTAAGTCTGCAAATGTTCTTTTTTTGTCAGATGATGTTATTTTCAGAAAACAAAATTTCAGATATTCAAATGATGTAAACAATTGAAGGAAAACCCATCAGTTTATATGGCTCTTCCTTATATTTAGATGGACAATTAGGGATCCTTCCAGTTCCAGGTAAGTATCTGGAAGTATCCAGATATGACTTGTCACAGGCTCTTTTTCATGCTGACATTCAGTGGCTGATGGACATCACACCCATGAGACCATCCACAGGACAGCTGCTCACTGAGGATGTTGGTAACTCTGCACTAGATCCATTCACCTGGGCTCAGCCCCTGTAATTCAGAATGTGGGTTTCTGAGAGATTCTTCAGCATTTAACTAACTCTTTGTTGGTTAAAGGTGCTGGGACTCTTTCTCCACACATGAACTGATCTTTGTCATAAATCACTTTTATAATGAATGAGCAGCTAGGACACATTGCCACATCTTCTCCATTTTCCACATCTTCCTTGGTGATGGAGAAATCACCACAGGGGAATGCCATGGCACTCCAGTCGAGTCAGCCTGTCAGGCAGGGATGCCTAAAAGCTGCTCATGAGGCAAAAAGAGTTTCAAGGAAGCTCTCCTCCTGGAGTCTGGAGTTCTCTTAATTCTCCATTCCTGCGTTAGTCTAGTGGATGGATCCACGTGCTCTCTTTATTATAAGTGCCTTTTAAGATTGAATTCTGACATAACTAAAGCCTTCTGCCAGTGTTCCAACAGTCCTAGAATGTCCTTGAGCTAGACAGTGACAGAATAGCCTCTGGTATTACACTATCAATAAAAGCCAAGTCTCTCCCATATACAGGAATTTACAATGGTTTAGGAAGTAGATCGGGCTGTGGTTTTAGAGTATTGCATTATTCATGAGATGGTTAGCTAGAACGGAATTCCCTAGTTAGAACTATGACTTGGGTGTGAAAGCCCTTGCCCTAGGAGAGTAAAGACCTCACACCTGGCTTCTAAGACTATAGCTGAGTTACACCCATACACACGTAATTACAATCACCTAAGGGGAAGGTGGACTATACAATAGACTAAAATAGGAACTATGGCAAGGGCACGAAGACTTCTAAGATTAAGTGAATCTTAGGTGGAGCCCTTTTTGATCCCAGTTGTTAACAATGAATTCTATCCCAGGTGGTTCCTGTTAGACCTTCTGTGTTTGCATTCCTCTGTTTTATGTAAGAATCCAGTAACCTCTTTGTACCTTGCTGGTGTGTCATCCAACTTCCTTATTGTCTTCTGCATAAAAAGTCCGAAGCTCGATTTGACAAATTACATTCAGATTCCACACGACCTCTCCTGTGTGCGTCTATTTGTCACTCATCCTACGCTTTGTCCACCTGCGACTAGAGACCCGTTCCACTCAGACAAAGGGGCCCAGAGGGTCTGCGGCAGGGGAAGGGGCAGAAATATGTCTCTGAGTCCTTGTTATATTGATAGTCCTCGTGAAACACTGCTATGGTCACCAGGTCATCACTGCATTAGTTTGCCTAGCTGCACCCAGGCAGGGTAGGCCCGGGCTTCGAGGCTCACCCTGGAACCTTGCAAACGTTCTTGTTCAATGCACACAAAATACTTTCACAATCTCACATCCAATTTCTTGTCAGTTACAGAATCTGACAAAGCAAAAGGAAGAGAAGGATGCTTCCTCACGTTAGACATTCCAAGTTGTCTTTGTTATCTACCTCAGCCCTGAGTTCTCTTTGCTAGAAATCACAGCACTCCCACCCCAAGGGAGTGCAATAGATGATGATGACCAATGTTCTCTATTGCTCCCATGGTAGAGGCCCTTGCTGTGAGGTTCCTAATAGAAATATGTGATTTGGAGGGCATCCTATGAATAGAACAGCACACACAGATGGCCCAGGTTTCTTTTTAGGGCCAATTTTCTGAACCATGTCCATGACAGCTGGTTCATCTGAGATGTTCTTTACCAAAAGGAGAAGCAATCAGGTGGCCTGGCTCCCACTCAATGGGATGAAACTCATGGAACTGAACACAATTAGCATAAATTTGCAGAGTTTTTCATTCAGATCTTCCTCAACTGCTCTTTCAAATGGCAGCCTGGGCTTGCAGCTCAGCTTTTCTAGCGTTTCCTTTTCTCTCTCTCTCTCTGCCACTCTACCAGTAGAAGCAAGTTAAAGATGAAAGGCAAATTTTAATTAAAGACATAGCAAAATATGCTGTGAAATCACAAAACCAGCTTATAAGTCACACACACACACACACACACACACACACACACACACACACACATACACACACACACACACGGGGCCAGGACTGTTTTGTTTAATTATCAGAAAGAGTACTGTTTCATTTTTTTGTGTGTGTTTAATTTATCAGAAAAAGTGGTCAATGGCCACTATGAAAAAAATAGTCTGAGGCAGAAAGTTCAGTGATATCTGAAGATGATAGTCACTGATGGGAGATACTGGACCCTTCCTCCAGGTGAGCTCTGTGACTCTAACTTCTCAGGTGATAGTGTGTCAGGTAATGAGGTTGGGAGGTGGCCTTTAGAGGGTAAGATTGTGAAGACTGCACTCTCAAAAGTGATGTTAGTGACTTTATTAAATAGGAAGAGGTAGCTTCTTGCTCCTTTGACACTGTCGGGATGAAGGAAGAAGACACCATCTCTGAACAAGGAAAGGGCACCAAACTTGCAGACATTATGATCTTGGGTAGCCACACCTTGAGAACATAAATTTTTGTTATTCATAATCCACCCAGTTTATGGCATTTTGTTATAGTAGATAGCACTGATCAAATAAAGGCCAATGAGATTGCTATATTTTTGTTTTGTTTTGTTTTTGTTTTTGCATTGATATGAATTATAAATTTTACAACAAAGCAAAGCAGTAATAATATTGAGCTTTGATGACTTTGGAAATAGCAAAACAGGAAAGCATTTTAGCCACTGAACCATCTCTGCTGCCCTAGCCCTCAAGTCTGAACTCATTAAAGTCTAATATATGCAGGTACATTTAGCATGCACCCTAGTAGCCACATGAGCTAACACATTGAATTTAAGTGCAAATGATACTCATGTTTCTGACTTTCCCTAGTTGCATGCCCCTTGTCTTCTCTGAATTTTCATAGCTCACTTATTTTTTTCTTAACATTTTCCCCCCTTTTAAAGTCTATCCATCTATCCATCTTGTTGGAGGGCATACTCTAGTTCAGCGATGTCTACATTTCCAGTGTCTTGAATAGTAATATGCACACACAGCACAGTACTTGATCAAAATGTTCATCCACTGTAAGTTAGGAGTAGCCTTGGGAATGGAAGAAGGATGATATCATGTAGTTTGTAAGAGATACATTCTTTTTTTTTTTTTAAGAAGTGATTTGAAAGTATTTTAATTTTTCCCTTTAATAAGCAACAAAGTCTTTCCATAAAGAATAATTGGTTTACAAGAGAGAAAGAAGGAATATTACAGAAATACTATTAAAATGTCAAAGCTGATTCTTTGTATTTCACTGTGTTTTTGTAGGAATTTATAGGGATCCCTCATAGACTTAATTTAAGAATTGTTCAATAGACATGATTTAGACAACAATAAGACTGTTTTTTTTTTCAAATCAGTGTTTGCTGTAGCAGAAAATCTCTCTGTCAAAAGAAACTAGGTATCAACTGACTTCAGAAACATGTTTTTAGAGTGCTAGAAGAGATGGTTTCTAGAAGTCATCAATGTTGGACACTGTGTTACCATATCATTGTAAAGAGAATTAATTGTGTTTTTCCCTTCCAAAATGTTTGGTGTTTTAGTCTCATTTCTATTGATATTATTTAAAACATGTATCCCATGAAGAGCAACTTAGGGAGAAATGGTTTGTTTTAGCTCACAATTTCAAGTTACAGCCCATTGTTGTAGGGAAAACCAGGAAGAAACATGAAGCAATTTGTTGTGTTCATAGTCAAGTACTCATAGTTCAACCAAGAGGAGAGAGGCAGGGGGAGAATGCATTATGCATGCATGCATATATGTATAGGACTTGGTTCATCTTTTTATTCATATAGTCCAAGACCAAGGAATAGTTTACTCATGGTGGCCTAAGTTTTCCCACCTCAATTGATGTAGTCAAGACAGTGCTCCAAAGACATAAGAGTAGGCTAACCTGACCTAGATAGTATCTATCAGTGAGACTTTGTTCCCAGGCAAATCTAGATTGTGTCAAGTTGACACCTGAAACTATCATCCTCAGTAAACTGCATTGTTATACGAATTTTCACATTGCCACCTAGGGTGCAGTACTGGTGGTAGCCAGGCATGTGCTCTTAGTATCATGAGTCCATTTTCTCTTATCAAGGGAATAGACTAAACGAGGTGAGAATATTTTAAATTGTTCGGTTATGTCTATTTCTCTTGTTAGCCATACACACAAGAAAACTTTGTAGTGACAATCCCACGAGTAAGAAACTCAAAACTTATGGTATCAATCAGATATCAAGGAGCTAAAAATGTAGATAGATTGTATTACTAATAGTCAATGCTTCACAGTCCAAAATACCTGAGGTTAGAAAATATATAAAGAACAGAATCACTTCTCCAGAATTCTAGATCCAAGCTCTGGTAGACATGACCATATGATGAGACCTATTCTTTGTTTCCAAGATAACATCTTGCTGCTTTATATACTGAAGGGGAGGAACCATGTTTTTGTGAGGCAAGAGGGCAAAGAACTCAATGTCTGTATAAAATTTCTTTTATAGGGCTATGAAGGTTGTTCTAAAAGGGAAGAGATAGTTATCTAACAGAGACCCCATTTTATAATAACATATCATACTGGCCACTAAGTTTGCATGCCTGAAATTTGGGTCATGGAGGGTACATTGAAACCATAGAATAGAGGTAGCAATTATAAGAACTAGCTTTATTTCCAAGGCTTAGGGTATAAGAGAAAATAATTCTGACATTATCAAATTTAGAAGTTAACAGAGAGCTTTGCAGAGCCTGGACTCAGACATCTAAGGAGGAGGAATTTTTTTTTAAAAAGATTTATTTATTATTATATGTAAGTACACTATATCTGTCATCTGTCTTCAGACACACAAGAAGAGGGCATCAGATCTCATTATGGATGGTTGTGAGCTACCATGTGGTTGCTGGGATTTGTACTCAGGACCTTTGGAAGATCAGTCAATGCTCTTAACCGCTGAGCCATCTCTGCAGCCCCAGGAAGTAGAATTCTTGGTGAGACCTGGTACAAAAACTTGGGAAGCCCGAGAATCATCACATAAATTAATGAAAAGTCGTTGTTTTTAAGATACATATGGAATAGTAGGGCAAGGTAATTACACATATGAATTATACTCTAATTAAAATGTACGATAGAAATACACATTTATATTATGTATATATACATATATGTATATGTATACATAGCTTAGATTTATTTCACACAGCATTCAAATAAGACATTGTAGGGTAATCTAGATTTTTCATCTTCTGAAACCTGTCAAACTGTCTGTTTGCCTGTGGAACCTTATTCATATTCTGAGAGATATGGCATCACCCACACAATGAGCTTATAAACCTGTTCAGCTGACACTTACACCTACAGAAAGTAACAGAGAAACACCCCAGTCTGTGCCTCAGTGGTACTCATGAGCTACTCTGAGTTGACTTCAGATGGCCCTGGAGACTATAGTAGATTCCTAGGGGGTTGGCAGGGGGAGCTAAGATAGATGGGAAATGATGGTCTCCTGCCATTTGAGAAACTCTCAAACATATCGAAGCAGGTATCAAATCAGCAAACACAGGAAAGATAAAACAATCTGAAAGTTTTACTGAGTTTATATTGTTCCATTTTATCTCACAAGCAAGAAACTCATTGTCATAAAGTTTGTGTGTGTGTGAGAGAGAGAGAGACAGACAGAGAGAGAGAGACAGAGAGAGAGAGAGAGAGAGAGAGAGAGAGAGAGAGAGAGAGAGAGAGAGAGAGATCCAGCGATGGTGCAAATGGAATGACTCCTGGATGAGAAATAACTCCCATCAGTCATAACGCTATTTAAGCACACAGGTGTCAAAAGCAGCATTTCTTTTGGTTGACTACAGAAGAGTCAGCAATTTAATTAGGAAATAATGAGCATTAGGAATACTTCCTTTTGGTTCAGGAAAACAAACTTTTCTGGCACCATTTCATTGTAGAGATTCAATTTATGTAAATGCCACACAAATATTCTGCATTTGGTCAAAAGAAATGTTCTACAAATATCTACGGGCAGGACTTCTCCCTATAATTAAGGTCTCATTATGCAGCTCACCCTTTAATCCACTGAAATACTCCTCTGTGTTAATTGCATAACATTCAATTGTTATCAGAGTATGCAGATTGAACTCTTGGTATTTGATGGAAGCTGGATCCTTAGTGGAGACCTTTCCTAAAATAAAGCACATTGCTGGGCACATAGAGTTAAGAATTTAAAAATGAACACTCCATGACAAAAATGATAAAGATTATCCAAGCAGGCTACTCAAATGTGATTTTGGAGAAGAGAGGGGCAACAGATCCATTTTAACTCCCTGCACAAGGTCAGGTAGAAATTTATATTCAGAGAACACAGTAAATGATCAGTGGATGAGAAATTACTAAGAAGAGCCCTAAGGAGTCAGAAAGATTCTGGCTAAATTATTGTTGAAAGTAGGTTGTCCTAAGTACTAAGATATTGATAATAGAGGGCCAAGGAGGTAGATCATAGGTAAAGTGCTTGCCACCCAAGTGTGAGGACCTCTGTTCAAAGCTCTAGAAACCGTGTAAAGCTTGGGGTTGGGGAAGTACATCTATAACTTCAGTGCTCCCAAAAGAAAGATGGCAAGCAGAGGTGAGAGAATTCCTAGAAGCTTGAGGGCCAGCTCATCTTAGGTATACAGCAGGGACCAGTAAAAGAAAGACCTTGTCTCAAACTGATGGAATGCAAAGACCACCTTCAAGGTTATCCTTTGACCAACACAAAAGTACTGTGATACCAAGCTATGCCTGTGAACACATGCATACACACACACACACACACACACACACACACACACACACACACACACACACAGCCATGTCACCATGCTATGCCTGCATGCATGCCCACCATGCAAATCACACCATTACACCCACCCACAACCCCCACATGGGGATGGTGGAGAGAGGGGGAGTTAATATTGTTCTGGAAACAAGCAGTTTGTGTGTTTATGATGGATTTCTGTGAATGTTAAGATGCTGATAGTTGCCTTGTTTGATCCATAGCAGGAAGCTGTGCTATGGTAAAGCAAAGACAAGACATAAATTTGATGGCTTTTTGGGCTTTCTGGACTCAAGCCAGTTGTCTAGGTGTTCTCCTGCTGAAGAGACACCATGACCATAGCAACTCCTAAAGGAAAGCATTAATTGGGAGTTGCATAGGGTTTCAGAGGTTTAGTCCATTATCAGAATGACAGGAAGCATGGCAGAAGTGTGGCACATAGGTAGGCATGGTGCTAGAGAAGGAGCTAAGAGTTCTACATCTGAATCTGTAGGCAGCAAGAAAAGAAAGCCACTGGGCCCAGCTTAGGCTTTTGAAAATCAAAGCTTACCTCCCGTGACATACTTCCTCCAACAAGGCCACACCTACTGATCCCTCTCAAGTAGTGCCACATCCTAATGACCAAGTATTCAAATATTGAAGTCTATAAGAACCATTCCTATTCAAGCTATTACACCAGCAATGCTGGACTTCTCAGTATGACTTGAACTATTTTGGGTTCCTTCTACCTATCAGTCACAACTTAAATTCCTAACAGAAAGTTTTGTACTTGACATGGGTGTTGCCATGAATGAAATGAAGGTGGGTGGCTTCAGCTGAGGACACATATTGACTTGTGAAATGAGCTAATTTCCCTGCTGTTCCAGCCTTGGCTAAAAGTTTTAGGACTTAGGAGAAAAGCTATTGGAATATCATAATGTGTTGGCAACTTCTTCAGTCATTAATAAGTGCTTGTAAAAAGTACCCATGAAAGGAGTTACAGAGACAAAGTTTGGAGCTGAGACGAAAGGATGGACTATCCAGAGACTACCCCACCCAGGGATCCATCCAATAATCAGTCACCAAACCCAAACACTACTGCATATGCCAGCGAGATTTTGCTGAAGGGACCCTGGTATAGCTGTCTCATATGAGGCTATGCCAGTGCCTGGCAAATACAGAAGTGGATGCTCACAGTCATCTATAGGATGGAACTCAGGGCCCCCAATGGAGAAACTAGAGAAAGCACCCAAGGAGCTGAAGGGGTCTGCAACCCTATAGTGGAACAACAATATGAAATAACCAGTACTCCCAGAGCTCGTATCTCTACCTGCATCTGTAGCAGAAGATGACCTAGTTGGCCATCACTGGGAAGAGAGGCCCCTTGGTATTGCAAACTTTATATGCCCCAGTACAGGGGAATGCCAGGGCCAAGAAGCAGGAGTGGGTGGGTAGGGGAGCAGGGCAGAGGGAGGGTATAGGAACTTTCAGAATAGCATTTGAAATGTATATAAAGAAAATATCTAATAAAAATTAAGTGCTTGTAAAAAAGATACAGATGCCAGCCCTATATTGGAAAAAGAATAGAAATTTATTATAAAAAGTTCTTCCTGTCTATTTGCTACAGCTGATCATCAAGTTGCACCCCAAACTCTTCCCCATGCCTCCTTCAGATATGCTAAGAAATTCTTTAGAACGAGTTAATGAACCAGGGGTGGAGTCCAGAGTCCCAAGTTCCACCCACCATTCCTCATCTGAATTGAGCACCAATTCTACCACAAACCTGCACCTACTAATAGGCAGCCTAAGTTCAGAGTTCATGGTAACTGAACCCCGTTCTGGTTTTTAGATTTCAATAGATACCAATGCAAAGAAAATCAAGGTGAAAAAATATTAGTTGAGGTTTAAGGAGATGGAAGAGGGCAAGTGACAAAGTAGAAGAAAACATAGAAGTTAGCTTTATGGACCTTACTGGATGGTATTTCTGGCTTCAGTTTCTAGGCAAGTCCATAAACAGCTAACTTAAACAAAGGCAATGGAATAAAATGAACACATACCCAGACACAAAACTTCCCAGTCTAGCAAAAGACTCATAGCAAAACGAGCTGACTGGAAGATCAGGGAAGAGTATAGGGGATCACCTTTGCTTTGCTATGCTTCTTCTTGGTACCCATGGTTCAACAGTCCTTACTCCTCTTGGCCAGAGTAGTCTTTGATATTCTTTAGGCAAGTCAGGTACGCTTACAGTGTGGAGGTGACCCATGCACCATCATATCTGGCTTTTACGTGGATGTTGGGGATGCAAACTCAGGTCCTCACACTTTACTCACTGAACCATCACATCAGCTCCGTCTATGTAGTGGTTTTGCCCAAAAGGCAAAATGTGTGACGTCATACTCAAACCAGTGATGCAACAAAATTAATGAGTGGAAAAACTACTGGAGAAGTCTAAAAGATGGATGGCAGAATTGAATGTTTTATTGTTCTGGAACTAAACTGTGAAAAAAAAAAGGTAAAAAAGCAGTGTGTTTGGGAGAAATTTGAATAGGGTCTTTAAAGTTAAATGATTAGTCAACAATATGAACTAACCAGTACTCCCCGGAGCTCGTGTCTCTTGCTGCATATGTATCAGAAGATGGCCTAGTTGGCCATCAGTGGAAAGAGAGGCCCATTGGTCTTGCAAACTTTATATGCCTCAGTACAGGGGAACGCCAGGGCCAAGAAGTGGGAGTGGGTGGGTAGAGGAGTAGGGGGGAGGGTATGGGGGACTTTTGGGATAGCATTGGAAATGTAAGTGAAATAAATACCTAATTAAAAAACACAAAATAAGAAAATAACTAGTCAAAACCACAATGTGTTGAGATCCTGTCAGGTAGTCAAGAGGCTGAGATTGTGGGGATTTCTTGAGTCATGAAACTCAAGACTGACAGGAGTCTCATAGTAAGATCTTGTCTTAACAAACCCAGAAATTGTTTTAAAGATGTATTTATTCTTATTCTATGTTTATAGGTGTATTGTCTGCATGCATATTTGTGTATCACATGCATGCAGTGTCTGCAGGGGCATTAAGAGCAGATCCCTTGGAACTAGAGTTACGGAAGATAGATGCCTTGTAGGTGCAGGGGGTTGAACCCATGGCTGCTGGAAAGCAGTTCTTGACAACTGGGGAATCTTCAACCCTTAAAGAAGCATCTACTTTATTATTATTACAATTTTTAATTAGGTATTTTCTTCATTTACATTTCAAATGCTATCCCAAAAGTCCCCCCCAATCCCCTACCCACCCACTCTCACTTCTTGGCCCTGTCGTCCCCCTGTACTGAGGCATATAAAGTTTGCATGACCAAGGGGCCTCTCTTCCCAATGATGGCCGACCAGGCCATCTTCTGATACATATGCAGCTAGAGACACAAGCTCTGGGGTACTGGTTAGTTCATATTGTTGTTCTACCTATAGGGTTGCAGACTCCTTCAACTCCTTGGGTACTTTCTCTAGCTCCTCCATTGGGGGCCCTAATGAAAGACCCCCCAGGTGGGCAGTCAATCAATCTGAGGAGACCCTCTCAAGGATCAGCGAGTCCACGATTCGGATGTAAACAGCAAGAGGCTTTATTGGGAACACGGGTACCCGGGCGACTCAGTCTATCGGAGGACTGGCGCGCCGAGTGTGGAGTTTTTACCCTTTTTATAGGGCTAGGGCTGGGGAGCAAAAAGCGCGGTTACAGAAGCGAGAAGCGAGCTGGTTGGTTAGTTCGAATAAGGTTTGGGGTACTTCCCGGTCATTTGGGGAAACTGAGGTGGGACTTTTTAGATCTAAACAATGTCTATTTTTAAGAAATGGGTAGGGGAGGGGTACAAGGAAAGAGTCTAATGAAGGTTCAGCAATGGGCACATATCTGGTCAGAACATTGGCAGACACACAGGTTCAAGGAGTGACCAGAGCACTGTGCACCTCTATTTTTTTAAATCAGTGAAGCTAGTTCTGCTAACACTGACGTCTATCGGGGCTTCTGTGTCTGTTGCTGGTTCCGCTTTATCTGAGAACCATCTGTTCTTGGCCCTGAGCCGGGGCCCAGGTGCTTGACCACCGATATTCTGTTCGGCCCCTGTCCCAGTGCTATTCAGCCTTGATCTTTAACTGTTAATCTATAACTGAACTTTCTTGTAACTTTTGAGAACCCAGCTCTGGTACTTTTTCATGCCTTGCAAAATGGCGTTACTGCAGCTAGCTTGCTAAGCCTTATGGTGGGGTCTTTCATTCCCCCCTCTTTCTGGAAACTGAATAAAATCTTTTATTCACGTGATTTCACTTCTTCTGGACCTATTGATTTGAGTTGGTGATACTGTTGGGTCAGAACCAGGGCCTGCACCACCGAAATTCTGTCTTTTACAAACTGGACCAAGCGGTTGAGAATACAGGGTCCGAAGAGTAGGATTAATAAGAGTATTATCAAGGGGCCCATAATGGTGGATATCAAGGTCGTGAACTATGGGGACCTGTTAAACAGTCCCTCAAACCACCCTTGTCCTGATTCGAACAATTTTTGTCTCTGGTTTAACCTTTTTCTTAGCTTTGCCATGCTATCTCTCACTACGCCAGTGTGGTCCGCGTAGAAACAGCATTCTTCTTTTAGGGCAGCACATAATCTTCCTTTTTTTAGGAACAGTAGATCTAATCCTCTCCGGTTCTGTAGGACCACCTCAGACAACGAGGTCAGAGACTTTTTTAGGGCACTGACTGATTTTTCTAAGGCCCCAAGGTCTGTATGTATGGCTGCCTGGAGCTGCTCGAATTGCTTGGTGGCCACTAGGGCTGTAGTCCCTGTTTTTACTCCTGTAGCTATGCCGCCCATAGTAAGTCCTCCCAACAGCAGGGCCAGAGTTAATGACACCGGCTCTCTTTTATATTTGGTTTTTCTCTCAAACTGGCCATAAACATAACCAGGGGAGTGGTAGGTCACTTTTGGCCAGAGCTCAACCAGGACACAGTAATCGGTGGTGAGGTTGAGTACAGTAGTAGATAGGCAGGGAGTGAGCCCGGTGTTGCAAGCCCAAATGGTCCCGGCGGGAGCAGCCAGATAGTAGGACCCGTCGCTTGTATTTTGGGTGGTATTACACAGGGCCTGATGGGTTTTGGGAACTGCTCCTACGCAGAGTCCCTGTCCGGTTACTTCGGACAGGGTCAGCTTGTGTTGGGAGGCCACGGAGCAGTTAGCTGGGGCAGAGGTATGGTTGGAGTAGGTACCTAGGACGGCAACCCCTTCGTAATAGGGGGGTCCCGATACCAGACACAACCAGCACTCTTGGGTTTTGTCAGGACTGGTGAGGTTGAGTGCTTGGTAGGCTCTATCTACCAGGTTCAGCAGTCTGTCTCCCGTCCCAGGTTGTATAGAGGCTGCGCCTGTAGGGGAAGGCTGAGGAGGCCTGGGGAGCATGATCTGCACGGGTCGGGAGGGGGGTAACTGGTCAGTGATCACGGGATTAGGCCCAATGGGGATGCGGGGCCCTATATTGAGGACCTGGCGGGTCAAAGAGAACCGGGTCACCGGGTCGGTTCTTGTGGATCGGTACAGTCTTAGTCCCCATACTTTGGGGCCATCCCAGCTGGCCTTTTTACCCGCGTCAGTGAATTCTAGGACTAGGGGATTGCATCGACCCCCCGGTGTGGCACCCTGGATGTCACTGGAGACCGCTGAGGAATCATAACAGGGGCCCTGATTCCGAGGGGTGTTTCCTCGCTTAAGGGAAATTAGGTCCCATGATGATGATGGCTTCCAGTATGCCTGTCCAGTGGTCTCACAGCCCCATTTGCCACAGTAGCCCTCTCTCGGGCCTCCACACCCTGTTGGTACAGTATGCCCGGGGCAAACATAGAAGTCAAATGTTTTTGCCCTTTTTCTTTCCCCGGGAGTGCGACACCCGAGTCCAGTCTCATCCCAGTCGTCCCCTATTAAATTGCACAAGTCAAAGTACAGTTTGGGAAAGGCATCGGTCATTGTCCCCAGGAGGGAGGTAGCATTAGCTGTTTGTCCTGTCATTAAGTTGGTAACTCTCTAAGTAACATTGAAGACCTGATGAGGGCTGTCATGTGGTACTGATACTCCTGCCCTTATTAAGATCCCCAGGACTATCAGGGGGGCCCACGGGTTAATCTTATCTTTAAGGGGTTTTGAGAACGCTGGACCTTCCATGTCGGTCCTGATGCTGTTCCGGCCGGAGGGGTTGTCGCCGCTTTTACGTGAGCGGCGTGGATCCACGCAGCGATGCCGTCTACTTTGAGAGCGGTGGGAGTGGTCAGCAGGACGGTGTAGGGTCCTTTCCAGCGAGGTTTCAAGTTCTTAGTCTGGTGCCGGCGTACCCACACGGTGTCGCCGACACGGAAGGGGTGTGGTATCACAGGCTGGTCTTGTTGGTCCTGATAGGCAGCGGCCAGAGGCTTCCAGACCTCTCGTTGTACTGCTTGGAGGGCCTGTAAGTGAGCTTGGAGAGAGGGGCTATTAGTAAACTTTGACATTTTAGGATCATGGAAATTAACAAGGGGCGGGGGCGCCCCATACAGGATTTTATACGGAGTGAGTCCATGGGGGCCCGGAGTGTTGCGGGCTCGGTAGAGGGCCAAGGGAAGTAGGAGTACCCAGTCTCTAGTGCCAGTTGCAAGCGTTAATTTGGTCAAAGTCTCCTTGATTGTCTTATTCATTCTTTTTACCTGACCTGAACTCTGGGGTCTGTAAGCACAATGTAGTTTTTAATTAATCCCCAGTAGCTTGGCCACCGACTGACTTACCTGGGAGACGAAGGCAGGCCCATTATCAGTCCCCAATACTTGGGGCATTCCAAACCTTGGAAATATTTTTTCTAGAAGCTTTTTGGTCACAACTTTGGCAGTCTCATGCTTGGTTGGGAAGGCTTCTACCCAGCCAGAGAACGTGTCCACAAACACCAGAAGATACTTATACCCATACAGTCCGGGCCTTACTTCAGTAAAGTCAATTTCTCAATGGGTGCCTGGTCGATGTCCTCTTACTCGCACCCCGGGACCGACCTTAGCTTTACTGGCATTTACTTGGACACAGGCTTGGCATGATTCCGCCACCTCGTGGAGGATCTTATCTTTATTTAGCATGTAATAGGGGCTTTCTTTTCTGTCTAGAAGTGCCCTTATCTTCTGATAGCTAAGGTGGGTGAGCTGGTGAAGGAAGTCTAATAATTTAAAGGTGAACTGGTCAGGCATCACAGGTTTACCTTGCAGGACCCAATATTTTTTCTCTCTATCATATGTGGCTCCCAACTCTTGTAGGTTCTTTATATCTGTTTCAGTATAATGGAAGAAGTCTGGAGTGTACGGGGTTGAGGTCTCTATGAGAAGTGAGGAGGCCTTTGTGTCAGTCCCCATGGCTGCTTCCCGGGCTGCCTGGTCCGCCATTCGGTTGCCTTTAGCTTCAGCACTATTGTCTTTCTGATGTCCTGGGCAGTGAATTATACTGAGTCTTTTGGGCAGAAAGAGAGCTTTCAGTAAGGCCAAGATTTTGCCCTTGTTCTTGATCTTCTTGCCTTTTGAGGTGAGCAACCCACGTCTCCTATATATTTTTTTATGGACATGGGCGGTAGCAAAGGCATAGCGGCTATCAGTATAAACATTTAGCTTCTTACCTTCTGCCATCTTTAGGGCCTGGGTGAGTGCTATTAGTTCAGCTCGCTGGGCGGATGTCCCGGCTGGCAACGCCTTGGCCCAGATTACCTCGGTCTCGGTGGTCACCGCTGCTCCAGCCTTACGTTGCCCCTCCTGCAGGAAGCTGCTTTTATCTGTATACCAGGTGTGGTCGGCATTTGGGAGGGGCTGGTCCGTGAGGTCCGGTCTGGTGCCGTGTGTCTCAGCCAAGATCTCGAGGCAGTCGTGGGGGGTCTCTTTTCCCGGCAAGGGGAGCAACGTGGCCGGGTTTAAGGCTACCACCGGTCCGAACTGAACTCGGTCCGTATCTAGGAGCATTGCCTGATAGTGGGTCATGCGAGCATTGGATAGCCAGCGGTCAGGGGGTTGTTTGACCAGTGCTTCTACCGCATGGGGGGCCAGAATGACTAGCGGCTGTCCCATAGTTAGTTTGCCTGCATCCTTTGTCAGAACGGCAATGGCTGCTACCATCCGTAGGCAAGGGGGCCACCCAGCTGCCACTGGGTCTAGCTTTTTGGACAGGTAGGCCACCGGCCGACGCCAAGGTCCCAGTTTTTGCGTTAGGACGCCTTTGGCGTAGCCCTGCTTCTCGTCGACAAAGAGTTCAAAGGGCTTAGTCAAATCTGGCAATCTCAGGGCTGGGGCAGTTAGAAGAGCCTGTTTGATTTTTTGATAGGCCTTTTGCTGGTCTGGGCCCCAATTAAACAGAGTCCCCGTTTTGGTGAGAGGGTACAAGGGGGCTGCCATTTCTGCAAACCCAGGGATCCAGAGGCGACAGAAGCCTGCCGTCCCTAGGAACTCCCTTAGTTGTCGAGGGGTCTTCGGAGTAGGCTGCCCCATCACAGTCTCTTTTCTGGCCTCAGTCAGCCATCTCTGACCCTCTTTTAGAAGATACCCCAGATACTTGACCTGTTTCTGGCAAATTTGGGCTTTCTTGGCCGAGGCCCGATACCCGAGGTCCCCTAGGGTTTGTAACAGGGCCCGAGTACCTTGTTGGCAGTCGAGCTCAGAAGTGGCGGCCAGCAGTAAGTCATCCACGTACTGTAGCAGGATCAAGTCTGGGTGCTGGATCCGGAAGCCTGCTAGGTCTCTGTGCAGTGCCTCATTAAACAGGGTGGGACTGTTTTTGAAACCCTGTGGGAGTCTGGTCCAGGTTAATTGTCCTGAGATTCCCATCTCTGGGTCTCTCTACTCAAAGGCGAAGAGAGGCTGACTGGTGGGGTGGAGTCTCAGGCAGAAAAAGGCATCCTTTAAGTCAAGCACAGTGTACCACTGGTGGGACGGTGGGAGCCCGCTCAAGAGGTTGTAAGGGTTGGGCACGGTGGGGTGGATGTCTTCCACCCGCTTGTTGACTTTTCTCAGATCTTGGACAGGCCTGTAATCATTAGTCCCTGGTTTCTTAACGGGTAGCAGGGGCGTGTTCCAGGGGGACTGGCAGGGTACCAGTATTCCCTGGTCCAACAGTCTCTGTATGTGGGGCTTGATCCCCAGTCTGGCTTCTTGTGACATGGGGTATTGTTTTATGGACACGGGGGTAGAGGTTGCCTTCAGAGGTATAATCAGAGGAGCTTGGCGAACTGCCAGTCCCATGCCCCCGGTTTTTGCCCAGGCCTGGGGAAAATCAGAAAGCCATGTGGACCCTAGAGAAACATCCGGCTCTTTTGAGGTCTCATGTAGCCGATACTCATCTTCTATGTTTAGGGTCAGCACTTGCAGGGGCTGTCCCATTGGTCCCACAACCTGAGCTCCTGATCCCTTAAAGTGGATTTGGGCTTTTAGTTTAGTCAGCAAATCTCTTCTTAGCAGAGGATAGGGGCAGTCTGGTACATGGAGGAAAGAGTGGGTGACCTTACCGGTAGCTAGATGTACTTTGCGATCCGTGGTCCAGCGATACCGCTTTCCTCCAGTAGCCCCTTGGACCCAGGCAGACTTGTCACTTAGGGGTCCAGGATTTTGGGTCAGCACGGAGTGTTGGGCCCCAGTATCTACCAGGAAGGTGACGGGTTGCCCCCCGACTTTGAGGGTTATCCTGGGTTCAGGGGGGGGCTCCTGACCCTGACCTCTCTAGTCACCTAAGGTCAGGAGGGAGGTCTGGGGCCTCGGTCCTCGGGGCCCTCGTGGCTTCTTTGGGCAGTCTTTAGCCCAGTGTCCCTTTTCTTTGCAGTAGGCGCATTGATCCTTATCAAGTTGGGGCCTCTTCCGCTCTCCCCCCTGTCTATCCTGTCTCTGACCAATAACTACAGTGGCCAAGAGCTTGCTCATCTCTCTATGTCTTCTGCGGTCCCTTTCTTTCTCTTTCTGCTCATCTTCTGCCCTACGGCGTTCTTCTTTTTCCTCTGTTTCTCTCCTGATACGTTCCTCTCTTTCTTCCGGGGTTTCTCGTTTATTAAAGATCTTTTTAGCTTCCCTCACTAAGTCTCCTAAGGTCTTGCTCTTTAAATCTTTTAACCGCTCTAACTTTCGCCCGATATCCGGGGCAGACTGCCAGATGAATGACATAGACACATTGGTTTCTTGCCCTGGGTCCTCAGGGTCATAAGGAGTGTACCTGCGATAGGCCTCCTTGAGTCTCTCTAAAAAGGCTGAGGGAGACTCATTAGGTCCCTGGGTTATCCCTTTTACCTTGGCCAAATTGGTGGGACTTCTGCCCGCGTTTTGGAGACCCGCTAAGAGCAACTGGCGATAGAGGACTAGGTGGTTCCTACCTTCTGTAGTGGTGTAATCCCAATCAGGGCGCTCAAGGGGAAAGGCAGCATTGATTTCATTAGGCAACTGAGTGGGGCGTCCATCATTGCCCCGGACTGCCTTTCTAGCCTCTAGGAGCACCCGCTGCTTTTTTTCTCCGGTCAGCAGGGTCCCCAACAACTGCTGACAGTCGTCCCAGGTGGGCTGGTGGGTGATGAGGACGGACTCAATCAAGGCCGTCAATTTACCTGGATCTTCAGAAAAGGAAGGGTTATTATTTTTCCAATTATATAAGTCAGAGGAGGAAAACGGCCAGTACTGAAGCTGGCCATCTCCCCCCATACGGAGTGGGAATGCCTGGGAGGAGGTGGAGTCCGCTGCGGGAGGGTCTCTCCTTCCCCGCAGTCGAGACGCCATGGGAGAAGGGGGGGAAACCTCGGAGGTGGTGGCCGCCTCTTTTTCATTGTTCTCTCTGGCAGAGGAGGAAGGTTGTGCTCCGTCGGGGGGTCCTCTGTGAGAAGGTCAATGAGAGGTCCGCCGCTATCAGGGAGAACCTGGGGCTTAGGAGGTTTGGACTTTATAGAGGGGGTAAGGGCAGGGTAAAGGGCAGATCGGGACGGAGGTTGCGCAGAAGGACCGGGCGGGAGGACGGGAGCTGTCGGCAAGGGAGGAGGTTTAGGAGAAACAAACGGTTTGACCCACGGAGGGGGGTCATAGGCAAGTGCCTCCCAGGTAACGATATATGGGACCTGATCCGGGTGTCCGTGGGGACCAGGACAAAACACTCTAGACTTAACCTGAGAGATAATACTTAAATTGAAAGTACCATCCTGAGGCCATCCTACATTGAAAGTTGGCCATTCGGCGGAACAGAAGGTAATCCAGCGCCTCTTCCTGACATCCACAGACTGGTTGGATGCAATGCGCTGGACATCTCCCCAGTGCTGCAAGGTTAGACTCAGAGGGGTAGTTACGGTCTGTCCCATGATCTTGAAAACACTTAAAGACAGAAAAAAAACTAACGAAGAACAAAAGAACAATAAAACAAATCAGACGCGCAGCGCGGTTTCGGCGTAAAACCGAAAGCAAAAATCCAGACGGGGGCGGGAAGTGTCTCTGTCTCTCGTCCCCCAACAAAGCCACGTACAGTGGCGGAGCTCTAAAAAGTCTGACTCGGGTAGGTTAACTGATACAGAATGGGCCACAAAACGGGCCCCCGAGGCCGCTGGGACGTCTCCCAGGGGCTGCGGTCGGGAATACGAACTCGTCAGTTCTTCCGCGGAACCGCCAGATACAGATCTAGTTAGCCAACTAGTACAGACGCAGGCGCAAACATTAGATGCCGGCACAAACACGCACGGAGACAGAGACAGACACGAAACGACCGCTGGCCAGCTTACCTCCCGGCGGGGGTCGGTGGTCCCTGGGCAGGGGTCTCCTGATCTCGGTGGGACCTCCAAATGAAAGACCCCCCAGGTGGGCAGTCAATCAATCTGAGGAGACCCTCCCAAGGATCAGCGAGTCCACGATTCGGATGTAAACAGCAAGAGGCTTTATTGGGAACACGGGTACCCGGGCGACTCAGTCTATCGGA
Organism: Mus musculus; assembly: GCF_000001635.26. Taxonomy (NCBI): domain Eukaryota; kingdom Metazoa; phylum Chordata; class Mammalia; order Rodentia; family Muridae; genus Mus; species Mus musculus. Next base: position 5,718,322 of record NC_000076.6, on the reverse strand, counting down.
GGACTGGCGCGCCGAGTGTGGAGTTTTTACCCTTTTTATAGGGCTAGGGCTGGGGAGCAAAAAGCGCGGTTACAGAAGCGAGAAGCGAGCTGGTTGGTTAGTTCGAATAAGGTTTGGGGTACTTCCCGGTCATTTGGGGAAACTGAGGTGGGACTTTTTAGATCTAAACAATGTCTATTTTTAAGAAATGGGTAGGGGAGGGGTACAAGGAAAGAGTCTAATGAAGGTTCAGCAATGGGCACATATCTGGTCAGAACATTGGCAGACACACAGGTTCAAGGAGTGACCAGAGCACTGTGCACCTCTATTTTTCTAAATCAGTGAAGCTAGTTCTGCTAACACTGACGTCTATCGGGGCTTCTGTGTCTGTTGCTGGTTCCGCTTTATCTGAGAACCATCTGTTCTTGGCCCTGAGCCGGGGCCCAGGTGCTTGACCACCGATATCCTGTTCGGCCCCTGTCCCAGTGCTATTCAGCCTTGATCTTTAACTGTTAATCTATAACTGAACTTCCTTGTAACTTTTGAGAACCCAGCTCTGGTACTTTTTCATGCCTTGCAAAATGGCGTTACTGCAGCTAGCTTGCTAAGCCTTATGGTGGGGTCTTTCACTGTGATCCATCCAATAGCTGACTGTGAGCATCCACTTCTGTGTTTGCCAGGCACTGGCATAGCCTCACAAGAGACAGCTATATCAGGGTCCTTTCAGCAAAATCTTGCTAGTGTATGCAATGGTGTCAGTGTTTGGAGGCTGATTATAGGATGGATCCCCAGATATGGCAGTCTCTACATGGTCCATTCTTTCGTCTCAGCTCCAAACTTTGTCTCTGTAACTCCTTCCATGGGTGTTTTGTTCCCAATTCTAAGAAGAGGCAAAGTGTCCACACTTTGGTCTTTGTTCTTCTTGAATTTCATGGGTTTTGCAAATTGTACCTTGTATCTTGGGTATTCTAAGTTTCTGGGCTAATATCCACTTATCAGTGAGTATATTATCACATGAGTTCTTTTGTGATTGTGTTACCTCAGTCAGGATGATACCTTCCAGGTCCATCCATTTGCCTAGGAATTTCATAAATTCATTCTTTTTAATAGCTGAGTACTCCATTGTGTAAATGTACCACATTTTCTGTATCCATCTGTTGAGGGACATCTGGGTTCTTTCCAGCTTCTGGTTATTATAAATAAGGCTGCTATGAACATAGTGGAGCATGTGTCCTTCTTACCGGTTGGAACATCTTCTGGATTTATGCCCAGGAGAGGTATTGTGGGTTCCTCCGGTAGTACTATGTCCAAATTTCTGAGGAACCGCTAGACTGATTTCCAGAGTGGTTGTACAAGCTTGCAATCCCACCAACAATGGAGGAGCGTTCCTCTTTCTTCACATCCTCGCCAGCATCTGCTGTCACCCGAAGTTTTGATCTTAGCCATTCTGACTGGTGTGACGTGTAATCTCAGGGTTGTTTTGTTTTGCATTTCTCTGATGATTAAGGATGCTGAACATTTTTTCAGGTGCTTCTCAGCCATTCTGTATTCCTCAGGTGAGAATTCTTTGTTTAGCTCTGAGCCCCATTTTTTAATGGGGTTATTTGATTTTCTGGAGTCCACTTTCTTGAGTTCTTTATATATATTGGATATTAGTCCCCTATGTGATTTAAGATTGATAAAGATCCTTTCCCAATCTGTTGGTGACCTTTTTGTCTTATTGAAGTGTCTTTTGCCTGAAGCATCTACTTTTTATTAAGAATTTAATGCAGACTGCACAATTAATGAAAAAAGAGGCTGTGAATTTGAAAGAGAAAAGAGAGAGTATATAGAAGTGTTTGGAAGGAGAAAAGATAAGGAGAAAATGATATGCTATAATCTTGAACTGTGAAATAAAATATATTGACTTTCTAAACATTTCACTCTGTATCTGATCTTTTATTCATCTGTCCCTCAGCTTGCTTTAATGCATGGTATTAATTTTGACTATTTTCTTTTTTTTCCTGAGTTCTGTTTTCTGCAGAGAAACAGCACTATGCCCTTTTAAAAACAAAATTTGCAATTTATTTTTTTTCCTTTTCCATTTTTTATTAGGTATTTAGCTCATTTACATTTCCAATGCTATCCCAAAAGTCCCCCATACCCACCCACCCCCACTCCCCTACGCACCCACTCCCCCTTTTTGGCCCTGGCGTTCCCCTGTACTGAGGCATATAAAGTTTGCAAGTCCAAGGGGCCTCTCTTTCCAGTGATGGTCGACTAGGCCATCTTTTGATACATATGCAGCTAGAGTCAAGAGCTCCGGGGTACTGGTTAGTTCATAATGTTGTTCCACCTATAGGGTTGCAGATCCCTTTAGCTCCTTGGGTACTTTCTCTAGCTCCTCCATTGGGAGCCCTGAAAATTTGCAATTTATATGTGCTTTTCCATTTTGATATTTTCATTTAGTAGTGACTTTGGAAAATCCCTCCATATAAAGTCACTAGTACAAGTATGTTCTAGGATGTGTAGTATTGCACTGTGTATAATAAACAAATCGTCTATTGTGTTCTTCTCCTTATGATTAGTCACGTTGGATTCTGTAGTTTCTAGTTGTATAGTGCCATAGTGAAAAACCTGGCTCATGGGGTTTTGAGAGATGGCTCAGTGGTTAAGAGCATTGAGTTCAATTCCAATTCCCAGCAACTGCATGGTGGCTCACAACCATCTGTAATGGGATCTGATGCCTTCTTCTGGTGAGTCTGAAGACAGCTACAGTGTACTCATATGCATAAAATAAATTAATAAATCTTTTTTTTCTAAAGAAAAGAAAAATTTGGCTCTTATGTTTCAGTAACATCAGAACAATATATTTACTCCTATCAATGAGATCAATACAACAAAGGGTGAATGGATATGTTGTTTCATGAGTTATTGCTAAATTCTAGTTTATAAAGATTTCACAGGCCAGTGAGGTGGCTCTATGGATAACAGACAATACAAGCCTGATGACCTGAACTTAGATTCTTGAGATCCGAATAAAAACAGAAAGAGAACCAGTTTTACAAAGTTTTCCCCTGAGAGCTGAATGTAGAACTAATACACTTTCCATGACACACCCAGTTCATTCATTCAAGTGGATAAGTGCTTTACAACGATTATTAAATTGTTTTATTGATTTTTTTTGTACTGAATGCAGATGTGTTCCACTAGAACATAATTCACCCCTTATTAAGGAAGTACTTTAAGGAGAAAAATGAGTTCTGAAAATCATGGAGTGCTCTGGATATCTCTGGTCCAAAATTTCAAGAAATAAACACAACATTTACTGTCAACAGGACAAGTGTTTCCATTTGATTCTTAGAGTTTCTAAAGATGATCTCCTTTCCTCAACAATTCTGACAATCTTTAGGGTTACACAAACATGCATCAAAAACAAGAAAAGTGCGCATTTACCCCTACAGCATACTTTATATAAAACAGTATATTGCATATGTTTTATTTAATATTTTCTGTGTGGCTATTCTTTTTGAAAAATCTAAGTTATTCAGGGAATTTTTTTGGCTGTGTTCTTTCTTTCTTAGTCACTTAATTCTCTGGGAAGAAGTAATGCCCCCAAGACCTCAGTGAATATGTTAGAAACATGCATGTGTTACTTTCTGAGTTCCACTTTGAAATCTTAGCTCTGTGAAGACGACACAGCCTGTGCAGCTAGGTTGAGTTAACGTAATTCCAGAAGATTCTTACTTGTTTATCTTTAAATACTCTGTGTGTGTGTGTGTGTGTGTGTGTGTGTGTGTGTGTGTGTGTGTGTATGTGTGTGTATGTGGTGTGTGTGTGTGTTGTGTGTGTGTGTGTGTGTGTGTGTGTGTGTGTGTGTGTGTAAAGTGTAGAGGCCTGGAGAGATGGTTCAGTTGGAAAGTGCTGTCCGTGCCAGTATGAGAACATGAGTTTTCTCTTCAGTGCCCACATAGAAGCTGAGAAAGAGAGTATTTGCCAGCCCAGTGCTGTGGAGTAGAGGCAGATGTCTGGGGATTGCTGTCCAGCCAGTCTGATCTAATGAGCAAACCTCGGATGCAGTGTGAGACAGTCTGACACTTAGCAGACTCGTCCTGTAGTCTCCATCGAACCCCCAGAATGTAAATTGGATTTTACCTTAAAATATAAACTAACACATTCAAAGAACCAGCAGCAGTCAAAACCATGTTGAATTTGAAACAACTTTAGACTAAAATAGCAAGCAATTTATATGCCTCTGTATTTTCATTTTTTCCTCGTTTTTGCCATTATCCTTTTCCTTGAGAAATGGCCCCAATATTTCTCTTGATGCAACAGCTTTAGCATTTTCGGTAGTCACTTTTAGAAGTTTCCCATGAATCACAAAGGGACAAAAGCCACCTATTAGCTCCCTTGCCACCATTTTATACTGTTATTAAAGAAAAGTTGGCTCTGAAAATTTCATGTATGAGCATGCAACAAGAGAATTCAAAAAGACTTTTCTCACTTGATCACCACATACTTTCAGAAATATTTCAACTAATGCATATTTTAAAATATTAATTTATGTGTGGAGAACATTGTACATGTTCCTGCAGAGACAGATTATGTCCTTGAACACCTGAAGAAGGATGTGTTTACTTCATAGAATCCTGTTGTAACCGTAACATAGCAAAAGATAGTTGGATATTTGCTTTGCAAACGTTACTTAGTAAATAGATGTTTTTGAAAGTTTAGGGTCTGGAGAGGTGGGTGAGTCATTAAAAGTACCAGCTGTTCTTTTTCTTTTTAAAATTAATTTATGTTTACACTCCATATTTTATTCCCCCATCCTGATCTACACTCCAACTCTTCCACATCCCATACCTCACATACCCTGTCTCTACATGGATGTCCCCATCCCTCACCCCACCTGACCTCCAAACTCCCTGGGGCCTCCAGTCTCCTGAGGGTCAGGAGCATCATCTCTGAATGAACACAGACCTGGAAGTCCTCTACTGTATGTGTGTTGAGGGCTTCATATCAGCTGGTGTATGTTGTCTGGTAGTCCAGTATTTGAGTGATCTTGGAGGGTCCAGTTTAAACGAGACTGCTGGTTCTCCTACAGGGTCACCCTTCTCCTTAGCTTCTTTCACCCTTTCGTAACTCAACAACAGGGGCCAGCTTCTTCTGTCCATTGGCTGGGTACAAATATCTGCATCTGATTCTTTCAGCTGCTTGTTGGGTCTTTTGGAAGGCAGTCATGATAGCTCCCTTTCTATGAGCACTCCATGGCCTCAGCAATAGTATCAGGCCCTGGGAACTCCCCTTGAGCTGGATCTCACTTCAGATCTGTTGCTGGACCTTCTTTTCTTCAAGCTCTTTTTCCTTCCCATCCCTGTAATTCTTTCAGACAGGAACTATTATGGGTCAGAGGTGTGACTGTGGGATGGCAACCCCATCCCTCACTTAATGTCCTGTCTTCCTGCTGGAGGTAGGCTCTATAAGTTCCCTCACCCTACTGTCATCTATTAGCATTTCATCTAAGGTCCCTCCCTTTGAGTCCTGAGAGACTTTCACTCTCAGGTCTCTGGTACATTCTGGAGAGTCCCCCTAACCACCTATTTCCCAAGGTTTCTTGTTTCCATTCTTTCTGCTGGCCCTCAGGGCTTCAGTCCTTTTCCCTCACCCAGTACCAGATCAGGTTCCCTTCTCCCACCAACACCCATCCACTTTCCATCCCAGGCCCCTCCCTCCCTCCCCACTTGTGATTGATTTCTTCTCTCTCCCAAGTGGGACTGAGGCACCCTCAATTGGGGGCACTTCAGCTTTTTGACCTTTTAGCGTTCTGTAGACTGTATCTTGGGTATTCTCTTCCTCCTCCTCCTCCTCCTCCTCCTCCTCCTCCTCCTCCTCCTCCTCCTCCTCCTCCTCCTCCTCCTCCTCCTCCTCCTCCTCCTCCTCTTCTTCTTCTTCTTCTTCTTCTTCTTCTTCTTCTTCTTCTTCTTCTTCTTCTTCTTCTTCTCCTCCTTTGTAATATCCACTTATTAGTGAGTACATACCATACACATCCTTTTGAGTCTTAGTTACCTCACTCAGGATGATATTTTCTAGTTCCACCATTTGCCTGTAAAACTCAGGTTATTCTCATTCTTAATAGCTGAATAGTATTCCATTGTGTAAATGAACCACATTATTTTGGTAGTAGTTTTATTCATTAATCACGGAACACTGGAAGCAACTAAGATCTCTTGCAAAAAAGAGTAAATAAATTGTAGAAAATATACATATCACTATGCAGTAATGAATAGAAATGAGCTATCATCCCACGAAATACACAAGAAACATTAGTGGTATATTGGCAGTCTTAAAAGGTACATGCCCTTTTCGCCATCTTGGCTCCTGTGGAAGCCTGCTGGGAACAGGACTTCTTCTTCTTCTTTTTTTTTAAATTAGGTATTTTTCTTCATTTACATTTCAAATGCTATCCGAAAAGTCCCCCAGACCCCCCCCCCCCCCACACACACACACTGTATCTGTCCTTCTGTTATGGGACATCTGGGTTGATTCCAGCCTCTGGCTATCAACATAGTGGAACATGTGCCCCTGTGGCATGATGGGGCATCTTTTGGGTATATTTCCAAGAGTGATATAGCTGGGTCTTCAGGTAGATATACCTCCAATTTTCTGAGGAACCTCCAGATTGATTTCCAGAGTGGTTGTACAAGTTTGCAATCCCTCCAACAATGGAGGAATGTTCCTGTTTCTCCACATCCTCTCCAACATGTGTTGTAACCTGAGGTTTTGATTTAAGCCATTCTGATTGGTGTAAGGTATAATCTCAGGGTCATTTTGATTTGTATTTCTCTGATCACTGAGGACTTTGAACACTTCTTTAGGTGTTTCTCAGTCATTCATCCCTCAAGGTCAAGTCCAAGTGGATCAAGGAGCTCAACATAAAACCAGATACACTGAATCTAATAGAAGAGAAAACAGGAAAGAGCCTTGAGCTCATTGGTACAGGGGGAAATTTCCTAAACAGAACTCCAATGGCTCATGCTCTAAAATCAAGAATTGATAAATGGGATCTCATGAAACTTGAAAGCTTCTGTAAGGCAAAGAATATAGTAAATAAGACAATTTGGCAACCTACATATTAGGAAAAAATCTTCACTAACTCCACATTTGATAGAGGGTTAATATCTAAAATATATAAAGAACTCAAGAAGTTAATCACCAAACAAACAAACAACCCAATCAAAAAATGTGGTATAGAACTAAACTGAGAATTCACAACTCAGGAATCCAGCTGTTCTTAAATCAGATCCTGGTTCAGTTCCAGCACCCACATGATGGTTCACAGACATCTGTAACTCTAATTCTAGGAGATACAATGTCCTCTTCTAGCCTCTGCAGGAACCAGACATGTCCATAGCATGCAGACATACATGCAGAAAAAACACTCTTGATAGAAAATAAAACCCAAAAAAGACTTTCAAGTTTAGAAAGAGGAAGACTTTCAGAGTGAAGGCTAACTTTCTGTATCGACCAAACTCCAAACTCTAATCTGGTAGAGACATTTGAGATTGTCTTTTTGAAAACAACTTTCAACAAAAGGTTTCTGTCTTTGACTTATGAGTCAGAAACACTTGTGCACTGGGCTGTGTGCTAGACTTTTTGCCCAGGAGGTGGAGTGTATTGGCAGGTATGGTTGTAAGTATGGTTTGGTGAGTCTGTATGGTTTGGTGAGTCTGTATGGTTTGGTGAGTCTGTATGGTTGTCAGTCATAGAAGTCCAGCTGCTTTTATTTTTAGGGACTCTCATGGAGTTGTTCATATTTTGGAAGGAGGCATCTGTTTTGTAAGTTAACTATGTTGAGGGTTTGATAACCCATGGAACTTATCTAGAACTGACTGATTCTATAGTTTGTAATCTAGTACCTGGGCACGTGTCCCAGGAATTAATTTTCCCAGAGGGAACCTCTCAGGACCGTTAATCGTCTTATTGTTTAATGGGAGACTTATTGAGAACAAGGGAATGAGAAAGAGGAGAACTCATTCAGTTGCTCTTCTCTGAAGGAAATGTTTTTAGGACAGAATATATAACTTTGCTATAGCTGTAGATATAACTTGGCAACAGCATCAATGCACTATAGGAAATTTACATAAGGTTAGAAAAACCAGCTTATCTGTGGAGAATCATGAGATAGGTTTACCCCTGATCTAGTTATTGTTTATTGTATCCAGCTAATGATGTAGATACAATGAGTTATTACATTAAATCCAATCTTGCCTGTTGAGGCAACCTTCAGAGAGATCTGGCTTATCTCAAAAAAAAAAAAAAAAAAAAAAAAACAACCAAAACTTTATTGTCTCTAAGTTACTAATTTTATTTTAGATGGATTTTCTCTTTTACTTTTCCTTGAGTTGACTTTGACAAACCTACCAATTAATAAGAAGTACTAATTATTTCCTTTGCATATTATACAAAACAAATGTATATGAGAAACTATTTCTGGAAAGCCTTTTCTGCTGCTAATTCTTATTAATGCCCTCCTTGTTCCACATATTTTCTGTGTCAGATAATCTTATGAGTTTTACAAACTATCTGTAGGAGTTCCTTCCTCTTACCATTGCTAGTGGTAGACTGATGGTACCCATAAACGCTAAGGTATCCAGATGGGAAGACTAGAATTGAAGTTGTAAATTTTCTGTGGAATTGTGAATTGATTGCCACAAATAACAAAATTGAGCACAAACAGGTGCAATTTAGAATGGGAACAGGATGAGAAGAAAGCCTACATATCTACAAAAGTCCAGAGCCAGGAAAAGGAAGTCAGATGAAAGCCATCCACAGGTACAGGTTTCCTGGTTGACTCAGTTTCTGATTATTTTTGAATACAGGTTAAGTGGATTGGCAACCCAGGACTTTGGTTTTAAAAGGCTAAAGAGTACAACAGGAAATGAAATCAATTAAGGGTGTGTGGTAAGAAAGATGCTGACATCAATGTTCTCAGGGAACAAAAATAGGCAGAGACTGGAGACCAGGGAGAGGGACTCATTTTGAGAAGTGCTGTGGACCTGAGTTCAGACTCCCACTATTTCCGTGAGGATGGGGGTGTGGAGGTGTAATCTCAGCATTGGGGAGGCAGAGACAAGGAGATCATGGGAGCTTTCTGGCCAGTTCAACAGAATCAGAGTTACAACAGTTACAATAAAAGAGTAAATAGGGTGAGGAACGATGGAGGAAAACAGAGTTGACCCCTGGCTTTAAAGGCATGCAACCCCTCACTCCCCCTGCCCCCACAGTTTTTGTTTTAATTTTTATTATTTTAGGAAAAGATGATGCTCTTAGGCAGAGGGTCAAATTGTAGAAACTGAGAATCAAAGGATAGAAAGGAAAATTCAGGCCAAGGGAACACACATTTTAGAATCGAGGGAGCAGGTCCATAGTTTTCAAAACAGGAGGAAAGAAAAGGAAATGTCTGGGTTTAAAGTGGGAGGAGAAATGTATAGGAAATAAATGAGTAAAGTCTACATGGTAAAGCAGCTGCTACTAAAGTTTCTGGAATGCTAAGTATTCAAAATTAATGGAATTGCTAGTTAATTTCACTGGACTGAATGGGCACCCGTATTTGTAAGAGGTTTTAGCTGTAAGTACCAGATGATAGCAACAAACTTCTGAAAGCTAGAAAGAAGACAATAAATATGAAACACAAACTTTATAGGGTAAAGAGAGCCCAATGTTCCCTGGATGGGGAATTTATCCAAACACAAAAGGATGTGTGTGCTGCAAACCATCACCCCTTGGATATGTCTCTTACCATGAAATTGAGAACCATGAAGCTGAGACAGGAGGATTGGGTTTTGATTAGTTCATTGTCTCTGTATGAAAAAAAATTCAGTTTTTGTCTCTGAGTCAACACTGGCATTTCATGCTGTTTATATAGAATGATTTAGGAATGAAAACAATTTTTCGAAGGGAGCTTCTGCCCTGGGGTTCACAGTATTAATTCAACCCAGAAAAGCAAATTCCCTTAGAAGTTGGGAGTCTGCAGGCATACCCATGACACATTCAAAATCAGCAGTTTTCTTCCCAGAATAAAAGTCCAATTTTGCCAATCTCATTATATATAATAGGAGCTGGAGTTATAGCTTGAGTCATTCTCCTTAGTAAGCAGCTGGTCTCTTTTACCAGCTGATATTTCATATTAAATTGTCCCCTAGATATTTCATCAAAATGTCCTGCTGCGTACACCCTACACTTACCTCATGTCCCTTTTGTGGCTCATTGTACTGAGTCCCAGTTGAAAACTATTGTCTGCTAAGGTACAATGGGGGGGGGGTGTCTGGGTGGCAGCTGCATGTATTCTGATGTTCAGTACACACAGAGTAATTTGTCAGCGATTACGTTCTGCTCCTCTTTTGCGCTTACATTCTCAGCACAGAGCGGTGATAGCAAATTAATTATCCCAATGATAGGCCTGGGCACTTCCTTCCTTATAATGCAAACTGAAGCCCTTCCAAAGGGTCCTTCAGTCTAGCCACTGGGAATTAGCCACAAAGAATACACAGAACCTGAGCGTTTTGAAACTCCTCGTGAAGTTTCCTAAATATTTCTCCCTAGAGATAACATTGTTTTATCTTTAATTCGTAGATGAGTTTCATCATCCATACTCATTGCCTCTGAATGGAGAAGCGTCTCTAGTATACAGTTAGTGGTGGAAAGGGAACTTGTTTTGGGGATGAATGCTGAGCACACATGCAGCCTTTGTGTGAACATTTTGTACAAATCCAAAGTGTTTTCTTTTAACTCAGAAACAATGCTTATTTCACATACCATTCAAAACAAGAACCCTGGAAGTCACCGTCATAGTCAACTTACTGTGCCAGAGGAAAAATGTTTCTACAAAAATTAGTGTGGAGTTTGCCCCTCAGAGAAGACGTTGGTGCCCAGTCACCTCTTCTCATGGTTACTAAACACACACACACACACACACACACACACACACTGAGAACCTCATGCAAGTTATTTGCAGTGAGAATTCAAGGCTACGTGCAGTTTCCTGCCAGCCACATGCTGCTCTGGAACCTTGGATCGTCACATAATACCCAGTCACCCTAGCCACTCCATTTAAGATAGCTGGATCTTTGCTAAGGCTGGCAGTTACTTTCTTCAAGTACTCTTGTAGAAAATTTTAATCCCAATCTGGGACTTCAACCCTGCCTTTGATCATTCAGTTTCTGGAAAAAAAGACATTCAACTTTTATTATTTACAATAAGTCTTAAACAGCACAGGTTCTGGGCAGATATCTACCATCTATGCTATTAGGATCTATTTCCTATCAATAACCCTGAGTTATTACTTTCTATGTTTCATCTTGACTTCTCTTAACTTCAATTGGCCAGCCCTTGTGGCCACATTTTCTTGACTCCTAAACCATGCTGTCTTTCTCCTCTCTTACCCTGTCTCCCTCCCTCTCCTTGTGGTCTCCTCTGACTCCCAGTTTGGGAACACCAAGCCCCACCTATCTCCATTCTGTCCAGCTATAGGTTGTAGGCATCCTTATTTACTAATCAGAAATAGCTTAGAGACAAAGTCACATGGTGTCACTTGGGTTTATGTGCAGCCTCTCTCATTTCTGGGGCACCACAGATCAGGTCTTGGGGACCACACTTAGCATTACAATACAGAGCAAAAGACCAAACCTCAACATCCTTATCTACTGTATCATTTACTGTAACTTTTTGAGTCTCCTTGTTTTGAAGACTGCACTGATATGGTTTTGATCTACCAGACTATGTGCTTAACCACTTCTTCCCAGCCAGCCTTGTGCTGTCACTTTGGCAAGTTGTGAGAGCTTTGGGATTGCTGTCTAGCTAACAGAATTGGGTCACTGTGGGAAAGACCTGTAGGTTCTATCTGCTGTGGTACTTTCCAAACTCTCTGCATCCGGTCCTTCTAGATGAGAACAAACCATTGTCCAAATGACCACCCTCTTAACCTCCTTAGCCACCACACCATCTGTGCTAGAAACAACGAGCCAGAAGAGCCCAGTTCTCCATGAGTTAATTGTTCTGTTATACACTTGGTTACAGAGACTCGTAAAGTAATGAGAGCATCCCCATGCCACCTCTGGTGTCTCTGTCCATTCACTATCCTTCCATTACTCACCAGCAACCAGGACTTTATGATGTTCAAGGTTATTTACCATAGACCCCCACAGATCTCTCCTCTCCTCATAACTGTAATGTACAGGACACAGTTCCTTGCTTTTCTCCTTGCTTTCAGAGAAAGGAAACATTTCTTCAAGCAGAGAATGTTTTCTTCCAGGTTCTCAAACCAGTGAGTGGGCTTCTTCCATGTTCCAACACATTTCTCTCCTAATCCGTTCTCTTGAAGAACTAAGTCTGCCCTTCATAGAGGCCACTACCTCCCATTATCACCTTCCCACTAGGAGTTTTGTGTTGTAACACAACTGCATGTTTTCTACCAAAAAGTCTAACATCTGTAAGTAAAATAAACCAATTAACATCAAAAACAGTTACATGTTAGGATGAAGCAAGATCTTCCCAGAATTCTCCAGCTCCCACAGAATTTCTGCAGAGCTGATTCATTCAGACAGCAAGGAAGAGCTCACCCCGTGTGGTGCCACTTAGACTCACCATGTGGCTTCCTGGGATCTGGACATGCAGAAATATTAAAGGCGCTGCTGTGGTTGGTTGTTTATCACCAAGAGGACAGTGAGCCACTCCGATGTTTCTGTAGGAACCCAGTATTCTTGTAGACTTAATAAAGACCCAGTCTCTCAGGCCAAAGAAGATACTTAGAGTTGGAAAAGGAACACCACAGAGAGACCTTACCTATCTTCAAATGTTTGTGCATTAGGACCTTGAGGGGATGCTAAATGATCCAGTAAGATGTGCTTGCCCCACTGAGATTGCCATGATTTGATTCTGGAGTCTCTGAGCAGCAACTACAGATCTACCTTTCTTTTCTCTTTCTATTTCATTACTCACTGATAATTTTATTTTATGCAGCTTTGGAATTCATTGCTTAAAGTGTTACATGATTTCACAGTATGCTGTGTTCCTACTGTCTGGATCTCTATGGGACACACACTATAAAAACTTCCTGCCATATCATTAGGAGAATTTTAAAATTGGTTATTCAGGGTGAAACACTGTTGTGGTAAACTGTCATGTAAGAATAAAGCTAGACTTGGGAAAAATGTGTTCTTAAATAATAAAGATCCTTTGTAATAAATATGCAGCTATAACTCTTTGCTGCTTAAATATGTTTACAGTGAAGTGGGTTGGGGGCTGGGATGTCACTCAGAGGTGGAGCACTTGTCTGGCATGGACATAGGCTTATGGCCTTGGGTTCTGTCCCTAGCATGAAAAGACAAAAGGAGGATGGTGGTGGCTGGGAACAAAATCAAATGAAATTGAGCAGCATTTTGAAAATAATGTATACATTTGAAGACTTAAATGCTTACATTTTTTTTTAACTTGTGAGTGTGTGTATGTGCACTATGTGTATAGGTACCCTCTGAGACCACAGGGTATCACATCTCCTGGAACTGGCCTGACAAGGGGTTGTCAGCCACCTGATGAGGATGCTGGGAACTGAACTGTGTAAAAGAAAATAGGTGTTTGTTTGCTGTACTTAAGAAGGTCACCAGGCTGGTGTAGATCTATTTTGGTAGAAGAGAGCATGATGTGAATCCAGTGGATACTGTCTTGTCATAGGTTTGATCTTGATCCTTATGGACTCCATTTTTCTCTCTCTGCTTGTTCATTTGCATAGACACAGCTTGGTTCAAACAGAGAGAATAGAGACTAGTTGAGGATGTAAATGTTAACCACAACAGATACTACATTGTCTTTAAAGTTTCAACATTAACCTCAGGCATGTTTTACAGAGGAATGATGGCTGTGCATGGGCCACAGGGTACACAGTGATCTACTGTGTTTTCCCGGACATCAGACCAATCAGTGCATTGGTGGCAATTCCGTGTCTTGTCTCTGGTTGCTTTGATCAGAAGCCAGTGTGATTATCCCTTCCCTTTCAATTCCCATTTGCTCTAGTGTTAGTGGGATGGAAAGATAACAATGATTTCTAACAACTCGAATCAAAAGGATGCCCAAAGGATGAGGTGTGTGTCAGGAAAGTAGAATTAGCTCAGAACAGGAAAGAATACAAGGCAAGGGTTAATGTGACTGAAATACATTAAATAACCCAGTTATACGAGTTTTAGAAACTTGACTCTTTTTCTGGTTTGGCTGTTTGCTTTTCTGGGAAGTAGGTAAATTCTAAAACCCAAATTGGCCAGGCGGTAGTGGCGCAAGCCTTATCCCAGCACTTGGGAGGCAGAGGCAGGCTAATTTCTGAGTTCAAGGCCAGCCTGGTCTACAGAGTGAGTTCCAGGACAGCCAGGGCTACACAGAGAAACCCTGTCTTGAAATAAACCAACCAAATAAGTAAATAAATAAATAAAACCCAAAAGAACAAAGACCAAAGTGTGGACACTTCACCCCTTCTTAGGATTAGGGAACAAAACACCCATGGAAGGAGTTACAGAGACAATGTTTGGAGCTGAGACGAAAGGATGGACCATCTAGAGACTGCCACACCTGGGGATCCATCCCATAATCAGCCTCCAAACGCTGACACCATTGCACATGCCAGCAAGATTCTGCTGAAAGGACCCTGATATAGCTGTCTCTTGTAATGCTATGCCGGGGCCTGGAAAACACAGAAGTGGATTCTCACAGTCAGCTATTGGATGGATCACAGGGCTCCCAATGGAGGAGCTAGAGAAAGTACCCAAGGAGCTAAAGAGATCTGCAACCCTATAAGTAGAACAACATTATGAACTAACCAGTACCCCTGAGCTCTTGAATCTAGCTGCATATGTATCAAAAGATGGCCTAGTCGGCCATCACTGGAAAGAGAGGCCCATTGGTCTTGCAAACTTTATATGCCCCAGTACAGGGGAACGCCAGGGTCAAGAAGTGGGAGTGGGTGGGTAGTGGAATGGGGGGCGGGGAGGGTATGGGGGACTTTCGAGATAGCATTTAAAATGTCAATGAAGAAAATACCTAATATAAAATTGGAAAAAAAAAAAACCCAAATGGGCTTCCAGGGGACCTCGAGGTTCAGACTCAGCAGATGCAGCAAAGGATTCTCCAGGTGGGAAGAAGGTGGCAGCTCAGAAAGAACGGCTGCTGTGGGGACATTAAAACTCATATACACTTCTGGTTAAGATGCGTGACGAATGGTAACATTATGGAAAGTATTGAGTGAATACACCTTGGAAAATATAAAGCCAAATCTGCCGCATGATCCTTTATCCCCGACTAGTTATATGAAAGTCTTAGTGACGCAGAACTTCTAGTCCTTTCTGCTTTATTGTTTGTATTCACTGGGTTTGTAAATATGTCAGGGTTTATAACTGAATTAGTCTCTTAAGAAAGTCTTCTACATTTGTATGTCAGCATAGCAAGGTCACATTCTGTATGTGAGGTTAGAGTAGCCTTTATATAAATACAGTATTCTTGCTGGTCTCTCGCCATTTTTAGTGGGGAATTTCTGACTGGTTTGCTCCAAAAGTTGTCCCAGAATTTCTGACATTCTTGTGTCCACTCACTAGTAAGAGGCATTTTCATCTCTGAAATGGATGATGTGAATAACATGTATCTATTATAGCATCTCTCGTACAGATTTGCATCTTGTAACTAAGTTTCTTGCTTCTTCCAAAACATAAAAAAAAAAAAAAACCCAAAATCTCTTTCTAGGTGATTAAGCTCTCAACCTCCTTTAGTGAAATAGAATCCTGAAGAAGTAAACTTAATTATGCAATTCAGAACTGGCCTCTGGGTTATGTGTGTCTCCAGTACAACTGTTTAAACTATTTGGCATTAAAACATTAAGCCACCCTGTCATTTTATAGCAATTTCCTGATAATTTTCGATTTCCAAGCTATTTGTACACAGGAAACTGCTGTTCAGCAAAGGATGCACCAGGAAAGTCAGGAGCCTGCCGTCTGATTACAGGCGTCCTCTATTATCTTCAATTATCTGCCGTGAGCCTGGAACAACTTTTCAGCTCTTAGAGCAAACTCTGGGAAGGACCCTCATGGGCATCAAAAGGACCACACACCTACCTAAGAAATAATGTCAGGGTTCTTATTGAAATCTCAGCACCAGTGATCTCACCGAACTGTTTGGCAAGGGTTTCTACTGACTGAACCTGTTTTGTGTCAGAATTGTGTGAACATCATCCGCTTAACAGAGGACATCAACAGATGTCCCATGGCATCACAGAAAAAAAAATTCAAGCCTTTTGGGGTGGGAGAAGGTATTACTTGTACACATGAGCCTTCATGGTTAGAATAGACACTCCTGTGTAGGGGCCTGAAAAGAGTGCTTTATCAAGCCATATGACGCCAACCACACAGTGAGGGGCTGTAGTTTTAGAGTATTCCATGTATTAGTAGTATCAGGTTGTTTTCCAAGACACAGTAGAAGAAACGTATGAAAATGGAGGAAGAGGAAGAGAGAAAGGGAAGAGAGATGGGATGGAGGACATAGAGGGAGGAGGAGAAAGGGAAGGGAGTGGGAGGGGAGTCTGAGGGGCTGAAGGAGAAGGCTGCGATCGAGAAGTATTTCATCTTGAATATGAAAAGTCTTCTAGGTTCCTGCATAGGATACTTCGTGCTCAGCTGTGTGGGGACTGGCAGAACTTTAAGATGTAGAAGATGGTTGGAGGAAACCATTGTAAGTATGTTCTAGGGGCATAGATTTCTCAAGCCAATTCACTCCTTTGCTCTTTATCCTGTTCAGCACTTTTCCTCTGCCTGTCATGTGCTTTTGTCACCTTGATATTTTTGCCTCCTAACAGGCCCTCATCAAAGGAGCTAGACAACTATGACACTAACCCTCTAAAGACATGGGACAAAAGAAGTCTCACTTAATTTCAAGTTTTCTTCTTGGATATTTGTCACATTGATGAAAAGAGGATTAGCGTCTTTGTAATATAATTTTTTCCCCTCAGAGCTTCTAATCTAAGGTCATCTAAAAAAAAAAAAAAAAAAAAAAAAACGTATCTTGAATTGGGACCAGCAAGATAAAGGTACTTGCCACCATGCCTGACCACTGAATTTGATTCCCAGGACCCATATGGTAGAGGAAGAACCAACACACACAAATTGTCCTCTGACCTCTGTCTCTAAACAAGGATGGGAGGCCACCTGGAAAAACAGACCTGAGGCTGATGGGGGGGGGGGGCATGCATATGCACGTGGGATGTGTGTGTGTGTGTCTGATAGATAGATAGATAGATAGATAGATAGATAGATAGATAGATAGATAGATAGATAGATAGATAGACAGACAGATAGTGCAAAAAATTATACCAAATCTAAATTTTACATGAAAATATTTTGTGCTCAGAGATTTAAAATGTTAATTGTACTAAAGGACTTATCTCCAGGATGCAGCTACTTTGGCTTCTTTGGAAATAATTTCTCTCTGAATCTGCATGCTGTTCCCATACTTCCTGTAGTCACATGACAAGGTCTACAATGAGTCATGGGAGACAGGAAACAGCACAAACAGTGGCCTTGGTCTTCATAGTTATTAGAAAATCCTCAAAATGTTTCCAAAATAATATTTCTTAGCGAACTTCTGGGTACTCTTAACAAAAGGTAAATTTCTGTTATTTTTAATTAAAAACATTAATTCTACTAAATTATATTTACTACTGTAAAAAGAGAGAAAGATATTTGTATATTTACAGTTAACAATTCTAAGACAGGTTAAGGGTACTTAAAGTAAACTTATGTGTATATAGATGTTTCCTTTAAATTAAATGTCAAGCTGTGATTGCATTTCTTGGTCAAATATTTTCCCTTTGATATTTACTTATATGGTCTGTTTTCCACAAATATGAATACATTTTTGTCAGTATAATAATTATAAGCATTTTCTGAAATATAAACATATTCTTAGCATCAAAGGAAAAAGAAAGAGAGAAAGAGAGAGAGAAAGAGAGAAAGAAAGAAAGAAAGAAAGAAAGGAAGGAAGGAAGGAAGGAAGGAAGAAAGAAAGAAAGAAAGAAAGAAAGAAAGAAAGAAAGAAAGAAAGGAAGGGAGAAAGGAAGAAAGAAAGAAAGAAAGAAAAAGAAAAAAACCCTTTAGCTCCAGAGAATTAGCAGAGAATTTTTTGAAACATCTGTGTGTGTAGGTGTAGTGCACACTTGTGCATATGTGTATCCTGCCAGAGATCAACCTCAGGTTTGTTCCTTGCACACACTTCCATCCTATTTTGAAACAATGTCACTCACTGGCAAGCAGAGCTCACAGTTTAGACTAGGCTGGCTGGCCAGAGAGCCCCTGGGGCTCCTGCTGGCACTGGATCACAAGCCTGTGCAACCACACTTGGGTTTGACTTCTGGTCTTGCACTCAAATTCTCAGGCTTGTCAGGCAAGTACTTTCCTGACTAAACAGTCTTCTCCAACTTCAGCTAAATATTTAAAAAATTGTAGACTTTAAAAACAGGTTTGCCACTGTTCAGAGTCCCTTACTCTCCTTGTGGTCAAAAGTTGGCATTATTTGATTTTAAAACCCATTCAACATAGAACATTTCAGATACAAATCTTTAGAGATATTTCTGAATTATAACTCTATGAACAATTTAGTTCCACTCACATTCTGAATTCATTGAGTTTCTGTTATAATATCCTATGTATTTTGGCTTCCTGGTTACATCTGGAGATGTTCCGTATTGCCATACATGCAGGAGAATCCCAAGTGAAATACTTTAATTCAGCTTGTAGATAACTATTATTCTACTTAGAGCACCTAACAGTAGGTCTATAAGGAATATATGTAGACACTGAAGTGAAGTCTTCAGCTCTTAAGATATCTCAGCTGGACAATCCTGGTCTGGTTTTTTCCTGATTATACTATAACGAACTATTTCAGTTAATGTATTCAAATGATGATACAGCTCTACCCACTGCATATTTTCAGTGTGTCTACCAAACAATAGCCTTCCCCTTCCTGTTGCTATTTATATATTGGAGTTTTCCACAGTCTAGATAATGGCTTATAATATGGTTTAGACATGTTCATTGGACATTTGAATTTCTTGTGCCTTAGAAACTAGATATAAATACTTAATTCTTTAGATGTGCACACTTCCCAGGTGTTTGTATGTACTTCCTCTTGTTCAGGTGGCATGTAATGGTTCATCTTTTCTTCTTTCTTCCCTTTTTTCCCTTTCTATCCTCTCTCCCTTTCTGCTTTGCTTCCCTCCCTCCCTCCCTCCCTCCCTCCCTCCCTCCCTCCCTCCCTCCCTCCCTCCCTCCCTCCCTTCTTCCCCTCCCTTCTTACCTCCCATCTCGCTCTCCATCTCTTTCTTTCTCTTCTCCCTCTTTTTCTTCCTTTCCTCCCCTCTGTGTTTCCTCCCTCCTCTTTCTTCCTTTCTTCCTTCCTACCCTTTCCTTTTCCTTTCCCTTCTCCTTCCCTTCCCTTTTCCCCTTTCCCCTTTCCCTTTCCCCTTTCCCTATTTCCCTTTCCCTTTTCCCCTTTTCCCCTTTTTTCCTTTTCCCCTTTTCCATTTTTCCCCCTTTTCCTTTTCCCTTTTCCCCTTTTCCCTTTCCCCCCTTTTTCCATTTTTCCTTTTCCCTTTTCCCCTTTTCTCTTTTTCCCTTTCCCTTTTTTCCTTTCCCTTTTTCCCTTTTTCTCTTTTCCCTTTTGTCCCTTTTCTCCTCTCCCTTTCTCTCTCTCCCCTTTCTCTCCCTTTTCTCTCCCTTTCCTCTCCCTTTTTTCTCCCTTGTTTCCCCCTTTCCCCCTTTCCTCCTTTTTGTCCCCCTTTCCCCTTCCCCCTTCCCTTTTCCCGCCCCCTTCCCTTTTCCCCTTTCCCCTTTTCCTTTTCCCTTTTCCCTTTTTCCCTTTTTCATTTTCCCTTTTCCCTTTCCCTTTCCTCCCCTCTTCCATCCCCTTTCCCCTCCCCTTTCCCTTCCCTTCCCCTCCCCTCCCCCATCCTCCCTCTCTCCCTCTCCTCTTTCCCCTCTACCCCACTTCCTTTTTCTGTCTTACTACTTCTAGAGTAGGGTATTTCTTTGTACCAGGCTGGTCTTCAGCTTCTGTAGCACCTTTTTTCTCTGCCTCCCAAGTTCAGGGTTACAAGTATGTCCCCACTTTAAGCAGTAGCTGATATCTCTAGTGCCCTGTCCAGTGATATGGAGACGGGCCTGTAAATGGGAAGGGAAGGGAAGTGATGTGGAAATGGGCCTATGGGCTCAGTCCTGTCTGCCTGCTGCAACAACATGGATGAATCTCTATGAACAACAGATCTCATTAGGACAATGCTACGTATTCAAAAATTCTCTAAGAATCTTTTAGAATCATTTCCATCACATCATGTTTATATCAGCTGCTCGTTAGTTTCATCCACTTGGTACAGGAAAGGAGTTTGAAAACCTGATCAAGTGTTTTCCAAGACAGCAGTGTGGAAAGTGTCAGAATAGAGACAGTGAAGAGCTGGTAAAATTGGGGACAAAAGACTAAAGTGAGAAATTCATCTCTGACAGGTGTGGTCTGAGTGGACAGGTGATCTGAGGGGGTGGGTGGTCTGAGGGAATGGGTGGTCTAATGGGATGGGATAATCTAAGGGGATGGGTGGTCTGAGAGGATGGGTGATCTGAAGGGGTGGGTGGTCTGAGGGGATGGAGTAGTCTGAGGGGATGGGTGGTCTGAGGGGATGGGTGGTCTGAGCTACAGTATAAAGCATGGGAGAAATGAAATGGAGAACAAGATGTATGCATTTTTGCATAATTTAAATTTTTCAACCTTTTAATTTTTAATATTTAGTAATAAAATGTATGCATTTTTGCATAATTTAAATTTTTCAACCTTTTAATTTTTAATATTTAGTAATAAAATAAATGAGCAGGAACATGGAAAACAAATGGAATCAAAAGAAGAATATGACACTCTTGAGCAGGAAACAGACCTAACACAATTAATCAACTGAATACAGTGGTTCAGTTTTATTCATTCAGGCTGAACAAGAACTATAAACAATCCTACAGTAACTCATTTCTCATGAGGATAATAAGTTAGACATCCTGCATCACGTAATTTGTGTCCTGTGGTTGAGCAAGTACATAAGTGCAATAATTATAACAGGAGTCTGCTTTCTTATTATCAGAGGGCAACAAGGTCAATATTCTCCATTTGAAGTACTTCATGATAATTGTTCAGATTTGATGCTTTTGGATTGCCTTTGGGATGAGACTTGAAAATAAAACAATAAATGCATTTGCATTTTATATATTCCCTAAAATATGTGGTGAAAATTATTTCCTGTGTAAAGCAAATGCAGCAGGCTTTTGCATCTATTATGTGAAGGCAAATGAGAAATTCTTCATTTGCGGTGTCATGTTGATCATGAAAATGTATCTGGGTTTGGGACATTTGGGGTTCATATTTGCAAATAGAACGGCTAAGTGCCAGAGAGTGACTGAGAAGGAGCCCCAAGTATCTGTGCAAACTATTCCTATTTATGACAATGGTATAGCCCCAGCTACATTTCAGAAGGGCATTTCTCAGGGTTGGAGTAAACAAGTTTGAAGAATGAAGTTACAGCTTTTATGACAAAGAAGCTTTTTCTAAGTGCCACCAGCCACTGAGCTCTGCTAAGCCAGGGCTGTTCAGATAGAATGACATCCCAGTGTGTGTGTGTGTGTGTGTGTGTGTGTGTGTGTTTCCAGTAGTCACCAGGTCCTTGGCATCATATCTGAGGGACTTGAGTGCTATAGAAAATTGAAGTAAATAGCATTGTCTGCTAGACATTCTTTGTCTTTGACTCCTAAGTCTACTGCCTTCTTTGAATATCAGAGAAACAACAACATGCCAACTTGTTAGATTACAGATAAGATAAATCCCATTAAAGTCTGAAAGAGCCTGGTACTACACATCGGAGCTGGAGCAATGAGTGTAGGTGGTAAAGGCAGGCAGACACAAACATCTCTGTGTATATAACGATGCATTTGAACAGATGCTGCCTAGATATGTGAGCTGACTACTGCTGGAGACACTTTTGTAGGTTGCTTTTGTGTATTCCTGTAGCCCCTCGATGTTGATTTATAAGTACCAAACTCTCCTGAAAGGTTCCCAGAGAGATGAATATTTCTAGGGAATGAGATGAAAAGGTACAAGAGTCCGCAGCAACTTGGTGATAGAGTGAGCGAACGTCTACAAATAATGACTTGAATGTGTGAAAGATTCAGAAGTCAATCTGAGAGGTACCAGATGGCCAAACTTATATTACTCTGAATATAAAAATAACAATATGTCTTTGGAGTTTTTTACTTACTAATTTAATCTTGTGTGTCTATATGTCTGCTTGACTTTATGTGTGTTTGTGTCTATGTCTCTCTGTGTGAGTATATGTGTGTATGAGTGTGTATCTGTGTATATGTCTGTGTATGTCTCTGTGCATAAGTGTGTGTGTTTGTGTGTGAGTGTACATGTGTGCATATATGTCTCTATGAGCGAGTATGCATGTGTGTCTGTCTCTGAGTGTGTCTGTGCAGGTATCTGTGTATGTGTCTGTGTATGTATCTGTGTATATGAGTGTTTGAGTGTGCATGTGTCTGTGTATGAGTGTGTGTGAGTGTGCATGTGTGTCTGTGTATGTATCTGTGTGTATGAGTGTATGTGTGTGTCTGTATGTGTATGTGCATGTCTGAATATATGTCTGTGTGAGTAGGTATATGTGCATGTGTGAACATGTGTCTGTGTGTATTAGTTGTGTGTGTAAGTGGGTGTGTATCTGTGCAGGTATACATATGTGGCTACTATTACTTGCCTTGAGAACATTATTCATTCTGGATATTACGCATCTGTCAGATGAACAGCTGGTAAATACTTTGGCCCGTTCTTCAGGTTGTCTTCTTTAGTCTGTTGACTGCTTTGTTTGCTAAGCAGAGGCATTTTCATTTTGATATAATTTCATTTCTTAATTTTTTCTTTCCTGTATTTTTTCAGATTAAGGGGAGAACAGTAGTAGGATGATATAATCACGGGCCATATGAATGTACAGAAATATCATAACAAATCTCATTAGCACGCACAGTTTAGTGCATGCTAGTGAAAGAAACAATGGAGAAAGTGAGTATAACCCATCAAAATTAAAAATAGACAAGTGATAGCACTCTTTATAGAGAAATGATGAACAATACACACCGAAGGGAAAATGTAAATGAAAATATCAATTTTGTGCAGCCATTCTAACAATAGCATCAGCCAAGAATCTTCTATGGAAGCTAAACTAGGCAGATATGCACTGATGAAAGGGAAATGCATAGAGTCCCGGAGTAAATGTGTGAAATACTTACAAGAGACACAGTGAAAGCACACATGTGGTGGTGGAGAAAAGTGGCAGCCACCTCCTTTCCAAGGGATCATGAAGGAACGGTGACGTGAAACCAGACACAGCTCACTATGATACCTTCTTGCACACAAGTTCATGACTCTAATTCTGAGGAAATGTAGGAGAAAGAAAGGAATGACATAGACTGGAACCAAGGATCTTTGCTTTCAAATGTGAAGGCCACAAAGAACTAAAGAGCAGCTCCAAGTCTAAAGAGACTGAGGAGAAAGACTCTTGGAGAAAAGGGGCAGTCTTGGGTGAGACTGAGCACAGTGAACCTTTTTTTCCCCTATTTAAAATAAAAATACCATTAAGTGGGAAATTGATGAGATTTGAATAAAGCCCTGTGCATGAGATAATAACACACCAAAGTTCATTTCCTGATTCTGACCACAGGTCTGCGGTTAGACAAGGGATTATCTGCTTAAGAGAATTCAGGCTTCAGAATTTAACAGTAAAGGGTTGAAGTTCAGTGCAAACTGCTCAGGGCACATTTCCAACTGCTGTAGAAATACAATATACTATGCAACATACATGCAAATGCTTACATATGTGATCTATGTAATGTAACCCATGTTATATTGCCTGTACCTATTTATTTATCTCTGGGAAGACAGATAGACTAAGGGAAACATGCTGGAGGATTTTTTTTTTTTTATTTTAAAGAGATTCTTTGTATAATTTTTGAAGCTTTTAATTGTGTGAAATTCTTAATATTTTTTAGTTTATAAAATGTGAATCCTAGAAAGTTTGATAGATATTAAATTTATTTCCTTGAGACAGAAAATGTTCCAATTAAATAATTGGGATTTAAAACTATATTTTAAAGCTGATGAGTATGGTCTAGTACTTTAATTTCTTTGAACTAAAACATGTATAAATGTAATATTAATATACATGGCTTGATTACTCCATGGTGGTGCTTTTATGTATTAAGAATAGGTTGAATCTTGAAATTTTAAACATGAAACATTTCATGTCAGGCATTAGGGGAATGAATAAATATTTTTTCAAACAGGGTTGTTTTTTTTTTCAGGTTAATGACTTGCTGGTAGATCATACTCCCTGAGACTTATACTTACAAGTATTTAAAGTAAATATTGAAATAATGTACTCCTTTTCAACAAATCAAAGTTAAAAGAAAGGGTGGGATCGATTGTGACCAGTGATTGATTCTGATCAGTGATCGATTGTGACCAGTGTACACAAATCACAGGCTGGTGCCTCTACCTGTGAATGTGGTATCACCAGTAAGCCCCACATTCATGAGATCTTGTGTTCTTTAATATTTCTATAAATATTATATTCCACTGAAGTAGTGTATGTGAGGAGTGTGGGAGCATAGCCCAAAATCATTAACTATGTGCTTTGTAATGAAAATGCCTTCCAAAAATTACTAGTCCAAAACCATGAGTGATTTGAAATGCTGGAACATTAATATTTTATAATTGAAAAGACTTTATTTTATATAGAATATTTTAGTATTTAAAAATTAATTAGGTGGCTGGAGAGATGACTCAGTGGTTAAGAACACTGGTTGCTCTTTCAGAGGATCTAGGTTCAATTCTCAGTACACATGCTGGGACCTGACAATCATCTGTCACTCATTTCTGGGGAATCTGACACTTCTGACACTTATAGGCACTGCACACATGTGGTGCATAGACATGCAGGTATACACCTATAAACATACAACTAAAATAAATAAATCTTTTTGTCCAAAGTTATATAGGTAGATCTAGGCAGATGCCTTAGAGGTTAGAAGCCTATATTACTCTTGAGTAGATGCTGAGTTCAGTTTTCAGGACCCATGAATGACACCTCACAAGTACTAAAACTGCAGCGGCATGGGATCTGGTTGCCACAGGCACCTGAGTGCATGAATGAAAATACACATGTGCACACACACACACACATACACACACAAATACAATAAATCTTTTAGTCAGAAGTGATCACTATTAATTTTATCATTTACAGATAAGATAACTTTCAGGGAGAAAACATTTTGAAGATAAATCTTTCCACATTTCCTAGAAGTTCTGGCTAATTGCAGTTAATGTTTCTTTACCAATTATAAATGATCATATTTGATACAATGGCTACAACACAGTGTTAGTACAAACAGGTGTTTCGCTTCCTTAAATCAACAGAATTTGACCAGGTTTACCAAAGGCTGCCTTTTAATGAACTAGATTTTATATTCAAAAGTGAACATAACCCTTTGGTTCCAGAGACCCTGAGAAGAAAACTGTACTGGCTAGTTTTGTGTCAACTTGACACAGGCTGGAGTTATCACAGAGAAAGGAGCTTCAGTTGGGGAAATTCCTCCACGAGATCCAGCTATAAGGTCTTTTCTCAATTAGTGATCAAGCGGGGAGGGCCCCTTGTGGATGGTGCCATCTCTGGGCTGGTAGTCTTGGGTTCTATAAGAGAGCAAGCTGAGCAAGCCAGGGAAAGCAAGCCAGTAAGGAACATCCCACCATGGCCTCTGCATTAGCTCCTGCTTCCTGACCTGCTTGAGTTCCAGTCCTGACTTCCTTTGGTGATGAACAGCAGTATGGAAGTGTAAGCTGAATAAACCCTTTCCTCCCCAACTCGATTCTTTGTCGTGATGTTTTGTCCAGGAATAGAAACCCTAAGACAAAAACATTTTTTTTAAATCCAAGTAACTGACTTTATCTTGCATGGTTATTGTAGAAGAGTTACTGAGTACACTTGATTCATCTGCAAAGTTCACTGTACTGAAATGAATACCTATCGGCACCACAGACTTCAGAGTGTGCCCTTTCAATTTGGAAATATGGTCTCTCTGGAATGTAGTAGGTTTACCTAGTGACAATCCAATCAGTGTGTTTGCTGAGTGTTTCATATTAAAACTCATTCAGATCCAATGAAAAGTGAATGCAGTGCATAGATGAGTTTTGGCCATGGGAAGTATAATATAATAAAGAATAAATCATATTCACTTGAAATTCTATTTATCTAACTCTCTGTCTCTCTCTCTCTCGACCTACCTATCATCTTTCTCTCTTTCTCCCTATCTCTCTATCATCCACCTATCTATCTATCTATCTATCTATCTATCTATCTATCTATCTATCTATCTATCTATCGTCTCTCTTATGCTCAAATTTTTGTTTATGTTTACACTCTCTGTTTTATGGTGAAAGTAGGCTACCACCTGCAACCTTTCCAGAATGGTCCAGTATGTATTAAACAGATAGATTTGAATCTTTGAGGGCATGTTTGTTGAAGAGGCTTTAAATGTGCTCCAAAGGATGTATTGAATTTGTTTTTTTGGGGTTAGATGTTGGAATCATGATATCTGAGGTTGTTCAGCTTGCTACAAAAAGCACAGACATCATAATGAATCAGAAATGTATTGGGGGCATATGTAATATGGTTCTCGTTGCTTTTAATTTCCCCATAGAAGAACACATTTTCTTCTGGAAAGGGACAGTGGAGGTACATTGACTCTCAATGCAGCAGACTGAAAGTAATCATCACCTTCTCCAGTAAAGCTTAGGAAAGGTGGATTTCAAAGGCCTTTTCAACTTCCTGTGCCCCTTCCCGTCCTTCTTTCCTCTCCCTCTTCCTTTCCTTTCCCTTCTATTCTTTTTCTGTTACAACATCTGATTTTAGTAACATAATTTTTTCTCTTCTCATGATGTAAGTTATGGTTATTACAGTGTTGATTGATCACACACACACACACACACACACACTACTGGCATATTCCATGAATTAGAACAGTTTAAATAGCAAAAAACAAAAACAAACCCCTGATAAGTAGCATGTCTGGGGCCACACAAAGTGAATTTGTCAAATTGTGCATCTGGAATGCACTTTTGGGGGAAGGCTTTTAAGTTGTGTGTGAGACTCTTTAGCTATAAGAGCACACCATTTCATCTAGGTTTTCCAGGTTTGTTGAGTATATCCTTTTGTAGAAGGATCTGATGGTGTTTTGGGTTTCTTCAGGATCTGTTGTTTGTCTCCCTTTCCTCAGTACAGGGGAATACCAGGACCAAGAAGTGGGACTGGGGAGGGGAGGGTATGGGGGGACTTTTGGGATAATGTAAATGAAAATACCTAAAAAAAAAAAAAGAGCACACCAAGACTGACTGCCGTGGAGCAAACAGTTGTCATCTCTGACCTGAACAAACTCAATCTCAAGGAACACGGTTATTCTGCAGAATGTGTGTCTGGGAGAACCACTACTCCATGAGGAGAAGATGAGAGACAGATAGAGTATCATGAAACATATCCCACCATCTTAGCAGGCAAGCAAGAGCTGCATTTGAAGAGGTCAAAACTCTGAACACTGTCCCATGGGCTACTTGTGGGCCACCCAGGACCGTGTCTTCTGTCTCTGATAGCAGTAGAGGTCCATTTCTGTACATGCATTGAACTATTTAGCACTTTCTATGTCTGGAGAAGAAAAACCTACTGGTCAATGTTGATGCCAAGACCTGCAGGGTATTGCACTTGACTAGTAAGTTAAGGCCCTGGGTTTAATTTCTAGTGCTGCAACAAGCAAACGGACAACCAATCTCAGCTGACTTGCTGTGTTGCTCTACTCAGCTTTCTTTGGGGTTATTCCAACCCTTTAATGAGCTTCTGTTTGAGAGGGGTCACAAGCAATTTAGTTGGGTTGATGACATGATCATATCAGTACTACAAAACTATCTTTATCTGGAGCTGTAAGCAGTGTAGTGCCAACTTTCCAGGCAAGATGTATCCAGTAGATCAACAATGGTATGTCTATTATGGGAGTCACCAACCGCTCTTGGTTTGGCTTGGAGGTCCAGCTCACAAGATAGAATACATTCCTGGTACAGTTAATCCAGTCCAAAGCAAAACAAAAACAAGACAAGACAAAACAAAACAATAACAACAAAAATCCAACAACATGGCTGAGTACATCATAAGCTCAAGTGGACTTAATATAGCTCTCAACTGTCTGTAACTTCAAGATCTGACACCCTCCCACAGATGTACATGCAGGCAAAACACAGATGCACAAAAAATAAAAGTAAATTATTTTTAAAAAGAGCTACAGTCTTGCTGGAGGAAGCATGCCACTGTGGATGGACTGCTAGACTTTGGTAGCTTAAGACCTTGCCATACTCCCATTTTACTCTCTCTCCTTCATGCTCATGATTCAATGTGAACACTCTCCATCCAGGTCCTGAAGCTAAGCCTGCTGCCTGCTGCCTGCTGATGTATATCCTTACTATGGCCGACTCTTATGCCTCTGGAATTGTAAGTCAAATAAAGCCTTCTTTCTATAAGCCACCTTGGTCATGGGATCTTATCAGAGCAATATAGAGTAACTAGCTAAACTGTGCCAATCTGTCTTCTAAATACCTATATTTATACCCACGGACAAGTGCTACCTTCAGTTTTAATCAGAGAAGTGTCTCTATGTAGCAAAGTAAGGTGAATGTACAACTTATGGATGCTCAAGGTACTGAGAATGAGTGACAGTTAAGTCTCTAGTCATCACCAGGGCATTTATAACCATTGTTAAGGCCCAGGGTACTTCCTGGAAGAGGAAACATAAAGAATGTAAGAGCCAGAAGATAAGAATATTGTCTTCAGGGCATAACATGGACATTGCTAACACAATCTCACAGCATCTGTGATTGGCTGTACTGGGTGTGCACAACATTGGGCATGTCAATTATGCAGTCAATTATGGACTAGGGAGGGCCCTACCACTCCCTGCTGAACTACTAATGGATTCTGGGGGAGAAATCGTTTCTTTCTTTACTTATATCACCAATATTTTAAAGAACGTTGCCCAACTTTTAAGATATTAGTTGTTCAGTATTACAGCGTAAAAAAGATGCAGTACACATGGTGGCACACACTTTGAATTCAGAGGCAGGATATCTGTGAGTGTAAGGCCATACTTATATATGCAGTGAGTTTTAGGCCAGTCAGAACTATAATGCGAGATCCTGTTTCCCAAAAGCATAAGTCTCCCAATGCTAACAGGCTCTTACTGGTTGATTACGTTTTCTAGCTGGAGAAACCTGTAAGTGACTAACATCGTCTGTTTATTGATTTATCTACTACAATGGTAGAGACGCAGGAAATTTCTACCTCATGAGGCTGCTGTGTGAGTCATAATGTATAACACACAGAGAATACCAGTGGCCTACTGCAAAGCAAGTGCCAGCCAAGCAAATGAGACTTATTACCCACAGTAATGTGTATGTGTCTTTTTCATGTGTATGTCCATATGTCCTCTTTTGTCTAAATAAATTGGATCATTCTGAACTTAAAATGGAATTCAATCATCATGTAATTCTTTATAGTTGGTGGGATGGCTAGAAAAATCATCACAACTTATCAGAAGAAAGAAATACATTGCCTTTTCTTTTTAAATTCAGGACCAGGAATTTTGAGATGCAACAATTTTGATGTATTGGGGAATAAGAACAACATACAGGTAGAGTTTAGTTTATTTTTGTTATTTTTCATTTTTAGGACAGAAGAGCTGGGAACCACTGATTAAGCAGCAGTGAAAATATATATTTATAAGGATCAGCACTAGGGACCATGATTCTAGAGTTTGGCTAGACAATGTCTGACTGGGGGAAGACACAGTTTCTGCAATGTAGAAGTTGAATAAAATGAGCTTTGCTTTAGGAAATGCCTTGGCAAGAGTGGAACACAAACATGGAATGGTGGTCAGCAAATTTATACTCAGTTGTGGAAATTTAAGCCTGGAGGAAACTTAAAAACTATACAGTGTTATCACGGGAAAAAGAGCAGAGTGTGAGAGCCACAGGCAGGGAGCGGAGTTGTGACATCCTGTCTTCTGGACAAGGCATGAATGTTGAGAACATGAGCTCACACCATCATTACAGTTACATAAGACCAGCAAAAGATTAAAGCAATCAACCTTCCAGCATGGATAGAAGAGGTGCTTCCTGGATCTGCCTCCATCTGTTGGCAGTGGATGGTTCCTGTGAGAAGGGCGGTGTATTTATTTGGAGGAATATAGCTCATGCTCCAGGCAATGACCTCACATTCATTCACAAATGGTCATCACTAACTGAACTCAATGGGGCTTATTAATAAAAAATAATAGCAAAAGAGAACATCACAGACAATCAGGAGGCCTGCATGGAACTGACCTAAGTCCTATACACATGAGAAACAGTTGCATAGCTTGGTCTTCTTGTGGGACTCCTAAGAATGGGAGCATGGGCTGTCTCTGACTCTTTCCCCTGCTTTAAGGACCATTTTCCTCCTTCTCTGCTGCCTCTTCCAGCCTCAATATGAAGGAAGGTGCTTAGATTCACTGCAACTTGATATTCTGTGGTTGATGGTTGTCAATGGGAGGCCTGACCCTTTCTGAAGAGAAACGAAGAGGAGTGGATTGGGGGGGGGGGGTGGAAAAGTGAGGTTCAGGTGAGGAACTTGAAGGAGAGAAGGAGGGGAAACTGTAATCAGGATTTGGAAGAAAGAAAGAATAAACATATACACCCTACACCCACAGCATCTACATCTGCAAATACATCATATATATATATATATATATATATATATATATATATATGTGTGTGTGTGTGTGTGTGTGTGTGTGTGTGTGTATGTATATATATATATCTCATACACATACATGTATATAATGTATATGGACATAAAGTTAAGATAAAGATGGGAGGGAGGTAGTGAGGAGAGATAAGCTAAAAATAATATTTTTAAAAGAAAAAACAAAAAGATTATAAAATGGAATATAATATTAGAATAAAAATGTACTTATATTAGGTTAAAGCTTACCTTACCTTGTTCAGCCTTCTCTGAGATGTTCTTTCTGAGTTCATATGTTTAGTGGTTATGCCTGGCCGTATTTTACTGCTTATTACTATTAACAGCGTGTAAGAGTTTACAAGATACCAGTGAACACAAGACATGTTTGGAACTCTCTTAAGCTGGGAAGTTCTCTACCAGGAGCTAACCTGAACCTGGATATATGATCTTGTGCCTGTAATCCCAGAGGTCAAGATGGGGGGATTTACCACGAGTTCCAGGCCATCTTGTCCTATTAGATGAGATCTTATTTAATCAAACCGAGACCCACAAACAGAGGGGAAAAATGGAAGGAAGGAAGGAAGGAAGGAAGGAAGGAAGGAAGGAAGGAAGGAAGGAAGGGAGGAAGGAAAGAAGGAAAAAGTAAACAAAACAGAATGAAAGCAAGCTGAGCTGCAAGGCAAAGCCCTCATCTAAGCATCGGGACTGCAAACGAGCTTCTCTGGCCACTCTTACCAATGTGGATATCGTTTTCTCTACTTCTTCAGCAGCTGGCCTGATGGACCTTTCCTGGCTTCCTTGGTTCCAACTCCTTGTTTATACCAAATTGTTAAGATCTTTCACCTGATTTCCCAGCAATTATGTTTCCTTCCAGTAAGCTTAGACTTCCTTCTTTTATCTGAAGCCAGACTTATCTGTAAGAATCTACTCTACCTCAGAGCCATTTACAACCACATATTTTGTCAGGCACTGGGAGAGGTGCATGCCTTGTTGGGGGGGGGGGGAAGAAGCAGAGGAAGGTGAATCTTTGAGTTGGAGACCAGCCAGTGATACAGAGAGAAACCTTGTCTCAAAAACAAAACAAAACAAAACAAAACAACAACAAAAAACAACCAACCCACCAACCAGCCAACCAACAAAACCAAACCAAAGCATGACAGAAGAACAATAAAAACCACCAGTATTTACCTCCATCATGTGCACCCCTACACATGCACTCTCACATGCTTACCACACACGTGAAAACCGGCTTAAAATCACATCAATAATGTACTCCCTATGTCCACCTGAATTAAATAGCACTGTAAACCTGGAAATAAGATCTGAGAAGAAATCATGGTGCTTCAGGTTTAGAAATAAATATTTGACTCTTTGGAGAATACTTCAAACTGACGTCATTTTTTTTTTTTTTTAAATACAATTGTGTTGAAGAGGGAACGTAATATGAAGACTAAAACACTTGAGGATGTTTAGGTATCCTCTTAAATATGCTAGCATGATAAGATAAAATTTAGTCTTCAGACATTAGCAGAGCAGTTAACGTAGTGGGTGCTGGCAGATAATCAAACTAAAGCCCACTAATTAAATTGTGCTGCAGCAGATAACACAGCCGCTGAGGCCCAGCAGAGTCCAGGATTGTCACAAATTGCTGTTACTTATGGAGCAGAGCAGCAGTAGCTTTCCATCTGAACCTTCTCCAAAGCAGGGCGACGTTTGTGCCTGTGCTCATGCTTAGAGGTGCTTGCTAGCTCTTTCTAAGCAATTCTCAATGGATGTTTGGCATACTTAGCCAGCTTTGGATTCCTTTCCTCTCCTCTCTGTCTAAACTTGTGAGGTTAAAACTAGAGCCCTGACATCCTCCTATCCCCACAGGGATCAGGAATGTGCATAAACATTGTAGGATACATTTTGCTAAACACTACACTGAGAAATTTCTTCCAAACACTACAGTTGTACAAAGATAATCGAGCCTATAACTACCACACTGAACACAGAGGAGAAAAACCAGTCAGATAAAAGTTGGCTAAAGTGTTAAATGGCCCCAGTCTTAAACTTTGTATATGATTCTTTACTTCAACTTTAAATGTTTATTCAACAGCCTGCCAGCTGTATAAATGAATGTGAACTCTAAGGTAGACAATCTAAGGGATTATTTTCTGAGAACCTGAGTTTAAACATCAACTTGTTTTTAGCTGTTGGTGGAAAAGGGAGGGGTGTGGTCCCTTCTCTTTTGTTCTTTTGCATCCCTCTAGGTCTCATGACCAAATGCTTAAAGATGATTACAACATTCACAGTTGACTAATTAATGACCTAACCCCCTGGCAGACCAAAGTCCAAAAGAACAGAATTTAAAAAAAAATTTTTTGATTGGGTTACCTCACTCACGATGATACCCTCCAGGTCCATCCATTTGACTAGGAATTTCATAAATTCATTCTTCTTAATAGCTGAGTAGTACTCCATTGTGTAAATGTACCACATTTTCTGTATCCATTCCTCTGTTGGGGGCATCTGGGTTCTTTTCAGCTTCTGGCTATTATAAATAAGGCTGCTATGAACATAGTGGAGCATGTGTCCTTCTTACCGGTTGGAACATCTTCTGGATATATGCCCAGGAGAGGTATTGCAGGATCCTCCAGTAGTACTATATCCAGTTTTCTGAGGAACTGCCAGACTGATTTCCAGAGTGGTTGTACAAGCTTGCAATCCCACCAACAATGGAGGAGTGTTCCTCTTTCTCCACATCCTCGCCAGCATCTGCTGTCACCTGAATTTTTGATCTTAGCTATTCTGACTGGTGTGAGGTGGCATCTCAGGGTCCCGGAGCTCTTGACTCTAGCTGCATATGTACCAAAAGATGGCCTAGTCGGCCATCACTGTAAAGAGAGGCCCATTGGACTTGCAAACTTTATATGCCCCAGTACAGGGGAACACCAGGGCCAAAAAGTGGGAGTGGGCGGGTAGGGGAGTGGGTGGGAGGGTATGGGGGACTTTTGGGATAGCATTGGAAATGTAAATGAGAAAAATACCTAATAAAAAGTATATAAAAAAAACAAACAAAAAATTTTTTATTAGATATTTTCTTCATTTACATTTCAAATGCTCTCCCGAAAGTCCCCTACACACTCCCCCCCACCCTGCTTCCCAAGCCACCCACTCCCACTTCCTGGCCCTGCCATTCTCCTGTACTGGGGCTTATGATCTTCGAAATACCAAGGGCCTCTCCTCCCATTGATGGCCGACTAGGCCATCTTCTGCTACATATGCAGCTAGAGACACAAGCTCTGGGGGGTACCGATTAGTTCATATTGTTGTTCCACCTATAGGATTGTAGACTCCTTCAGCTGCTTGGGTACTTTTTCTAGCTCCTCCATTGGGGGTTCTGTGTTCCATCCAAAAGATGACTGTGAGCATCCACTTCTGTATTTGCCAGGCACTGGCATAGCCCAACAAGAGACAGCTATATCAGGATCCTTTCAGCAAAATCTTGCTGGCATATGCAATAGTGTCTGCGTTTGGAGGCTGATTATGGGACGGATTATGGTAGGGCAGTCTCTGAATGGTCCTTCCTTCTGTCTCAGCTCAACCACTCTGGAAATCAGTCTGGCGGTTCCTCAGAAAATTGGACATAGTACTACCAGAAGATCTAGCAATACCTCTCCTGGGCATATACCCAGAAGATGTTCCAACTGGTAATAAGGACACATACTCCACTATGTTCATAGCAGCCTTATTTATAATAGCCAGAAGCTGGAAAGAACCCAGATGCCCCTCAACAGAAGAATGGATACAGAAAATGTGGTACATTTACACAATAGAGTACTACTCAGCTATTAAAAACAATGAATTTATGAAATTGCTAGGCAAATTGATAGATCTAGAGGATATTATCCTGAGTGAGGTAACCCAATCACAAAAGAACTCACATGATATGCACTCACTGGATATTAGCCCAGAAACTTATAATACCCAAGATACAATTTGCAAGGCACATGAAAATCAAGAAGGAAGACCAAAGTGTGGATACTTCGTTCCTCCTTGAAATGGGGAACAAAATACCCATGGAAGGAGTTACAGAGACAAAGAACAGAAAATGTAATCGGTTTTCACGATGTATGGTTGGCTTAGCATTGGGCACAGTACCAGGCATTGTGGGAATAAGTCAGTTACTAAGAGAATGAATGTAAGATTTCTGTACTGCTGTTTATCCATATGAAATCCATGATGTTTGACTGTCAGATTGACACTATTTCCTGAGTCCTCATCATCAGAAGATTGCTTAGCATCTGGTTGGAAAGGGAAGAAACATGGGAATACACAAGGAAGACAGATGAAGTAGTAGTCAGAACTCAGCCAAGCATTCTTATGAACTGCTAAAACAGAAGAACAAGGAAGTAGGGGCTGCTGGTGTAGCATCCTGATGAAGGACAGTTGCCCAGCATGAGGGAGCCCTGGATTTGATCTCAATGACTGTATAAAAGAAAGAAAAATGCAAACAGAAAGAAAGAAAATTATGTCAACAATGACAGTGTGCAAGATGGATAGATATGAGTGATGTCAAAAAATACTCGCATATATGAGGAGATAGATTCAGATGAAAATGGAAAACAGAAGGAGGCAAAAAAGGGGGACATCACATATGGGATAATGTGAAGATTTTATATTTGGAGTTCATATGATTAAAACTTCATCTTACTCTATTAATGGATATTTCTTTATGTAATTAAATGGAGTAAATGTTACAAGCCAGATCTTGGTGACTAGATTCATCATAGTTATTAAAGGATATTTACCAGTTTCTGGAAATTCAGATAACAAATATCACATTCCAAATCTTGGGCAGGACCATTGACAATGCACTACTCCTAGGAAGAAAGCATGGCCATCCTGTCCCGCTGTGTGGAGGCAGGCTGTGACAATAGAGATGCTTGCCCCCTTTCAGAGATAAAGGGAGAGCTTCAAATTCTTTAATTCCAAAGAGCAGCTATAGAGTAACAGTTGAGAATAGTCTCTGAAATGACCATAAGGAAAGTTCCAATTGCCTCAATGATTAGAAATAAGACTTGAAGTCAAGAAATTCAAAGCCTGTTTACAAAGCCATGCCCTTTACACTTATTTAAGGACACATGTGATCACAGACACACAATCGGACAATCCTGGCAGCCACGGGGCACAAAGCTTTTCATTAAGACGACTGAAGTCAGAAAAGAGAAACCTGAGTGGCAATAACAGCCAACTAAATGCACGCACAATAATAAAAATGTCTTTTTAGCACAAAGAGCGACGGATGGGGATTGCTACTGATTTTCAAATAATTCTTAAAGAAAGTCAACAAACTATCGATTGCCATGTAAAAGACCTTCTATGTCCCATCAATTTGGCAGATGACAAAAAAATATTTTCAAGAGTAAATATTAAAACAAAAAGCACATGTCCTTAGTAAACTTGGATAAATTGTCTACAATTAGATTTAAGTAAGAATAACTGTACCATAATAAAATATAACTATACCACATAAAATACTTCATGACACCAGAACAGGCAAAGGTGGCTTGAAAAAGAACCCTAATGGCTGGCAAGCATTATAATAAATAGATGAACAAGATTACCTCTAACCAGAAAAAGCTTCTCCACAGCCAGTGTAATAATCAAGAGAGTGAAAAGAGGCTGTCTAACGAATGTAAGCAGACAGCCTGTCCCTCTGCCAAGGCCTTAGAATCTAGAATACAGAAGGAGTTCATACAACCTACCTGCAAAATCAAATATGCTGATTTAAGGAAGGACAGAAGATGTCAATAACAGCACCACCATCCAACAGGAAAATGTAAACACAAATCACAACGGTTGCCTTAGTCAGGGTAGTTGAATTGTGTTTTCCTGGTGGCTAGAATGTTGGACAATTCTAAAAATGCTTAGTCATCATTTGTGACGTCATTCTTCCTTTGAGAACTGTCTGCTCATTTCATCATCCATTTCTTGGCTGCAATACTTGGGAGGCTTGAGGGTTTACATTTTGCAGTTCTTTATATATTTTGCATATTGACCCCCTAGGCAAGGACATTACTCCCAATTTTTTTTTTTTTTCTTTTTTTTTTTGAGACAGGGTTTCTCTGTATAGCCCTGGCTGTCCTGGAACTCACTTTGTAGACCAGGCTGGCCTCGAACTCAGAAATCTACCTGCCTCTGCCTCCCCAGTGCTGGGATTCAAGGTGTGCACCACCATGCCCGGGCTCACATTACTCCCATTTTAAAACCTCTCTGTCTCTATGGCCTTTGGAAGAATATTTAGAGGATATAAATATATGATAAGAAAACATAATTACACCACTAGCTAATTAAAAGATATTTCAGGTGATTTTCATGAATTAGTGTAAAAAGCTCTTTAAAAGATCATGTAGTAAGGCTGGGGAGATGAATCAGTGGTTAAACACTGTCTATGTAAGCATGAAGACCAGAGTTCACATCTCAGACTCCCTAAGAACCCGGGACAGGAAGTGCTCCTCTGTAATCCCTACTGTAAGACAGGAAGTGCTCCTCTGTAATCCCTACTGTAAGACAGGAAGCAGAGACAGGAGAATCCCCAGAGGCTCGTCAGCCAGCTAGCCTTGAGTATGCAGAAATAAATACCAATAAGCACCTGTCTCATCTACTCTGCAGAAGGATTTTAACTGTTCAACCCCAAGACAGAATGACTACTATCAAGAAAACAACTGACAACCAATGCTGGTGAGAATGTGGGCAAAGAGAAACCATTTTTCATGGCTGATGGGAGTACAAACTTATGTAGTTGCCTTAGAAACCAGTGAAGCCATTTTTCTTTTTTTTTTAATTTTATTTTATTAGATATTTTCTTTATTTACATTTCAAATGCTATCCCGAAAGTTCCCTATACCCTCTCCCTGCCCTGCTCCCCTATCCACCCACTCCTACTTCTTGGCCCTATCGTTCCCCTGTACTGGGGCATATAAAGTTTGCAAGACCTAGGGCCTCTCTTCCCAATGATGGCTAACTAGGCCATCTTCTGCTAAGCTAAAACTAGAGCTGGCTGTACCATTCCTGGGCATATACCCGATAGACTGTGTGCCTGCTCTAAAGATAAACATGTTCACCACTCGTGTTTACTGAGGTTATATTCACAATAGCTAAGAAATTCATTCAGTCTAGATGTCCACCAACAGATGACTAAGGAAGATGTACAGAGATACAGTGAAATTCTTTTTAACCATAAATAAAAATTAAATCATGACATTTTCAGGAAAACATATGTAACTGGGAAATATTGTAGTAAGTATCACAGACTCAGAAAGACAAACACTGCATTTTTTTCTCTCACATCTGAAATTTAGTGTGTGTGTGTGAGTGTGTGTTGAAAATATAGAGGGACCATGAGAGGGAAAAAAGTTCATAGTGTAGATCTGGGGAAGGGTTATAAGAATAAAACTCAGGGCTGGAGAGATGCCTCAGTGGTTAAGAGCACTGACTGCTCTCCCAGAGGTCCTGCGTTCAATTCCCAGCAACCGCATGGTGGCTCACACCCTTATGTAATGGGATCTGATGCCTTCTTCTGGCATGTCTGAAGACAGCTACAGTATACTCATATATATATAAAATAAATAAATAAATTTTTTTACAAAAAAGAATAAAACTCAGTAGCAGAATATACAGATTGGAAGATGGCTACTGAGGCAGAAGAGGAGAGATAGGCAATAAGCATTGGTACCAGAGGGAAATGGAGGAAGCTAAGCAAAACAAACAAACAAACAAACAAACAAATAAATACTAAAACAAAGCTAGTTACTTTCCATGATAATTTAAAACCCTAGTAATTAAAAAAAAAGTTCTGCAGAAAATGGAGTGAAGACCAAGTTTTTGCACACCATTGATGGGACTATAAATGAGTATTTCCATTGCTAAAACCAATATGGGGGATCCTGGGAAAACTAGAAATAGAACGACAACATGGTCCAGTCATCCTGTTTCTTGTAGATGCAGAAGAAATGGTGTCAGTGTTCTAGCAAGACATTGAAGAGCTATGATTACTATAGCACTCTTCACACAACTATAAGGCAGAAACAACATAAGCACATGTCAACTGGTCAATAGAAGAATTCAATCATATGCACATGTATACACATAGGTACACAAGTATGCTCACACATGCACATATGCATATGCATGTGCATATGTGCACACACACACATTTACATGGACTTTGGAAGGTGTGGACTCAACAACTCTAAAACATTAGGAGGCTGATGGTAAAAGGTGGATAATGGCGTCAGGTAGGAGATGCATAGGAAACCACTTTACCATCTGCATTTTGATCCCCAAGTGCTTCTTAGAAAGAAAGGTGCATGCCTAAAGTCTTAGGCACTGAGTAGGCTGAGGCAAGGAGATGCTGCAAACCAAGGAATTCAATGCTAGTCCAGGCAACATAGTGAGATTCTGTCTCAAATAGCAACAGCAGCAATAATAATAATAATAACACTGCTGTTAAAGAAGGAGGAGGGGGAGGAAGAGGAGAAGGAGGAGTCAGAGGAGGAGAGTAAAGAAGAAAAAATTAAAAGGAAAACTATCATTAACCCAACGATTAATCTCCCTCCTTTGCTATCCTAGGTTTTTTGTTATTCCAGATAATTTGCAAATTGCCCTTTCTAATTCGTTGAAGAATTGAGTTAGAATTTTGATGGGGATTGCATTGAATCTGTAGATTGCTTTTGACAAGGTAACCATTTTTACTCCATTGATCCTGCCAATCCATGAGCATGGGACATCTTTCCATCTTCTGAGA
This sequence comes from Mus musculus, assembly GCF_000001635.26. Lineage (NCBI taxonomy): Eukaryota > Metazoa > Chordata > Mammalia > Rodentia > Muridae > Mus > Mus musculus. Next base: position 5,678,597 of record NC_000076.6, on the reverse strand, counting down.
TCTTCTTTGATTTCTTTCTTCAGAGACTTGAAGATCTAATCATACAGATCTTTCACTTATGGAATTACATGTTTCAGTTGTAAAAAACTGGGGCACCTGAGGAAAGATTGTAAAAATTTCTCAGGAGACAAGAAGAGCATTCCTTTGGGTCCCTGCCCCTGTGTGGCAAAGGAAATCACTGGAGAATGATTGCAAATCAAAGTCCCATAAAGATGGGACTCTGCTCACTAAAGAAGCAGGTAAGACAAAAAACTAACAGGGCAGTCTCTTAGCTGTGGACCTCATTATAGGACACAGCCCCAGTTACAAGAAAAACTTCAAGTTGTGGATTCTGATATTTTAGGCAAACTTAAAAATTATGATTAAAATTGTCAATGTTCCATTGACTGCAGCTTGCAGTTTGATTGCAAATTTAAGATCTTTAATTCACCTATATATTGTAATTAGGATAATTACAAGAATAATCATCTTATGAAAGTGCTAATACAGCTCTCTGTATCTATACAGCCATACAAAGCTCAGAGCAGCTTCAGGGGGCTTGTGGCTTTCTTTTGTTTTGCAAACAGAGCCTAAGAAAGTTCTTTCCTGCTTTCAAGGAGAATTTCTTTTTAGCTAAAAGAACATTGTTGAAGATCTATCCAGATGTTTGAAATAATGCTTAAATTCAGAATTTATAAAAAGTCCATCAGGCTGTAGAATTTATAAAGGCATTACAATCTGGCTTGCCTACTTCATATAAAGTTATTATAGATTTAAAGATTTGTTTTTTCATTTGCATTCTGATAATTGTAAAGGGTTTGCTTCTAGTGAACTGGTGATCACTGGAAAATTTTGCCTCTAGGTATGGCTAATATAGCCATTTCTTACATTATGTAAGAAAAATTTTTATTGTCTCTGCTTCAATACAAGAAGCTAAGAGTTTGAATCTTTCAGTGTATATTGTTTCCTAAGTGGAAAGTATTTTATTAGCTAATGCCTCTAAAGGGAAGTTTACTTCAAATCTCTTCTTTCACACAATGAGCTTTAAAGTTCTGGGGAGTAGTCTTGCTCCATAAGATTCAGAGGCCATATCTATTTTAATATTTAGGGTTTTAGTTATACTAGAAAATTGTGGTACAGAAAATCTAAGAAAGAGAAATTGATTTGCTTCAAAATTTTTATTTTCAAAAGCTTCCAAGAGATGTTAATCAGCTAAGACCTCACCTTAAGCTCACCACAGGGGGTGGGGTGGGGGGGAACAAGCCTTTGTTAGGTTCTATCAAGTGAGATTCAAATTAACTGGTGAGAAACAAAAAGGCTTTACAAAAAGCAGAAGAAACTTCTCTAATCAATTGTTATCAATTATGATCAATGGCAATCAAGTATTAGCTGCTTATTCTAGTTATTGTTATGAGCCCACAGCAATTCTTTGACAGAGAAAACAATCAATTGCTACTCTTATTTATGATCAATCAATCAATAAAATATGCACATGTGACTATTGATAAATTTTCAGACTTTCTAGTTATAACTGCTCTACAAGAGAAAACAACTGAAAGTATAATTAGTCACTGTCTATGTTAATTTTTAAAATAGACTTGGTGTTAGAAATCAGATTAAAACAGATATTGAAACTAGCTATAACAGTCAAGTATTTGAGATGTTTTGTCAACAATTTAATGTTACCCATGTTACTGAGATATTTTATAATTCTTAAAGACAAGGCATTGTAGAACTTTAATAACTATACCTTCTTAAAAAACAAAGAAGGGGAGGAATTATATCACCGGGCTCATTATTTAAATCACATTTTTATTTTTAAAAACTTGACATAATCATGTCTAGGTGAGATGAAAGGGATCCTCTTATTGGCACATGGCATGATCCTGAACAGAAAGTTAATATGGGGAAGAGAGGGAGTGTTTCTGTTTTTTTCCATAGAATGCTGCAGGAGCATTCCAAAATGCTCCAAAATGATTCGTGTGACAGGCTGACCTGTGAGTTCCTGAGTGCCCTGACAGTGGTGACAGGAAAGCTGTATTGAGCGCACAAAGGAGGAGGAGTCGGGGAGTGCAGCCACTTGCAAACAGATGAAGAATCTTCCTATCTCCACCATGGGCTACAGCAAGGAGAGCCAACATGGTATCAACTTGGGGACAACTAAAAAGGCTGACTCGTGAGGCAGAGAGACTGCTACAGAATATTGGACAAGATTTCATCAGAGACACTGTATTTGGCCATTCAGTTCAACTCCCCTATAGCTGTGAAAGCTTGTATACCTTACCTATATGCTATATTGTTAGATAATTTTAAGAGATAAGATCACCAATCTTGGCAAGTCTTTTCATATTCATTGTAATTCTTGTCTATTAACTAATTGTGTAGATCCTAATTTAGATACGGATTTTGCTGCCTGTAGAGTTAGGAAATGATCCTTGGTTTGAGAATTCAGGATTGCAAACTTTAAAAAGATTAAACGAACTTATTAGACCTAAGAGATTTGTTGCAGCTCTGATTTTAGGAATTACTGCTCTTATTGCAATTTTAACTTCTTTTGCATTTATCTACCACAGCCTTAGTTCAGCAACTGCATACCGCCCATTTTGTTTTTGTTTTTTTTTAATATTTTTTATTACATATTTTCCTCTTATTACATTTCCAATGCTATCCCAAAAGTCCCCTATACCCTCTCCCCCACTTCCCTACCCACCCATTCCCATTTTTTTGGCCCTGGCGTTCCCCTGTACTGGGGCATATACAGTTTGTGTGTCCAATGGGCCTCTCTTTCCAGTGATGGCCGACTAGGCCATCTTTTGTTACATATGCAGCTAGAGTCAAGAGCTCCGGGGTACTGGTTAGTTCATAATGTTGTTCCACCTATAGGGTTGCAGACCCCTTTAGCTCCTTGGGTACTTTCTCTAGCTCCTCCATTGGGAGCCCTGTGATCCATCCAATAGCTGACTGTGAGCATCCACTTCTGTGTTTGCTAGGCCCCGGCATAGTCTCACAAGAGACAGCTACATCTGGGTCCTTTCAACAAAATCTTGCTAGTGTATGCAATGGTGTCAGCATTTGGAAGCTGATTATGGGGTGGATCCCTGGATATGGCAGTCTCTAGATGGTCCATCCTTTCGTCTCAGCTCCAAACTTTGTCTCTGTAACTCCTTCCATGGGTGTTTTGTTCCCAGTTCTAAGGAGGGGCATAGTGACCACACTTCAGTCTTCATTCTTCTTGAGTTTCATGTGTTTAGCAAATTGTATCTTATACCTTGGGTATCCTAGGTTTTGGGCTAATATCCACTTATCAGTGAGTACATATTGTGTGAGTTCCTTTGTGAATGTGTTACCTCACTCAGGATGATGCCCTCCAGGTCCATCCATTTCCACCCATTTTGTTAATGATATGCATAAAAAAATTCTGTAGCATTTTCAGAGCTGCATATTGTAGGTAAAAAATTGGAGGCAAAGGTTAACGCCCTAGAAGAAGTAGTGCTGGCAATAAGGCAAGATATCACAAATATTAAGGTTAGGTTAGCTACTAAATGTCATGCTTCATTCCAATACATTTGTGTCACCCCATTACCTTATAATACAACCATTGATTGGAAAAAGACTAAAGCTCATTTACAGGGAGTATGGAGAGATACTGATAGTTCTCATGACTTGGAACAGTTAAAGGCAGAAATTTCAGATATTAGCAAAAGTCATTTGGACACTTGGAACATTAATGAATTGGCCAGAGATTTAAAAAATAACCTAAGTGCATTGAATCCCCTGAATTGGGTTCAATATATAATCCTACTTGCTATTATTATTTGCATTATTTTGTTAGTAATCGTTGTGTTTCCACTCATCTTTAGAGCACTCCTGAGATCTGTAGCTATGACGAGGCAGGACATTCTGGAACTTTGGCTGAAAAATAAAAAAGTAAGGGGGAGAATGCTACGCACACTCCAGTGAAGTTTGCTTGGCAGGCTGAGAGGCCTGGGAGCACTCACAAGGCAAAGGGTTTTATGGAAACTCACCTCCTGGAACTTTGGTGATCTCATAACCCATATACTCATACCATATCCCCACGTTAGTCTGGTGTATGGATCCACATGCTCTCTTTTAGTATTATTTTATTATAAGTGCCTTTTAAGATTGAATTCTGACATAGCTAAGCCTTCACCAGTGTTCCAACGTCCTAGAAAGTCCTTGAGCTGACCACGGGCTTGGAATTCAGTAAGAATGTTGCCTATTCAGTGACATTCAGAATTGCCTCTATTATTACACTATCACTTAGAATAAAAGCCAAGTCACTCCCATATACAGGAATTTACAATGGTTTAGGAAGTAGATCGGGCTGTGGGTTTAGAGTATTGCATTACTCATGAGATGGTTAGCTAGAGTGGAACTCCCTAATTAGAACCATGACTTGGATGTGAAGGCCCTTGCCCTAGGAGTGTAAAGACCTCATACCTGGCTTCTAAGACTATGCCTGACCTTAGATAGAGCTGACTTTGTCTCAGTTGTTTTATTACCCAGTTCCTGCCAGTCTTTATGTTTACATTCCTCTGTTTAGTGTAAGAGTCATTTAGCATCTGGTAACCTCATTTGTACCTTGCTGATGTGTCACTAACTTCCCTATTTTCTTCTGTATAAAAAGTTTGATGCTCAATTTGAAAAATTACATTCAGATTCTACACAACCTCTTGTGTTGCGTCTGTCTGTCATTTGCCAACTCCTTGCCCATCTGCAACTAGAGACCCATTCTAAGCAGACAAAGGGACCCAGAGGGGCTACGGCAGAAGTCAATTTTATTCGATATTAGAATGGCTACTCCAGCTTGTTTCTTCAGACTGTTTGCTTGGAAAATTATTTTCCAGCCTTTCACTTTGAGATAGTATCTGTATTTTTCCCTGAGATGGGTTTACTGTAAGCAGCAAAATGTTGGGCCCATTTTGTGTAGCCAGTTTGTTAGTCTATGTCTTCTTATTGGGGAATTGAGTCCATTGATATTAAGAGATATTAAGGAAAAGTAATTGTTGCTTCCTGTTATGTTTGTTGTTAGAGTTGGGATTCTGTTCTGTGGCTGTCTTCTTTTAGGTTTGTTGAAGGATTACTTTTTTGCTTTTTCTAGGGCATCATTTCCCTCCTTGTGTTGGTGTTTTCCTTTTATTATCCTTTCAAGGGCTCTGTTCGTGGACAGATATTGTGTGAGTTTGGTTTTATCATGGAATACTTTGGTTTCCCCATCTATGGTAATTGATAGTTGTCTTAGTCAGGGTCTCTATTCCTGCACAAACATCATGACCAAGAAGCAACCTGGGGAGGAAAGGGTTTATTCGGCTTACACTTCCATGCTGCTGTTCATCACCAAAGGAAGTCAGGACTGGAACTCAGGCAGGTCAGGAAGCAGGAGCTGATGCAGAGGCCATGGAGGGATGTTCCTTACTAGCTTGCCTCCTCTGGCTTGCTCAGCCTGCTCTCTTATAGAATCCAAGACTGCCAGCCCAGAGATGGTCCCACCCACAAGAGGCCCTTCCCCCTTGATCACTAATTGAGAAAATGCCTTACAGTTGTATCTCATGGAGGCATTTCCTCAACTGAAGCTCCTTTCTCTGTGGTAACTCCAGCTGTGTCAAGTTGACACAAAACTAGCCAGTACAATAATTTTGCTGGGTATAGTAGCCTGAGCTGTCATTTGTGTTCTCTTAATGTCTTTATAACATCTGTTCAAGATCTTCTGTCTTTCATAGTCTGTGGTGAGAAGTCTGGAGTAATTCTAATAGGCCTGCCTTTACATGTTACTTGACCTTTTTCCCTTACTCCTTTTAATATTCTGTCTTTATTTAGTGCATTTGTTGTTCTGATTATTATGTGTCCGGAGGAATTTCTTTTCTGGTCCAGTCTATTTGGAGTTCTGTAGGCTTCTTTTATGTTCATAGGCATCTCTTTCTTTAGGTATGGGAAGTTTTCTTCTATAATTTTGTTGAAGATATTTGCTGGCACTTTAAGTTGAAAATCTTCATTCTCATCTACTCCTATTATCTGTAGGTTTGGTCTTCTCATTGTGTGCTGGATTTCCTGGATGTTTTGAGTTAGGATCTTTTTGCATTTTGCATTTTCTTTGATTGTTGTGTCCATGTTCCCTATGGGATCTTCTGCACCTGAGATTCTCTCTTCCATCTTTTGTATTCTGTTGCTGATGCTTGCATCTATGGTCCTGATTTTTTCCCTAGGGTTTCTATCTCCAGAGTTGTCTCCCTTTGGGTTTTGTTCATTGTTTCTACTTCCATTTTTAGATCCTGGATGGTTTTGTTCAATTCCATCTCCTGTTTGGTAGTGGTTTCTTGTAACTCTCTAAGGGATTTTTGTGTTTACCTGTATTTTAAAGGCTTCTATCTGTTTACCTGTGTTTTTCTGTATTTCCTTCTTAAGGTCCTCCATCATCATCATGAGAAATGACTTTAGATCCATGTCCTGCTTTTCTGGTGTGATTGTGTATCCAGGACTTGCTATGATGGCAGAGTTTGGTTATGATGATGCCAAGTAATCTTGGTTTCTGTTGCTTCTGTTCTTATGCTTGCCTCCTGCCATGTGATTATCTCAAGTGCTTGCTGCCCTCAATATATCTGAGTGGAGCCTGTCTTTCCTATAATCTTAGTTGATTCAGGACTCCACAGAGTCCAGATTTCTCTGTGATCCTTTGATTGTGGGCTCCTGTGAACCTGAGATTCTGGGTGTTTCAGAGATTTGGCAGTCAAGCTTCCTCTGAGATCTTGAAATACTGGTGTGACCCAGCTCCTGTTATGCTGGGATCCTGTTGTCCTAAGATCCTGGGCGTGTTACAGTGCCTGGGTGGAGGTGTCTGGTCTGGTCTGTTCGAAACCAAGGTAAACCAGAACTGATCAAAAGGAACCTGAGCCTCTGGTTAGGAAGGGCTCTGATGTCCTTGTTCCTGCTGTCACAGACCAGTCACAGTTGGACTGGAACAGATGTTGTGTTCCACTCACCAGTGATCCTAAGATCACATGGAGAGTCCTCTAGCGACCGTGGGGTTGTTCACTGGCTCAGTACCCTAGGTGACTGGAAGGGACGTGTGCCCCTCTATTAACTTTTTCATATCCAGCATCTTGCATGTTTTAGAGTCTGTGCACAATCAGAGACACCTCAACCATAATAATAAATGTGTTATTATATAAAATAAAACCAAAGTTAGTTTCAAAGAATTATTGGATGATCCTTGACTGGCATGAATTCACTGAGTGGAAAGAACAAAGGTAGAAATTATGGGGACACAGAGTCAATTGACTGGGTGAAGTCAGCATAAAGGAACTCGAAGTTAAGCAGCCTTCATTTATACATGATAAACAACCTTCACAAGTATGCTGCAGTCTCAGGACCACATCTCTCTCTCATTGAGAATTTTCACTTTCTCTGTCTCTTTGTCTCTCTCTTAATTAATTAATTAATTAATCAATCAAATCTACATACCCCTCCCTTCTCTCCTTCCAGTCCCTCCCTCTTTCCTCCCCTCTCCCCTATTCCCACTCCCTTTTTTCTCAGAGGAGAGGAGACCTCCCATAGATATTAATCCACCTTGGCAGACCAAGTTGTAGCAGGCCTGGGTACATCTTCTTCGGTTGAGGCTAGACAAGGCTATCCAGTTAGGGGAAGGTGATCTAAAAGTAGGCAACTCAGTCAGAGACAGCCTCTGCTCCTTCTGCTAGGGGTCCCACACAAAGACCAAGCTGTGAATCTGTTACATATGTCTAGGGGGTCTAGGTCATCCCATGCCTGCTACCTAGTTGGTGGTTCAGACTCAAAGAGTCACTTTGGGCCCAGGCTAGTTAATTCTGTAGGTTTTATTATAGTGTCCTTGACCCCTATGGCTCCTTCGATCCTTTCTTTCCTCTTTCACAGGATTCACTAAGCTTCAGCTAATGCAAGGCTGTGGTCTCTGTGTTTCCATCAGCATCTGACAATTATGCTAGATTCCTATCTGCACACATAGCACAATATGGATAATAGTATCAGGGGTGGGATCTCTCTCATAACATGGGACTCAAGTTGGGCCAGTCATTGGTTGGTCATTCCCTCACTTTCAGCTCCAGTTTTATCACTGCACCTCTTAAAGGCAGAAAAAAAATGTGGGTTGAAGGTTTTGTCCCTGCCTTGGTATACCATCTCTCCATTGGAAGTCTTGCCTGTTTACAGGAGGTGACTGTTTCATGTTTCATATCTTCTATTGCTAGGAGTCTTAGCTAGGGTCACCTTCATGGTTTCTGGGAGTTTTCATTGTTCTGGATTTCTAGCTTGTCTCAGAGTTATACTCCACCTTTGATTCCAGCTCTCCCTCTCCCTCTCCCCTCTCTCTCCCACAATACACCCACACTTGATCCTTCCTATTCCCCTCCTCATCCCCTCTCCCATCCAGTTCCATCCCTCTATCCACCCCAGATGTCTGTTATATTTTCCTCTAGCAGCTGTTGCTGTTCTGCTCAGGAAGTTGTCTCCCACACCAATGCAGTCAAGGCTATTGCCCACTTTTTCTTCTATTAGATTTAGTATATCTAGTCTTATGTTGAAGTCTTTGATCCACTTGGATTTATGTTTTGTGCAGGGTGATAGATACGGATCTATTTTCATTCTACGGGCAAACATCAAGTTTGACCAGTATCATTTGTTGAAGATGCTTTTTTGTTACACTGTATGGTTTTTGGCTTCTTCTTCTTCTTCTTCTTCTTCTTCTTCTTCTTCTTCTTCTTCTTCTTCTTCTTCTTCTTCTTCTTCTCCTTCTCCTTCTCCTTCTCCTTCTCCTTCTCCTTCTCCTTCTCCTTCTCCTTCTCCTTCTCCTTCTCCTTTTTAAATTCTAATGTCTATATGTATTTGGATTTACACCTGGGTCTTTTATTAGATTCCATTGATCAACTTGTCTATTTTCATGCCAATACCATAAGGTTTTTATTCCTATTACTCTGTAGGACAACTTATGATCAGGGATAGTGATACTTCCAGAAATTCTTTTCTTGTGCTGAATTGTTTTAGCTATCCTGGGCTTTTTGTTTTCTTCATATGAATTTGAGATTGTTCTTTTAAGGTCTGTAAAGAACTGTATTAGAATTTTGATGGGAATTGCATTGAATCTGTTCTTTGTAAGATGGCCATTTTTACTATGTTGATCCCACTGATACAGGAACATGGTGGATCTTTCTATTTTCTGAGCATGCACCTTCTAGGAAAGATGCACTTCTTGGTTGAGAGTCGGGGATCTGTTTCTCTACAGCCTCATATCAAAGTAGGTGTTGTGTCCGGCCAGCAGATCACAGGTCTGGGTTCGAGCCTGGAAAGGCATTTTGGAAACCTGGAAGAGAAGAGGGACTAAGCGACGAGAGAAAGAAATGTAGCTAAGTCAAAGCAGATTCTGATCAAAGCTCATTTTTTTTTTATTTCCGTCACTCAGTTATGAAGGAGGGGAAGGGACCCGATTCCCGCCAAATAATCATGGAGTAAGGTTGCAGGTGAACACGTGATGGCTTCGGAACGGCAAAGTGGCGGGGCTCCAGCAGTGGACATGGCAGAACGATTGAGGGCAAGCTCTATCCAGGTGTAAACAGTGGAACCATTAAGGCTGGGGGAGGGGAGGCTACATCTTCTCCCTGTTGTTAATAAAAATAAAAATAAAAAAAAGAAAAGGCTGGCCTGAGGCAAAAAATTTATCTATGCTCAATAGTTCTGCCTGAATTCTTAGGGCTAAAGAAAAAACCTGTCTCCATGGGATTCCCTAACTTTTCTTATGGTAAACCGTATCTGGATAAGACTGTCCTTTCTGCCCTAGTAAACAACTAACAGAAAAGCCCTGAGTAGTAGGCTCTGACTTTATAATGCTAATTAGTACTGAATAGGTAACTTCCTAGTTGAATTTTAAGTAGGGCGTTGGATCCCTGGCGAAGTTTGACTGCACAAATTTGAAATGCACTTTATTAAGAATAACACTGCGTTGATATTCCTCTGCATTATTGGATGACAGGTGGGAAACCGGGAGGAGGGGTATGACCGGCTCCATAGTACAAGGCCAATTGGCTTTTTTAGGGTGGGAGGCTGTGAAGGGCTTGCCCTTCTGACAGTAGGGTCTCCAACCTCTCTCTCCCCCATAAATTAAGTTTAATAAGGCCACGTTTAACTGAGGTGATCAAGTGATTTTCTCATCCGTAGATGAGTGGGCTTTTAACCTTGGCTTGGGTGGACATTGACCCTATTCCTCCCGTGGGTGCTGTCACGACCCACACCTGTGGCTCTTGGTATCTTTTGGGAAGGGGAGGCAGAGCCTTAGATATTTTTGGTTTTTAGCTGGGAATAGATACCAACCTCCATTCAAAACGGGTATATCACACAGGGAACTCAGAACTGGTCAAGCTGAACCTCCCCCTGCAGTAGTTCTCTGCACCAAGTGGTACCCGTACTGTATTCGTATGATCACGAACCAGTATGCACAATTCTGAGTATTGTGCAGCTCCTAAAGGAGAATTGTCAACCTCAGATTTAGCAAGGCCTAGACAAGAATTATGTCATTAGTAACACCACGATTTGTGACTGAAATAGGAGCTGGAAGTCATCCTCCTCATCTCTGTTATTCCCACAGCCTGAGGAACTAATGGGACCTTGCAGTAACAGCAAGGGTGAAAAGCCAGAGGCCAGCTAAAGGACTAAGCCCGTCTATCAAAATAAAAACCAATCTCTTTTAATATTTGAAATATCTACTTTTCTAGCCCTCTTGGTAAGCCTAAATTTCAATTTAGACCGAAGGCCATGTGCTGGAATGTCCTTGGAATAAAGATAACAGTTGCCACCTGTGTGCTCTTGGGGGGCAGGGGATGCACGCCCTCTGGTCCGGCTGGAGGATGTTGATTAACCTGCTTGAAAAACACAAGATCTAGACAATGAGAAAGTAGGAAAGCAGATCTTCTTTTGGGGAAGTCCAGGTACTTTATTTAAATGCAAATAGTAAAGCTAAGACTAATTTCCGGCCTCCTGTGGGGGAGTTGGCTTAGAGAGTAGCAGGAAAACAGCTTTTCTGGGAGCCTGAGTCCCCAGCTGAATTTAAGCAAAAGAGGAATTTTAGTCCTCAAGGTGATACTTATAAGAAGATTCAGAATCTGTGTTCATCTGACAAATTAATCTCTCTGGTAGCCACCGCGCTCCATCTTCATCTCGTGAAAAAACACAAACTGAGCCCCTTCCCCAGATTAGAACCGGATCTGGACCCTTCTATTCGTTACTCAGCAGGTCCTTCCATTTTACCAATGCATAAGAACTAGAAGTAACTGGATGCCAGTGGCGATCTGCTGCAGACTGACCCATAATATCAGTTTACAAAAAATTTAGAACAAATAAAGTAAAGGCAAGATGAGCCTTTGGTGACCTTGGGGAATATAGCTGCCCCTGTTCTGTTTTAAAAAGCCAATTCTTTAAGGTATGATGAAGCACATTCAACTATTCTTTGTCCCATGGGGTTATAAGGAATTTCGGTTTTATGTTTGATACCGAATTCCTTACAGAATGAAATAAAATTTTTACTACAGTAGGATGACCTGTTATCTGTCTTAATAAGTTTAGGCAATCCTATGGCATTAAATGCTTGCAGGCAATGATCAATTACATTTTTAGAAGCCTCTCCTGTATGCAGAGAAGGGATCTTGACGGCGTATTGAAGTTAAATGTACCACAGGTCTCAAATAAGGGTACTGATTGTACAACATATAAACTGTCAGTAAAGATATTAAAAGCCTCATGTACAGACTGAAAAACCTTTAGTACTGCTATTAATTTGGCTAGCTGAGCCAAAAGGCCAGGAGTCTCTATGATAACTTGTTGATTATTAATAAGATATCTAGCTCGCCCTTTAGAGGAGCCATCAGTAAAAATCAATAGAGCATTATATAAAGGCTGTAAGGAAGTCATTTTAGGAAATATCACATCATGTACATTTAAAAATTTTATTAACCTATCTTGGGGATAATGGCTGTCTATAGTTCCCTTAAAAGGCTGAACAATGATATCTGGCTCTTTGCCAAAATAAGTTAATGTCTGCCTTCTTCCAGTGATCATCATCTGTGCCACTGCTTTGTGATATGGCAAGATATTACATTTAGGAGAAATCTTTGAGTGTATCCACATTATAGGAAATTTTTGCTATAGCAGTTCCACAGGCACATGAGTCGTATTAAAAATTAACAGATGCAGGGGCAAGGAGTAATCTATATAAGTGACAAATTGCTCTTCAACAGCTTTTTCCACTACCTGTAAGGTCAGCAATCCTTCTGAGGTTAGGGATCTAGGGGAAGTGGGGGATGTGCTCTGAATTAACTTTGCTAGGTAATTTAGAATATAGGAATCTCTAATATTGGACTGAATATTAGGCCAGTCTAAGATTGAGTTAGAATGACTGGTCACACTGAAGAAAAGAGAAAAATCATTATGACTCTATTAAATGACTAATTTTACTAAGTCAGTATATACAGTCTCTGATGTACTATTGCCATAAAGTTAAAAGTCTAGAAGCTAGTCTAAACTGGAAAAATAGCAAGCAAGGATGGATCTAAAACATGAATTTAATTTAGTTTTTTAGTCATTTCAATCAGGACACTGAGTCAACTTACCTGCCAGCTCATCACACGAATTAACTAATATGCTTCTGCAGTGTTCTGTGGAGAGAACCTGTTTTTCCCTTTCCTAATAAGGTAGCTGTTTTAGGATCAATCTATAAGCCAATAAGTAGATCCTTTTAAGATACTATAAAGCATTTATTAAATTCTTGACATTTAAATCTCAAATTTTGAAAATAAAGGTATGATTTAAATAGTGTGCATGGGAATGCACTAAATAGTATGTACGGGGATACAATTTCTTTCTTTTTATTCTTTTAAGAAGTTAAAGTTTTAAAATTTCACAATATCTAATCTTTTGAATTAATAACTTGTTGACAAAATATTTTAAATACTTGGCTGTAAAGGGGCAGTAACTAATTACACTTTCAATCATTTTTCTTTTTTTTTTTTTTTAAAGATTTATTTATTTATTATATGTAAGTACACTGTAGCTGTCTTCAGACATTCCAGAAGAGGGAGTCAGATCTCATTACAGATGGTTGTGAGCCACCATGTGGTTGCTGGGATTTGAACTCTGGACCTTCGGAAGAGCAGTCGGGTGCTCTTACCCACTGAGCCATCTCACCAGCCCTCAATCATTTTTCTTAAGGAGTGGTTGTAACTAGAAAGCTTGAAAAGTTATTAAGAGTCACATGTGCATAATTTATTTATTTATTAACTAGAAATATGCATAAGCAATTGTAAATTTGAGAATTAATAGTATCTGAGGGACGAACATTCCTAAGCAATTATGAGCTCAGAGATATAGCATTGACTATTAATATACAAATTAAGGTTTGATTGTTCAGCATTTTAAAACACCATCTACAGCACACAACTAGATTATTTGTGCTGGAACAGGGGAAACTGGGTATCTTAAGACTTCGCCCCACAGCAGCTAGTTGGGCCCACGTGGGCCAATGATCGGCTGGGAGGATGAGAAAAATGACTTTACAATAATGTTTTTTTCTGGCCAAAGAATTGTTTTGGGCACAACTGATATTTAATTACCAATGAATGTAATTAATAACAATTATAAAAGCTTTATTTTTTTGTAAAACCTTTTGTAGTAAACTAAAACCCTAAGTAATAAAAAGATATTGTCTCTGAATCTTTTGGGTGAGAGCAAGGATTTAAAGTAAACTTCCCTTGAGAAGCATTAGTTAATAAAATACTTTCCACTTAGGAGACAATATACACTGAAAGATTAAAACTCTTGGCTTCTTGTATAGAAGCAGAAACAACAAAAATTTTTCTTACATAATGTAAAGTTACATTAGCCATACCTAGAGGCAAAATTTTCTAGTGATTACCAGTTCACTAGAAGCAAAACTCTTTGAATTTAAGCATTATTCTAAACATCCGAATAGATCTGCAACACTGTTAAAAAGAAATTTTTTTTGAACACAGGGAAAAACTTTCTCAGGCACTGTTTGCAAAACACAAGAATGCCACAAACTGCTCTGGGGCTGCCCAGAGCCCTACATTGACTCAAATGTAAAATATTTTTTAATCTGGGCATCTTGGTCCTCCTGTAATAAGGACCGATTCTAGAGGAACAATTTAATAACTGTCTACGCCTCTAATTTTTGATACTTTTTTAAAAGATGACTTACAGTTAAAACGTTCTTCACAACTTTAGTGTTGTGAAAAAATTGCCCATACTGCAGTTTCCTGCCAGGCAGCAACTATAGCCAAACTGATTGTTTGAGGGTCTAATCTATGCACAAAGACAAACATAACTAGATAACTCTGTCACAGTTTTGTATGAAGTGAGTTGTATTAGCGCTCTCATAAGATGATTACTCTTGTAATAATCTTAATTAACAATATATGGGTGAGTAGAAAATCTTAAATTTGCAATCAAACTGCAAGCTGCAGTCAATGGAACACTGGCAGTTTTAACCATAATTTTTAAGTTTCTTGTGCAAGGTTAGGATAATATCTACAACCTTGGGAAAGCAAAACCTAAGTTTAAAACAATGTATCATCTTTAAAATCAATATTAGAAGCATTACCATCATATTATGAAGTTTGGCTGCCAATTAATACCTATGAATAACTATTAAAGCAAGCTTTAATGCTTTAATAAAGAGGCATTGCTTTAAATCTTATCTTAAATTTTACTATTTAGGATAGGAAACACATTAATTATTATCTAAACTAGAAATATCTTTAGAGACCCAGCCTCTTGGCCTGTCTTATGCCACGTGTCGGAAGGACTCTAAACTTGAGTTATCAAATTTAACACTAACCATCTGTAGCAATGTAACAATTATTAATCTTAACCAACAACTTATGAGCTGAATGTGAAAACATGCAGAGCACATTATCAATAAAAAAGAACCAAATGAAGCAGTTACATTTAGACCAATCAGAGAATATTAATTTTTGTAGCTACAATCATAGAATAAAAGGCACTTTACCATTTGTCAAACACATTAGTCACGAACCATTTATCAGCTTTTTACCCCGAAACTAAGAGGTTGTGCACTCGCCCTTTTTTCCTAAAACGAACAGTTTTTCCAGCAGTTACCCTCCTGCCATGTGTTTGTTTCCTGGATGAAGCAAGTGGCAGCTCTCGGCTTTGCAGATAAAGTTTTTTTATACCATCTTTATTATCCAACATAAAACATAGAACATTCATTCATACAGACTGGACACGAACATACATGAATTGAACACGAGAACAGATTGGTGCACCAGACATTAGACAAGACACAAAAGGGGACAGAGTACTCCTGCTATAAGGCCCAGAGAGAACAAAGCATGGCACTCCTGAAATTTCTCTCTGCTTTTTGGGACATTTTCCTCCCTCATGATGCAGTTTTTTTTTTTTTTTTTTTTTTTTTTTTTTTTTTAACTGCGGCAATCTGCCTGATTATTAATTTCCTTTTAATAAACCCTTTCTTTTCTCACGCCTAAAAATGTAGCTTCTGAGAGCCACGGCCTACCACCTGTTACAGTACCCAGCTCCTGTTAAGCTTCACTGCTGAACCTAAGTGAACCAGCGCTCGGGTTTAACGCTGTTTCAACTTAGCCCATACCGACCTTCTCCGGTATGAATTTCCTTTATCCTTTAATTATTTTCTTCTTCTATGGAGCTCCAAACCAGCAGTGCCTCTTCCAAAAATCCTTTGCCATTTCTCAGTCCCGCATTGGTTCGCCAAATGTTGTGTCGGGCCAGCAGATCACAGCCTGGGTTCTAGCCTGAAAAGGCATTTTGGAAACCTGGAAGAGAAGAGGGACTAGGCGACGAGAGAAAGAAATGTAGCTAAGTCAAAGCAGATTCTGATCAAAGCTCAATTTTTTATTTCCGACACTCAGTTATGAAGGAGGGGGAGGGACCCAATTCCCGCCAAATAATCTTGGAGTAAGGTTGCAGGTGAACACGTGATGGCTTCGGAACAGCAAAGTGGCGGGGGTCCAGCAGTGGGCGTGGCAGAATGATTGAGGGCAAGCTCCATCCAGGTGTAAACAGTGGAACCATTAAGGTTGGGGGAGGGGAGGCTACAAGCAGGTACCAGGCAAGATCAACTGCTTCTTTCCTATGCAGCAGGGAGCATGTTTCCAGATGAACGGACAAAGGTAAATTCTTTCATAAAGTTTGGCTTGATTTTCTCATTAATTCATCTCACATGTTCTACCCGGAATTCTTGACAAAAACTTACTACATATTAGATAGCTTTATTTTTTATTTGCAAGCATAATTTTAAATTTTCATATGCCAAGTATAGCAGCAAGAAAATGAAATGTGCTCAGTGTGCCTGTTCTTTGTTCTAGGTTTTGACACGGAGATCCAAGCTGCTGATCTGAAGTAGGAATGATAAATTTGTTTCTTACTGGGCCTGAAGAATTAATGTTAGGGAAGGAAGCTCCTTAAAGCTTTATAAACACCAAGTCAGCGATATAGGCAGATGCTTCTCCCTTTAGAATCCTACAGAAAATTGGAGGCATGCACACATTAAGACTGATAGTTATGTCTGAATCATCTAAGTCTAAAACTAGCTAATGCCATGTATGGCAATAATTTTTTTGAATGTAGATATTTTTAACACCTCAAATATTAGCACCTTTGACACATGAACCATATTTCTTAAATACAGGGAAGACTTCTTAACTTTTTTCTTTTCTACAAAACATTGGTTTTGCTTTCTTCTTTTGGCTAATATCTACTTATTAGTGAGTACATATCATGCATGTTATTCTGAGTCTGAGTTACCTCACTCAGGATGATATATTCTAGATCCACCCATTTGCCTGCAAATCTCAGGATGTCCTCATTCTTTACAGCTGAGTAGTATTCCACTCTGTAAATGAACCACATTTTCTGTATCCATTCTTCTGTCATGGGACATCTAGGCTGTTTCCAGCTTCTGGGTATCACAAATAAGGCTGCTATAAACATAGTGGAACATGTGCCCCTGTGGCATGGTGGGGTCTTCTGGGTATATTAACAAGAGTGGTATAGCTGGGTCTTCAGGTAGATCTACCTCCAATTTTCTGAGGAACCTCCAGATTGATTTCCAGAGTGGTTGTACCAGTTTGGAATCTCACCAGAAATGGAGGAGTGTTCCTCTTCCTCCACATCTTCTCCAACGTGTATTGTCACCTAAGCTTTTGATCATAGCCATTCTGATTGGTGTAAGGTGAAATCTCAGGGTCACTTGCATTTCTCTGATCACTAAGGACTTTGAACATTTCCTTAGGTGCTTCTCAGCCATTTGAGATTCCTCAGTTGTGAATTCTTGGTTTAGTTCTACACCCTATTTTTGATTGGGTTGTTTGGTGTTTTGGTTATTAACTTCTTGAGTTCTTTATATATTTTGGATATTAGCCCTCTATCCGATGTGGCGTTAGAGAATTTTTTTTCCCAATCTGTATGTAGGTTGCCTATTTGTATAATTGTCTATGTCCTTTGCCTTACAGAAGCTTTCCAGTTTTATGAGGTCCCATTTATCAATTCTTTATTTTAGAGCATGAGCCATTGGAGTTATGATTAGGAAATTTCCCCCTGTGCCAATGCATTCAAGGCTCTTTCCGACTTTCTCTTCTATTAGATGCAGTGTATCTGGTTTTATGTTGAGATACTTGATCCACTTGGACTTGAGCTTTGTACAAGGTGACAAATATGGATCTATTGTCATTCTTCCTCATACAGACAGCCAGTTAGACCAGCACCATTTACTGAAGATGCTTCCTTTTTTTCCATTGTATATTTTTGGTGTCTTGTCAAAGATCAACTGTGGGGAGGGAGAGAGGGACCTGGGAGGGAAAGTGGATTGGGAGGAGGGAGGGGATAGGGGAACCTGATCTGCTGTTGGGTGAGGGAGAAGGAATGAAGCCCTGAGGGCCAGTAGAAATAGTGGAAACAGGTAACCTCAGGAGATAGCAAGTTGGGGGAACCCTCCAGAGTTCACCAGAGAACCTGGGAGGTGAGCGATTCCCAGGACTCACAGGTAGGGACCTTAAATTAATTGCTTGACAGTAGAGAGAGGAACTTATATAGCCCACCTCCAGCAGGAAGACAAGGTGTCAAGTGAGGGATGGGGTTGCCACACCACAGTCACAACTCTGACCTTTAATTGTTCCTGTCTGAAAGAATTTCAGGGATGGAAGTGGAAAGAAGCTCAGGGAAGGAAATGTCCAGTGACAGGCCCTGTGTCTGTGATATGATATGGAGTCTCGCCAGCAAGGACACACACACAGGACATACACGGGTTCTTCTGCAGCATAGCTTTAATGCATCTCGAGAGAAAGATCATCAGCTTCTGGGGGAGGAGGCCCAGAACACAGGAAACTCGGTTCTTAAATAGGCCACAAGAGGGGTTGGAGACGTATTTTACCCTGACTGGCTGCTCACTATCAGCCCAGATGACACCAGATGACGCCATGGGACAGGCAGGGCACAAGGAATGGAAAAATACCCCAGCACATACGCAGACTATTTGTTTACCAGTTAGAACACCAGATATCAGCGCCATCTTGTAATGGCGATTGCAAGGACGGCTCCTCACAAGGCCCAAAGTGGGATCCAGCTCAAGGGGAGTTCCCAGGGCCTGACACTATTTCTGGGGCTGTGAAGCACTCACAAAAAGGGACCTAACATCACTGCACTCCAGAAGACCCAATAAGCAGCTGAAAGACACAGACTCAGATATGTGTACCCAACCAATGGACAGAAGCAGGTGACCCGTGTTGTTGAATTAGAGAAGACTGAAAGAAGCTAAGGAGAAGGGTGACTCTATAGGAGGACCAGCAGTCTCAATTAATCTGGAACCCCTGAGATCACTCATTTCACTGGACCAAAGAACAGGCAGCATACAGCAGCTGACATGAGGTCCCACCACATGTACATTAGAGGACTGTCTGTGTTCATTAAGAGATGATGCACCTGACCCTCAAGAGACTGGAAGCCCCAGAGAGCTTGGAGGCAAGGTGTGGTGTGGGTTGGGGACATCCATGTGGAGACAGGGGATAGGTAGGGAGGGGGAGAGGCAGAGATATGGGCTGTGGAACAGTCGGAAGGTGGACGGGAGAGGGGAATAAAATATCGAATGTAAAAAAAAAAAAATTAGAGCAATGGCTAGAATGACAACATAAAGGCATTCAAAGTGACCTTGAACTAAATGGTCCCTATGATTCATGGAAATCTTGATGAAACTGCCACTACTCTTTTTTTTTAAATATTTTTTATTAGGTATTTTCCTCATTTACATTTCAAAGGCTATACCAAAAGTCCCTCATACCCTCCCCCCCACTCCTCTGCCCACCCACTCCCACTTTATATGCCCACAGGCCCTGGAGTTCCCTGTACCGGGGCATATAAAGTTTGCATGTCCAATGGGCCTCTCTTTCCAGTGATGGCCGACTAGGCCATCTTTTGATACATATGCAGATAGAGTCAAGAGCTCCTGGGTGCTGGTTAGTTAATAATGTTGTTCCACCTATAGGGTTACAAATCCCTTTAGCTCCTCCATTGGGGGCCCTGTGATCCATCTAATAGCTGACTGTAAGCATTCACTTATGTGTTTGCTAGGGCCCGGCCTAGTCTCACGAGACACAGCTATAACAGGGTCCTTTCAGCAAAATCTTGCTAGTGTATGCAATGGTGTCAGTGTTTGGAGGCTGATTATAGGATGGATCCCCGAGTATGGGAGTCTCTAGATGGTCCATCCTTTTGTCTCAGCTCCAAACTTTGTCTCTGTAACTCCTTCCATGGGTGTTTTGTTCCCAATTCTAAGAAGGAGCAAAGTGTCCACACTTTGGTCTTCATTCTTCTTGAGTTTCATGTGTTTTGCAAATTGTATCTTGTATCTTGGGTATTCTAAGTTTCTGGGCTAATATCCACTTATCAGTGAGTACATATCATGTGAGTTCTTTTGTGATTGGGTTACCTCACTCAGGATAATGATCTCCAGGTCCAACCATTTGCATAGGAATTTCATAAATTCATTCTTTTTAATAGCTGAGGAGTACTCCATTGTGTAAATGTACCACAATTTTTGTATCCATTCCTCTGTTGAGGGGCATCTGGGTTCTTTCCAGCTTCTGGCTATTATAAATAAGGCTGCTATGAACATAGTGGAGCATGTTTCTTTCTTACTAGTTGGGACATCTTCTGGATATATGCCCAGGAGAGGAATTATGGGATCCTCCGGTAGTACCATGTCCAATTTTCTGAGAAACCGCCAGACTGACTTCCAGAGCGGTTGTACAAGCTTGCAATCCCACCAACAATGGAGGAGTGTTCCTCTTTCTCCACATCCTCACCAGCATCTGCTGTCACCTGAATTTTTGATCTTAGCCATTCTGACTGCTGTGAGATGGAATCTCAGTGTTGTTTTGATTTGCATTTCCCTGATGATTAAGGATGCTGAACATTTTTTCAGGTGTTTCTCAGCCATTCAGTATTCATCAGGTGAGAATTCTTAGTTTAGCTCTGAGCCCCATTTTTAATGGGGTTATTTGATTTTCTGGAGTCCACCTTCTTGATTTCTTTATATATATTGGATATTAATCCCATATATGATTTAAGATAGGTAAAGATCCTTTCCCAATCTGTTGGTGGCCTTTTTGTCTTATTGACGGTGTCTTTTGCCTTACAGAAGCTTTGCAGTTTCATGAGGTCCCATTTGTCAATTCTCAATCTTACAGCACAAGCCATTGCTGTTCTATTCAGGAATTTTTCCCCTGTGCCCATATCTTCGAGGCTTTTCCCCACTTTCTCCTCTATAAGTTGCAGTGTCTCTGGTTTTATGTGGAGCTCCTTGATCCACTTAGATTTGACCTTAGTACAAGGAGATAGGAATGGATCAATTCACATTCTTCTACATGATAACCACCAGTTGTGCCAGCACCATTTGTTGAAAATTCTGTCTTTTTTTCCACTGAATGTTTTTAGCTCCCTTGTCGAAGATCAATTGACCATAGGTGTGTGGGTTCATTTCTGGGTCTTCAATTCTATTCCATTGGTCTACTTTTTTGTCGTTATACCAGTACCATGCAGTTTTTATCACAATTGCTATGTAGTAAAGCTTTAGGTTAGGCATGGTGATTCCACCAGAGGTTCTTTTATCCTTGACAAGAGTTTTTGCTATCCTAGGTTTTTTGTTATTCCAGATGAATTTGCAGATTTTTCTTTCTAATTCGTTGAAGAATTGAGTTGGAATTTTGATGGGGATTGCATTGAATCTGTAGATTGCTTTTGGCAAGATAGCCATTTTTACACTGTTGATCCTGCCAATCCATGAGCATGGGAAATCTTTCCATCTTCTGAGATCTTCTTTAATTTTTTTCTTCAGAAACTTGAAGTTCTTATCATTCAGATCTTTCACTTCCTTAGTTAGAGTCACACCAAGGTATTTTATATTATTTGTGACTATTGAGAAGGGTGTTGTTTCCCTAATTTCTTTCTCAGCCTGTTTATTCTTTGTGTAGAGAAAGGCCATTGACTTGTTTGAGTTAATTTTATATCTAGCTACTTCACTGAAGCTGTTTATCAGGTTTAGGAGTTCTCTGGTGGGATTTTTAGAGTCACTTATATATACTATCATATCATATGCAAAAAGTGATATTTTGACTTCTTCTTTTCCAATTTGTATCCCCTTGATCTCCTTTTGTTGTCGAATTGCTCTGGCTAGGACTTCAAGTACAATGTTGAATAGGTAGGGAGAAAGTGGGCAGCCTTGTCTAGTCCCTGATTTTAGTGGGATTGATTCCAGCTTCTCACCATTTACTTTGATGTTGGCTACTGGTTTGTTGTAGACTGTTTTTATCATGTTTAGGTATGGGCCTTGAATTCCTGATCTTTCCAAGACTTTTATCATGAATGGGTGTTGGATTTTGTCAAATGCTTTCTCTGCATCTAACGAGATGATCATGTGGTTTTTGTCTTTGAGTTTGTTTATATAATGTATTATGTTGATGGATTTCCGTATATTGAACCATCCCTGCGTCCCTGGGATGAAACCTACTTGGTCAGGATGGATGATTGTTTTAATGTGTTCTTGGATTTGGTTAGCGAGAATTTTATTGAGTATTTTTGCATTGATATTCATAAGGGAAATTGGTCTGAAGTTCTCTATCTTTGTTAGATCTTTCTGTGGTTTAGGTATCAGAGTAATTGTGGCTTCATAGAATAAGTTGGGAAGAGTAACTTCTACTTCTATTTTATGGAATAGTTTGTGCAGAACTGGAATTAGATCTTCTTTGAAGGTATGATACAACTCTGCACTAAACCCATGTGGTCCTGGGCTTTTTTTGGTTGGGAGACTATTAATGACTGCTTCTATTTCTTTAGGGAATGTGGGACTGTTTAGATCATTAACTTGTTCCTGATTTAACTTTGGTACCTGGAATTTGTCTAGAAATTTGTCCATTTTGTCCAGGTTTTCCTGTTTAGTGTAGTATAGCCTTTTGTAGAAGGATCTGATGGTGTTTTGGATTTCTTCAGGATCTGTTGTTATGTCTCCCTTTTCATTTCTGATTTTGTTAATTAGGTTGCTGTCCCTGTGCCCTCTCGTGAGTCTGGCTAAAGGTTTATCTATCTTGTTGATTTTTCTCAAAGAACCGGATCCTCGTTTGGTTGATTCTTTGAATAGTTCTTCTTGTTTCCACTTGGTTGATTTTGCTCCTGAGTTTGATTATTTCCTGTGGTCTACTTCTCTTGGGTGAATTTGCTTCCTTTTTTTTCTAGAGCTTTTAGGTGTGTTGCCAAGCTGCTAATGTGTGCTCTCTCTAGTTTCTTTTGGAGGCACTCAGAGCTATGAGTTCCCCTCTTAGAAATGCTTTCATTGTGTTTCATAAGTTTGGGTATGTTGTGGCTTCATTTTCATTAAACTCTAAAAAGTCTTAAACTTCTTTCTTTATTCCTTCCTTGACCAAGGTATCATTGAGAAGAGTGTTGTATATTTTCCACTTGAATGTTGGCTTTCCATTATTTATGTTGTTATTGAAGATCAGCCTTAGTCCATGGTTGTCTGACAGGATGCATGGGACAATTTCAATATTTTTGTATCTGTTGAGGCCTGTTTTGTGACCAATTATATGGTCAATTTTGGAGAAGGTACCATGAGGTGCTGAGAATAAGGTATATCCTTTTGTTTTAGGAAAAAATGTTCTATAGGTGTCTGTTAAGTCCATTTGTTTCATAACTTCTGTTAGTTTCACTGTGTCCCTGTTTAATTTCTATTTCCATGATCTGTCCATTGATGAAAGTGGTGTGTTGAAGCCTCCCACTATTTTTGTGTGAGGTGCAATGTGTGCTTTGAGCTTTACTAAAGTTTCTTTAATGAATGTGGCTGCCCTTGTGTTTGGAGCATAGATATTCAGAATTGAAAGTTCCTCTTGGAGGATTTTAGCTTTGATGAGTATGAAGTGACCCTTCTTGTCTTTTCTGATAACTTTGGGTTGGAAGTCGATTTTATCTGATATTAGAATGGCTACTCCAGCTTGTTTCTTCAGACCATTTGCTTGGAAAATTGTTTTCCAGCCTTTCACTCTGTCTGTCTTTTTCCCTGAGATGGGTTTCCTGTAAGCAGCAGAATGTTGGATCCTGTTTGTTTAGCCAGTCTGTTAGTCTATGTCTTTTTATTGGGGAGTTGAGTCCATTGATATTAAGAGATATTAAGGAAAAGTAACTGTTGCTTCCTATTATTTTTATTGTTAGAGTTGTCATTCTGTTCTTGTGGCTGTCTTCTTTTTGATTTGTTGAAGGATTACCTTTTTGCTTTTTCTAGGAAGTGGTTTCCATCCTTGTATTTTTTTTTCCTGTTATTATCCTTTGAAGGGTTGGATTGTGGAAAGATAATGTGTGAATTTGGTTTTGTCGTGGAATACTTTGTTTTCTCCATCTATGGTAATTGAGACTTTGTCTGGGTATAGTAGCCTGGGCTGGCATTTGTGTTCTCTTAGTGTCTGTATAACATCTGTCCAGGATCTTCTGGCTTTCATAGTCTCTGGTTAAAAGTCTGGTTTAATTCTGATAGGCCTGCCTTTATATGTTACTTGACCTTTTTCCCTTACTGCTTTTAATATTCTATCTTTTTTTAGTGCATTTGTTGTTCTGATTATTATGTGTCCTGAGTAATTTCTTTTTTGATCCAGTCTATTTGGAGTTCTGTAGGCTTCTTGTATGTTCATGGGCATGTCTTTCTTTAGGTTTGGGAAGTTTTCTTCTATAATTTTGTTGAAGATATTTGCTGGCACTTTAAGTTGAAAATCTTCATTCTCATCTACTCCTATTATCCTAGGTTTGGTCTTCTCATTGTGTGCTGGATTTCCTGGATGCTTTGAGTTAGGATCTTTTTGCATTTTGTATTTTCTTTGATTGTTGTGTCCATGTTCCCTATGGAATCTTCTGCACATGAGATTCTCTCTCTATCTCTTGTATTCTGTTGCTGATGGTTCCAGATTTCTTTCCTAGGGTTTTTATCTCTAGTGTTGTCTCACTTTTGGTTTTCATTATTGTGTCTACTTCCCTTTTCAGGTCTTAGATGGTTTTATTCAATTCCATCACCTGTTTGTTCGTGTTTTCCTGCAATTCTTTAAGGGATTTTTGTGCTTCCTCTTTAAGATCTTCTATCTGTTTAGCAGTGTTCTCCTGTATTTCTTTAAGTGAGTTATTAAAGTCCTTCTTGATGTCCTCTACCATCATCATGAGATATGCTTTTAAATCCGGGACTATCTTTTCGGGTGTGTTGAGGTCCCCAGGACTGGGTAGGGTGGTAGTGCTGCATTCTGATGATGGTGAGTGGTCTTGATTTCTGTTAGTAAGATTCTTATGTTTGCCTTTCGCCATCTGGTAATCTCTGAAGTTATTTGTTAAAGTTGTCTCTGGTTAGAGCTTGTTCCTCACGTGATCATGTTAACCTCTATCAGCAGACCTGGGAGACTAGCTCTCTCCTGAGTTTCAGTGTTCAGAGTACTCTCTGCAGGCAAGCTCTCCTCTTGCAGGGAATGTGCCCAGATATCTGGTTTTTGAATCTGCCTCCTGGCAGAAGTTGTTATCTACTCACTAGTGGTCCTAAGATCCCATGGAGAGTCCTGTGGGGACCTTGGGGGTGTCCACAGACTCTGAGCCCAAGATGCCCCGGTGCTGGCCTGGACTTGTGACCCTGATCAGGCAGGGTTTTCTGCTTTCCTAATTAATGTAGTCTCAGGTCCTGTGAAATTGGATTGGAGCAAAAGTTGTATTCCACTCACCAGAGGTCTTAAGATCCCGTGGATGGTCCTGTGAGGACCTTGGGGGTGTCTCAGACTCCATGCCCAAGGTACCCCGGTGCTGGCTCGGACAGGAAGGGTCCATTGCAACTTCTCTATTGGGATCATTTTAAGAGTATTTTTCCGATTATGGGTAAGGAAGCAAATAAGTGCAGTATTCTAGTCCTACATGATCAAATTCACGAGGGTGTGATTCTATGGTTTTATGATCTTTTTAAGCAAACTTTTGTTTGTTACAACTTCCTAAAGCCCTATGTATGGTCTTTCCAGCTCAGTCTGGGTTTTTGACTTTGTATTTCTTTTTGATTGAAACAGGGTCACATAGTTTAGACTAACCTGAGACTCACGATGAGACTAGCCTGTCCTAGATCTTACAATACTCTAATGTCTGTTTCCCAAGTGCTCGTGTTACATGTGTGTGCCAACATGTCCAGATTACTGTGTGGTTTCCATTGTGACTTTTCCCATGTACACATTAGAACTTGTTTCTGTCTGATTTGTATGCTTGGGTAAGGTCTGCTAGGGGTGGCCATACTGTTGAGGAATCAATCTCTGGGAGGTTTTCATCATGCAGAACTGGAAGGATATCAGTCATTAACTCCTCCTTTCCATTTTTCCAAGCCTTGAGCAAATGCTATTTATTTATTTATTTATTTATTGACTATTTTAGGGATCACATACTAGTTGACTAACACAACACTTTTTTTTTATTCTTTTGATTTCTGACAGCGTATTTCAGATAATCTCCTCAAGTCTCCTTAACATGTTAAAATTCCCTTATTTTTAATGGTAATAGAGGATCCATTACATGTGTATGACACACTCTATCTACCCAGGCATCCATAGGCATTGAGGTTGTTTCCATGGTAATGTCCATTGTGGACATTCTGTTCTTTATTTTCCTTGGTTATCTTTGGATGGTGAAGAACTGCCATGAACGTCTGTGTACAATACATGTTTTCTAATATTACATGCATGCCATCATTAAGGGTCAGTCATATATTTCTTGATTCTTCAGGACAATGATATGTTTCTAAATAAAACTAAAGTGATATTCTGAGTCTTAAGAAAGGGTAGAGTTAATAATAATAGGGGTGATTAAAACAACTTAATAAAACATGTTCTTATTATAGTCCACAGCTGTGTTTCAGAACTTTCTGTCAGACTGGTCCTTAGCAACATCTGGGTTTTAGTTTTGTTTTGTTTCTGTTTTTGTTTTTGTTTTTTGTTGTTTTTTGTTTTTATCAGTGAGACCCTCAAACCTTAATGTATATTTTTAAACTGTCATGCTTGTATGCAATGCCTCATAATTACACTCACTCCCATGGCCCCTCTAACACCATTTCATTTTCACCAATGTCTAGTTAGAGTTAGTCCCCTCTGCCCATTGTGTCTCTCCCTTTCTTTTCTTTTCTTTTCTTTCTTTCTTTCTTTTTTTTTTTTTTTTTTTTTTGGTTGCTTTTGTTTCTAGGTTCCATGCAGGAAGCCACAGTTTCTGTGTGTTCATGATGTGATGGCCATACTGTATCCAGAGATGGCACCTTGCCACACTGCATTGATGTGAACTGTAGCAGTGCCAATAGACTTCTTAGGTAACAAAGTTAACTGTGGAATTGCACTGGAGAATTTGAAATGGGGGGCAGTCTTTAGCACACTATATATTGGTGATGAGAATAATAAATTTTGACTCTACACAAACACATTTACAAAATATTGTTAATGCCCTAATTGCCATACATGTTCTATACACTATTGAAATTTTGTTCTTGGTAATAATTTTTGAATCAAAATGACCCATTAAAACAAGATGATCAAGATGGAATAACAAGCCATCCAAATTTCAGGATGCTTTTCTGTGCTCTGTGCCACAGTAGCAATTTGTGATCAAATTTCCTCTTCATTGAGCTGAATAATAAAATTGACACACAAACGCATGATGATTCTTTAGCCTAAATCCTGTTCTGCTGTTGCTTTGCAACCATTTCTGGCCATATTAAATGAGAACTGGCTGAAGCAATATGAAAACTCTGCACATGGAGAAGAGCCCCATCACTATGAGAAAGTAAAGGCCAAGTCAATATTCCCTCTGTTTTATTGAATCTGTCCCTGGGTTGATCTGTGGGCTGGGTCAATAAGCAACATCTTTGCAACAACTGTTGACCAAGATTTAGGCAAGCTCTGGAGGCCACCCAGCCCTCTTCAGAGGATGCTGGCCCTGATCTGGCTAGTGAACCAGTGGAAAGGTTACTTTGCTGAGAAACCAAAAGCAAACAGATTTCTGCAGCTCCTGGGTCTTAGGAGGGCCCTGGGGAAGGAGCCCTCCTGCAAACAAGCTCCTGCTTAATACCTAGAGTGTTTGATTCCTATCAAAGTTAAGCTTGCTTCTCGGCAAGTCCTGGTCTACAGATGTACACACCTTAGTTCTAAACACTAGTGTCTGTGTTCCCAACCATGCTATTTTGATACATTCTCGGCAGTGAGGCTGATGGTTCCATTGGGCCTTGATTCCGAAGGGAGAGGGATCTCCATTTCTGTCCTGAAAGAACTCACAACCTAAAGGAGGCAGCAACAATGACTTGAAGGAGATTGTGTCAGCCTTTGGTTGTATATTCAGATGTCTGTGTGTGCATATAGGTTGCTCTGGTCTCTAGTGAGTCCAGGACTCTGGTTTGCACTTCTGACTGATAGATGTTCTTGTCTTAATCATGGTCAGACTATACATTTGAAACTTAACAGTGTATACCCGTGTCCCAGTGACATCAGAAGTTCTAGGCAAGGACCCTGGACGTTCACTGTTAATCTGTAAGGCCAAGTCAGTGACAAGGAATACCACTTCCTAACAATGGAAAATCAATATATATTATTTTGTAGTCATTCACATTTAAGGAAATATTTTGTTCCTTTAAATTAGACTGCATGGATAAGCCATTTACCATCACAGAGTGATAATTGACAATGATTTTCATGTCTATTCAAGTTAATGTATAAGGAGTTAGACTCCTACCTTGATATTATCTATTGTGAAGCAACATCTCTTATTGAGCCCCAATGCTGGTACTACACTGAACGTCAGGGAGTGCAAAATGTATGTGATAATTTTGCTTGTTTCATTGTGGCTTCTTATCAATAGCCATTGCTTCCAAGTGAACTTGAGTTTACCTTTTCACCCACATAACTGAAAGAACTAACAGCATCTACGCAATATTGATTTGATTGTAAATTAGTCATATTATAAAATTCTAATATATTTGCTAGTTATTAACAAGTAAAAGTTTTGTCCCAATGTATTAAATAATGTTCAACAATAGAATATTTCTCACTTTTATTTCATTATTAAAACCATAATATGTATCATTTAAAAAATAGGATTGCTAAAGTTGGGCAAGGTGGTACATAATCTCAGTACTCATGAGGAAGAATTGTGAGTTCAAAGCTATCATGGGATGCGTGGTGAGGTTCTGTCTCAAACACATACATAAGTGGATGTATACATTTGTATGTGCATGTGTGTATGTGTGTGTTTGTTATAGTAGCCTTGGCATGAAGCCAATTATTTGTCTCAAATACTACTTACAATTTTATCCTCACTTTCAGTATATTCTTAGGCCAGCACTGCTCTAAGACCTGAGATCTAAAAGTGGGAATGTTCATCCTTCTCTTCCATTTATCTTTTTTCCCAATTTTTATTAGATATTTTCTTTATTTACATTTCAAATGCTATCCCAAAAATCCCCTATACCCCCCCCCCCCACCCTGCTCCCCTATCCACCCGCTCCCACTTCTTGGTTCTGGCCTTGGGGCATATGATGATGCCTTCCCAATGATGGCCTTAATCCTTTATTTAGCCTTACTACCTATGTAAATTTCAGATTCACTCATGGTGGTAAGACCTCCCCTCCCCTCTACACTGTCTGTTTGTCTCATCCTTCCTTAGTCTCCTTGTTTACTCATCTCTACTCCAATAACCTCCACCCACATTTATAAAGGTATGAGTAGAATTTCTTTACATGTATAAGTACAGTGACAGGGCAGATGTTTCTTGCTGTAAAAACCTATACATGGCAATTATTTCATTAGCAGTCAATTATAAGCTTACACTGAAGAACAACTTCTGCTTCAGAGTCTACAATTTTTATCACATAGTTAAATTACAACATAAATGGATAAATGCATCCCTAGCATCATATGCCGAATAGAGAGAGTCTAACAGACAAAAAGACATCTGAGGGATCTATGTGAGCCCTCCTACCACGGCAGCAAATGAGGCAGGCATATCTCAGGGCAGGAAACTCAAGTGAATGAACCCATAATCCCGTAGAGAGGAGAAAAGCGAAGGCAAAAGGAACTACATTATGAAACCAGGCGAGTGTCCAAGGAAAAGAAACCTAAGGAGCACAATTGTATGTGCGAGAATGAGAAAGACTAGCTTATGAAAAGGGATGCACCTTGCAGGGGACTTGCAATTACCTAGGTGAAAGAGATGGAGTGGGGACATATTCTAATAATCAGGGAGAGAAAGCTGGTAACAGGAGGCAGATGACTCTAATGTGTCCTTCCCTCTTTCTGTTTCTGTTTTTGTTTGTTTGTTTTTTTAAAGTACAAATGCTATTCAGAAGTCAGACAGGCTACTGTTTGAGTTGGCTACACCAAACACATAAGTGGCAGATAAGTGACGGGGTGTACTTTCTTTGCATATGTAAATGTACTGAAGTGTGTACTTCTAATCTTAGTGATTCGTGGATATGATTACGCAATTCTTGGGAGCCATCTTTAATCTACTTTGCAAGACAGAAAATCTGTTTCTCTGTCCAGAAAGAATATATAATAATAATGTGACATGTAATAGTGCTTGCAGTAATGTATTGTATATTATATTAATGAAAAAATTAATAGCAGACAAGGTAGAACCTTGTTAACTAGCATGGATCATTTCACTTTAATTGTTATAGAAATACTTAAAAGCTAACTACATTAAATATGCCACCCCAAGACTTACAAAGATGAATATAGTCAAGGTATCTAGGAAGATAAGAAATCAATTTAATAACTAGGTATCAAGAGAATCAATGCTCTTCACCAACACATGGTGGCTGAAACTGGAAAATGCTACAGACTGATTAGGGAACAGACAGGGTTATACAGAGTGTATACTAATTTGTGAGTGAAGAAGGATTGCAGCCAGTCCTCATAAAATAGCCCAGAGGAAGTGAAAACCATCTTTGTGTTATTTATTTTCTCCTTTCTCCCCCCGACTTCTTCTTTTTCTGAAACTTCTATTTAACAGACATGAGGTTTTTATTCATTTTCCTGCAACCGATTAGACCACTTACTTGATTTTTGACAGGACCTTTTATTAAATTTTACTTATTCATTGAACCGATTGTGTGTGTGTGTGTGTGTGCGTGTGTGTGTGTGTGTGTGGTGCTGAGGTTGAAGCATGGTCTCACACCGTTCTACCACTGGGCTGCATTCTCAGCTCTTCAGGGTGTTCGACTTTATCTTAGGCTGTTTGTAAGTAGCTGTTGATTTTGGATTCACAAATGTAATCCCAAGTCAAGCACATACAAACCCAGCTCCAGACCTGCAGGTATAAATGTAAAAGAAGGTACCGCTGGCTTATTCAAAGAATCAGAACAAGAATACACATTTGCAATGATAACCAAAGATCTTTATTCCTGTCTTTAATTTCATACAATCACATTGGAAAAATAGTTGTGTCTACAAATGTACTTTCAGCAAAGGAAGCCAATAAGACAAAATATCATTGTGAGTGACTATGGGAGAAGTATTTACTACTGGAAATCAAGCACTCCATTTAGCTTCTAGTTTACACATCCATAGCACACGCAGAAAGGGGAAGCCCCAGATTGGACGATGGGCTTTTCCTAGCTGAAGCATCTCTGAAGTAGCCTTTGGGGATTGCAAAGCCTAATGGGAGAGATGAATCCGTGAGAGATGGAGTACCTATCACTGGAGAAATACAATTCTGAAAATCCTTTTGCCACATATCTCTTTTATCCATAATTTGTTATTCCCCTTAGATATTTTGCCTTATGTAACACAGCAGCCTATCTGCTTAGCATTTAGACTTGTTCACACTGATTATCTGTTCTGCTCTGTTGAATAGTTAACTACATGCTATAAATAAACACATCAATTTTCCTCGATTGCTACCCTTGCAGAAAGCTTCAGATAATTGCAATTAATCTAGTATCTACCTATCATTAAATATACTTTTCTTTGAAAGAATATATAGCATATGAAATTATAAGCATTTCATGAGCTACAGATGAATGTTAGAATGCTCAAATAATATTTACAATGTAAACATCACAGTTATTACATAAAGGAAACCACAATATTCACAACACATTTTATTTGGTTTTGCTATGGAAGTTTTTTTCTTGAATTAGACATGTAGAACTCATAATGTAATCACGTGGTTGTTTTCCTTCGAGAATTCTAGAAAAAAAGAGAGAGAATTGGTGCTCTAAGCAGAAACAATTATTAAATTTGTATGATATTAGCTTCATTCACTCACTTAGTAAATATCAATTTTGCCTTGCCTTTATCAACAGCCTCTGATAAGACTGTGTCTAGCTGAGTCAAGAGAACATTCCAGAACACTGACTGTTACAAAGGAATGGGAGGGTGAAGAAGCTCTCTCCTTTTAATCATTAACAAAGAAACATTTGTACCTTTCCGGGGTGGACTGCGTGTAGGAGGGCCTGCAAAGTCACCCAAAGTCACCTTTCCATTATAAACATGGTCTTTAGTAAATGACCTTACACGTCACAAGAAAATCTACATTTATATTTTAGTGCCTGCCATATTCTTTATCTGGCAGAAATAGTCCTCTTACAAAGTAATATTTATTTCTTTCAGTGTTGGGCATGGAGACCAAGGATTTTTTGTAGGCCAGGCAAGTGTTCTACCACGGAGACTTCCAGCCTAGCTCTCATCCTTGAGCCAGGAATGTCTACATATGATAATATTGTTCTGGCAAGCTTTTTGCTCTATGCTTCCTTCATAGACAAAGAGATCCTTAATCTAATTGATGGAATAAAATACCCTTGTAGATGAATTCTGAAAACTTGTTTAATCCTTAAAATCTTAGATGACCACACCAGAAATTAAAGTGAGACTGAGTTGCCATTGGCCCACACAAAGCTATTTCCTCTCTTAGCCAAGGCTGGAATTCTGCCTACTTTCATGTATTAGAAACCAAGTTCTGCTGGGGCCAGCCATTCCCATCCATTTTATCTTTTCTAGGTTACTTCCATGCTAAGTGGTTCTATCAGAAGCCATTTTCTCCAGAGCCCATTGTAGAGAAGTGTACTGACTTTTTTTTTTAGGCACTTTTTATTTTTAAAAAATGTTAATAAATAAAAATCCCATTTTATCAAAAAATTCTACAGCTATACAGTTGCTTGCTCTGATATTTGCATAGGAAATTACCGCAATACAAAAATAAGGGACGAAGCAGCAGAGCAGCAGCCGAGTTATGACTTTTGACACAGGTATACAACATTTTTTTCTCTTGCCAAGTATTGTGAATGGGTTCTGATAAAATAATGAGATTAGTAGTGAGTTTACATAACTCATAAAAGAATATATCTTATATCCACATTTATATAAAACCATTTGTGAATAGCCAGACTACACCACTTCATAAAAGAAAAAAATACTTTTTTCTTTTATTTTTCTTATTAAAAAAATCTTCCACAGTGAACATTGCTGCAGTGTCTCTTCTTACTTGAGAGGTAAAACTTTGATTTTTTTTGTCCCATGAAGTTTGCTATGTTTGAAGGAATAAATTAAACCCAGAATAGCTCAATATATCTTAATGTGCTTCTGTGATATTTCTTCACACTTAACTGAAGATCTAGCAGGCAATCTTTGGACTAAATCTTAAGTTAATGAAAGCAGCATGACTTGAGTTTCAAAACTAAGACACTTTCCCTCAGCGTGTGACTCAGGATCCTCTGTGTTTGAATTTCACATGGGAGAAGGGTAAGTAGACCAGAAGTACCCTACAGAGGCCTAACTCTTTATGGTGAACAGTAACTTTGTCAAGATAAGAACTGAGCATGTAGCACCTTAAGGCATTCACTGAGGTGGGCTCTGCCTCGGGTAGAGGTGTTATGTGGGCTAGATAGTACCTCTGCGTAGACGGTGTTGTAGCCTTCAGATGTTTTACCCACTGACTTGCTCCTGCACCCATTCTTCACAGTAGCTGTAAGGACACAGTAAGGGCACACAGGCACGCTCACCTCTGATTTCAGCTCTGCCCAGAGGCCTCTTCCCATCATTTCTCCAGCTCTTCAAGAAAGTCTGCAGAATCTCCCTCACTGCTTCAGACCAAAAGGAAAACAAACGCACGTGTTAAAAATCTCAGCTGAGGAATGTTCCAAGGAAACGATTATAACACCATGACTAGGTCATTATTGACATTCTGCAAAACACACTGGGGATCAACAATGGTCCCTGCAGCTAGTGATCATGACTTTTTCTGAGACCATACTATTGAAAATCAGCCTTACAGAGCCATCATTTAGTGGGCAAGGAGGATACACTTGTCTGGTTTCAATTAAATAAAATTATGCTTAATACTCAGCATGTAAGCAAAGGCAACTGGAGTCAAAGCATTGGATTTTCCGTCCCTGTGTCCAATATTTACATACTATACAGACACATACTTTTAGAAACAGAACACACAGATGCATCATGGATAAACGTGATAAGACAGGGTTGTTGGGTATAAATATGCATGACAAAATCAATAACTGCACTTTGTATATTTTAAAAGTGAACACTTGATTAAACCATTCCCTGATTGAAAATAGCCATTGTTTTAAACTCTGATGACAGTTAATTCAAATGAAGCAACCTTTAAACCGTAGAGTTTCCAGGTCAGCGTCCCCAGAAATTTTGTTTTCTAGTGGCTTTG
This sequence comes from Mus musculus, assembly GCF_000001635.26. Classification (NCBI taxonomy): domain Eukaryota; kingdom Metazoa; phylum Chordata; class Mammalia; order Rodentia; family Muridae; genus Mus; species Mus musculus. The sequence goes on along the minus strand of NC_000076.6, from coordinate 5,644,313 downwards.
GGCTGGCATTCCTGTATCAGTGTTTTAAAAAGTATGATGAAGCCTGACAGCAGCCAAAATTGAGAATGAGTAAGAAGTTCACAGGGAGCAGACAAAAAGCACACAAGGTGATGGAGAAATAGAACAGTGTCCAAATAGAGCTCAACATGTGAGGGTTATCTATGTCTCCACACCAACGAGTTACCTTTCCCCTACCTCCTCTTTCCATTCAGGATGGAGTTCAGGTATTTCTTCACAGCCATTTGCTTTCTGAGGCGGGTGTAGTTATCTGTGAAGACGGCATCAGAGTGTCGTTTGATTGGCACAGGATCTTCCGAGATGCTGCTGCTAAAGAAAGCACAATCAAAAATGATGGTAAAACATCAACAAGAAGGAGAAGACCGAGTCTGTATCTTTTCCCCCTGAGTTTAGCTCGGTTTGACTAGTTTGTAAATTTTTACTACTTACTTAAGAAAAATATATTTACAGTAAATAAACCAAAACCTCTATCTCACCCTAGGTGGGTCTGATGTGTTTTCCTCAATGACATGAATTATTATTTTTTCTTAAAAAAGAAAGAACATTATCAAAGAGTTGTGAGCCTTGAACAAGGTAAATAAAATTCTCGAAAGAAAAAACTTTTTGATGGAGTCTTTGTTTAAAAAACAAACAAGCAAGCAAACAAACAAAAAACAAGTACTCTTTACCTGATTCGTTTGCCAATGAGTGACTCAAGGTATTTTTTGGCAGAAATCTGACCCAGAAGTCTGCTGTAATCGCTGGTGAAAACTCCATCAGCATGCCTGGCATTTCTAAAGCAAGGGAGCAAAGACAGTGATTTCCCGGTAACAGTTTCTTGTAGAGACATCCTAGCTTTTCAATGGCAAAAAAATCTGCTCATGAAAATTTAAGCATAAAAGGAGATCCCTAATGCGATAGCAAAAGGGATCTCTAGTCACCTGGAGCACGATGTAAGCTGTATGTCTCTAGCCCCACACCTTGAAAAAAATGGGCCGGTTTAGATATATACTTTATTTTTGTTCCATGGTAGGATATTTCAAATTAATTTTTCTAATCAATATTGAACTAAAATTCATTTATAGTTTCTACATATCTGGGTAGCTTTTATGTTGCCTTAAATAAAATATATGTGCAATGAAAAAATGTGTTAATTGGTCAAACTCACCAGTATTCTATATCTTTTGTTACTCTTTTCTATCAAAGTAATGTGTGTGTGGGGGGGGGGGTGGAGAACAAGTCTGTCACAATAGAGAAGATCTTATGTCTATTAGTGTACTTTGTAAGTACATGGGAAACCTTTTATACTTGGTCTTCAGTGTGACATCTTTGGTCTGTCCTGCAACACTACTCTAGACAAGCAGTTGCAGGAGTGGACAGCACTGTTGGATCCCTTGACTCTTATCATGGGGGCTCTTTCCTTTGTAACTGTTCCCTCATGGAATGCTAAGTGCTTAAATTTTATCTGGGCTTTGTGTAATAATCTGAGCATGATGCTCAAAAGAGCATAAATAAAGATAAATAACATGTTTAGACATATAGATAAATTATATTTTTATCCTGCTTTTTTACCACCTATCCATATGGATAGCTGAAAGAGTTGCTAGAGATATTAACCAGACTGAGAAGTGTCATTAAAAAGCTATCCCTTTAAAAGATAAAACTAGAATATTTAGTCTTTCAGCTATGTTTCCTAAGTAAGATAAACAAGAGTGAACTTACCTTGACACATCATAATAGGGTGTGCCATTTTCTGCTAAGGGATTCTGCAAGATGTCAGAGTCTGCTTTTAAAGAGACTTGGTCAGGGTCACCTGCTCCTTCAAACGGCATCCTGTCATCCAGCCTACTAAGGAAAGAAAAATTCCACTAGACATGCAATAAAGTTTTTTCTTGAAGGTGGTATTTATGGTCTGGCAACTACTTGAAACCAGAGAACAAACAATTGAAACATATCTGTTTGCAAGATAAGGACAGGAGAATTTGACTCTATGGCTTCCACATTTAATGAGGATATAAGTAGTAATTTTGTGTGAGCTCACAAAAATGATGTCATTCAGCTTGTCCAAGATTTCTAAACCAAACGTAATTTCCACTTAATTCAATTCTAGTGAAGCTATAAGCAAAGAACACTGTCCCGGTGTATGTCATGCTGTCCGTTTGTGAAGCAGCATTAAGAGGTAGAACAATTTATGCAAGATATAAACATACCAAAAGCAAATATTAAACACAAAACCTGATACTTACTCATAGAAGTGGTGGCATTTAGTATCCATTATCCAAATACATGATGGAAGCAGTGTGCAACCTGCTTGTCTTTTTCTAGTCCCCTAATGTGTGTCACAAAGCTTTACATCTCATGGTATATTTCTCTTTATTGATCAACCCAACAGATGTGCACATTTGAGAATGGTTATTCTAATATAGTGAATGTAAGGACTCCCTCTAGATCCTCATGCTGTGTGTATGAGCACAGGCTGATTAGAAACATATGATGCTGTACTGCAAAATAGGAATTTCATTTATGATATATGGCATATAACCTACTTGTTGACGCTTGTGTATTTTTAATGCCACTGCTCTATTAAAAGTGTGTGTGTGTGTGTGTGTGTGTGTGTGTGTGTGTGTGTGTGTGTGTGTGTAATATTGGGGTAAACTTCTAAACGGTTTCAGTTCTAGGGCACTTTGGTATCTCTGGGAGATGATGTAGCAGATAGTAAAAGTGGCCATCCATGGGCCTGATGCTGAACAGACTGTGAATTCCAACATTCCTGTGACTTGTTCATCTGCTGAGATACAGGCGTTGGGACTCTAGTTGTCAAATGATATGGAAGAGGTAGTACGTTATACAATTTCAGGGAGAACATTAGTGCTGAGAGACTACTCACTTTTCTGAACATAAGAACAGGCAAATAGTCAAAGACATGATGATCTACCTTTAGATAATAGTGATCCTGTAGATTAGAAAGCTTAAGTATGAGTTGACTATTAACATAAGTCTATCTTATTTTAGGTTAAGTTGATGCATGTAAAGTATAAACTTTCTTATGTCAAATAGTAAAACTAAGAATTTTTTGGTTCAAATAGAGAATTCTATGAGGATTGTATACATCCTTCCTCATGGTCCTTATTATTGGCAGGGTGATTCTTCCAAGACTGATTTCTGTTCAACAGAATTTCATGTGTATATATCTCATTGACAAAGTACTAATATTATAATCATTTTTATTAAATATAAATTTAAATGAAGTTTTTCTACTGGAAACAGAACAGGCCTGAGATGAAAATAAGAAGTTGTTAGCTTCCTAACACTAGTTTAGAAATGGGATCCATCTGGTACGCAAGACTGGCCACTGATGTTGTATTCTATGTACTGGAGGTGAATTCCAGAGTCCAGAATAAGTTTTTTTTTCCCATTGGAAATGAATTTGCTCAACACTACAACCAAAATATTGAAATAAATAATATGTGATTTGAAATGCAACACTCTCCAAAATAACATGTGGGAAATCTCATTTAGATGCAGAGGAATGCCTGCCTACTTATCTGAATTGAAAGCACACTTTCCCAGAATGAAACTTACCTCACTACAGAAGGTGGTCCAAAGAGAGGCCAGGCCAGCGACTGAGAGAACAGCACACTGAAGAGTATCAGGAATGCCAGGAACTGAGGCTTGCTTCTGGCTTCCATCTCGGTGCCTCTGAAAAGAGAAAGGATGCTGGCTCTCCCAGCCACACTTGGCAACATTTCAGAGGGTCTAGCAACCCCACCAGGGGCTCTTGCCAAGTTGAAAATGGTCATTTCTCTTCAGGAAAGAGTCAGACTTACTGACATAAGATTACTTTGTAAAATAACGCTAGTTTTCTAGCACTGGTTTGGAAATGGAATCCATCCCCAGGATAAAGGCATTTGAACACCGGCTCAGCTCCCTTTTGTCTTTCCCTCTGCGGGCACTCAATTAATTTTAGTGTCTATCCAGGGCCATGCTTCTGTTGTGCTGGAGGCAGATAACTTTAGGCTCTGTGTTTTGATAACAGAGTCGTCATAGCATAATGTCTTTTCTGTTGAAGGAAACAGCCACAAGGAATTTGTTGGGTTCCCCCCTTAAAGCTATAATATCTGATTGATGTAAAACTGGGGTATTACCTAATTAATTTTCCTTCTAGCCAATTGTATTTTAGAGTTTGCATGTTCATAGTACATATATGTATATAAAGTATAGATTTGTATCATTAAGGCAAAAATCTTGTATACATATTACATTGAAATTCTTATTTTCTCTGTATTTGTTATAGAAACCACTGATAAGTTATTTCTTTAAACCAAGGCCCAAGCAAATTTATTCAAGGATAAAACTTAATGCCCTCAGAGTCACTTGGCACTGGAACAAGTTTTTCCAGGAAATCGATTTATATGCCTTTATCTGTAGAGCCCATGCATCCTGCATTCGATCTATTCACATGTCCTATTTGTAAACACTGTCGAGCTAGCACAGAGATCTTCAAGGGTTTTACCTCTTGGTACCTACAAAAGTCATAGCACTTAAAAATTAAATGATAAAGAAAGTGAGTGCTTTCTAGGCTCGATCTGTTTAGAAACAGAAAGAAAAGCTCTTTAAACGCAGATTGAAAACCCCCAAAACAAATGCATCAAGCTGAACACTTTGCTCAAAACCCCCCCCACAAGCAAACTCGTCTTACTTTATTTTTTAAAAGGCAATACTTAATGAAGGATTAAGCAGGACTAAGAATCCTCTAAGCAGATGGGGTCATAAGAGAGAAATTGAGGCATTTCTATCTTTATTCAGTGACTTGTCATGATTATTGTATTTGGCTATTGCAAAAAGACGAACACTGTAAAATTCTTTTTAAGAGAGAAATTTTCACAAACTCCTATTCAAAGTCCCAGTGACAGAGAGGAGAGGAAGAAGTGGAAGATTTTGCTTACCCTTGGCTGTTTCCTTCAGGCAGGGCTGCCTTTCCGGCTTCGTGGCAGCTGTCTAGGGTGCTGAAGTTCTGCTCTAGGGAAGGCTCCACCAGTCTGTTCCCGGTTCCTGGGGAACGGTTGGCTGTAGCTGGCTAGTGCTCTGCTGTCCAAGCTGACCAGCATCTCAAAGTCTCTCATTTTATAGGGCTTGTGCTTCGGGCTGAGCAATCAGAAGGCTCCCCGAAAGACGTCACAGTAGTGATCCCATGGGATGAACAGGTCTTGAAGTTCTTATTAAATTGTCATCATGCCTGATTTATATACATTTATAGCAAACAAGTTCAAGAGAGAGGAAATGAACTCTTTTTTAAAAAAAGAAAAGTACTTAGCTGGATGTGCAATGCTTTAATCTTTACTTAGCTGTGATGAACTAGAAGATGATTATAATGTTATAGACAGGGCCTAGGAGTACCTTAGAAAATAAGGACTTTCTTCAGGAACAAATGCAGAAAACTTGTGTTGTGCTTAGAGTATAATTCCTCGTTTCTACAAAGTGTCAATTGCTTTAATGCCTTTTAAAAAACTTTATGCTGCTTATGCATATCTGAATTAAAGTTTTCTAGAAACCTACTCTAATTTAAAAAGCAGTCATAAATGATTTTGCATCTTTCTATTATTACACTTCTTTTATGTTGAGTCTAATCCTCGGGGAGAGGGGTTCCATTATGTGTCTAAGATGCTATAGTATACACGCTGTTGTGTAAGCCATGGCACTAGCACTCTTCTACACTTTGTTTAAAATATCATAATTCCCACTCCTTCTCTTTGCCCACTATATCAAATATTCCAAAAATAAATAATGATCAGACTGTATACTCCAGGGACTGAATCTCTCTTTCTCTTCAAAGGCATTCTCCTCATTTTATGTCTTTGCATAATGTTGAATCACTTTGTTTGCCCTCAAAACTCACCCTACTTCAGAATCTCCAACTCAGTCGCTTTACATAAATGTGATTTCAAAGGATCAGGGAAAAGACCTTTGTAGAGTACTGTGATGAATGCTTAATTTTTTTTTGTTGATTTTAACCTCAAAGTAGCCTGACATACATTTAATTGGGACTTAATGTCAAAATGCAGCTATCCTAAGAGTGTCATGGAAAACAAAGGCAATGTCCATTCATTTAAAAGTCCTGGTGTGTGTGTGTGTGTGTGTGTGTGTGTGTGTTTTATTACGTATATCCTTAGGGATATATAGCTCTCAATTTTCTTTACTTTATTGTCCTCTAAGATTTTAGTCTCTCTTTGTTGCACTGAGGGCCGGCCAATGCAGTGAGAATTATCTTGCTAGAGCTTAATCATATTTTCTAATCCATTTACAAGAAAAATTAAATGAATTAAATTTCAAAATGTCTGGAATTTTGTTGTCCAGCTGACAGGTCTGACTTAAGCCAGAGTTCCTGTGGCTTAATTCCAGGAAATCTTTTTTTTTTTTTTTAAGCTAGTTGTTACAAACTAGAGGTTAAAATAGTTTTCATATGGATCTTCTTTTTTTATCCTGAGATCATTGTCACCAAAACCCTCGGTGAAACAACTTCATTGAAAAGAAGCACCAGGAAATAAATAGGTTAGGGATCACGAAGAACTCCATCCTGGAGGAGAAGAAGCCGCAAAATCACATCAAGGCTTCTTATCAGTGGTCCAAGGAAGCACGAGGCAATAAGAACAGTTTCTCCCATCATCACGATAAAACAAAATAATAAAGAGAATTTAATTTTATTTTTACCTATCGAGGAAAATAGACTAAATCAAAGAATCAGTTCTTGCTACAGATTTAAACAGGACATAAACTCATAGAATCACAGCACCATCTGCAGTTCAAAGTCGTAACTCTCAGATTTAAAACAAACAAACAAACAAAAAGACCATGTTTCTGTATTTTGTTTGTTTGTTTAAAGAAATAGGGAGAAATCCAGAGATCCATTGACCAGCTAACATAGATTCTTTTTTCTTATGTTTATCATAAGGAAAATGACTATATGAAATTTGTCATGAGTAATCTAGTAAACAAAAAGCCATATTTACTGTTTAGCTCTGCCTCTTCCTTACCTTTCAATACTTCGTCTTTCCACAGTCTCTTCAACTGCTTTCCCTATGCAAGCAAGCCTGCTCAGCACAGCATAGAAAACCTTCACCCAACTCTATAGCAAAGGCAATCTATTCCTGCTCCAAATAAATAAGCGATGTCTGCAGTAGCTCTTCCATCCCTCCCATGTTTACTAAAGGCGATGAGAGTGGAATCCAGTTTCCTGAGGGTCTGTCTTTCCATAAAGGGCCAGCCCTATTTTGAAATTGTCACCAACACTCTTGGTGCTAACTCGTCAGGTAATCACGTAGCTTGTAAAGATATCAGCATCTCCATTCCCACTTATTGTCAAAAGAACCAAAAGCAATGCCGGTGAACTGTAGCTCTGTAAACTAAACGGAGGTCATGTGGAAGTGACTCTGAAGATAAGGCAGAAATCCACGTTCACCTTTATTTTCTTCCTGCAAAGGGCTAAATGAACACATGGTCACTAGGGGGAATGAATGCCTCCCTGTGGCGTATGCCTGTGTCTGTGATACCTATGTCTGTATAATTCACCTGCACGCAACCTCAGCTGGAAGACCTTATATCATTGCCACCCTAGGAGGCAGGAGCAGTGAAGCCTACATGTAGGACCAAGGAGACACACCCAGTTGCCTTTTATATGTAAGTTAAGAGGGACATTTATATCTTTAGAAGATCAAAATCATAAATGTATTTGGGACACATAAAAATTATATAAAATTTAAGCATCCATTTTCCTATTTTGTTGATTGGAACATGGAAATGCTTTGTCATATACATCCATGCTGTGGCTTCTTTTGAACTACAACAAACAGTTTGAAACCTTCAAATCCTGGTGATCCCTCTGATCTTTCATTGAACAAAACTTCTTGGGGCTGGAGAATTAACTCAGCAGTTAAAAAGTTTAGCTCCCAGCACCCACATGGCAAGAATATACTTGAAATTCCTTTTACTTTTTTACTGCATTATTAAGGTGTTTTGACAAACATGTGAGCTAATGTTTTGACATGTGTATGCACTGTTTAAACTTCAAGTCAGGGCAAACCTATAACCTTAAATATTTATTATTCATTTATGGTGAAGATATTCAAGGAGATTTCTTTCTGATGTTGTCTGCCTGGCATTTACCACAGCATGGACACAACTGTAGGTTATTATGTTAAATGACACAGGCAAGGCACCGAAAGACAAGAGGGACATAACCTCACATGAGAGATCTAGAGTTGATGGCATGGAAGTTGATTAGGGCAATTACCAGAGACTGAGGGCTCAGGGGGAGGGAGAGAAGGTTGACCACTGGGTGTTAAGATACAAGTTAGAAAGTTTGGACTTAGAGACATGTCCCAGAAAGGACGGTGGGTTCCCAGCCCATTCATGTCTGCTACTCAGCATCTTGTCCATGTAATCTACGTTTCCATCACAAGCCCCCACAGCACTGGCCCAACCAACTAGAGATTAAAATCCACAGCATCATGAGCCAAAAATAAACCTTCCCTCTGTGTAATTTGATTACCTATGTTTGAAGTTTGAGTAACTAACTAAAGAAATTTGAGTAGCTAATCTTTTTTGCTTATAATTCTTTTAACTTTGACAATTCAAATTTCTTTTCAGAATTCTTCTATTCTTGTTATGCTAGTGATTTGGTGAAAGTAGTGTTACAGTAACAGTTAATTTTCTCTTGAAATTGTGCTGTTAGAAGTAATTTCATGTTCTAACATTTCCTAATGAATGCGGTGGCTCATTTTTATTGTCAACTTGATCCACTAAGAAAGTAGTTGGGGCTTTTCTGAGGCACCGCTTTTAGTATATTTGTGAGCATATTTTGAGGGAGGTTTTACTGAGGAGAGAAAACCCACCCTGCATGTGGGCAACACCATCCCATGACAAAGGTGTGTAAGGTGAGCACCAGCATTTATCTTCTGCTTACTGACTGCAGATGAAATGTGCTCAACCGTCTCGTGATTAGGTTACTATGCTTTCACTCTCATGACGGATGGTGAATCAGAGTAAACCTTAAGTTGATTATTGTTAGGTATTTGGACACAGAGATGAGAAAAGTAGCTAACTTAATTAATCATAAGCAACTGGAAACATGGTGATTTCAGGGGCATGATGGCAAACAACCTCTCCCCTGACTCTAAAACGTCATTACCCATCTTCCTCAGAGATGCCGGGACTCCTACAAAGATTATTCATTTCAGAACCCCCCTGCTTTAAAATTACATGAGAATTTCTGTGCTATGAATTCTGTGCGTCACAGATATGCTGTTAAAGTTGTTTAACAGAAACTTTTCTGAAAGTAGATTTGAGAGAAGAGGAAATGGTAGAGAAATTACAACTTCAGAGAGTTGTAAGATGAGAGAGTTTAAAGAGGGGATAATAATTCAAATAAATATTTCTTATAATTAAAAAGCAAACTTGATTACCTTCACAGTCACTGGTCCTATATTCCCTCCCACTCCAAGCCCACATTCTCAGTAGTCAGTCTTTAACCCAGGGTTCTTCTAGGTTTACTGATGGGTGAAATGAGAAACAGTGATGTCTAGTGGCTGGCTTGAAATTTATGCTATCTACTGATCAGGTGAATGGGCTCTGTACCATTGCACCCATTCTGCACAGCAGAAGAACTGGTGGCATGGCATCTCTATGCCTTGGAAATGGTGAGAATTGAGGGTCAGGGTGAGGACTAGATGGTAGACATCTACACCATCTACTAAGTTTGAGACCGAACAGTAGAGGGCAGCATGGCTTCATTTTGTATCTAGATTCCATAAGACACAGCAAGGCAAGTAGAAACACTCAGTAATACACAGGAAAGGGAGAGAAGGCAAACCAGTATATGGCAGAACTTTAAATCTGAAAATGATTGGATTTGCACATGAATAATAGGAATAATAGGATTACACTTTGTGTGGAAACAGAAGTTTGAACAAATACTTTAATGCTACATAAGCTGTGAATATTTATCCTGCTACTTGGCAGTAGCTAGGAGGAGCCCCCCCCCCCCACCCCCCAGGACTCTAAATCACATGTAGTATCAAACCTAGCTTAAAAGAGACAGAAACCTGGCCACAGAGCTGCATCCTGGGATAGGTTTCCCTTGTCCCTGTGTTCCCAGCCATGTGTTCTGGTCCATCTTGGCAATTCTAGCCAATCTCTAATATTGGCATCAATGTCATCCTTAGACAAATCTTCAAAGCCTTCTGCATAGATGCATGGACAAAGAAAGGCCATTTTAGCTCACAGGAAGCTGTCAGAATGATGAGCAATTGATTTTTGAAGCCTGTGGTTGAAACATAAATAAATGAGAATACCATTCCAGTCCTTGATGTTGCCTGAGTTCCTTTAGAAGAGGAGGCTGGATTCAGTGCTGGTACATATCCAGAGGAAAGGTCAGTGTGCTGTCAGAAGCCCCACACGAGATCATGACTGGGGAACGTGCCAGGCATGAGTCAACTCTAGGCACAGAGACCCAAGGCAAGCATAGCAGCATATTCCCCAGCTCCTGTCGCTTCTCCCTCAGGAAAGATACTCTGAACTTCTAGGAAGCACACCCTGTAGTTATTTGATCAATCCATCTTGTCTTAATCCCCATTCTAATATCCCGTATCTGAATCATTTTATGGCAGCTTTTAGTCTAGGAGACCAATGTCCTCATCCTAACTCAAAAACCCACAGCTTTCAATTAGCGGGGAAAAAAAAAAAACTTAAGATGCTACTGTTTTGAGAAATTATAGCAACTCCGCATCCAAAAAGGGTAGGCATCATTGCACGAGGATTAAATTGGCCGTGGAGTCTGCTAGTGAACAACCCACTGAACAGAGAGCATGCTCTAACAACAGAAATGGTAGGTGCTGTGGGGGAGAGGATATGGCCACATTGCTGCTTGACCACTGGGGTAGTTTTTGTTTTGTTTTGTTTGTTTGTTTGTTTGTTTTGGTTTTGTTGTTGTTGTTGTTGTTTTCCTGCAGCTACCAGAAGATGCTGCCCATTAAATAGAATACTTGAACTCTCGAACTGGCACATGGGAGAGGAATCTTCATTGGAAAATTGTGGTCCCCCTTCCTGCAAAACTGGGCTGCTCTTGAAGATCCCGATAAGGATAAGGAGTTTTCTTGACCCTGGGGGCACTGTAAGTGTTCCATGTAGCTAAGTCACACTTGTTACTGGTGCTCTCCCTTTCTTCTCATGTTTAGAAAGTGGATGAATCTAGTAGCCACATCCTGAAAAAGGAGTGAAATAAGGGGACTCTGACACCTGAGGGATGATGGTCTGCTTCTTTACTGGGTATGCAGCAGAGTGTGCCAGCTATGTAGCCTCAAATTAATAGGAGTCTGGAAAGGAAGGCATAGAGCACAGTTTTAGCCCGAATTGCAAATTGCAAGATAGTTCCAACACTAGAGACTATGTTTAACCTGTGGTTTCCTTTCACGGTTTTCTAGACTTCTAGAAAATTGCTCAGAAATCACTACATATGCTAATGGCAGAATTCATGGTTGCAGTAAAACACTACCTAGATCCTTCTACTGCTTTATAGCTACAGTACCTATGTTTGGAGTATTGGCGGCTTGTCTTGGCATTGTTTAACTCATCTAGGAAATAAGAATCAACTTGTTCAAGGCCAAGCTTCCTTACCCAAGCAGGTGGGGCGATAGGGGGTATGACTCATAACCAACTTCTCTCAGTTTGGGACATCTCTGGAAAGCCTACACAGTTCCAGAATTTCCTATGGCATCAACTGAGGCTTTTATACAAAGTGGTCCTGTTTCTCCTTTACCCAATCTGGTTTTCTTCTCAACCTGAAGGGTTTGTGTATTCATTCCTGTCCAGGTAGCTTTAACTGTCAACTTGACGTAACTTAGAGTGATCTGAGAAGAGAGCTTTGATTGAGAAATTGAGTTGCTCTTAGACCATGCGTACACATCTTTGGGGGGGGGGGGGGGATGAATCGTGATTGTTATGGATTGTCTTGGTTGATGTAGGAGAGCTTGGTCCACAATCTCATCTCTCTCTGCTTCCTTACAGTGGACACAAGGTGACAAGGCACCGACCATTCTGAGAGCTACGCTTTCTCAGCCATGATGGATATTCTCAAACGGTGAGCCAAAACGTACCCATCCTCCCTTCAGTTGCATTTGCTGGGAATTTAGCCACAGATGTGAGAAAAGTCACGAGCATTCATCCTCACCACCATTGCTCAGAAGTGGAATGCCTTAAAGAGACACAAAGGCTGTTACATTAGGAATTTCAATGGTGTCTCGCTTTCATTCTGCTTCTCCGGGAGCAAGGAGTCGAAAGGAGGAAACTGCATCTTGCAGGCAGGATGTTGGCTCAGCTCCTCTGTCGCTGTGAGGTGAGTGACTACAGATGTTGGTCCACAGTGAACATTGATGGGCCCACGTGAGGGACATCGCTGACTGCTGATTCGAGGCAGGCAGAGGCGACAAAGAAAGCTCCCATGATCCAAGTCAGATAACCAGGTTTCCACTTCACCATCTGGCAGGGAGGCAACTCCGTCTGTTTTTGTACAAAGGCAAATTATAATGGACAAAAATATTAAGATCTGCAAAGGGTTATTATAATAGTAAGGTAGGCACTCTTGCAGTCTTAAAAATAAGGAGGATGGTCCATGCTGATACAGATGACTGAAAACATGAAGGTAAATTTCATTTAGGAATTATAGCAATTTTGGTGGACTGCAATTTAAAAAATGAAAACTATAAACTATTTAGTCTTCAGGTTCATTTAGAAAAATATGATATATATATATAATATATGATATATATTATATATAACATATATAATATATATATAAAATATATGTCAAAATACTTTATTTATCCCATGTTTGACTCAGAAATTTTATTTCCAAAAATTTAGACTAATTTATGAGCCTAATTAATTGCAAATCTAGATAATTGTGAAGCAAATTTAATTTCCTATATAAAGTAACAACTTTGTAGCAGAATATGGAAAACGTCTAAGCCACGGAGTTAGCTCAAATTAAAAAGGTCACTTGGCACTTGATCCAGGGAGTAGGTGGCTTAACTTAAGATTGTCACCTCTCTACTTCTTCAAGTCCAGCCCTCCAGTCTCACCCACAGCTTTGTAGCAGACTATCTACTGGGGCCTTTCCTTCCTTTTTGCTCCAGTCTCCAGTGAATCACACAGATTTCCCCCTCCTCACATACCCCACCCCTCCTCCATTGCTCTAGCATTGAAACAGAACATCTCCTACATGGCAAAGGGCATGATCATTCAGATAAAGTGGCAGTTTACAGAATGGAAAAAGATTTTTACCAAATCCATATCTGATTGAGGGCTAATATACAAAATATATAAAGAGCACAAAAATGTGGACATCAAGAAAACAAATGAGCCAATTAAAATTATGTACATATAAACAGAGAATTCTCCAAAGAGGAAACTCAAATGACAGAAAAATCTCAGACGTGTTTAACATTGTTAGCCACCAGGGAAATGCAAATCAAACTGACTTCAAGATTTCTTCTTACAACTGTCAGAATGGCTAAAATCAATAAAACAAATGACAGCTCACGCTGGTAGGGATGTTGAGTAAGGAAACACTCATCCCTCGCTGGTGGCAATGAAAACTTACACAAGCACTATGGAAATGGTGTGGCGGTTTCTCAGAAAGATGTCAATTGATATACCTCAAGATCCAGCTATACCATTCTTTGTCATATGCCCAAAGGCTGCTTCATTTTACCACAGATAAACTTCTTCAACAGTGTTCACTGATGCTCCATTATTAGTAGCCCCAAATTGGAAACAATGTAGATGTTGCTCAGACAGAAGAAGGGATAGATAAAGAAAATATAGTACATTTACATAATGGAGTATTCCTTAGCTGTTAAAAGAAATGAAGTCACAAAAATTGAAGATAAATGGATAGAACTAGGGAAAAATATCATCCCGAGTTGGGTAACCCAGACCCAGAAAGACAAAGATGACATGCATTCACTAATTAGAGACATTAGCTGTTAATGTATAGAAACACAGAGGTTAGGTATAGAGTAAGCAAGTAGGGAGGACAGATACATCTCTTTAAGAAATGGAGATCAAATAGATAATTATGGATGACTGGAAGGGTAGGTAGAATGGGGGCATCAAATGTGGTGAGTACGGGAGAGGGGAGCCGAGAGAGGAAATATGGGGAGAGACAGCTAAAAGTAAGGTCCATGTGAGTAGTCTGGAAACCTGATACAGTACAAACTTCCTAAAACTATGTGTAGATGAAGGCAATATAAATGAAGTGGCCAAATAATGGGAGAAACAAAGTCTCATCTTTCCATCCCTTGTCACCAAAAGGAACTTTTAGTATCAAGATTGGGTTACATATATCTAATTGAACTGTGGTCAAAGGATCCCCTGGGAACCCCCAACAACCCAGGCTATAGTCAAGACTGTATGTTGCTCTTCACAAACTGACAGCAAAGACTCATTGCTAAAGACAATGCCCACTCAAGCCATTGAACCTGGATGGAGGAGTCAACCTGGTGCCTTCACCCCTATCATCTAGTGTCTCTGGTACAGGAAGGCACTCTGCCAGTTACCAAAAGAGAAACATAAACACCAGCCCTTTGATTTACAAGGCTATGCTGCCCCCTAGTTATGCTAAGGTAAGGTGGCACAAAGCTTGTTGGAAGTAACCAACCAATAAATGATTTGACGTAAGACCCACTCCACGAGAAGGAACCTTCTATCTGACACTACTTGGGTGACCAAGAACCTGAGACTAGATAGCCTAGGGAGCTAGGGTAAAACCAAACACTATGGTTTTTCAAAGTAAAAATAAAAAGTAGCAATAAAATGATTCCTAGTGACATTGTGCTATACTCATGGATCAGTGTCTTGCTCACCCATCACCGGAGAAGCTGCTAACAAATACAGAGACCCACAGGCAGACATTGAGCAGAGAGTGAGGGAACTTGTAACATTCAGCTCTAAAGGACGTGGCTCCATTAAATCTCTCCCCTCAGTGGCCAGGAAATCCTGCTGAAGAGCAATCAGTAAGCATGCAAGAGTCAGAGGGGAAGGAAGGCACCAAGGAAACAAGGCCTTCAAAATCAACAGGATTAACACACGTATGAACTCGCAGTCACTGAGACAGCATGCACATGGCCTTTATGGCTCTGGACCAGGTCCTCTGAGAATATACTATAGCTTCCATTTTTGTGTTTTTATGGGATTTCTGAGTGTGAGAATGAGTGGGTCTGTGTTTCTTGTGCCTTCTCTTGGGCTCTTTTCCTCCTGTTTGCTTTGTCTAATTCCAATGTGTTAGTTTTTGCTTATTCTAGTTTATCTGATGTTATTTTATTGTTCTCCTTTAGAAGCCCGTTTTCTAATAAGAAACAGAAATGGGGTGGATCCAGGTGAGAGGGGAGGTGGGGAGGAACTGGGAGGGGTAGAGGGAGGGGAAACCGTAATCACAATATGTTTTTGTGAGGAAAAAAAATATTACCAGTAGAAGCAGAAAAGAAGGCTCTCTTTTGTTCTGGTCCCTGCCTGGTCTCTGGCCTCCACTCCAGTATCTACAATACATTATGTGGTCTGATTTGCAATCAGAAAATATTTATTTTACTTACATTTAGCAAAGTAAGTTATGATATGTGCATATATAGAGTACTGAATACTTATAGACACTTCATTATATATGTTGAAATACAGAGTTCTTTTTTTTTCTTTTTTCGTTTTTTTTTTTTTTTTTTTTGGTTTTTCAAGACAGGGTTTCTCTGTATAGCCCTGGCTGTCCTGAAACTCACTTTGTAGACCAGGCTAGCCTCGAACTCAGGAATCCGCCTGCCTCTGCCTCCCAAGTGCTGGGATTAAAGGTGTGCACCACCACCACCGCCCAGCGAAATGTAGAGTTCTTAACCATCACCTTTAAAAAAGCTAGTTATACCCTTTATGTTTTTATAGTAGATTGAGATATATCTCATGAATGCACACAAAACCTTGCAGAAACACACAATTGTCATAATAAAAAATACATATAGATACTGGTCATCATTTCTCTTTAGTGTGCTGTCCTATGCATTAAAGCTCCTATGTTTTAAGGATTTAAAGAATCCTTTTATGTGTGTGAATGCTGTGCTTACATGGATTTAAGTACACCACATATACGAACTATCCAGAGAGGCAAGGACAGGGAGTCAGATCCCCCGGAACTGAGTTATGGGTGGTTTTGAGCCACCACGTGAGTGCCAGGAATGGAACCCACATCATTTGTAAGAGCAGCCAGTGGTCATTGTTTCACATGTATTTATTTAAAATGGATGGACCTGGAGGGGGCATCATCCTGAGTGAGGTAACCCAATCACAGAAGAACTCACGATATGTACTCACTGATAAGTGGATATTAGCCCAGAAACTTAGAATACCCAAGATACAAGATACAATTTGCAAAACACATGAAACTCAAGAAGAACGAAGACAAAAGTGTGGACACTTTGCTCCTTCTTAGAATTGGGAACAAAACACCCATGGAAGGAGTTACAGACACAAAGTTTGGAGCTGAGACAAAAGGATGGACCATCTAGAGACTGCCACACCCGGGGATCCATCCCATAATCAGCCTCCAAACGCTGACACCATTGCATACGCCAGCAAGATTTTGCTGAAAGGACCCAGATATAGCTGTCTCTTGTGAGACTATGCCGGGGCCTAGCAAACACAGAAGTGGATGCTCACAGTCAGCTATTGCATGGATCACAGGGCCCCAATGGAGGAGCTAGAGAAAGTACCCAAGGAGCTAAAGGGGTCTGCAACCCTATAGTTGGAACAACAATATGAACTAACCAGTACCCCCCCTGAGCTCGTGTCTCTAGCTGCATATGTAGCACATGATGGCCTAGTCGGCCATCACTGGGAAGAGAGGCCCCTTGGTATTGCAAACTTTATATGCCTCAGTACAGGGAGCACCAGGGCCAAGAAGTGGGAGTGGGGGGCAGGTAGGGGAGTAGGGGGGGAGGGTTTGGGGGACTTTTGGGGTAACATTGGAAATGTAAATGAAGAAAATACCTAATTAAAAAAATAATGAAGAAAAAAAAGAAAGAAAGAAAGAAAGAAAGAAAGAAAGAAAGAAAGAAAGAAAGAAAGAAAGAAAGGGAGTCCACAAATATATATATATATATATATATATATATATATATATATATATATATATATATAAAGATTTTGTAAGTATTATATTTATGTCATTTCCTCTTCATGATCCCCTTCCAACTCCTCCAATATCCCCCACTTTCACCTGTATCTCCTCCTTTCTTTTTGTTAGTATCATCCATCATTACATCTATACTTCTGGATATATAAAACCAGGATCTGCTGAGTCCATTTCACATTGTTCATATGTATATGTGTTTAGGGACGACCACTTGGGATTGGGTAACCGATCAGGGGCTCATCCCTAGAGTAGACTCATCCTCCCTCTCTTAGTAGCAGTTGATTGTGCTCTGGCCTCATGAGATTTCCCACATTTGTGTTGGCATGTCTACTGGTGTCATCATTGTGTGAGTCTTTAGGTGAACACCATATCGAAATTTCAAGGGAGCAACTCCTTGTCAGATGAGGAAGGCATTAATTTGTAGCATACTTCCTGGTCCGCTCACACTTAAAATCCCTGAGCCAGGAATTTCTAAATTTCACCACTTCAAGTCAGATAAATGTCTGGCTACGTAAGGTGATAAATATACAGAATAGAAGGCATTGTTTCTTTCAGTCTCTGCTCCCCTCTTTGTCCCTGTGGAGCAGACTGCCTCCCTGGGGATTCATTCCCACATGCAGAAGGCAAACCCAGACACTATTGCTGATGCCAAGAAGTACTTGCTGACAGGAGACTGATATAGCTGTCTCCTGAAAGGCTCTGTCAGAGCCTGAAAAATACAGAGGCAGAGGCTCACGGCCAACCAGCGGACTGAGTACAGGGACCCCAATGGAGGAATTGGGAGAAAGACTGAAAGAGCTGAAAGGGGCCTTATCGGCATTAATGGGAGGGAGGCCCTTGATCCTGTGAAGGTCTGATGCACTGAAATATGTAAAACTTCAGACATTTGTCAAGGATGTTATGACACCTTTGAACATACATTTAAATTTTCTGTCTGTCTATAAATAATACTGATAAAGGAAGTCACTAGGGAAATCCCTGAGAAAAATAAGCACATTTATATTTTCCCATCCTAAGGGCTCATGCAATTGATAATAAATCTCAAGTGTCAAAATAGAACTAAGGAATAGGAATAGACAATTTTATTATCAAAAAATAAACATCAACACATACAGTAAAAATTCTTCCATCATACAGGGAAAGATAAAAGAGACTTAAATCAACAAGAAGGCTAGTACTTCCAAAGTCCACATATTGATTTTCTTCTAGGTAACAAAACCAAATTGTATTGTCTTTGCTTTAGTTTTTACTCTCTGTTATGGATTGAATGAGAAAATCCCCCTTAGGCTTATATATTTGGAAGATTAGATCCTAATTGGTGATGCTGTTTAGGGAGGCTTAAGAGGTATAGTCTTGGGCTGGAGAGATGGCTCAGAGGTCAAGAACACTGAATGCTCTTCCAGAAGACCCATGTTCAATTCCCCACACCCACATGGTAACTCATAACTGTCTATAACTCCAAGATCCAATATTCTCATACAGATATACATGCAGGCAAAACACTAATGCAAAAAATAATAATAATAAATAAATTATTTTTTAAAATTGAGGTACAACCTAACTGGAGGAAGGAAGTAGGGTGTACTGGTAGACTCCCAAGCTTAAGAGCTTGCCCTATGCCCAGTTTGCGCTCTCTGGTTCATGTTCATTGTTCAAGATGGGAGCACTTCTCATCATCTCCTGAAGCCAAAGCCTGCTGACTGCTGACACATGCCCTTACAATGGCCTACTCCTATCCCTCTGGAATTGTAAGCAAAAAAGGGCCTCCTTTCTATATAGGACACCTCAGTCATGGTGTCTTATCACAGGAAGAGAGTTTAACTACATTCACTTAGCTCATTCTTTGCCAGCAACATACATATAGATGGAAACCTCTCAAAAATACCATGGTTTGGTTGGAGCTATGGCTCTGTTGTAGAGTCTAACATATGCTAAACTCTGAGCTCTCTCCTCAGGACAAGTAAATATACATCTATGTAATTTAAGATAATGAACATGATTCTAGAATACCATCCTAAAAACAATAATGAAGCACCCTTTAAAAGCAAATTAATGCAAACAAAATATAACCAGCACCAGCAGGAAACCACTCAACAACGTCTTATCTTCACTAGTGAAAAGCCAGGCATAATCTGTGATATATTGTAACAGATCATATTCTCCAATCAAGGAAACTCTACTGCTAGTTTCCTTTTGACATTTGTAACAGTAAGTGGAGAGAAAAAAAAATTACCACTATCATTTTATTACTTTTGAAAGTATCCTAAACTATACAGAAGAATAAAAGTAATGTACAAACTGTTAACAGTGGTTAGAGTCCTAGAGGAGTCCATGAGAGGACAACGTCTGTAGTTTCAGTTTCTTATTTGAATTTGAGCTGGTTTTATTTGAAATATCTCTGTTTCTTGAAATATCAGAGAAATGATTTTATACCTGCCATTTGTAATGCTATGAGATCTAATTCACTATCTACAAAAATGGGGTTAAAAACAATTTTTTTTTCTTGGCTGCATTTTGCCTTACCAAATGATATTGCTTTATATATTAATCTAAAATTATGAGCCCTCAGCAAATAGTAGCCTCACGTGATAATCCCGTTGTATTTATTTATTGTGTTTTAAGAACTTAATAGATACTAGGAGACATTAGTAAGGATTATTTGATAAGAAGCAGTTCTAGGGCTGGTGAGATGGCTCAGTGGGTAAGAGCACCCGACTGCTCTTCCAAAGGTCCAGAGTTCAAATCCCAGCAACCACATGGTGGCTCACAACCATCCGTAACGAGATCTGACTCCCTCTTCTGGAGTGTCTGAAGACAGCTACAGTGTACTTACATATAATCAATAAATTAAAAAATCTTTAAAAAAAAAAAAAAAAAAAAAAAAAAGAAGCAGTTCTAGCCGGGCGTGGTGGCGCACGCCTTTAATCCCAGCACTCGGGAGGCAGAGGCAGGCGGATTTCTGAGTTCGAGGCCAGCCTGGTCTGAAAAGTGAGCTCCAGGACAGCCAGGGCTACACAGAGAAACCCTGTCTCGAACCCCCCCCCCCAAAAAAAACAAAAAAAACAAAAAAACAAAACAAAACAAAACAAAACAAAACAAAAAAACATTTATTTAAAAAAAAAAGAAACAGTTCTTCTAGGTAGGTGTTATGACTCCATTTTAAGCAAATCCTTTAATTTTAACTTTAATTGGCACACTGTTTAATTGGCACACTTGCTCAGCTAATGCCTGACAGTGCCACACTTGGAACATGGAAAGTCTCCCAGTGATTTTCCATTCAGGGGATTCTCAAGGAATTGTCAGAGTCTTTGGAAAGACACAAGTCAAAATATTAAGGGAAGAAAATAAAAATATTTAATATGACCACTTCTGCTTTTTGTGTTTCCTTTTATAATTGTTGAAATGCACTAATTGTCAAAATTAAGTTGGTTTTTTTTTTGTTTTTGTTTTTGTTTTTTTACAAAAGCATATAGCTATCTTCCTCTCTGTTACATTCAGACAGTTATGCTCCATACATTCACACTATTTTATACTTATCTCTAGTATTTATTTTTTCTTTTTTTATGGTTTCCCCTCCAAAATCCTCCCTCCCCCCACCCCCTCCCCCCCCCCCCCCCCACTCATCAACCCACCTACTCCTGTGTCCTGGCCTTGGCATTCCCCTACACTGGAGCATAGACCCTTCACAGGAGCAAAGGCCTCTCCTCTCATTGATGACCGACAAGGCCATCCTCTGCTACATATGCAGTTGGAGCCATGAGTCCCTCCATGTGTACTCTTTGGTTGGTGGTTTAGTCCCTGGGAACTCTGGAGGTACTGGTTAGTTCATATTGATGTTCCTCCTATGGGGCTGCAAAACCCTTCAGCTCCTTGGGTACTTTCTCTAACTCCTTCATTGAGGACCCTGTGCTCAGTCCAATGGATGATTCTGAGCATCCACTTCTGTATTTGTCAGGCACTGGCAGAGCCTCTCAGGAGACAGCTATATCAGGCTCCTGTCAGAAAGCACTTGTTGGCATCCACAATAGCATCTGGGTTTGGTGATTGTATATAAGATGGATCCCCAGGTGGGGCAGTCTCTGGATGATCATTCCTTCAGTCTCTGCTGCACACTTTGTCTCTGTAACTCTTTCCATGGCTATTTTGTTCCCCCTTCTAAGAAGGATCGAGGTATCCACACTTTGGTCTTCCTTCTTGTTGATGTTCATGTGGTTTGTGAATTGTTTCTTGAGTATTCCAAGCTTCTGGGCTAATATCCACATGATATGAGTGCATATCATGTGTGTTCTTTTGTGATTGGGTTACTTCACTCAGGATGATATCCTCCAGATCCATTCATTTGCCCAAGAATTTCATAAATTCATTGTTTTTAATAGCTGAGCAGTACTCCATTGTGTAAATGTACCACATTTTCTGTATCCATTTCTCTGTTGAGAGATATCTGTGTTCTTTCCAGCTTCTGGTTATTATAAATAAGGCTGCTATGAACATAGTGGAGCATGTGGCCTTGTTATATGTTGGACCATCTAGAATTAGAGTTTATTAAAAGACATTTTAAACATCGATTTTAAGCACAGACATTAGGAGACTATGATGTGCTTTGAGAAAGAGTAGAATAAACTCAAGTGTGAGAGTCAACCTCTAAATGGAAACTTGATCTTCATTGTCTTCACAACAATCACAGGCAGGGTTGGAATGATTTTTAAAGTTATTATCCTTGTGGAGTTAGTAAGGGATTTAAATGAGATCATTGGTTTGTTCCTGAGATGTGCCTGATAGGGCTACAGCTGAGAACTCTAGCTTTCAAGGAGATATGTAGGAGGTTAGTT
This sequence comes from Mus musculus, assembly GCF_000001635.26. NCBI lineage: Eukaryota > Metazoa > Chordata > Mammalia > Rodentia > Muridae > Mus > Mus musculus. The sequence goes on along the minus strand of NC_000076.6, from coordinate 5,622,266 downwards.
AACAATCTTCCTTGTGAGATTCCCAGAAAATATCCAGGAGAAGAGTGAAGTCTTATGCATCATTTTATTAAAATAAAAAGGGGGAGATGTGGGGAGCTGCAAACGCCATTACAAGATGGCGCTGGCTACCACTGGCTACCACCCATGAATATGGGTAAACAACCAATGTGTGCATGTGCATACGAGTTTTTTGCCGAGTCACTACCTGGCCCTATGCATATTAATGAGGTACTGGTAGCATAACCAATCAGGTATGGACACGTCACTCCTAGGCCTATATAAGCAGCGCCTTTTCTGGGGCTCAGGGTCTTTCACCTACGCAGTCCATGCTCTCCCAATAAACGTGTTGCAGGATCCTATTGTGGCGTCTCACTTTCTGGCAAGTCAGGCGTCCCACAAATGCCTGGTTTACTGCTATTTTATCATTCTCTTATCAAAATTTTAAATTAATTTAATTTATAATTATTCCATCTCCTCCTTCCCATCCCTCTTTCCAATCCTTTCCATGCTCCTTCGCTCCAAACAACAACAAAAACTTTTATGCTGTCTCCTTTCATTTGATCATTATTGTTACACACACACACACACACACACACAGAGATACAATGTGTGCTGAGTATGTTTGGTGTTGCATCTTTGTTTATGACTTCTCTGTATTGGATAACCAGTTAGGTGGATCATCTCTGAAAAGAACAGATTCTCCCTCTCTCAGCAGTCATTAGTCCCCGGTAGTTAACTGCCCAGGGCCAGTGAGATCCCATCAACCTTCTAAATTACTACTAGTATTGCCAGTGTTAAGGGCTTGTTTAGGCAGCCATATTGTTAGAAGTGCTATGGTTGGAGCTTCTCTGCTATTTCTAGGAGACACAATCTCACAGCAGACTTCCTAGTAATTCATATGTTCATGATCTAGCTGAGTCTTTAAGACTAGTCCAACTTTCTATCTCCGGAAAGAAAACTTTTAATTTACTTAGAGCTAAGAGTCCTGCTTGACATGGTATCTCATTCATTACAAAGGAGTGCATCTAGCAAGCAATTTATTTTAGCGTGCCCCAGGAAATTACATTGCTCAAAGCCAGAGAGTCTGTGGATGATTTATTCTACTCTTTCTTTTGCAATGTTCAAGATGGCTGGAGGTTATGCCGGCTTTAAAAATACTCACTTAAAACTTACTAACATATGGCATGCTATACACTTGAATATTCTGGAATTTCATTTAAAACATACTTTATATTATTTCCTATGAAGATCTGTGTTTTTCCTATGACTAAATCCTAATTAGCCTTAAATCAACATGTCAAGTTTCCTAAGAGAAGATCTGCTCTACTGTGGGTAGCTGATACTTGAGTGTGTGTTTTAATTCTACTGTGACACACAGAAATTTCTTTGGTATGAGAAATGGCAGACAGCACAAATTCAAAGCTGGTTATTATACACACTTGGGAAAATTTCCTTTTTTTTTTTTTAAAGGTATCTGTGGAGGGTATGAAGCTTCATTGCATAGCTCTACCTCTGTTAAGCATAGTTTCTCAAAGCTCAGAAAACACATCCATGCTGACAACCACTCACTAATGTGCACACACTGAAGGTTCTCCACATTGTTCCTGGCTAATTTCCTTTGAGTGTTCGAGTCTATTGAAGAATTCTGACAAACTCAAATAGAACCACTGATGTGCTGCTGACTCAATGCAAAGGTGCCTTTGCCTTAATGTGATCATTTTCAATTGCTCTCCATAGTGATTACAGCCACCACAAAACCTCCCTTTGCTAATTCCCGGAGAGATCCTATAGGGTTCTGTTACTACAGCATAGAGGACCTCTTTATGATAGACTTCAATTACCCTGAACTCACTGCACTCTTAGGTGAAAGTTTTGGATTTGCCTGGTGACAGCTGTGATGTATCTGTTCCTAACTCCTTTTTAGAATACCAAGGACTATTTGATAGTCTGTGGTTGATAATATTTAGGATGGAAGACTGTCTTAGTCAGGGTTTCTACTCCTGCACAAATATCATGACCAAGAAGCAAGTTGCGGAGGAAAGGGTTTATTCAGCTTAAACTTCCATACTGCTGTTCATCACCAAAGGAATTCAGGACTGGAACTCAAGCAGGTCAGGAAGCAGAGCTGATGCAAAGGCCATGGAGGGATATTACTTACTGGCTTGCCTCCCCTGGCTTGCTCAGCTTGCTATCTTATAGAACCCAAGACCACCAGCCCACAATGGCACCACCCACAATGGACCCTCCCCCATTTGATCACTAATTAAGAAAAAGCTGTACAGCTGGATCCCATGGAGGCATTTCCTCACCTTAAGCTCCTTTCTCTGTGATGACTCCAGCTTGTGTCAAGTTGACACAAAACTAGCCAGTACAAAGACACTTTTTTGAGAACTAATCTTATTCCTTACTCTACTTATTTGTTCTTTACCCTAACTTTACATTTACTTCTTATTGATGGTACCAAGTGTAGAAGGATTTTATACATATAGTTCACCAATGCAAAGAGGGAAGGAATTAGAAATAAATTGAAGAAATAAAAAAAGATAAAAGGTATTATATTTTATAGGTTAGATCTCTTTCGATGTAAACAACTAAGTAGATAGAACTTTTAAGGTTTTAGAAGACATCAAGGGGATACAAATTGGAAAGGAAGAAGTCAAAATATCACTATTTGCAGATGATATGATAGAATATATAAGTGACCCCAAAAATTCCACCAGAGAACTCCTAAACCTGATAAACAGCTTCAGTGCAGTAGCTGGATATAAAATTAACTCAAATAAATCAATAGACTTTCTCTACACAAATGATAAAGGGACTGAGAAAGAAATTAGGGAAACAACACCCTTCACAATAGTCACAAATAATATAAAATACCTTGGTGTGACTCTAACTTAGAAAGTGAAAGATCTGTATGATAAGAACTTCAAGTCTCTGAAGAAAGAAATTGAAGATCTCAGAAGATGGAAAGATCTCTCATGCTCATGGATTGGCAGGATTAATATAGTCAAAATGGCTATCCTGTCAAAGCAATCTACAGATTCAATGCAATCCCCATCAAAATTCCAACTCAATTCTTCATGGAGATAGAAAGGGCAATTTGCAAATTCATCTGGAAAAATAAAAAACCTAGGATAGCAAAAACTATTCTCAACAATAAAAGAACCTCTAGTGGAATCACCATGCCTGACATTAAGATGTACAACAGAGCAATTGTGATTTAAAAAAAAAAAAAAAACAAACTGCATGGTACTGATATAGTGACAGACAGGTAGATCAATGGAATAGAATTGAAGACCCAGTAATGAACCCACACACCTATGGTCACTTGATCTTTGACAAGGGAGCTAAAACCATCCAGGGGAAAAAGACAGCATTTTTAACAAATGGTGCTGGCACAACTGGCAGTTATCATGTAGAAAAATGTGAATTGATCCATTCTTATCTCCTTGTACAAAGGTCAAGTCTAAGTCAATTAAAGACCTCCACATAAAACCAGAGACACTGAAATTGATAGAGGAGAAAGTGGGGAAAAGCCTCGAAGAATTGGGCACAGGGGAAAAATTCCTAAATAGAACAGCAATGGCTTGTGCTATAAGATCAAGAATTGACAAATGAGATCTGAAATTGCAAAGCTTCTGTAAGGCAAAAGACACGGTCAATAAGACAAAAAGGCCACCAACAGATTTGGCAAGGATTTTTACCAATCCTAAATCTGATACAGGAATAATATCCAATATATACAACGAGCTCAAGAAGCTGGACTTCAGAAAATCAAATAACCCCATTAAAGAATGGGGTTCAGAGCTAAACAAAGAATTCTCAACTGAGAAATACCAAATGGCTGAGAAGCACCTGAAAAAATATTCAACATCCTTAATCATCAGGGAAATGCAAATCAAAACAACCTGGAGATTCTACCTCACACCAGTCAGACTGGCTTAGATCAAAAATTCAGGTGACAGCAGATGCTGGCGAGGATATGGAGAAAGAGGAACACTTCTCCATTGCTGATGGGATTGCAAGCTTGTACAACTACTCTGGAAGTCAGTCTGGCGGTTCCTCAGAATATTGGACATAATACTACCGGAAGATCCAGCAATACCTCTCCTGGGCAGAAGGAGAACCCAGAAAAATTTCCAACTGGTAATAAGAACACATGCTCCACTATGTTCATAGCAGCCTTATTTATAATAGCCAGAAGCTGGAAAGACGACAAAAGTCCCTCAACAGAAGAATGGATACAGAAAATGTGGTACATTTACACAATGGAGTACTACTCAGCTATTAAAAACAATGAATTTATGAAATTCTTGGACAAATGGATGCATCTGGAGGATATCATCCTTAATGAGGTAACCCAATCACAAAACAAATCATTAGATATGCACTCACTGATAAGTGGATATTAGCCCAGAAACATAGAACACCCAAGATACAATTTGCAAAACAAGAAAATCAAGAAGAGGGAAGACCAATGTGTGGATACTTCATTTCTCCTTAGAATAGGGACTAAAATACCCATGAAAGGAGTTACAGAGACAATGTTTGGAGCTTAGATGAAAGGATGGACTATCCAGAGACTACCCAACCTGGGAATCCATCCCATAATCAGCCACCAAACCCAGACACTATTGCATATGACAGGAAGATATTGATGACAGGACCCTGTTATAGCTGTCTTGTATGAGGCTATGCCAGTGCCTGGCAAATACAGAAGTGGATGCTCACAGTCATCTATAAGATGGAACACAGGGTCCCCAGTGGAGAAGCTAGAGAAAGCACCCAAGAAGCTGAAGGGGTCTGCAACCCTATAGGTGGAACAACAATATGAAGTAACCAGTAACCCCAGAGCTCGTGTCTCTAGCTGCATATGTAGCACAAGATGGCCTAGTCAGCCATCACTGGGAAGAGAGGCCCCTTGGTATTGCAAACTTTATATGCCCAGTACAGGAAAACACCAGGGCCAAGAAGGGGGAGTGGGTGGGTAGGGGAGCAGAGTGTGGGGAGGGTATAGGGAACTTTTGGGTTAGCATTTGAAATGTATATAAAGAAAATATCTAATAAAATAAATAAATACATGTTGGAAATGAGCAGAGAATAAGTAGTGAATATTGTTTTGCCAATTTATTTGAGTCTTTGATGACTTCAATATACAGACTGCTAGAATGTATGTGTACACCAGAATGCACTCTGGGAATTGAACCTAGGACCTTGTATATAACTGCTCTAACATTGAGCTACAATGTTAGATCAGTGTAATCCCAGCCCAGTAATTGCCTTACAGCATGTAAGGCAAAACTCCCAAGTATATGACTGATGGAATCCAAGTCAACACATAGCACAGATGCCTACATATTGTGTATTGTGGCAACAACCACACTGTAGCCTCAGTACAGATAACCATCACCAGATAAATGGATAAAGATAATGTGGCAGAAAAGGAGATGTATACACACACACACACACACACACACACACACACACACACACACACTATGGTGTTTATTCAGCCTAAAAGAAGAATGACATAGCATCATTCATAGGAAAATGAATAGAACTGGAGCTCATCAAGTTAAAGGAAATAATCTAGATGCATAATAATAAATATCACGTTTCTCTCCTATGTGTGATATATAACACATTCCTATGTGTATATACATATTCATGTATATACAACACATGTATACATATTTATGACACAAACATATAAGGGGCAATATTTCAGAAGAGGTAGGAGGCTAACAGAAAGGAGAAGAGGGGGACAGGAGAGGGAGGGAGAATGAACGTTAGCCACATACATCATAGACATCTATGAAGATGTCATAAAGGAACCCATACTTTCATGAATAAAGGCTAACAATAAAAGTTTACTACTCCTTGCTCTATTTCATCATTTCGTTTGCCACTGAGCATCAGAATGCATGGGTCTAGCAAAATGACAGTCTACATGAAGTATGGGCTCTGCCTACTCATTGGCAAGAGTTCACAGAAAGAATCCTCCATGAAAATGTCAAAGTTTCTGTTATCCCTACCAATGTCCATTGACTCTGTTTGACAATGGGTTCTGACCATGTCGATCTGGCTACCCTGAATCTTACCTTCTTCCTCCCTATGTTTCCTAAGTGCTGGGGTTGAAGGTGTGGCTGCGTACCACGGCGTTGAGTCCACTGATTTCTTAATACAATATAAGCTCAGTATCCAAGGAACAATCCACTTATTGTGTCGACAACTTTAAAATAAAGATGGGCTTTTTGCCAAGTTATCCAAATAATGGTAAGTTTCTCCCATTAGTGTTTCATGCCACGCTTCTGCTCATTCCTGAAATATATACTCCATGGCAATCCTTTATAATATAGCCCTTCTATGATTTCTTCTCGTGTTCTACACAGGCCTGTTCTTTCATGTGACACAGAGATATTAGAGATAAATTTCCTTTTTAAATTTTCTTTCAGCAGCATTGCCTCATGGGTATTGCTTAATTTTATAAAGCAGCCGTAGATCGGGGCTCTGGCATATGTTGCTTTATTTTTAAAAACGAATTTCCAGTAAATGCAGTTTTCAGCTTACACTTACGAAGTCAAAATGTCAAGATGATTCAAAAACAATACATTAAATTGCAAGTGAACTTTAAAGATTTGATTTGGCAAAGATAGCACAGATTCGATGAGACGGTGTGTCTACGGTCTGCTGGAGTGCATAATCAGCAGCCATTCAAGGAAAATCACATCAAAGGCCAGAGCCACACCACTTATGCTAATACCTTGGGGTGGAATTAACCCAATAGAATGAAAAAATGCTCAAACACATGTCAAAGCTTGTGGGAAGTAGCCCTAGAGTGTTTTAGATAAAGAAAATTTATGCATGGAACAGTCGGTTAGAAAGCATGCATGACAGAAAGGAGACGAACAAAGAGGATCCACATAAGGATGGGTCCCCTCTCCCTTTATACACAAGAATATTAGCTACATTTTCCTCCTTTCTGGGTGTGAACTGGAGTGTCAAAAATCCCAAAATGAATTTGCCTCAAGCCACGAATTTGCTCTTATCTGTATCACACATAAATATTTTTTTTTCACTTCAAAATCACTTTGGGAGGAATTTGGACAATAAACTCTATTCTTTGTACAGAAATGGGGTCTAGTGAAGGTGGAGATTTAATCTTAAGTGTTGAATTTCTAAAGTCCTTGAAACGGTATAATCCAGGTTTGTGAACTTGCATACCAGGTGGTGACCTTTAAACCATTTGTGGGAACCCCACAATCCCATTCACTAGAGAACCCTGGTTGAGGTGGAGTATGGCCTTAAAAGCTACATACCCACACCTGCAACCCCAGCTCTTAGGAGACACGGGAAGGAAAACGGGAAGATTCAGGCCAGCCAATTATAACCTATTCTTAAGAAGAATCAATGGCCATTGGTAGGGATAATAGAAAGTGACATTTTTATGGAGGATTCTTTTTGTAAATTATTGGTTATTTTATTTACATTTCAAATGTTATTCCCCTTTCCAGGTTCCCCTCCCCAAAACCCCTATCTATTACCCCTTCCCTCTGTTTCTATGACAGTGCTCCCCCACCCACAGCACTCCTGCCTCCCCACCATGGCATTCATTCCCCTACACAGGGGCATCAAGCCTTCTCAGGACTAAGGGCCTCTCCTTCCATTGATGTCCCACAAAGCCATCCTCTACTACATATGGGGCTGGAGCCATGGGTCCCTCCATGTGTACTTTTTGGTTGGTGGTTTAGTCTCTGGGAACTCCTGTTGGGGGGAGGGGTTCTGGTTGGTTGCTATTGTTGTTCTTCTTATGGAGTTGCACATCCTTTTCTTGAAGGATTCTTTCTGTTAGTGACAGGCGATTTAAAATAAATTCTTGCAAATGAGTAGGTGGATCCCATACTTCATATTGATTGCCATTTTGCTAGACCCATGCATTCTGATGCTCAGTGGCAAATAAAACGATGAAATAGAGCCAAGATGTAGTAAACTTTTATTGTTAGCCTTTATTCATTAAAGTTGGGTTTTAAAAACTAGCATCTTCATACATGTATGTCACTGCATTGTCACTTTATTTTAGGAGAGAAGCAGAGCCAGGGCAAGTTCCCAGACAGTTAAAGCCTGGTTCTAATCTTTGGGGACACTTGCCCTTTGTCCCACACATTATAAGATCATGATTATCTGGAGACCAAGCCATCAATAAGCAGAAGCATTTGGAGTGACGGCTGAGCTCTGGAAAATGTCTCATCTTTAATGAGCAGTGGGGACACTTGGGACAATGTGTCTACTTGATCAGTCATCTGGAAATGAAACCCACACCATTGCCATGATTCAAGAAGCAAGGAAAAATGATGGAATCCTTATAAGAACAGTGAGTTTTCTGACATTTTAATTTACCCGTTTCCGGCCCTTCTTATCAGCTTTGAAAGTCATCAGAGTTGACATCACAGTGTCTGTTAAAACCAGCTGCCTCTCAGTCATCACAGAGGTCAAAATGATCTAAAGTAAGTTGGAGAGATAGCTGTGCTCCTTAAAGAGCCAGTGTTGGACCTGACCTGTAAAAGCCCCCATTCCCATGACTTGTCCTACCTCAATCCATTCAGAGCCCACTATGCTCAAGGGTCCCTTTCACCAATGGATTTGTTGAAACAACCAAAAGTGGTTTACTTTTACAACTGCCAATCCCACATCAGTTGGAATAGGATGACCAAGACAGTCATGAAGAAAGTATGGTAAAGGAAGTGTCTATAACAGTGGTTCACCACCTCCCTACAGTTCCTCATGTTGTGGTAGTGACTCCCAAACTATTAAATTAATTTTACTACTTCATAACTGTAATTTTGCTATTGTTGTGAATCATAATGTAAATATCTGTGTTTTCCGGTGTTCTTAGACAATCCCTGTGAAAGGGTTGTTTAACCCCCAGTGGGGTCGTGACCCACAGGTTGAGAACCTCTGGTCTACAGAGTACTCTAATATATTCTTGGGTGTCTCTAAATCCACACAGGAGTGAATTTTGTGCAGATCCAAAGAGAATCTGAGGAGGCTAATATTGCTCACTTTCAGAGCTCACCTTGAAGCAATGAAAGAGCATGTATACATCCCTCTTCTGGGTTCTGGTGGCTGCTAGAATTTCTTAGCTTGTACCTACTCCAATCTCAGAGGCCAGCATTTTCAAGTGTCTCAGTGTTTGGCTTCACATTACCTACATATTTGTGGAAAATGTCCCTGAGTTTTTCTGATAAGCACACTTCTTCTAGTGTTTAGGGAGCATAGAGATATGAGTCTCTTCATTTGAAAAATCTCTAACTGCTAGGTGTTGTGGAGCATGGCTTTAATCCTAGGACTCGAGAAGAGGAGGCAGGAAGTTCTCTGTGAGTTCAAGATCTGGTCTACAGAGGAGTTCCAGGACTGCCAGAGCTACATAATATGAGCCTGTCTCAAAAATAGAAAGAGAGAGAGAGAGAGAGAGAGAGAGAGAGAGAGAACAACCAAAATATCCTAATCCTTAGCTGATTAGATTAACAATTCAAGAATAACTCAACTATATTTGTACAATATTAATAACATCTTTTACAGCATTTACCCAAATAAGACAACATTAATAAGTTTCAGAGGGAAAGGCCTGATATTGTGAAGATCATTTTTCTGCTTGCTTCAAGTTCATTCAAAACTTCTTTGCCTAGAATAACATCAGAAAGGCTGACCTAGCAGCTGATGGAAACAGATGCAGAGACCCACAGTCAAACATTAGGCAGGGCTTGGGGAATACTGCCCAAGAAGGGGAGAAAGGATTGTAGGAGCCAGAGGGGTCAAGGACACCACAAGAAAACCTACAGAATGTAGGAACCAGCGTAGGTCCAAGATGTCTTAAAATAATGAGGGTTTCTTTCCAAAAAGAAGGAAAACTTCAAATCTATTAAATTGTGTCCTTGCTGCAGTTTGCTTTCCTTCCTTCCTTCCTTCCTTCCTTCCTTCCTTCCTTCCTTCCTTCCTTCCTTCCTTCCTTCCTTCCTTTTAATTTTTGATGCTTTGTTGCTTTCTATAGAAGACTTATGAGAATAACTCGTTGGTCTTTCCAGATAGTCATCATAGGTACCTTAATATATTGTATCTATGTGTATTTGTGTGTGTTTCGACGTGCATGTGTGTGCATGTATTAGTGTGTGTGGGCATGAGTGTGTGTGTGTAAATGTGTTTATATGTGCATGTATATGTGTGTGAGTGACGTGTGTGAGTGGTGTGTGTGTGTGTGTGTGTGTGTGTGTGTGTGTGTGTGTGTAGATCCTAGGTTATCAGACATGCTAGGTAGGCCCTCTGCTGCTGGGCTGTATCACTAATCCCTTTATATGTTCCTTTACTTTCAACTTTGCTTAGCCATTTGAATTTAAGTAAGGCTTATGATGGACTTATGGATAGAAGGTTCTGATAGGCCAGAAGTCCGCCATTTGGTTCACCTGTGCATAATTCATCAGATTTAATTATTATACGGAATGAATATAATTGACTTCATTTTGTGTCTGAAACATACATTCTCTTTTTATTTCTGTTTGTTTTCTGTTGTCTATCACTTATCACAAGACCTATAACTTACCTGTGTGCATGCCCATTTTCCTGAAAATAGGTCATTTGCTAGCATTATTTATTAATGTACTTCTTAGGTAGATATTTTTCAGTTTACACACTTTAGAAATAAAACAACACATATAAAACCTCTGTGTTTTTAGAAACATTTTGACGGTTTTCATAATTCAACCTAGCATTATTTATATGGAAGTGGAATTTGACAGAAACATGTTGTGCCTAATGGATAATTGAGTTACCCCTGCCGTAGGAAGAAGGGAGACATTGTCAGGCATCACAATTACAGAGATGAAGAATTTCAATATGATTAACACCTGATTGCTTTTTCTGCTCTTTTGTGGGTTGACTTAATTCTCTTTTCTTGTTATTACAAAAGAGATGGGATTTTAAACATCACGTCTTAAAGTTTTAGCGTTCCTGACTTCGGGGTCCCGAACATTCAGTAGAAACATGACTTGTACTTTGTTAAGAGCCTTCTTATACTGAGTGGAGCAACAGAATGCATTTGATGTAGCAGTTGTAGGATAGGACCTTAGATTTGAGAAGTGGCTGGAGGGAGCAAAGCAATTATCCGTGGTTCTCAGCATTACCTCACTCTTTTACTGCCCAGAAGAGTCATGCTGGGAACCCCTGGATTCATTTTGTCCACTACCTATGTCTTCATAATTCTTTCTTTCATTTTATAAAGCAAAAGAAGAAATAACAAGTTAAAAGAAGCTGCAGAAGAAGGAGAGGTGGTAAGAGAGAACAGAAGAGGACAGGGACAGATAGATAGATAGATAGATAGATAGATAGATAGATAGATAGATAGATAGATAGATAAATGGACAGACAGATAGACAGACAGAAACAGGAAAAGGAGGTTGACACTGAAATCCATGGCAAATTTTTAACATCAGTATGAGACATTTAAATTTTTAGAACTATTTGCTGCAACTATCATAGGAATCAATTGTAGCTTTGCAGTGTGTGTGTTTGAGAGAGAGAGAGAGAAAGAGAGAGAGAGATTTTCATGTTATTAGATCTCTTTTTCTTGATTTTCCCAATTGTTTTAAAACACATATATGAGGTATTCTCAAAAAGACCATACTATGTCTCTGAGGGAAAGGGGGGGGGGAGGAGGAGAAAGAGAGGGAGAAGGAGACAGAGGTCAGAATCTCATGTATCCCAGGATGACTTAAAACTCACGATATAACAGAAGGTGGCCTTGCTCTTCTGATCCTCCTACCTCCATTTCCCTAGTGTGAGGAGGCAGGTGTTTGCTTACTTGTCCTGAGTGGCGCTCAGGCCTTCAAGTGCCAGCCAAGTGCTGTACCCGGGGAGCTAACTAAAGCTTTTCTTTAGTTGTTTTTGGTTGGTTGTCCTTACTTTTGGAGTCATCGTCATTTTGTGGTTTTTTTTTTCCTGCCAAATTATGTTATTGAATTTTCTAACTTTTCTCTCATAATGAGTCTCCTGCTGCTCTTCTGAGCTCTTCTTGAAAACAGTATTAACTGTCTGCCTGGCATGACGTCAAAACTGCCTCTCAGTTTGCTCTTCATCTTTGAAGGAACATCTGCCTGTGGCCACCATAGACTGCATCAATGCTTTCACTATTTGCTTCATTTTCATTAAGAGTGGATGGCCCCAGCTCCTGTTTTCACTGTAGTTGGGAAATCAGTTTAGGTACCAGCTTCCCACCACCAGTCTTAGCTAAGCACAGGCTTCCTTGAGTGTCTTATGTTTCCAGTAAAGACTCTAGAACCAAGACCTCTCGTCCCTCACATTCTGGGACTAGCAGAGCTCATATATATATCTATTTAACTATATCCATTTCTAAGGTTAATTTCAGTAATTGTGGTGGACTAACTACAGGCAATAAAGTCGTTGGGCTGAAGTGACCCTCCCCCCCGACCCCCGCAGTCATAGATCTTCCTACTCACACCCTTTAGAATGTGATCAGTTGATTCCGAAGTGTATCTTACAACTTCCATAGGTGAGCACTTCCCATAGCTACTTTCTATTCACTTGTCCAAATGAGAAAGATTCAACTGAATCCTGTTTTTTTTTTTTTTTAAATGGCCTGGACTGTGAGGTCCACTTTTAAAATATCACCTACTATCTTAAAAGCTCTTCAGTAGGGCTGGAGAGATGGCTCGGTGGTTAAGAGCACTAGCTCATGGTTAAGAGCACTAGCTCAATTCACAGCAACTTACAAGCATCTGTAATGGGACCTGATGCTCTCTTCTGGTGTGTCTGAAGATGGTGACAGTATATATATATATATATATATATATATATATATATATATATATATAATAAATCTATGCAGAAGAGTCAGAGTTGGCAGTCCTTTTACTAAACTAAGCAGGGATAGCTTGCTTTTCAAATCAAATCATGAAAATGGATTATATTTCCCTTCATTATCTCAGTGCAGGAACACACCTAAGGTATATGAACCCCTGGAAAAATACTGTGTATGACACTGCCTTGTTTTAAAATAATGTTTTGGGAAATTCATGGGAGTCTGCAAGTGATTGTTCTATGAGTTCTTAAACAGGAAGAGAAGAAATATGTCTGTAGTTGCTTGGCACTCTGTCAGTGCCCAAGAGAATTTATGACTCTGAATGAAGAAATGCAAAATCACGTGCCAGCCAAGTTCCATTCTGCTGGTCCCTTGCCACAGAATTCAATGAAGGAAACGAATCCCTCTCTGCGGGTGTCTTCTTATTTCCTTTTAGAACTGACAGAGAGGTGGATTTTTAAAATTTATTCTTCATTCTGTACAATAGACCCCTACCAGAGTTTCCTCTCTCTCCACTCCTCCTAGCCCTCCTAACTTCCTGTCACCCCAAGATCCACTACTATGTTTCCCTCCAGACAACAACAGGGCTCTCAGGAATATCAGCAGAACACAGCATAACAAGATACAACTAGACCAGGCACAAGCCTTCGTATCAAGGCTGGGTGAGGTAACCCAGCAGGAGGAAAAGGGTCTCAAGGGCAGGCAAGAGTCAGAGACAGCCCCGGCTCCCTACAAAACCTCAAGCTAACCACCATAACATGTATGCAGAGAGCCTAGTGCAGATTCATGCAGGCTCTGTGATGGACTCTTCAGTCTCTGTGAGCCTCTATGAGTCCTGCACAGTTGGTTCGGCAGCACCTGTTCAGAGATGGGTTCATAAAAGTCATAGTGTTCCCTGGGCACCCTGTGAACCTCGCCTGAAGAGGAAGAATCACATGACATGTGAACATTTAGAATCAGGGGTTGCAGTCTTCATGGGTGTACTGTCCATAGGGCACTGAACAACACCCATCACTCGAGTGAGATTTAGAAAAATTTAAAGAATGTGTTCCTAGGAGAGGGTTCCTGTCTGCAACAGGGGTCTAATTGCCTGAATCAGGAAGGAGACATGCCCTAGGCACACCCTGAGGATGTAGTTCTCATCTCCTGTTATTTTTAAACAAGAATGGAGTCAGGTTTTCCAAGGTGTAGAGTCATAAAAGGGTACATACCACCTTCAGGAATGGGGGCTTGCTAAAAGAAGACGGTGACCCCCCTTACTCCACGCTGCTGCCTTTCCAGCATCCTTTTCCCTCTAAGCTACCTCCCATGCTGGCAAGTCTCTCCTGCTCTCTCCCTTCCTCTTCATTATTTCTGGCCTCAAAGGGCAGCAGAGTAAATTTGGTAAGTTGTGTACCATATTATATAGAATGTTCTGGTCCAGACATGCATGGCTATTCTATGAGGATTAGTCTGCCAAAAAAATTTCATATAAAACCTTTTGTGCTTGACAGGCATGTTGAGGTCAATACAAGGATCTATTCTACTTTTTATTTTTGAGACAGGGTCTCCTATAGCTTAGCATTGTCTCAAACTTACTATGTAGTTTATAATGACTTTGAATCCTTGATATCCCTGCCTCTATTTCCCATATACTAGGACTGTAGACATGAACCCAGCTTTTCCATTTCATTAGACTCTTTTCAAAGGGCAGAGCTGATGTACCTGGTCACCAGGAATATGGAAAGGGCTCTTGTTTCTTTATGGATTTGCTAACAGTGATGTGATATGTTCTCTTATAAATAAATAACTAAAGCAAAAAAAGCAGCCAAAATATTTTGAGTGCACATAGGCACATTCTCAGGAAAAATATTAACTTCCATATAAATGCTTGTTACCTCTTCACCCTGTCTGCCTTCCTCCCTCCCTCCCTCCCTCCCTCCCTCCCTCCCTCCCTCCCTCCCTCCCTCCCTCCCTCCCTCCCTCTGTCTCTCTCTGTCTCTCTCTCTTTCTTTCTTTCTTTCTTTCTTTCTTTCTTTCTTTCTTTCTTTCTTTCTTTCTTTCTTTCTTTCTTTCTTTCTCTTTCTTCCCCCCTCTCTTTCTCTCTTTCCCTTCCTTCCTTCCTTTCTTCCTTTCTCCATTACCATGTCTCTGCCAGATATTTTCATGGGGAAAATAACTTGGCACCCTTGTTTACTAACACTGGACTACCAGATATTTTTATTCAGTGGCAGTTATTGTGCTGTTTAGTATATATTGTGTATAATCCAGGCTAGATTCCAATTCATGATGAAATTCCTTTCCTTAGCCTTCTGGGTTCTGGAGTTACAAGCCAAGCAAGTACCACTATGCCAAGGCCAACTAACACTCCACATTATTTCTTCATTAGCTATTTTAAAGGCAAGTATGGTCGTACAAGGCTTTAATCCCAGCACACAGGAGGCAGAGGCAAGTTGATCCCTGTGAGTTCCAGGCTAGTCTGGTCTACACAGCAAGTTCCAGGTCAGTCAATGGTAACAGCGAGACTCTGTCTCAAAAATCATGTATTTTTCTATTTTACATTTTAATTTTACAAATTCCTTACTTCTTGATTGGAAGTGTTTTCCTTAGTCAAGAAAAAAAGCTGTGAATTGAAATTAACATCCGTTTTATTTCATAATAAAAAAAACATTTCAAAAAAAAAACAATTACAACCACAAACACTCTTAGCTTCAGTTTTAACTTCACATTTCACGTAATATACAATATTTATGAGATACTTTTCTTGGTCATTTCATAACTGAGGCTGAGGATAGTGTAAGAATTCTGCCAAACAGCTAAATGAACCAGAGGACCACTGCTCTCACTTCCTTCCCTTGGGAGGAGGCAGGAACGGTTTTCATTCCCAATATAAATCACTGATAAAAATCATGCCTTCCTTGCTTCTCATGTTAAACATCGAGAATGACGTACAACCTAAAATTAGCCTTGTTATAAGCTGAAGCTCTCTCAGGGACTCTTACTGGGCTCATATTCCAGTTTCTACATTTTCTTACTGAAGCAGCAGCTCTCCCCACAGCTTCTTAGTTTGCTTTATATTTTTTTCCTTCCTTTGTCTCTTGTTTATTTAATTACTAGGTATTTTGGTGGGCATTTTGAAAACTAATTTCTCTTGAAGAATAATGCATAGAACAAATCTGATGAAACTAATAAAGAAATGCTGTAGGGGATCTTTATGTGAAAGGAGTTGTATTCTTGACTATGCTCAGACACCATTAGCTGGGACCACTGGGTATCACCAAAGGGGAAAACATGTACAGAAGAGGAAACAATCCCACAAGCTGTTTGATGCGACCAACATAAACGGCAAGCTTTCTGAATCCCCCAGTGAACTCCTGTCTTTGAAGCAAAAGGACCGCTCCGAGTCTCTGGTGCCCACATTAAAGATGGCCCCACCTGTTGATGTGGATTCCTTGGTTAACCACCTGATACAGGGACCTTTCAGCCCCCTTTAGCCTTTTAAAGGCATTAGAGATGGGGTTCACAGAACACCACCCATGGACTGGTGCCTGAGACCTGAGATGACCCAGGAGGAGATAGCCTGTTTTCACTGAGGACTATCTTTGTAGAACCACTCTTAGTTGACCACAGAGATACCAGGGACATTTCCCATAGAGCAGGGCTTCTCCACCTTCGTGATGCTGCGATCCTTTAATGCAGTTGCTCATGTTGTGGTGACCTCCAACCATAACATTATTTTTATTAAGTTCATATCTGTGATTTTGCTCCTGATGTGAATTTTATAACGTTAAAATAATCTGTGTTTTCCAATGGTCCTTGGTGACCCCTGTGAAAGCGTAGTTTGATCCCCAAAGGGGTCATGACCCACAGGTTGCTAACCTCTGTCCTACATAAGTACGTTCCTAGTTGTTGGCTCTAAATCCAAGAAAGTAAAAATGTCCTTTGATGCTAAATAAAAAAAACCCTGTGCTTAGAACAAGTAAGTTGAAGCTGCCATTGCTGTGGTAACATCGTTACCCCGCAGGCATATTAAATCCTCATGCCCCCTAAGTCCAAGGGTTTTACATCAATGATATGGGTAATTGTTATTGGGAAGAACTACACGATGAATCTATACGGAGGAAAAAACCAAAGTCACTGTCAAAATGGAACCATCCCTCTGACATCAGTACAGCTTGGATCTTCGTTTGATTTTCATTCATAACTGAGTAGAATCCTGGGCTTTTAGAGCCTCCGCTGTTCTAATATCTCATAAACACGCACCACGAAAGCGCTAAGAATCAAGAATGCTGGTAACTCAGTCGTTACTCAAAAAGTAACATTAAAATTCCTTATTTTAGTGACTTCTGTCTGTCAGCAGTTTCATGGGAAAGTGAATGAAACATATAAAGTCTTTTTAACCTAAAATATACAAATACACATGATTTGTAGGGTAGAATCTTTAATCGGTATCTTTAATTCAATGCCTCACACTGAATCCAAAAAATACATAAATACAGGACTTTTGAGAAAAATCATACTTTTGTGAGACCTAAGTGAGAAAAACATGTTCAAAAGGAACCTGTGCCTTATCGGTAATGTTCAGCTTTCACGAGCCTATCAACTTGGAAAATTACTTACTGGGGCCGTGGCTCCCAAATTCCGCTTACCCTATATATCATTTTCTTTCTAAAAGAGACTTTTTTTTTTAAAGTATTAAAAACAACGAAATCTCAGACTCAGGAATCGGGAAATGCCTTTATGATGGATTCATAGGCAGGTGGGGGCGGTGTGGAAAGGCCCATCCGCAAGCTGTTGCTGGACCAGCGGAAGTCTGGCCGGCTCGGGCTGTGTGCGGTGCTGAGGGTGGAAGGGGTGGTGGAGGCAGACAGGGTCATCAGCTGACTCTCCGTTTCCACCGGAAGTGGTGGGCATTGCAGGAAGGGATGGAAAGTCGAAGCCCTAAAGCTTGATTTCCTTGGGAAGGAGTTGACCAGCTCCATGGAAGCTTGTCTCTGGAAAGTGAGGCTGGCCAGGCTGAGGTTGCTTCGCCGTTCATAGCCACTGTGGCGGTAGAACCCAGTCCTGTTGAGGCCGTGGTTGTAGGAAGACCTGGGTCTCCTGGTGGGACTCCACTGCGAAATGGGTGCACTGGCTCTTCTTCTTCGAGACAGAAAAACGAACAGCGCCCAGAGAAATCCTCCGATTGCAAGCCCAATCGCCACGGATACGGTGAAGGACATTATAAGGTCCTCTGAAACAAAGAATCAGCCAGTAAACGATAGCCCTGATTTCAAAGACATTCAGTTAAAAATCACAGGGTAGAGATATGAACTCTAATTCGTGGAATGATGCTGAATTTTGACATACTTCGAATTAATAGAGAATGACCAGACTTCCATTTACTCAAACAGAAAGCTACAAAGAAGCATGGGTCGCTTGTGTTTCTTTACCACGTTTAGAAATTAAAAAGGTCTCACGGGAGCTGGACTTTAGCATATCAGTTTTTCTTACAGAACTGCAAATGTCCACAGCTCATTTCCTTTTGAACTATGACTGCAGCTAAAGCTCCCCTTGGTCATTGCAACGCTGAGCCTGTGTTTCCACCATCTCTGCCGTGTCACACTGACTTCTCTCACCTGCAGCCATTGTGGAACCCCACTTCCTGAACGCTATCTAAGGTAGGAAGTGTGGGTGATAGAACCATCTGCAGGGCTGACTGATTTATGGTCATATTTCCTGAACACCCAGACTCTCAGATTCCTGACGCTATAATGACATAACCCATGCGCACACGCCTCGAGCGCCAGCTCTTGTCTCTCACTGTCTGTGCTGTGAGAGTGAAACTCCACCTCACGAATCGCCACAGACTTTCCATTGCACACCAGCATGCTCCACTTCACAGAGCCTGGATTTGTTCTGAATTCCTTCTGCAGACAAGTCATATATGTACATATCTTCCCCTCCGCTCAGTGGAGGGGCTGCTTGGCTGCCCCCCAAGTTGGAAGCATATTCTCAAGGAGTGGGACAGAGTACCTGAGCCTCTACTTTGCATGAAAAAACTCTCTGGGTATTTGAAGCCCCTTTCACACTCCTCATTTTGCATGAGCCAACTCCAAATTGTGCTATTTGTTCTCTGTCTCAAAGCCTACCATTCTCTCCAATCCTCTGTACTTTCACAGGTAATTTTCCTTACAGTGAGACATAAATTTCCTTGGCCGGGGGAACTCAGTTTTAGAGAACTATTCTGAGTCCTATCTTTCTCATGCAAAAATGAGTGACTCTTAAGTAAAAAGGCAAGGTGTATATTTAATTGCCTATAAAAGGATTCTGCAGGCAAAGAGTCAAATACTGGAAATAGGCTTACGAAGCTTATGATATTGGGGTCATGGGTACAGATAATTAGCTTTTAATCCCATTAGCAGGTAGAGTCTATTCCCCTACTCTCTGGGCTTTCAGTGTGACTCACTTGACCACCCAGTGGGATGCAAGCTTTCTAAGTTCAGGTCTAAATTGCTTTTTGTATTTTTGTTTGTTTGTTTGTTTGTTTGTTTTCGAGACAGGGTTTCTCTGAATACTAGGCCAGGCTGGCCTCGATCTCAGAAATCCACCTGCCTCTGTCTCCCAAGTGCTGGGATTAAAGTTGTATGCCACCACTGCCCGGCAAGAGACTTACTTTCAGTTTTCACCGGGTGGGCATGGTATAGAGCCAAGCAAGTGTGGCGGCCAGTGAAAGATCTGGAGTTCTCCTGTTCCTTATCCCTGTGACTCTGCTATCCTTGATTGACAGGAGTGAATTGCTCTAGGTCATTCAGGTGCTGGCAAACCCTACCTGCCTGTGGGGCAACCCACAGACCAGCAGAAAACCCATCCTGCTGACCCGATGCTGAATTGCCAACCGTAAACGGTCAGCTAATTATCTGATGGTTCTTCTAAGCAATTCTATTTTAAGATGGTAAAAAAACAATCACAAATCCAGCCTTACCCCTTCCTTGTTGAATAAATATTGGTAAATTTGTTGAATCTTACCGATTTCATTTCTTAAAGGAGGCGAGTTAGAATATCTCTAATGCAGACACAAAACAAATAAATGTTAATAAGTACAATTACTACTCCCTAACTTTAGGATATATGTTGTAGTATTCCTTCATTTCTCGTGGCCATACGGATGTCCTGTGGCAATGCTGTCTTCGTTGTTACTGGGTTTATCTTCACATATGATCACATCAAAACTTTCTAAGGAGCTGGAGAGGTGGCTCAGCAGTTAAGAGCACTGACAGCTCTTCTGAAGGTCCTGAGTTCAATTCCCAGCAACCACATGGGGGCTCACAACCATCTGTAATGGGATCTGATGGCCTTTTCTTCTGTGTCTGAAGACAGCTACACTGTACTCATATATATTACATAAATAATTAAGTAAATATTTTTTAAAACTTTCTAAAACACTTCACCCTAAACCAAAAAACTAAGTCCTCTATGAGAATGCTTTAAAATTCTAACATAACTTAGGACAAAGCTACTGAACCCAGTACTCTTTTTTTTTTATATATATTTTTTTATTACGTATTTTCCTCAATTACATTTAGAATGCTATCCCAAAAGTCCCCCATACCGCCCCCCCACCCCCCTACCCACCCATTCCCACTTTTTGGCCCTGGCGTTCCCCTATACTGGGGCATATAAAGTTTGTGTGTCCGATAGGCCTCTCTTTCCAGTGATGGCCTACTAGGCCATCTTTTGATAAATATGCAGCTAGAGTCAAGAGCTCCAGGGTACTGGTTAGTTCATAATGTTGTTGCACCTACAGGGTTGCAGATCTCTTTAGCTCCTTGGATACGTTCTCTAGCTCCAACATTGGGGGCCCTGTGATCCATCCAATAGCTGACTGTGAGCATCCACTTCTGTGTTTGCTAGGCCCCAGCATAGTCTCACAAGAGACAGCTATATCAGTGTCCTTTCAGCAAACGCTTGCTAGTGTATGCAATGGTGTCATCGTTTGGAGGCTAATTATGGGATGGATCCCTGGATATGGCAGTCTCTAGATGGTCCATCCTTTTGTCTCAGCTCCAAACTTTGTCTCTGTAACTCCTTCCATGGTGAACCCAGTATTCTTGTTCCAAAATCTTCCTCACAAAAAGAAGAAGTCCTGGCATTCGGGGCCTAGCAAACACAGAAGTGGATGCTCACAGTCAGCTATTGGATGGATCACAGGGCTCCCAATGGAGGAGCTAGAGAAAGAACCCAAGGAGCTAAAGGGATCTGCAACCCTATAGGTGGAACAACATTATGAACTAACCACTACCCCAGAGCTCTTGACTCTAGCTGCATATGTATCAAAAGATGGCCTAGTCGGCCATCACTGGAAAGAGAGGCCCATTGGTTGTGCAAACTTTATATGCCCCAGTACAGGGGAATGCCAGGGCCAAAAAGTGGGAGTGGGTGGGTAGGGGAGTGGGGGAGTGTATTGGGGACTTTTTGGATAGCATTGGAAATGTAAATAAGGAAAATACCTAATTAAAAAAAAAGAAGAAGTCCTGGCGTTAAAGTTCATTTCTTAGAGGTTTCATAGAGCCAGATATTATTTTTAAAAATCAAATAAATATAATTTAACCTAAAAATTCATCTTACTTTTGTATAAAATGATTCAAAATTAACTTTATCAATGCCCCCAAATCTAAAATTCTCAATATAATGTTTTAGAAATTCTGCAATGTCTTGGCAATGATAGCCCTGAAAAGGGGCATTTTCCATTACAAAAAAAAAAGAGAAAGCCAAGAGGAACAAGTAAAATTATATAATTTAAATATCAGTAGAAGACTGACCAACATCCAAAGTCTAAGTTACCTAGAAAATAAGTAATGGAATACAATTCTCCTTTTGAATATGTTGCTGAGACATGGCATATAAATCAAACATAGCTAAACAAATAGGTTTTTTTATAGACGTGCCTACATAGCCAGTAAGTGGCTGGCATCTAAGCCCTCGGGGAGTTCCAGCTCCTACTGACAGCTGTATAACACACTCGAGGTGTCTGCCCTGCTGTGTGCCCATAACAATCATCAGTACTGTGCCTTCCAACAGGAAGGTCTTAAAATTTCAGTAAGCAAAAACACAGCCTCTAAGCTATAAATGGTGTGAACAATTAGTAGAGGTCGCCATCTAGTGGGCGATTGTTGAATTGTTAGTGATTTTCATCAGTGATCTTCACTGACTAATACATTCAAAGGCCTGAAGTTGCAGGAATCATAAGTTCACTTCCGCCCCAAAAGAGATCATGAGTTCTCTTCTTCCTAAAGTGCAGATGAGGATGGGTTCCGCGGTAGAAATGTTGTGATGGGAAGACCTTTGGGTGAATAGAATTTAGGGCACAGAAATGTGAACGATTGCGATTGACTGACAACGCAAAGCACAAATACAGTCTAGGTTTGACACATCTGCTGGAACATTCTTTTGAGGTCAAGAACAAAACGAGATTCAGCCTTCTCTGGTCTATTCTGTGGCCTCACGTGCACGCCATCACGCGCATCAGGACGTCGCAACTTTTGTAGCGGACTTCATGGTTTATGCTCCTTCCCTTTGCAGCAGCATCCATAGATGCCCTCCTTTTGGAATCAAGTAGTTGAGTTCAATCACATCACACGCGTGTCCACACACCCACCCTCATGCAGAGTCAAAGCAAACTCCTAAAACTGCACAAAAGTCTCCTACCCGAAAGCCCTTGCGGCAGAGAGCTGAGCTCGACATTTGATGCCTCTCTCCTGTTATCTGATCAGGGCCTCATCTCAGCTTCTAATCTGTTCTTTCAAAAATGTGTGTGTAGGTACCTACATGTTTGTTGTTTTTTTTAAATAGTGTTACAGCTGCTACAGTGAGAAGAGTAGTGAGCAAATAAACACGGGCTTGGAAGATTTGGAAGTGGTTTTATCCAGTGGTTCATGATCACAATTCCAAATCAGCAAGTGGAACCAACTTGATGAGTAAGTTGAAGAGATGGAGCCTATGGAGTCCTGAGTAACATCATGAGAGTTTGGTGAGTGACAGGCTGCCTTTATAACAGTGCTTGCTTGCTTTTTATTATTATATTATATATTATAATTTTATTTTTGAGACAGGGTTTCTGTCAGGATAGCTTTGACTATCCTGGAACTCTGTAGAGCAGGCTAGCCTCAAACTCAGAGATCCACCTGCCTCTGTCTCCTGAGTGCTGGGATTAAAGGCATACACCACCACCATCCAGCATGACAGAGGTTACAAATGGCCCTATCACCTCTCACTGTCAAATCCATTTTGGTTTATATGTGTACAGTCCAATGTTTGCACAACAAAAACCCCAAACAATGAAACTCTCAAAACGAACCACATAACTTAGTGGCATATGGCTAATAGGTGTCTATGTATGAATATTCAATAATAATGGAATATTAGTTCTGAACCTAAAATCAATCCGAAAAGGAAATCCTGTAACTTAAAACAGTATAGATAAATCTGAAAGACACTATGGAAACTAAAACAAGCCACGCCCAAAACAGATCAATCTTTGCTGCAGAATTTTTCAAATGTTTTTGTCCAGTGAACATTTTTATAATAAAATATTGAGAAGATATGTCAACATAGTATAAGTGATTTTTACCTGATATGTTTGGAAATATAATTCACATGGCAAATTCTTGGAAAACACAAACTTTCATAACTAAGAAAGGAGTCCGTTGAAAAATCTGAGTGACCCTC
Organism: Mus musculus; assembly: GCF_000001635.26. Lineage (NCBI taxonomy): Eukaryota > Metazoa > Chordata > Mammalia > Rodentia > Muridae > Mus > Mus musculus. The sequence goes on along the minus strand of NC_000076.6, from coordinate 5,598,712 downwards.
TAAGGTTTAAACAATGAATGTGGAGCTGGAGGGACAGCTCAGTGGTTAGAGTGTTGGCTGTCCTTGCAGAGGACACAAATGTGGTTTCCAGCACCCGTGGACCAACAACTCACAACCACCAGTAGCTTTGGCTCTGGATGGATCCAACACCTCTGGCCACTGTGAGCACCTTCACTTATGTGAGAAGCTACCTACACATACACCATAATTAAAATAATTTTAAATTATAAACGTGTTATTTTAAAACTTCCAGCTAAAAGTATCATCTATGTCATACGTAATGCCACCACTAGTGAATTTTCTTAAATAATAAAAATTACCCAACCCAAGTTCTCTGCAAACAATTTCAGATAGTCAAAGAGTAGTGAATACTTTCGACTTGTCTTAAAAGGCTTGCATGACATTGATACCCAAATCTAACTTAGCTATAACAAGAAGAGGCAATTATCACGTTTCATTGCAGAAGTCTGGAGAATAGGTATTCACTAAGAGGCACATACACTTTTGCGAGCACTACCTCAATGCTAGCCTCAGCTTGGTGATGCCCAGTGAGGGATGGACTGTAGATGCAGGTGTTTTTAAGGATCTATGTTTGTCAACACTTGTTCTCCAAAGACCCTAAGTAATAGGCATATGGAAATAATTAGCAGTCTATTCATATGCAACAGTGCATACTTGTAGAAGAAGTTTTCTTTATACACAGCTGAAGAGATGGGCAGTGTTTGCTTGCTATTTGGAGTGAACATTATGGAGACCCATGCACAACCATGCCTGCTCTACCACCACCTAAACACCCTCCGCACATCTTATCTCATCTGCTTGCTAAACCCCTAAAAGCCATATTTTTTCCTACAAGCTAGGGCACAATCTTTGCTATAGGTTGAGATATAGCATTTGTTATAGGTTGAGGGAATCTTTGCTAAGTATACCACCTGGCTCTCAAACAAATCAGTCTGTCACCCTCTGTGCCTTCAGCTACCTCAGAGCAGGGTAAGGCAATAAATAGCCAAGGATGTGCAGTGATAGTTGTTCTGCTCCTAAATCACCAAATGAATCATTAAACACAAAGACTGTAGCGTCATTTTGAAAGCCAGCGCTGCACTGCAATAACAAGGGTGATTTATAACCACAATGCTGTTTGTTGTTTGTTTCTTTATCTGTTTCAGCTTCAAAACTCAGGAAGCCTGAAAAACTCAACACTATAGGGTTTTTGTACTAACAGTAGCAGGAAGGAGAAGGTAGAACCTGTCTGGTTTTTCCTGAGCAGTGTAAAGAGACGTTTTGGAGAGAGAAAGATGACAGCTTTACAGTATATAAGCAATGAAGGCTCCGAGGAATGAGGCCATCCTTCTATCCACCCTTCCATCCCTCCATTCTTACTTGTGCCTCAGGGAATCCAAGAAGACAGCATCCACTCCTAGACCCCTGGTTAATAGCATGTTGAGAGGATAACAAGCCCCCACGAGAAGCCCTGGATACCAGAAGGGCGGAACCATGGCTAGGCTCCTGAAGTTCCAGTATTATGGGAAAACAGAGTGAGTTCCAGGACAGCCAGGGCTATACAGAGAAACCCTGTCTCGAAAACAAAACAAAACAAAACAAAACAAACAAACAAAAAAACCTCTTGATCCACTCTCCATTGTACCTGAGGTTATCCTCAGACCTCACAGGCCATTTCCAGCTTTAGGAAGAAACCCAAAGAAGGCAGGGGGTGAGCAGCTTGGAGTCTCTGCAGGACAAAAGAGTCTGTCATATTACCCCAAAATTCTACATTGCTAATCAGAATATTAAAGAAATCTGCCTCCATTCTGACTTCCCAAGTCTGCTCCTGTAATTTTCATATTCAGATGTTCTGGTTAGCTGTTTGAGTCTTTGCACACATGCCCTCGTGGCTGATAACAGTTTTCCCGAGTGCCCTACCTCTCAGACAATGTCTCACACCCATTACCTTATACGATGCCTGATAAGGTCAGCCACAGCTTCAGCATAAACGAATGAAGCAAAGAAGGCTGTTAATAGTCAGAAGTGAATGAGCAGAGTGTCGTTAGGAGAAGGCCGTTTTATTTGGAGGCTATTGGGTTTCTTAGGAATAAGGAATAACCCATTTTTTTCTAAAAAGGATTCAGGGACCATTTTATCATATTTTAACTTCTATGGCATATTCTCCTTCTTGGTAACTTTGTGTAATATAATGATATTATAAGACAAAGGAGGAGTTATTGATACCACTTATTGATTTATTTATAGGCTTCTAGTCACATATGGAGAAACACATAATCATCTCCCAGAATGCAGTCCTTTCTAAAGAGAAATAATATTTTCAGGGAGGGGGAGATCAATTAGATGAACCAATGCAAGCCCATACATCACGAAATACCCCAGTTTTTGCCAGTGCTAGCAGCACTGTTAGAAAAACAGCAACAATAACAAGACAGCAATAGGATAGCAGAGAAACAGAAGTGTCTTGTATGGATTTGCAAGGACCAAGAAAACATGTGAGTTCCATAAAACTTTGAGGGTCTCTGTTTCCTGCTGCCTTTCTGGGATAGTTTTCAAAGAAGAAACATGCATTACAGAGAACTGGAGGAGCAAGGTGACATTATCTGCATTGTGCTCTCAGGCCACTGCTGCTACTGGCTAGCATTGATGGCTTTAATGCTTGCACAGTGTTTAGTAGGTCTGACTGAATGATTGCTTCGAAAAAATTCAGGCTATCATCCTTTGTGGCAACTGAGTATCATTTCTTATTATTTTTTTGCATTCCTAAAGTAAACCATAAAGTTATATTTTGAATTTTTTATGCATATCAATATGTTAAGCTTGAGAAGTTCCTATGAGTCCTTATGGTCTACGCCATGTGTGTTTTGTTTTGGTTTAATTCTCTTAATTCAAAGAGCAACACAAAAAGAGTCCTTTTGGAAGCAGATGCCATCGCACTGTGCGCCAGAGATTTCTAAAGTAACATTTTAGAGCGATCAAGACAGATAAAGCTTTGATGCAAAACAGAATGGAAATAAAATGACTGACATTTATGTCAGAAAACATTTATATTTCATACACTAAAGTTATAATTACAATTTATGCTTCATAATTTTACCCCAGAAATGACAATGCCATCTTTGACCTGTCTCACACAAAACATCAAACATTTTTGGTTCACTGTTTCTGCTCTGGTTTTCTCCTAACCAAGTCTTCATGCCGAGAGGAAGGAGAAGCAGCGCGTATCTCTCACCCAGGAAGCTTGAATTCCTTCTTAAGCACAGGTGGATTTCCTTATTAAGGCATCTAAATGCTAGGATGAAGGAATGAACTCAGAGAGTAAGATTTCTTTTAATGAGAGTCATCTGTGCTCCAACCAGTGAACAATGAGTTATTTTTCCTATATGAACCTGGAGATTAACTTGAATGGTTTGAAAAGTCAGAGCTGGCTTTTCTGTGTTAGTTTCTCTCTTGGGATGGACTTGCTTTGGAACAATTGACGATTGTTTTGTGATGATCAGTTTCCTTAGGTGCTCCCTAGTTGTTGTCCTCATTTAATAGAAATGGGGACAGCAAATGATACTTTCACAAATACACCATTGACCCATTCAGAATTCAAAGTTACCTTTCTCTTGGCTGGAGACTTATTTGAGACAGAAATAGCATATTTTTTCACTAAGCTTATTATGCTAAATCTCTTAAAGCTTGAAGAAAGCACATTAATTAATAAAAAAAATCAATGAACTAGTTAATTCTCTTCATGCAAATACCTGTGGTAATAGATCGCCAGGGCCAGGTTGCCATAACTGCTCAGTATTTACTAGATGGTTTCCAGAGCCCTGCTTCTAGGCACAGCAGGGAGCCTGATACAGTTTTCTGAGATTACAAATTTATCCACCCTTCACATAATATGGGGTATAGATCTCTTAGTAAACTCCAGTTTTCCTTTCAAGTTCCTTCTGGTTCTAACTTAAACCGTTCCCCTTACTTATACATTTCTTCAAACCGCAGAGACATGGCAATCTCTTTGCACATCCCAGCGCCTGCCTCCTAAATCTGGTCTGGAGTGGATGCTGATTTTGACCTCAGCGCCTCCCTCCCTGCTCTGAGACCTCGAGCTGAGTAGCCTCAGCCAAAGCAAGCTTAGGTGTTGTTTCTCTTCTTTTTGGAACAGGCTTGCATTGCAATAGTATATGCTATTTCTGCTTCCTCTCTTATAGATCCATAATTTCATTTTAATTCCACATTGTCTGTGTCAACACACTCTAAAGCCATCCACCAATAGGTTTGTTGCTTAAAATCACATTGAAAATTAAAAAAGAATAACATTGACAAAAACACAGACTTCAAAACCCTCTGCAGAATACCTTGGCTTCATGAAATAAAATATTTAGCAATACAGTTGCACCCTCTTGGTTTTCACCGAACTATATCTACATGCCAAGAGAAAGGAGCAGTAGAACTTGTCTTTAACACCATCACCTTCAGATAAATAAAATGTAACATTCCAACAAAACCCACATGTTATATTCTTTTAACAATGATGTCTACTTCGTATTTGTTTTTTTAAATTTTCACTTTAAAGAAAATCTCATTTTCTAAACAGTTTTGCAAATGCCAGCCAAGCTGTATATGCCTGATTAGTCTTTAATGTTTCTGTAGCTTATCCTGATGACATTTTATCAGTATATTTCTTGAAGTAAATTCATAAAAACCATCACCAGATAGTTATGGCAAGCAAACTGTCTTAGAGATTCCCAGTGTTGTAATAAATCATGCAGAGAATTTCTGTGCATCTTAAGTTAAAAGCAGTGAAGGCAAAGGTTGCTTACCCCAAAAGTTTTCTGGCCAAGGACTCCCTAAGCTCGTGGTGTTATTAGCCATAATGTCCACAAGAAAAAGAAGCCAGTGTGTCCACAACCAGCAGTTTGATTCTATGCCTTTGTGGTTGAGCAAGAGAAAAATAATTTTCACGCAACCCCACGTATACTTGTGTTTACATAAAAGGAAGTAAGTGTATCATGTTTCCTGCTTTTATACTCGAATTAGCAACTGTTTTTCTTATCTTGGAATTCCACATGGCTCTCAGACACAAAACTATTTCCTTCCCGTCATTTCCTCCCTCGTTGCTAAGTGCCCTCTTTCCAGCCACATCCAAAGCTGTCTGGGGACAAGGGGCATTTTCTTAAGTCTGGGTTCTCTATCTACATGCAGAGGCAGAAAGCAAGACCCTGGCTGCTGCACTTAGCTTCACCTGAGTGCAATGCTGTTCTGCTATAGATGGTGTTCTGATGTTGAAAACCATGTCATGCAGTCAGAGAGGGATTTTCAGAAGCCCATATTCAGTTTCACTCTTTACCTAATATTTTTTGTTTATAAATTACAGACAATAAAATTCCTAGGTAATATCTCCCTGTATCTGGTGTATTAATTTTGAAATGTGTATCCATTCCATTTATTCATACATATTTAAATGTGTTTTTTTTTGGTATTTTGTTACCTTTTTCTTTGGGACTCAAATGTGGGAAATCAAGATCATTTCTATGTGCACAAGTGGGGGGAATGGGAATGTGAGATTACAGCAGTGTTTTAGTGCTTGGCCAGGGATGTTTAGTTTAGTGCTTGGCCAGGGATGCTGTGATCCTGTGGCTTGGGAAAATTATAGTGAATGCCCTTCCTACCTTGGTCATGACAGGGTAGATCCTTTGTGCATCGGGAGACATTGAAAGTAGGGAAAGGAGATGCCAAATGTCACTTCCACCCAGTAAAATTCATCTCTAGGCTGGGAATCTGTAGTGTGCACTCTTGAGAACCCTTGCAAGAACTCTGGGGTGCTGAAGTGTTGTCAGCTGAGGTAACTGTCACCCTTCAGAAGTCTGTTGACAAATTCCTGAGAAGGGTGGGGTAAAGGCAACCTGACCAGTCACTTGGCAGTCCTAATTCTCCAAAACTGTGGTGATTTCTGCTCATTTTTTTTAAAAAAAATCAATTTTCATAGATTTAAGTTAACTACAAATTAGCCAGAGATTAGAATATACACAGCTGTCCCTCTCAAAGAAAATGAAGCAATTACAGAAAACTTGCATCGCTTGAGCAAACAGAAGGACACATTTTTATGATATTTTGGCCAATGTCTATTTCTATGCTCTCCAGTAAATAATCACACCACTGCTCCTGAAAGAAAAGAGGGCTTGAGTTTCAATGGTGCCCTTTGAGGTCTAGTCCTGCTGACAATGTATGCAAAGACAGTACCTCATGAAAACTTGCTGTGTCTAGAGACACGTGTATCGAGACATTCCCCACCTGTCTAAGCAAAGGTAGGGTTCCTCAGTTGCTCTAGATACCTCACGTATATGTTTTATATAACCAAAGGCTACTTAATGTCAAGTAAATTATACTGAAGGATGCCTAGCTTGGTAAGATCTATTCAGACTGATCTGGGAGGGGAAGGGAGGACTCTGGTTTTGTCTGTGCAGGACTGGCGCTTATTCTGTCTCAGGGTTGGGATGGAGGCTGAGACTTCCTGCCATTGTTTTGTGGTCAGCTATCCAGACTTTCTGCCAATACTTTTTCTCACTTTTACAGATGGTCGGAGGCCAGAAGAAAAGCTGGCTTTCTGTCCTTCTGCGACCCTGGGATCCATTTCCCTGTGTTAAAAGCTTGTCCCCAGCTTTGCCTCTTACCCCTACTTATAAGTTGCTTGGTAAGGATTTATATTTTTCCCTGGCACAGACCCACACAAGTGAGTGTTTTTGTGTATTGTGTGACTTTTCAGGTCCCGTGACTTACCCTGTCATGACAGGAAGTTGATTTTTTTTTCTTTACATAAGTGTCGGATCTGCCTTTTTGCTTTTCATTGCTTCTTTCATTGGGTCTTTACTTAGACTAGTGTTCTCCATGAGTCATAACATGAATATGGGTGAGTATTCTTGCCTCAGAGATTCTAGGAATTGCTTGCTGTCTTCATTTAGGCTTTTACCAGAAGTCAGTGCCTCAGTGGCTGCCCCTCGCCATGCTCTTGCCCCGACCCTCTGTGACTACTTTATATAGGACAATTTCCACCTCTCAGCTTTATACTGTGCATCTTAGTCAGTGTTCTACTGCTGTGACGAGACAGTATGAGTTCCTATAAAAGAAGGCAGTTAACTAGGGAAGGCTTACAGTGTCAGAGATTTAGTCCCTTATCACAGTGGGGAGCTCTGCAGAGTGTAGGCAGACTTGGTGCTGGAGAAGTAGCTGACAGTTCTACATCTATATCTGGATCAGCAGGCTGCAGGAGAAGAGGGGAGAGGGGAGATGGGAGATGGGGAGGGAGAAGGGGAGGGAGAAGGGGAGGGGAGAGGGAGAGGGAGAGGGAGAGGGAGAGGGAGAGGGACAGGGACAGGGACAGGGAGAGGGACAGGGAGAGAAGACTGCCTTGAGCTTCTCAAACTCAAAAGCACACTTCCAGTGACATACTTCCTCCAAAAAGGCCACTTGTACTCCAGCCAGGCCACACCTCCTATTCCTTCTTAAGTAAGTGACTAAGCATTTAAATATATGAGCCTAAAAAATCTACCAAGATGAATTCTCAATTCTGAACATCTATCCTCCTGATGCAAGGGCACCCACATTCATAACATACACGTTACTAAAGCTCAAAGCACACATTGTACCGCACACAATAATAGTGGGAGACTTCAACACCTCACTCTCATCAATGGACAGATCATGGAAACAGAAACTAAAGAGATACAGTAAAACTAATAGAAGTTATGAAACAAATGGATTTAACAGATATCTATAGAACATTTTACCCTAAAACAAAAGGATATACCTTCTTCTCAGCACCTCATGGTACCTTCTCCAAAAATGACCATATAATTGGTCACAAATCAGGCCTCAACAGATACAAAAATACTGAAATAATCCCATGTATCCTATCAGATCACCATGGACTAAGGCTGATCTTCAATAACAACATAAATAATAGAAAATAAAAGAAAATCTGGATGAAATGGACAAATTTCTAGATAGATACCAGGTACCAAGGTTAAATCAGGATTAGATAAACAATATAAACAGTCCCATATCCCCTAAAGAAATAGAAGCAGTCATTAATAGCCTCCCAACCAAAAAAAGCCCTGGACCAGATGGGTTTAGTGCAGAGTTCTATCAGACTTTCAAAGAAGACCTAATACCAATACTCCTCAAACTATTCCACAAAATAGAAACAGAAGGTACCCTACCCAATTCATTCTATGAAGCCACAATTATACTGATACCAAAACCACACAAAGACCCAACAAAGAAAGAGAACTTCAGACTAATTTCCCTTATGAATACTGATGCAAAATTACTCAATAAAATTTTTGCAAACCGAATCCAAGAACACATTAAAATAATCATCCATCATGGCCAAGTAGGCTTCATCCCATGGCTGCAGGGATGGTTCAATATATGGAAATCTATCAACATAATCCACTATATAAACAAACTCCAAGAAAAAAATCATATGATCATTTCATTAGATGCTTAGAAAGCATTTGACAAAATCCCACACCCATTCATGATAAAAAGTCTTAGAAAGATCAGGAATTCAAGTCCCATACCTAAACATAATAAGAGCAATATACAGCAAACCAGTAGCCAACATTAAACTAAATGGAGCAAAACTTGAAGCAATTCTACTAAAATCAGGGACTAGACAAGGCTACCCACTCTCTCCCTACCTTTTCAATGTTGTACTTGAAGTCCTAGCCAGAGCAATTAGACAACAAAAGGAGATCAAAGGGTTCAGATTGGAAAGGAAGAAGTCAAAATATCACTATTTGCAGATGATAGGATAGTATAATTAAGTGACCCTAAAAATTCCACCAGAGGACTCTTAAACAACTTCAGCAAAGTATTTGGATATAAAATTAACTTAAACAAATCAGTGGCCTTTCTCTACACAAAGGATAAACAGGCTGAGAAAGAAATTAGGGAAACAACACCCTTCACAATAGTCACAAATAATATAAAATACCTTGGTGTGACTCTAACTAAGGAAGTGATAGATCTGTATGACAAGAACTTCAAGTCTCTAAAGAAAGAAATCGAAGATCTCAGAAGATGGATTGGCAGGATTAATATAGTAAAAATGGCTATCTTGCCAAAAGCAATCTACAGATTCAATGCAATCCCCATCAAAATTACAACTCAATTCTTCACCGAATTAGAAAGGGCAATTTGCAAATTCATCTGGAATAACAAAAAACCTAGGATAGCAAAAACTCAACAATAGAAGAACCTCTGGGGGAATCACCAAGCCTGACCACAAGCTGTAGTACAGAGCAATAGTGATAAAAACTGCATGGTACTGGTACAGCGACAGACAGGTAGATCAATGGAATAGAATTGAAGACCCAGAAATGAACCCACACACCTATGGTCATTTGATCTTTGACAAGGGAGCTAAAACCATCCAGTGGAAAGAAGACAGCATTTTCAACAAATGGTGCTGGCACAACTGGAGATAATCATGTAGAAGAATGCGAATTGATCCATTCTTATCTCCTTGTACAAAGCTCAAGTCTAAGTAGATCAAGGAACTCCACATAAAACCAGAGACACTGAAACTTATAGAGGAGAAAGTGGGGAAAAGCCTAGAAGATATGCTCACAGCGAAAAAATTCCTGGACAGGACAGTAATGGCTTGTGTTGTAAGATTAAGAATCAACAAATGGGACCTCATAAAATTGCAAAGCTTCTGGAAGGCAAAAGACACTGTCAATAAGACAAAAAGGCCACCAACAGATTGGGAAAGGATTTTTAACAATCCAATCCTAAATCAGATCGGGGACTAATATCCAATATATACAAAGAACTCAAGAAGCTGGACTCCAGAAAATCAAATAACCCCATTAAAAAATGTGGCACAGAGCTAAACAAAGAATTCTCAACTGAGGAATACTGAATGGCTGAGAAGCAACTGAAAAAATGTTCAATATCCTTAATCATCAGGGAAATGCAAATCAAAACAACCCTGAGATTCCATCTCACACCAGTCATAATGGCTAAGATAAAAATTTCAGGTGACAGCAGATGCTGGCGAGGATGTGGAGAAAGAGGAACACTCCTCCATTGCTGGTGGGATTGCAAGCTTGTACAAGCACTCTGGAAATTAGTCTGGTGGTTCCTCAGAAAACTGGACATAGTACTATCTACCAGTAGATCCAGCAATACCGCTCCTGGGCATATACCCAGAAGATGTTCCAACCGGTAAGAAGGACATATGCTCCAATATGTTCATAGCAGCCTTATTTATAATAGCCAGAAGCTGGAAAGAACCCAGATGTCCCTCAACAGAGTAATGGATACAGAAAATGTGGTACATTTACACAATGGAGTACTACTCAGCTATTAAAAAGAATGAATTTATGAAATTCCTAGGCAAATGGATGGACCTGGATGGCATCATCCTGAGTGAGGTAACCCAATCACAAAAGAACTCACATGATATGCACTCACTGATAAGTGGATATTATTAGCCCAGAAAGTTAGAATACCCAAGATACAATTTGCAACACACATGAAACTCAAGAAGAAGGAAAACCAAAATGTGGATACTTCATTTCTCCTTAGAATAGGGAACAAAATACCCATGGAAAGAGTTACAGAAACAAAGTTTGGAGCTGAGAGGAAAGGAAGGACCATCCAGAGACTGCCCCACCCGGGGATCCATCCCATAATCAACCATTAAACGCAGACACTGTTGGATATGCCAGCAAGATTTTGCTGACATGGCCCTGATACAGCTGTCGATTGTGAGGCTGTGCCAGTGCCTGGCAAATACAGAAGTGGATGCCCACATTCATCTATTGGATGGAACACAGGACCCCCAATGGAGGAGCTAGAGATAGTACCCAAGGAGCTGAAGGGGTCTGTAACCCTATAGGAGGAACAGCAATATAAACTAACCAGTACCCCCTGAGCTCGTGTCTCTAGCTGCATATGTAGCAAAAGATGGCCTAATCGGCCATCATTGGGAGGAGAGGCCCTTCATCTTGCCAAGACTATATGCCCCAGTATAGGGGAATGCCAGGGCCAGGAAGCAGGAGTGGGTGGGTTGGGGAGCCAGGAGGGGAGAGGGTATAAGGGACTTTTGGGATAGCATTTGAATTGTAAATGAAGAAAATATCTAATAAAAAATTTGTTTAAATAAAAAAGAAAAAAATCAACATGCAAAAAACAGCAGTTTTCTATACGTAAATATAAATAATCCAAAAAAAGGAAATTAAGGAAATCATCACATTATCTGTAAAAAATAACCAGTAATAAATTTGTCAAAAATTTGAATTTTTTACATTTGAAATTTATTGAGATTCGGCTTATACAATTGAAATGTATACATTTGAAATAAAATGTTGGTAAAGGAAATCCAGAAAAGTGCAAAAAAAAATTACTGTGTTCATTAATTAGAAGGGCATTGCTATAATCTCCATCTTCTTGGATCATCTGCAAATTCAAGGAATCCCGTGAATTTAGAATGCATTTTTCTTCTTTTTTCTCCTCTTTTTCTTCCACTTCCTCTACTCCTCCTCTACCTCCTTCTCGCCTTCTTCCTCTTTCATAGGCAGTTTTTGCTGTTGTTGCTGTTGTTTTATTCTTCTCCAGAGAAGAAAGTCCTTAGTAGAAGTCAGAGGGTGATCTTACATGCGGGGATTTAGGATAGAAAGGAGGTAGCCAGATTCTGAAATTTACAGTCATGTTTTAAGTAAACTTCTAATTTTAGAAGAGTTTAGGTATGGCTCATGTTTTATAGAATTTTATGGCTGACATGGCCCTGATATAGCTGTCGCTTGTGAGGCTGTGCCAGTGCCTGGCAAATACAGAAGTGGATGTGGAGTACTTTGTGTTTTTTTTTTGGAAAATGTCTTTCTTCATGCATGCTGGTCACAGATAACTCAGCTGACTGCATTAACCAGCATCTTAGCATCTGCTGGGGCTGTTGGACTATAGAGCTGAGCACAGGCTCTCGACAGTGGGAGTGCAGCCTGCCCAGTGGGAATTTCACAGAAGCCTTGTTTACAACCTTCATCTCCAGGAGACAAGGAAAGTTGAGAGACTCTCTCCTGCAGACACATGCCTTTTCTAGATTCTATTTTATTGTATGTCAGCGATCTTTGGGATAAATATTGTAGTGGCTATTCCTGGTTGTCAACTTGACAATATTTGGAATGAACTACAATCCGGAATTGGAAGGCTCACCAGTGACCCTTATCTGGAGGCTTGGAGATCCTTATCTGGATCTTGGTTTGAAGATCTTGAGCCATAGTGGCTATGGATTCCAGAAGATTGAATCTCCGAGTTAAGGAACACACCTTTAATCTGGGCTATGCCTTTCATCTGGGATTAAAGGTGTGGTGGAACACACCTTTAATCTGGGCTACACCTTTTGCTGGAGACAATATAAGGACATTGGAAGAAGGGAGTCTAGCTCTTGCTCTTGCTCCTTCGCCTGCTTGCTGCGTGAGACTGAGTAACTGCTAGATCCTTGGACTTCCATTCACAGCTGCGACTGAACCATTGTTGGGAATTGGGCTGCCGACTGTAAGTCATCAATAAATTCCTTTACTATTTAGAAATTATCCATAAGTTCTGTGACTCTAGAGAACCCTGACTAATACAGAAGTTGGTACCAGGAGTGGTTCTAGAGTAACAGAAGTACAAGGATGAATCTTTTAAAATACTGGAATTGGCTTGTTGATCCACCAGCACTTTCAAATATTGAAACCTCTCCAGATTCTCTCCCTCCTGGGAGCTCAGAGAATTTTGAAGACCCATGGTTGAAACTATATTCCGAACTTAAAGAAGCTAATGCCCTTGATTTTCTTAATGAATTAGGTGATTCAGTGCACAAAGCTTTCTACAAGATGGGGAAAAAATCGAAAAATGATTTTACTGGCTGGCTGCTCTTAGTATCTGTGGAAAAAATGATGAATGAAAGGAAGGAGTTGTGTGATAAAATCGAAAGGCTCCAGACACAAGTAAACGATCTAAAAGTTGCTAAGTGTGTCCTTGAGGAGAATCTTCTCTCTTGTAGCAATAGAGCTCAAGTTGCAGAAAATCAAACAGAAACTCTCATTGTAAGGTTGGCTGAACTACAGAGAAAATTCAAGTCTCAGCCTCAGAGTGTGTCGACAGTTAAAGTAAGGGCTCTAATTGGCAAAGAATGGGATCCTACAACATGGGACGGGGATGTGTGGGAAGACCATGTTGAAGCTGAGAATTTTGAATCCTCAGATTCTCAAGGGTTTGCCCCACCTGAGGAAGTAGTACCCTCAGCCCCACCTCTTGAAATAATGCCTTCCCCACATGAGGAAATTAATTTTGCAGAGTCTGCTCACGGCCCACCAATAGTTTCTTCTAGACCTGTAACCAGACTCAAAGCAAAACAGGCTCCTAGAGGGGAGGTAGAAAGTATAGTCCATGAGGAAATTCGCTACACTACTAAGGAGCTTAATGAGTTTGCTAATTCATTCAAGCAGAAACCTGGTGAATATGTGTGGGAATGGATTTTAAGGGTGTGGGATAAGGGTGGAAGGAACATAAAACTAGAGCAGGCTGAGTTTATTGACATGGGTCCTCTGAGTAGAGATTCTAGGTTTAATACGGAAGCTCGCATAGTTAAAAAAGGTGTCAAAAGTTTGTTTGAATGGTTGGCTGAGGTGTTTATCAAAAGATGGCCTACTGGAAATGACTTGGAGATGCCTGATATTCCGTGGCTTAGTGTTGATGAAGGGATTTTAAGACTTAGGGAAATTGCAATGCTAGAGTGGATATATTGTGTAAAGCATAATTGTCCACAATGGGAAGGTCCAGAAGATATGCCTTTCACCAGCTCTATAAGACGCAAATTGGTGAGAGGGGCACCAGCACATTTGAAGGGTTTTGTTCTTTCCCTTTTCCTTGTGCCAGATCTTAGCATTGGAGATGCTTCTGCTCAATTAGATGAATTAAATTCACTGGGTTTAGTTGGATCCCGAGGTAACAAGGGCCAGGTGGCAGCATTGAATCGCCGGAGACAAGGTGATCCTAGTTATTATAATGGACAGCGTAGACAAAAGAATGTTTATAATAACATACCCAGTAATGGTCAGCACAGGAGAGGTGAAATTTATAATGGCATGACTCGCTTGGACCTTTGGTACTGGCTAATCAATCATGGTGTTTCCAGGAATGAAATACATAGGAAGCCTACTGCATATTTGTTTGATCTGTATAAGCAGAAAAATTCTCAAACAAATGAAAGAAAGGCTACATTAGATCGTGGTAAACAGCAATCTCGGCCAGTGAATCAATTTCCAGACTTGAGACAGTTTGCAGATCCGGAACCCCTTGAATGAAGGGGTGGCCAGGTTCCTCTGAGGAAGGATCTTGATAAGACACTCAAAGGTTTTGCTGTTACCCTTTCTCCAGTTCTTCCCCAGAGGGACCTACGGCCTTTTACAAGGGTAACTGTACACTGGGGAAAAGGAAATAATCAGACTTTTCGGGGTCTGCTGGATACTGGTTCTGAGTTGACACTGATCCCAGGGGATCCCAAGAAACATTGTGGCCCTCCAGTTAAAGTAGGGGCTTATGGAGGGCAGGTGATTAATGGAGTTTTGACTGATGTCCGACTCACAGTAGGTCCAGTAGGTCCCCGGACACATCCTGTGGTGATTTCCCCAGTTCCAGAATGTATAATTGGGATAGATATACTCAGAAATTGGCAGAATTCTCATATTGGTTCCCTGAACTGTAGAGTGAGGGCTATTATGGTTGGAAAGGCCAAATGGAAGCCTTTAGAGTTGCCTCTGCCAAAGAAAATAGTGAATCAAAAACAGTATCGTATTCCTGGAGGAATTGCAGAAATTACTGCCACTATCAAGGACTTGAAAGATGCAGGGGTGGTGGTTCCCACCACATCTCCATTTAACTCTCCTATCTGGCCAGTGCAGAAAACAGATGGATCATGGAGAATGACAGTTGATTACCGAAAACTAAATCAGGTAGTAACTCCAATTGCAGCTGCTGTACCAGATGTAGTTTCCTTACTTGAGCAAATTAACACATCTCCTGGCACCTGGTATGCGGCTATTGATCTGGCAAATGCCTTCTTCTCAGTACCTGTCCATAAGGACCACCAGAAGCAATTTGCTTTCAGTTGGCAAGGCCAACAGTATACCTTCACAGTTTTGCCTCAAGGATATATTAACTCTCCTGCCCTGTGTCATAATTTAGTTAGAAGGGATCTTGATCGTTTGGATCTTCCACAAAATATCACATTGGTGCACTATATTGATGACATTATGCTGATTGGACCAAGTGAGCAGGAAGTAGCAACCACTTTGGACTCATTGGTAACACATATGCGTATCAGAGGATGGGAAATAAATCCAACCAAAATTCAAGGACCATCTACCTCAGTGAAATTCTTAGGAGTCCAGTGGTGTGGGGCATGCAGAGATATTCCTTCTAAGGTGAAAGATAAGTTATTGCACCTGGCCCCTCCTACAACCAAGAAAGAAGCACAACGTTTAGTGGGTCTATTTGGATTCTGGAGACAACACATCCCTCACTTGGGTGTGTTACTTAGGCCTATTTACCAAGTGACTCGGAAAGCTGCTAGCTTTGTGTGGGGCCTGGAACAGGAGAAGGCCCTTCAACAGGTCCAGGCTGCTGTGCAGGCTGCTCTACCACTTGGACCATATGACCCAGCAGATCCAATGGTACTTGAGGTGTCTGTGGCTGATAGAGATGCTGTTTGGAGCCTCTGGCAGGCCCCTGTAGGTGAATCACAGAAAAGGCCTTTGGGATTTTGGAGCAGAGCTCTACCATCATCTGCAGACAACTATTCTCCCTTTGAAAAACAGCTCTTGGCCTGCTATTGGGCCTTAGTGGAAACTGAACGTCTGACAATAGGACACCAAGTCACTATGCGACCTGAACTACCCATCATGAGCTGGGTACTATCAGACCCTGCAAGTCATAAAGTGGGACGTGCACAGCAGCAGTCTATTATCAAATGGAAGTGGTATATACGTGATCGGGCCAGAGCAGGTCCTGAAGGCACAAGCAAGTTACATGAAGAAGTTGCTCAAATGCCTATGGTTTCTACTCCTGTTACAATGCCATCTGCTGCCAAGCATGCACCTATAGCCTCATGGGGTGTTCCCTATGATCAACTGACCGAAGAGGAGAAGACTAGAGCCTGGTTTACTGATGGCTCTGCACGTTATGCAGGCACCACCCAGAAGTGGACAGCTGCAGCATTACAACCCCTTTCTGGGACAACCTTGAAAGACACAGGTGAAGGGAAATCTTCACAGTGGGCAGAACTTCGGGCAGTACACATGGTATTACAGTTTGTTTGCAAGAAGAAATGGCCAGATGTACGATTATACACTGACTCATGGGCTGTAGCCAATGGATTGGCTGGATGGTCAGGGACTTGGAAAGATCACAATTGGAAAATTGGTGAGAAAGACATCTGGGGAAGAAGTATGTGGATAGATCTCTCCAAATGGGCAAAGGATGTGAAGATATTTGTGTCCCATGTAAATGCTCACCAAAAGGTGACTTCAGCTGAGGAGGAGTTCAATAATCAAGTGGATAAGATGACCCGTTCTGTGGACAATCAGCCTCTCTCCCCAGCCATCCCTGTCATTGCTCAATGGGCACATGAACAAAGTGGCCATGGTGGTCGAGATGGAGGTTATGCTTGGGCTCAGCAACATGGGCTTCCACTCACCAAGGCTGACCTGGCTACAGCTGCTGCTGATTGCCAGATCTGCCAACAGCAGAAACCAACACTGAGCCCCAGATATGGCACCATTCCTCGAGGTGACCAGCCAGCAACCTGGTGGCAGGTTGACTACATTGGACCACTTCCTTCGTGGAAAGGACAGCGTTTTGTTCTTACTGGAGTAGATACTTATTCTGGTTATGGATTTGCCTTTCCTGCACGTAATGCCTCTGCTAAAACCACCATTCACGGACTGACAGAATGCCTCATCTATCGTCATGGTATTCCACACAGTATTGCTTCTGACCAAGGAACTCATTTCACAGCCAGAGAAGTACGACAGTGGGCTCACGATCATGGAATTCACTGGTCTTACCACATTCCCCATCATCCTGAAGCAGCTGGGCTGATAGAAAGATGGAATGGCCTTTTGAAGACGCAGTTACAGCGCCAATTAGGTGGTAACAGCTTGGAAGGCTGGGGCAGAGTTCTTCAGAAGGCAGTATATGCTTTGAATCAGCGCTCGATATATGGTACAGTTTCACCCATAGCCAGGATTCATGGGTCCAGGAATCAAGGGGTGGAAAACGGAATAGTTCCACTTACTATCACTCCTAGTGACCCTCTAGGAAAATTTTTGCTTCCTGTCCCCATAACTCTAGGTTCTGCTGGCTTAGAAGTTTTGGCTCCAGAGAGGGGAGTGCTCCTACCAGGAGCTACAACAAACATTTCATTGAACTGGAAGCTCAGACTTCCCCCTGGTCATTTTGGGCTTCTAATGCCCTTAAACCAACAGGCTAAAAAAGGAATAACAGTGTTAGGAGGGGTGATAGATCCAGATTACCATGGGGAAATTGGATTACCTCTTCACAATGGTGGTAAGCAAGATTATGTCTGGAGTGCAGGAGATCCCTTAGGGCGTCTCTTAGTACTACCATGTCCTGTGATTAAAGTCAATGGGAAACTACAACAGCCTAATCCAAGCAGGATGACAAAGGACGCAGACCCATCAGGAATGAAGGTATGGGTCAATCCTCCAGGAAAAGAGCCAAGACCTGCTGAGGTGCTGGCTGAAGGTGAAGGAAATACAGAATGGGTAGTAGAGGAAGGTAGTTATAAATACCAATTAAGGCCACGTAACCAGTTGCAGAAACGAGGATTATAAAGTAATATGAATGCCCATTGTAAATTTACTAATGCGTTTGCGATTGTACGAGGGATAGTTATATCATGTTAGGCATATTTACAACCTTGTTATTGTTTCATGTGAACATGAGATATTATTTGTGTCAAGTTGACAAGGGGTGGATTGTAGTGGCTATTCCTGGTTGTCAACTTGACAATATTTGGAATGAACTACAATCCGGAATTGGAAGGCTCACCAGTGACCCTTATCTGGAGGCTTGGAGATCCTTATCTGGATCTTGGTTTGAAGATCTTGAGCCATAGTGGCTATGGATTCCAGAAGATTGAATCTCCGAGTTAAGGAACACACCTTTAATCTGGGCTATGCCTTTCATCTGGGATTAAAGGTGTGGTGGAACACACCTTTAATCTGGGCTACACCTTTTGCTGGAGACAATATAAGGACATTGGAAGAAGGGAGTCTAGCTCTTGCTCTTGCTCCTTCGCCTGCTTGCTGCGTGAGACTGAGTAACTGCTAGATCCTTGGACTTCCATTCACAGCTGCGACTGAACCATTGTTGGGAATTGGGCTGCCGACTGTAAGTCATCAATAAATTCCTTTACTATTTAGAAATTATCCATAAGTTCTGTGACTCTAGAGAACCCTGACTAATACAAATATCAACTCTAGGGATGTTTTCTTTAAATTTAATGAGATACAAATAATAACTAAAATTATATAGATTTAATGGTCACTGTAATGAAGATAACCAATTTACCTTTATGGGGAGCTGGAGAGATGGCTAAACAGTTAAAAGCACTTGTTGCTGTGGCAGAGAACCAGGCTCAATTCCTAGCACACATATGGTAGCTCCCAACCACCTGTAACTCCAGTTTCAGAGGCCCCAGCAGGCACAAATGTGAGTGATGTCCATACATAGATACAGTCAAAGCCCCCGGGGGGAAAACACCATTGTGGTGGCGATATCTGCTTTAATGGTTGTCACCAGGCAAGTTCAGTCCAACTGTAAAGTTCTGTGGTCAGGTTCTAGAAGAGGTTTGTTGAATTGTTGATCTAGTTGACTCCAGACCATGGAAAATTGACAAATGGAGTGATAACTATTCCTACTGCCTTTAATTCTCATCTCACTTGGAATCACTATTTGCATGTGCGTACATATGTGCATGTGTGTGTGCACGTGTGGGTGTAGTTTCTGTGGAGGTAAGAAGAGGGCAGAAGATCCCCTCGAGTTGGAGTTATATGTGGTTGTGACTTACATGACATGGGTACTGGGAACTGAACTTGTGTCCTCTGTAAGAGAAGTGCCTCTTTTAAAGACTGAGCCATAATATCCAGACCCAAATATTGTTATTTAGGGTGGGTCGATGAAAAACAGGTCCAGTGCAGGAGTGCCCACAATTTTCATAAACACAGCTTTTATTCTGCACTCCATTCAACTCTGACTTCCACTCAGAGTTGATTTCTAGTTCTCTGCAGGTCAGTTAGATAGCATTTTATGCATTATAGTTAATACAGCATAGTAATACTATATTACATTAATTATATTATATAATAGAATAGTAAAAAAATCATAGTTATTTTACTTATTCAAGAAGAAATATCATTAATGTGCAATAGGTTATCTTTACAAGTCATTTATTCCCTATCCAATTTTTGTTATTTCTTTAACTATTTTACCTAACTACTTACTATTTTGGCTCTGATTAGTCCAATCCTTAAAATCTTATATTTTTTATTGTATTTTTATTTTCAATTAAATTTCATTCACTCTTACACATACTAAGTAATGCTTTTATCATGAATTTATATTTGTCTGGAGATAACCTACAGGACTTCTTTTTTAAAGCAAGCATCTTATGTAGGGCAGGCTACTCTGATTTGGCTTGTAGCTGATGGTGACTTTGAACATCTAATCCTCTACATTCTAAGTGACAGGATTCTAAGTATACAGCACCATACCCAGTTGTGTGTGCTGTGTGCACCTTTGGATAGCAGCCAGGTCATGCTGTGTGAACGGAGTAAAATCTCTCACCAGCCCTAATCCATGGGAATTCTGAGAGGCGGGACTGAACTATTTCCTTCTTGAACAGACTTGCATATTTCTCTGTGCTGGGCAATGAATCCACTTCTGTCTTGGGATGGAACCCTTAGTTACCATTTAGAGTTTCTCCACGAGTCATGTAAATTCAAGCCCATACTTGCCTGGGGACAGTCAATGACTGCCAATTCTCCAGGTAAACATGTCTTCAGAAGTCCTGAGCCGTGGCAACGGACACGTCCCTTCCTCCATTCTCTGTCTACCAGAAGCTTTTTCTTTTTAAAAAATGAATCCTTTCACCAAAGTGGAATCCTTTTAACCATTACAGCTTTTTTTATATGAGTTTCCCACTTAAGTGTGCTAGGGGCCTAGTGTTAGGTTTTTGTCTCTTGATTTCTCTTGTAAAATTCTACAAGGGAATTCAGTGTTTATTAGGGTTGGGAATTCAGTGTTTATTTGTTCCTGAGCAACTCCCAGCATTTTGTTCTTAAATGACCTGAATTTCAGAAGTTTTTATTTTTAATCCTGATTTTGTGGCTTAGTTTGTTGTTTGTGGTTATGTCTTGCTTTTGTATTCATTTATGTTTTTGTTTGCCTTTAGATGTGTCTCTTACTTGCCAGAGAGTTTCAAAATGCATTTAGAAGTATTAATTTGACCTTGAATCCTATAGGAAATAGTAAATAGGGGCAGAGACATGGAGAGAATGAATGGGTGTGGGGGAGAAGGCACAGGTTCATTCAGATAGATTTTGTTCTATCCCCAGAATGGAAACCTGGTACAAAGGGGTCCCTGCTTGACTGAAGTGGGATTTCTAAAACTGTGGCAGTAGAGCTGTAGAAAACTTCCAGATTTAAGGAACATTTAGGAGCGGCACTGAGTAGGTGCTGCTGAGGTTGGATAGGGTTGAAAGAATAAATAGCACGCTGCCTGTATAAAGAGTACCCAGAGGAATGCCTGCGCAGGTGAAGGTGGAGGTCACCTGAGACTGGAACAGGCCATCTTCAAAGTGTCTGGGGAGAGGGAGATGTTCAAAGAAAGATTTTAGTTCAGAGCCGAATGGAATGTCTAGATTTCTAAAGAGAAGTGATGGGCTGTGCATATGTCTAAGGGGAAGTGGTAGGCTGTGCACATGAATCCCTTTAGGTCTCTGGGAAAGTAGGTACTGTTGTTTGTCCTTTGGAGTTCTCGAAGAGATGGTGTTGAGATGTTCTCTTGAACTTTAAGAAGCACTCATATTTAACAGTTAGGTAAAGGCAGATGAAAGATAGGAAAAGTTAGCAACCAGAGAAAAGGCCCCAGAAGGATGCTCTTGGAAGACAAGGAGAAAGAATGCCTTAAAAAGAACAGAGCCCTTGGCTGCAAGAGCAGTGTCCTATCAGAAGAGAGCCTTTAGCACCATGCCTTTCCATTTCTGGTTTTTACGTTTGTTGTTTCCTTGATGTTTTCAGAGACTCAGATAGGTCATAGAGAGGACCTATGTAAGGCTGAGTGTTCAGCAGTCACTTGCTCCCTTCACAAGACTGGGCCCATCAACATTACATCACTGGTGGAGGAGGGCTCATAAGACTCCAACTCCCAGAGGAGCTAGAGACAATAGTTAACAAGGTGACTGACTGAATGGTAAAAAAAACAGAGATGGGGCAAAATCAGTGTGTCCACATCGGGAAGAACTCCTTAGCAGGACCAGTGACCCTGAGTCCACCTTTCAGGGGCTGCCAGAAGCTTTAGTTTAAATATAGGGAGAATGGAGGCAGCTGGCTAGAGGCACTCATATGTAAGTAGTCCTGATCAGGGTGTGGTCTGACTCATTATTGTCTCTACTCAGGACCAAGGTGGTCCAATAAATCATTCAGCTGTTAGTCAAGCCACCACAGGAAGGGGGGCCAATCCAGTTCCTACGAGGTGTAACAGCTCTGTTCTAGATAGTCCTTTCTGGAAGTACTTACCTTGCAGGCTTACCTGAACTTGGAGGTAAATCCAGTCCCTTGTCACAAACATACTTTATGGCTATGGATATGTTCTGTTGTTTCTGGAATCTAAGGTGGTTTCCAGGAAAAGGTTAAGGACAGTGACTTATTTCTGAGCCTCAGGCTTTGAAGGAGTGTCTTAGTCAGTGTTTCTATTCCTGGACAAAACATCATGACCAAGAAGCAAGTTGGTGAGGAAACGATTTATTCTGCTTACACTTCCACATTGCTGTTGATCACCAAAGGAAGTCAGGACTGGAACTCAAGCAGGTCAGGAAGCAGGAGCTGATGCAGAGGCCATGGAGGGATGTTCTTTACTGGCTTGCCTCTCCTGGCTTGTTCAGCCTGCTCTCTTATAGAACCAAGACTACCAGCCCAGAGATGGCATCACCCACAAGGGGTCCTTCCCCCTTGATCACTAATTGAGAAAATGCCTTGCAGTTGGATCTCATGGAGGTATTTCCCCAACTGAAGCTCCTTTCTGTGTGATAACTCCAGCCTGTGTCAAGTTGACACATAACTAGCCAGTACAATTGACCCCTTGTCAACTTGACACACAAACACATCACTAGTAAGCCTCAACCCTTAGTTCTTATTCATCCCCAAGATCATAAATAACTTTAAAAGTCCCACAGTCTTTACATATTAAAAGTTCAATCCTTTAAAATATCCAGTATATTTTAAAATCCAAAGTCTTTTTACAATTAAAAGTCTCTTAACTGTGGGATCCACTAAAATATTTTCTTCCTTCAAGAGGGAAAAATATCAGGGCACAGTCACAATCAAAAGCAAAAATTAAACTCCAACTGTTCAATGTCTGGGATCCAACTCAAGATCTTCTGGGCTCTTCCAAGGGCTTGGGTCACTTCTCCAGCCATGCCCTTTGTAGCACACACATTGTCTTCTAGGCTCCAGCTGCCTGTACGCCACTGCTGCTGCTGTTCTTGATGGTCATCTCATGGTACTGGCATCTCCAAAATGCTGCTGTCTTCCACTATAACTAGGCTTCACCAATAGTCTCTCATAGGCTCTCTTCATGGTGCCAAGCCTCAACTCCTTTGCATAACCCCTTCAGTTTTGGGCCATCAATTGCAACTGAGGCTGCACCTTAACCAATGGCCTTCCATGGCCTCTCACAGTGCTGAACCTCAGCTGCTCTGCATGACCCCTTCATGCCTTCAAAACCAGTACCACCTGGGTGACTCTTACACATTACCATGTCCACCCACAGCATAAGGTACAATCTTGGTTATCTCTGGAATACAACCTCTGTGCTCTCAGAAAACACTTCCCAGAAGATGTCACCTCAATAATGCTGGTCTCTTCTTAATCACTGCTAATTTCTTAGCTCCAGCTAACCAGCATCAACCAGTTATACAAAGTAGTATACTTTATTAGTTCTGGTATCTTGTTAATCACAGCTGATTCTTCAGCCCAACTTAACCAGAACCACAGAATCTTCACAATCAAAACAGCAATGACCCTGAAAAGAGTCTTTAATTTTCCCTCTGAAATTTCACAAGCCAGGCCTCCATCTTCTGCACTGTTCTCAACATTATCTTCCAAGCCCCTACATAACATCCCACAGAGCTCTTAACACCGATCTTCTAGCCCAAAGTTCCAAAGTCCTTCCACATCAAAACATGGTCAGGTTGTCACAGGAATATCCCACTATGTTGGTACCAATTTGTCTTAGTCAGGGTTTCTATTCCTGGACAAAACATCATGACCAAGAAGCAAGTTGGGGAGGAAAGGGTTTATTCAGCTTATACTTCCACATTGCTGTTGATCACCAAAGGAAGTCAGGACTGGAACTCAAACAGGTCAGGAAGCAGGAGCTGATGCAGAGGCTATGGAGGGATGTTCTTTACTGGCTTGCTTCCCCTGGCTTGCTCAGCCTGCTCTCATATAGAACCAAGAGTACCAGCCCACAGGGATGGTTCCACCCACAAGGGATCCTCTCCCCTTGATCATTAATTGAGAAAAGGCCTTACAGCTGGATCTCGTGGAGGCATTTCCTCAACTGAAGCTCCTTTCTGTGTGATAACTCCAGCCTGTGTCAAGTTGACACAAAACTAGCCAGTACAATGAGCATGAGATAAATCTCAGATAGACATTCCTTGATGATTACCCTGCACTGTGCTGGTAAGCAGGAAGCTGAGCCAAGATAAAAGGAGATGGAGAGAGAGTGAAGACTCGGGTGTCAGGCTTCTATTCCCTGGTGAGACCTTGGAGGCTCAAGTGAGGAACTGATGCCTTTCCACAAAAACAAAAACAAACAAACAAACAAACAACAACAACAAAAGACCCTGTCTTAGTTAGGGTTTCATTGCTGTGAATAGACACCATGACCAATGCAAGTCTTATAAAGGAAAACATTTAATTGGAGCTGGCTTACAGGTTCAGAGATTCAGTCCATTATCATCAAGGCAGGAGCATGGCAGCTTCCAGGCAGACATGGTGCAGGAGGAGCTGAGAGTTCTACATCTTCATCTGAAGGTTGTTAGTAGAAGACCGACTTCCAGACAGCTAGGATGAAGGTCGTAAGCCCATGCCCACAGTGACACAGCTACTCCAACAAGGCCACACCTCCAAATAATGCTGCTCCCTGAGCCAATTATATACAAACCATCACAAACCCAGCTTCTAAGTGCCTGATACAAGCTCAGATACATTTCCTGCAAACGAAATAGTCCTAGTTTTGTTTTCAACCTGATGTACAATTTTTGTTATAAATATAATACATTCTAAGAGTTAGAATGGAGTTGTTACATTACAAGATATATATGGCTCTAAAATTTCCTGGTTTTCTTCCATCCATATTTTCCCTATCATGACACTCACAGTTCATCAAAATTTTTGAAAGCAGAAAATTTGCTAGGTCTGGAGTCATTGTCTTTAAGTCACGTGAAAGACTCCTTTTCTCCTACTTTGTTTACACCCTCAACAGATAATTTCAGCACAGATCACAGTAGACAACGGTATAACCAGAAGCTCTGGGTATACAGTAGAATACCATTTTTCGGGGAGTGTTTTTTAATCACATACAGTGTATATTTATGGTTACCAAGCCCCACTGATGCAACGTGTACAGATCATGAAGAGTTTTCATCTGGCACTGAAATATTCTCATGTAGTCTGTAGTGCACAGATTAACTTCTTATTATTTATTCCAAACTGGCTTTTATCAAAATAATTTTATGTATCATATATCAGCATAAATATAGTCTCTGAAAGAAAATGATAATTATTTAATTTAAACTTGCTGGACATGTGAGTTCAGGTACCTGTGGAGGCCAGAAGGGGGCGCCAGATTCCCTGAACCTGGAGTTACTGGTAGTTGTAAGCGGCTTGTTACTGGTGCTGGGAACAGAACTCCTGTCCACTGGAAGAGCAGCAAGTTTTCTTTACTGCTGAGCCATTTCTCTAGAGCCTTCCTATAATTTATTTAATAACTTACATGAATTCATGATTTGATGAGAATTTTAGAGCATTATTGTGGTAAAATCTGTTGCATATTAATTGAGATTTTAGAATTTTGTAAGCCTAATAAGCCAGGCTCAGCCACCTATGCTAAATTCATTAATTGAGGAGAGAAACGATACTGAAAAACAGAGAAAAGTTTATTCGCTGTGACCATATTGGGAAAGAGGAATAAATAAAGAGGGCCAAGTAACATTCACCCAGGCCAAAATCCATCTTGATGCAGATATGATACTTAGTGTAAATAGGCAGCGAGAGGTATGTCTACTTATAAGGTTCTACTCCAGACATAGTCCTGCCCCACATGGATCCATCTTGTCTTAGCTATAACTACATCTGCAATGGGGTTAGATAAGTTGTCAGAATTGTCTGAAATCTCTTCCAGGGAGGGAAGTTCCTGCTCTGGTTGGCCCCAGGGGTCCAATCTTTCTTTTCCTCCAGTATGAGAGTCCTGGAGAAATTTAATTCCTGGGGCCCTTTGTCCCAGTAGTCTAATAGCCAAAGGTAAGGATACTAGTGTCTCTTACAGATCATCTCTCTGGAGAAGATGGTCATGAGAACACAAAATCAAATAAAGGATACTTCAAGGAGTTCGGGGTGGGGGGAGGATACATCATATGAAAAAAAATGTTTTCAATAAAAAATGAGTTTAAAATCATAATAGGGAACACATAATATGTACTATGTCTTTTTTAGTTTTATATACCTTTAGTTTTTCTTTAATTTGAACAGATTTTATTGTGTTTTTGCTTACTGAATGGCTTGCAAAATGCATTTCAAATTCTTTATTAATAAGATCTTTCCTTTGGGTATGGCCTTTTCTGCACTTAATGTTTATATGTAAGAGGGGTCTCTAGGGCTTCAGCCAGAGAGTGCATCAGTTAAGAGCATTTGCTACTCTTGCAAAAGGCCTGAGTTCTGTCCTCAGCACCCATGCAGAACAGCTTACAAGCACCTGTAAGTCCAGTTCCAAGGGAGATCTGACAGTCTCTCTGGCCTCTGACTGCACATACATGCAAATGTGCACACACACACACACTAAAATAAATTGTTTTTAAAAGGACTGATTTCTAACAGAGGTGAGGTCCCAAAGTGGTCTCATCTTTGCACTGTGAACAGGAAAGGAGAGCATAGGAACTGGGGAGAATAGGAAGTCACACTAAGCTGCAGAATGAAGAAGCTGTGAATTAGCGGTGTTAAAGGAAATCCTTTCCATTACACTCTGAGGCTAATTAAGTCCAAATTAAAGGCAAAGGTGTCGAGGTGGAGTTAATCAAGAGTAGGAGACTCTGCTGTGCAGAAAGATTGTGCTTGAAGATAATATTTAAGAGAGAATGCACCTAGCACTCTTTCCTATCTATGGTCATGGTCTGTGTTTCTTCTGTCCTCACAGTTGTTTCACATTGGATGAATGGAGCAGGGCAGGAAACCAGAAAGCAAGCAGGTGATGTTGTGATACCTTTATCATGAGACACAATCTCAGGAAATCTTGGGTGACCAGTCACCTTCTATTCAAGATGTTGTCCACATTTAAGATTGAGCTATCTGAAAAAAGCCACCATATTAAAACCTCCCCTTTCTTGTTGTGCTGGCTTGTGTTTTATTTACTCGACACAAGCTAGTGTCATTTGGAAAGAGAAAAACATTCTAATTGAAAAAACGTCCCCTTGGACTGGCCTGTAGACAAGTCTGAAGGGGTGGGGGAGTTAACGGCTAATGATTGATGTGGAAGGACCCAGCCCATGTGGGTGGTGGTCACCACTGGGCAGGGCATCCTGGCTGGTGTAAGAAAGCAGCAACTTGTGAGACCCTCACGGTCTCACTCCAGCGCCTGCCTCCTGAAGTGCTTGAGCTCCTGCCCTGACTGCCCTCAGGGATGGACTGGTGTCAGGAAGTATAAGATGCAATGACTCCTTTCCTCTCCAAGTTGCGTGTGGTCATGATACTTTAGAATTACAAGAAAAGCCTAGCCAAGAAAGACACTTGTCATGCCAGTCATGTGTCATGCTTAGTCATCTGACCCAGCCCACCGCTGTCACGGGCACATCAAAGACACAGGCTCTCATTAGGACCAAAAAACATATTGGCCAGTGACAGTTTATAGTCACCATATTTTGAGGACATATTAGCAAATGATATATTATGTCCTTGGGTTTATTCCAATAGTGTATTATAAATGTGACTCTCTAGTTAAAAGATGATGTCATGATAAGACAGGAAAATGGAGTTTGGGCTAAGGTATTTCTGCATTCTCTCCTAAGTGACCAGGGAATTTTTATTACTTCTAGCTTCTGATCCTTTGTTCCTTTATTTATTACAGGGAGTGACAACCTGCTGAACTCACCATGGATTCATATTACAATTAAAATATGGAAAACGTTTCCCATGTTATCTGATATAGAGTAACCATTGGTTTAGTTGACATACAACCTAATAATGTGAAGGGTCACAGGCACACACATAAATATTATCCTTTTTAAATAGGGTATGAATTCTTTGTGTGTGTGCACACCCACGTGTATATGTGTGTGTGTGTGCTCATACACACGTGTATGCTTATGCAGAGAACAGAACAACTTCAAAGTCATTCTTTAAAGCCATCCACTTTATTTTTTAAGTTCTCTAACCAAGACCTTCTATTTGTTGGTCAGGCTAGCCTGGCTGGCCAGTGTACTCCCAGGATCTGGCTATCTCCACGTCCCCAGGGCTGGGATTATATGTGCTAGACTTTCTACTGGATCCTGCAGGTTGAAGTTAGGCCCTCAACCTTGTGTAAGAAGTGGTTCATTGACTAAGCCATCTTCCAGGCCTTTATCTTACAGGGCTTTAGTGCATTTCTGAATTACGACACTAAAAATATTTGTGACCATCTTAATGACAGTAAAGAAATTACTGAGCTATGCCAGGAAAGCATAGCCACAAAGGAGTCTGTGCGTCTGCATCAGCGGAAGGACAAGGAGATGGTGTGAAGTCTGCGCATCGGTGGAAGGACAAGGGGATGGTGTGGAGCGGAAAGACAGAGATTATAAAGAAGGTCCAAGAGCACAATTGCAGAAGAGGAAGAGCTAATCTCAGGCAGATTTCCTCCTGGAAAAGGACCAGCAAGCATGCGACAGGCCACGAGGGATAAGGAAGGAGAAGCAATTTCTTGCTGCAAGGCCATGGGGAACCACCTTTGTCTGAAAAGCATTTTACCATGATGGATATGTCTAAAACATTCAAGAGACAAAAAGATCCAAGTAAAGGACCCACGTGTGTCCTAGGCATCATAGGGCTTAGCAAGTCTTCAAATTGCTGGCTGCTGTACTGTGTTATTCAAAATGAGCTTTGTGGGCTAGTTGGTGGCCATCTGGATTTCATATCTATTCTTTTCTGTAACCAGTTTGGCTCTGCCAGTCAGAAAGTGAAGCTTTGTGGATGTTGCAACACAAAGAGAGAGTGAAGTCAAGACAGCCTCAATGGCAGGGGGAGCATCTGTGAAAAGTCAGAGACATGTGTGACTATGTCCCTACCAGACATCATGGATGATGAAGGATCTATTTGATGATGCTTCAGAGCTGGACACCTCTCTGGCCTTGTGTGTATAGCTCACAGGGAAAACATTAGCTCTCTGAAATAAACTTTGACACTAGGAGAGACCAGAGGCTTGAAGAGGCGAGCAAGTCAAGAAACCTTGGAATTAGTTGTATGAAGCAAAGCATGGGGGCTGAGAACTTGGGTAGAAAACTTTGAGATGATTCAGATGCCTCCGATGGAGGACTGGGTTTCCATTTGATCCTAGGATGTAAAGATGGGGCTTTTAACCACAGTCACAAAGTCTATTACTATTGGTTGGGGAAGCTGACAGTGAGGAAGATGCTTGATGGGTTAGCATGTGTCTGCAATCCTGATGGAAGGGTGGGCATGGCAACAAGCAGGTTCTAGGGGCTGACTGACCAGACAGACTGGCAGAAACATAGAGTCCCAGGTTCTGTGAGAGACCCAGTGTCAACAAAATAAGGTAGAGAGCGATAGAAAATGCCTGGTGCCAACCTATGACTCCCCACAGGCACTTGCATGGGTTTATGCACACTAAAAGCCAACCACACACATTCTATCCTCAGACCTTCCAGTGACAGCAACAAAGGAGTGGCCCAGTCTCACCAGAAGATGGCAACATACTCTACCATTGCTACCAACTGTTCTCAGTGCACAGCTCCTCCATCACAACCGAGGACACCGCCTCACTCCGGCCATGTGCACAAGGCATGTTCTGCACACTCTGCCACCAGGCAGTGTAGTTGGTATCAAACACTGGCTTTTTACCAATGCTACACTCTTCTGCTTTGTTTTAAAGACTTATTTATTTATTTTATGCATATGAGTATACTGGAGCTATACAGGTGGTTGTGAACCACCGTGTGGTTGGTGAGAACTGAGCTCAGGACCTCTGCTCATCTGACCCTGCTCCAGCCCGGCTTGCTCCTGCCCAAAGATTTATTTATTGTTATATGTAAGTACACTGTAGCTGTCTCCAGACACACTAGAAGAGGGTATCAGATCTTGTTACAGATGGTTGTGAGCCACCATATGGTTGCTGGGATTTGAACTCAGGATCTTCAGAAAAGCAGTCAGTGCCCTTAACTGCTGAGCCATCTCACCAGCCCCCAATGCTACACTGTTAGAAAGTGTTAAGAAAGTCTAAAATCTGAAGGCCATAGGAAGCTACCCTGTAATCTTCTTGCCTTTCATCCTGTCCTTATGTTCGACAATATACAGGACTCAGCAATAGCAAAATTCAGGACTATAAAGAGAAATATCCTAGCAAAGTCAGTGCATATATATGACTGTGTGGTTGTGTGGTTGGATTGTCTGGTTCTTGGGTCTTCACATATGGGTTGTGACAGCAACAGCAGCCAGCTTCTGAATCTTTAGCTTACAGACAGCTGATGGTGAGATTTCTAACCTTCAAGATAGCCAATATTTCACATTAAATCTCTTCAAATAGATGGCAGATGTTATATGTATATATATATATATATATATATATATATATATATATATATATGTGTGTGTGTGTGTGTGTTAGATAGATAGATAGATAGACAGACAGACAGACAGACAGACAGATAATAGCTAGGTACACAGATAGACACACAATAGATAAATAGATAATAGGTAGATGGGTAGATGACTAATAGATAGACATAGGTAGATGATAGATGAATATTATACAGATAGATGGATAGATGGATCCATGACAGATAGATAGATTAGACAGGTATTTGATAGACAAGTAGGTGACAGAGGGATAGACAGATGATAGATATACAGATAGGTAGATGACAGTTGGATTGATAGATAGAGAATGGATTATTGCTGTCTGTACTGGCTAGTTTTGTGTCAACTTGACACAGCTGGAGTTATCACAGAGAAAGGAGCTTCATTTGGGGAAATGCCTCCATGAGATTTAGCTGTGGGGCATTTTCTCAATTAGTGATCAAGGGGGAAGGGCCCCTTGTGGGTGGAACCATCCCTGTGGGCTGGTAGTCTTGAGTTCTATAAGAGAGCAGGCTGAGCAAGCCAGGGAAGGCAAGCCAGTAAAGAACATCCCTCCATGGCCTCTGCATCAGCTCCTGCTTCCTGACCTGCTTGAGTTCCGGTCCTGACTTTCTTTAGTGATGAACAGCAGTATGGAAGTGTAAGCTGAATAAACCCTTTCCTCCCCAACTTGATTCTTGGTTATGTTGTTTGTGCAGGAATAGAAACCCTGACTAAGACACTGTCTATCTAGACAGACATGAAGATTAGATGATAGATACATAGGTATATGATAGATACACAGACAGATGATAGATAGATAGATAGATAGATAGATAGATAGATAGATAGGCAGAGAGACTAGATGTGAAGTATTTTATTAAATATTAAACATTTACATAATTATGAAAACGAATTGAAGTGTGTATGCCTCTCTATGTGTTCATTATGAAACCAGTGAAGAAGGACAGGTAGCAAAGCAGAATGGAATGGAGGATCAGAGCTGAAAGGAGCTTAATTGAAGATATGAATAGGCATAGACCAAGTAGGTTCTACCCTGCCCCATCCTGTTCCATCCTGCCCCATCCTGCCCCATCCTGCCCCATCCTGCTCCACTGTGCCTGTGTAACACTGGAATGATTGACAATCCCAGCTTTGACTGAAGTGAATAGGGTGAGGAGAAGCAAATGTTATTATGTCTCCTGAAGCATTTGAATTGGCCTGGTGGAAATGCTGAGGCTTCTCTTGCAAATATTAGTACCCAAGAATAAAGCACTCCTCCTCCTGATAATTGAGTTGCCTGCAAGTGGGAACTCCCATTGGAATGCTTACTTATTAAGCAACAGCCCACCCTTTGTCATATAACTCCCAGATATGTACTTACAAGTCCAGAAAACATATTTAAAAGTCTGCTTTATATATGATAGGAAGAAAACCTCTCCTGTTCTTTTTGAAACATCCAGGAGATCCAAGGATCAGCAGCTATAGAAGAAGAATGGCCATGGTAAAAGATTAAGAGGAACAAGAAATAAAAAAAAGTTCTCAGAGGAAACTGAGCTACTTCAAGTGCTCAGATGAACACTTGGAGTGTTGTTTCAGAATTTGCTGAAGCCATAAATAAAATAGACTCTACAGCACAATGTGTGAGAAAGGTCATTTCAAGTTGAAGATGATAGTTTTAAGAAGAAATCTTAACAACCAACAAGTAAGAAAAGTTGCTCTCTGGAATGAATAACAGATTTGAAAAAGGAGAGGAGAAATAAGAGTGGGCGGGGGCAGGGGGGGGCACTACTCTCAAAATCCAGCATTCAGTAAACATTCTCCAAAGACCAGAGCTGAGATCACTGTTGCTAAGGAAGAGAAGAGGACATCTCAGAGTGGACACACCCAACACACTTAAAACAGAAACGTTCAGCTGAGCCAGAAGGAGTGGCTTCTTAGTGATGACATTTCAGAAAAGCAAAGAAAAACATTTATACTTCTATTACAAAGGAAAAGAAGCATCTACACAGAATTGAGGTCCATCAGGTATCTCTTTCTCGTTGTGTCTTTCTGACATGTGTCTTGATTTGTTGGACAGCAACCCCTACTTGTTTCTGGACTGGAGGCTTGGTTCTCAGTACAATGATGTAGGAAAGTGATAATGATGGGAAGAATTCTAGGTATATTCAGGAGAAAAATTCAAACAGGCAAAGTAAGGATATGTAGCTTTTGTTTTCAGCTCTAACCACATTGGATATTCAATAGCTTTTAGAAGAAAAGCTGGGTACCACTGAAGAAGGATTCTAGAAATTGGCCACACTGAAAAATGTCCTCTCTAGAGCCTTCTCAAGAGAAGAAAAGGCTGTGGCCAAGATTCCTGGGGATGGGAATAAACACCCAATGTTCCCAGAAGAGAGTGGATGCTTTGAGTCTGAATACCTTAACGTTAGTGATGTTCTTCATCCAGACTCACTTGTTGTTGGCATAACACAGGTACTATAGTTCTCTCACTTTCTGTATGTGTTTACGATATTGCCTACCAACATATTGAAGCCCAGTACCCTGAATGACTAGGAGAAACAATATAGCCAGCGCCGGGCAAAACTTCTGCTGATTTATCTCATGAAGAGTAAGGATGAATCTGGTAGGAAGAGCAGACTGAATATCCTTGGCACTGAACCTGGCCTGACACCCGCTAGGTTCTCTCGGAATGGTAAGCAGAATGCAGACATGAGTACCGGGGGTCCTACAAGTGTAAGCACCCCTATCTGAGACTTAAATGTGTTTCTAACAATCCCGGGGACAGTTGGGATTTTGTTAGCCAGTGTGTCATAAAGAACTGGGGGTGTCAATTTACTGGGGCATCTTTATCTGCTAATGCTTAGTATTCTTGAATTAATCACTGCAACAACATCAAAGACAAGACTTATAAGACAACAGGATGTCCACTAGGATCATCCACACAGTGAGAAGTCTTGTCTAGTGAAGCTTCCAGTGTGGAGAAGAAACTTAGGCTCATAGTTGTGAGAGTTATTCCTATTATTTAAAGTTTTCTCCATTTGTGGTCTAGATACCTGTGGGGCAGTGGACAGTGCCAGGAAACTTGATGAGGTTGAATGGGTTCAGAAACCCCCAATCCTCAGACTTGGCAGTAGGTATTTCACCTACTCCCAACCAGGCCCCTGTCACATGACCACTGCACCCCATGGAGAGGATCCTGACAATCAGCTACATAGGGACAGCACCCCAAACACCTCCAAATGCAGATGAGGTGTCCCTAACATCTAAGACCAAGCCAATAGAAGGCTTCTGCTTTTAGATCCCACCCCACCCACAAGGAGTAAAGTTGTGTGTGAGAATTGTTTTGCCAAAGATTGTCTGGGAGCATCTACCACATAAGAGCTGTAGCACTCTTCAGAAGAGAGTCCTCTCCTGAAGGACTCACTAGCAGAACCCCTCCTGCTGGCTCTCTGTAGTGTCTCTTCTCACTGTGACAGAGCAGCAATGGCCTCAGAAGGGCAATTCCCCCCACCCCAGCCCCGACCCCTACCTCTCCCACCGGTTCCATGCAGTGTCCTGTCCTGCTGCACACAGTACTAGCTTCAGAGCAACAGCAGCAGCTGCAGAAGAGAGTAGTGTCTACCTTGATCCAACTCCACCTCTAGAGAGCACAACTCCTTGGCTGCTCCAGCTGGGCCAGAGCCCCACAGATCTCCACAGATAGCGGTCGGAGCACAGACCAGCAGATACCTTCTTCTATTTTATTTAATTACTTTTGTGTATGATATGTATGTACATGTATGCCATGTTGCCACGCATTCCAGTCAAGGCTGCTTGACAGGCTGAAAAGCCTGGAAGCACTCACAAGGAAAAGAGTTTCACGGAAGCTCACCTCCTGGAGCTTTGGCGTTCTCATTAACCCATATACTCATACCCTTTTCCCGAGTTAGTCTGGTGTATGGATCCGTGTGTTCTCTTTTAGTATTATCTTATTAATAGTGTCTTTTAAGATTGAATTCTGACATATATAAGCCCCCACCAGTGTTCCAAGTTTCCAGAAGCCTGACGAGAGAATCGGGTAGAAATGCAGTAAGGAAGTTACCTATTCAGTAACTAATTAAGCATTACAAAAGACGGAGCCAACAGCTCAGAGCTGGTCTGCAGAGTGTTTACCAAGAAAGAGCCAGGGAATCCCACTGAGATAGAAATCTTCAGTACAGGCTACATTGCATATTAGAAGCAAGTTGGTAAATTCTTCTGACAAATGGAGATTCTCCAGGTACTTAAAAGTTACACTCATATAAGAATTTAGCAAGGCCTAGGAAATAGGGGGGCATTCTGCTAAGAGCAGAACCCCCTGGTGCTAGCCTTCACAAGACTCAAAGGTTAGGGTGCGAAATCTTTACCTGTCATTAAGCTGACCCTAGGCAGGACTGCTTTATCTTTACTGTAAACATTTACCTGGTTCCTGTAAATCCTTTTGAAGTCATTCCTTTGTTTTGTGTCAGGCAACTTCAATGTACTTTGCCTGCTGTGACTGCCTACCCCTTTTATTTTCTGTACTATACAAGACTGGTGTTCACTTTGTGACAATACATTCAGATTCTACACAATCTTTCATGTTGGTCTGTCTGTCACCCACCGATGCCTTGCCTACCTGCGACCAGAGACCCTGTCCACGCAGACAAAGGGACCCAAAGGGTCTGCGGCACCATGTGCAGGTATATGACATGTGTGTAGTGCAGCTTGACATGTGTGCATATGATGTGTATGTATGTGTATTACATGTATAGCATATATGTACATGTATGACACGTATGTGCATGTATGACATATATGCAGTGTAGCTTGTTATGTGGTGCTCACAGGACTATATTGACTCTGCATTCTTGTCTTATACATTATTTGAGACAAGCTCTTTTGTCCACTGCTGCTGACTTGAGGCTATCTGACCCATGACTTTCCTTCCATCTTGCCTTAGTAACCCTAGGGCAAGAGATTAGAGTGGAACATTTCCATGCTCAATTGCACATGGGTTCTGAAATTTGAATTCATGTCCTCATGAGTGTATGACAAGTGCTTTATTTACTGAGCCATTTCCCCATCTTCCAGACATCTTTTATAAAGAGTACACACCTTAAATTTATTAAATTGTAGTTTTCAAGGAGTGTGACTCACCTGATATCATAGCACAGTTGTTCCTGTGATAGCAGAAACGTTGTCCTGGTATCACACTTGTCAAATATGGACAGCCTAGGTAGGTGGATGGCAATATAAGGATCGATCTAGAACTTCAACATTTCGTTAAAAAGAACAAATAATAGAGAACTATTAGCTCCAAGACAAAGACTTGTGCTGAGATGTCATTGCATATGAACACATCCTGCTGAGGTTACATCAAATCAGGGGCTTTCATCAGAGTAGACCTATCATAAGCCCAGGAAATATAATTGTACAAGCGAGATAGACAAGAGCCTGGAGCTAGAATTAACTGCTCAGCTTCTATGATGAGAACTCAATAGATGATTCCTGAACTAGTAAAATCAATAATTTGGGGCAGGAGATGTGCCTCAGTCATTAAAAGTACCACATGCTCTTCCAGAGAACCTGGGTTTGGTCACAGTACCTATATGGCAGCTCACATCTGTCTGCATGTAACTTGAGTTCTGGGACACCCAATACCCTATTCTGGCCTCCCACTGGCATGCATATGATACACAAACATGCACACAGGCAAAGCACATAGATAAATGTTTCTAAACTTCAAGAATGAACATGAGCTTGTTTACAGAGAGGAAGGTAAATATAAATTAAACACCGCTATTTTTTTTCAGATATTATACCCCAAGAGAAGAAGAATCAGGAGAAGTAAGGATGAAGGATTATTCTTTCCCATACCACAAGTCTATAATCATTTGATTTAAAAAAAATTAGTGTACATTTTGGTAAATATTTTGAAAATATACAATTCAAAATAAAAATAACCTAGGAGCGCTGGAAGAGACAAAAAATCAATAGCCGAAGAGTCTAATTTTCTTTTTACTCTAAGGTAAAAAAAAAAAAAAATGAGGTAAAGAGAAATAATTTTTAAAATTAAGCTTCTTTAAGGATTAGTGTTACTGTATTGCTGCCTAAGATGATTTTATCTTCTATTTAACTTTTCACCACTGTTCCACATATTTGTTTTACTTTTGTTTTTATTGAAAGAACAAATAGAAATTAAGTAGAAAATACAGTTTTTACTAGGAAACCGTAAGGTGATGAGGGCAATGAGCTACACATTGAAGAGGAAAAAGCACGAGGCCTGAGGAGAAAGACTCTCAGTAAAGGGTTTGTTGGGCGATCGTGAGGACCTCTCAGTTTGGATCTTCAGCATCCACTTGAAAGCTAGGTGTGGCAGTACAGGTCTATTATCCCACAACTGGGAAATCAGAGGCAGGAGGGGAGCCCATTGACCAATCAGCCTAGCTGAAACCATAAGCTCCTCCTTCAGTGAGAGACTGTCTCAAAAATATGGGAGAAAACAAAAAAGAAAGACTGCCCACATTGTCCTCTGGCTTCTGCATGTGTGCACATACATATGCACACATGAACACACAAACACACACATTAGCATGTACTTACACAAACATGCCCACAAAGAGAATACAGTATTGTAGTTGTGGATTATAGTTAATTAGACAATTTTAACTGGGTTAATGGTAATTATGTGGTTTATTCTCTGTGAATGCTTGAAGTTTTTTTGTTTTTTGTTTTTTGTTTTTTTTTTTTTTTTTGTAAATCAGTGCACAATATCCATCTATACACCATGCTTATGTTTTGCCAGTTTTAGTAGGTTGGCTTGCATGTAACAAATAAGTGAAATTATTTCTAATATTGCTAGGAGTATCTACCCATAAACCTCTTGTGGAGTGCCAGTGAGCCTCTGCTGCTGGAGATGAATTTGAGGACGAGTTGAGGAGGACAGGCAGCAGCCACCTATAAGTAAACGCCTGGGGCCACTCAGTCATAAAGGCATCTCCTGCAAGAGGACCTAATTGAAGACTGACTGAGAGACCAAGGATTGCTGATGCAAACAATGCAGGCTAATCGGGAACTGCTGTTTAGAAGAGATACTTTCTGGGGATCCGTGGGCATGGCTTGAGGGTATCAAAGGAGCTTGCAGCAGTGTTCAGATGAGCTTGCTTGGGCATTTTTCACCTGCTCCCAGAGTCTATGTTGTTGATTCCGCCCCAGCTCATCTCCAACCCCCAAGGGCAGGTAGAGTCAGCAATGAATAGATCAAGACACAGACAACAGGCGAGTATTTATTTCAGTGTCTGTCAAATAATAGGAAACAAAAATTTTTTTTCTTTATGTCTACTGGGACCATGGTGTTCAAAATCTAAGCAAAAGCCATTTGTACTCACACCCCACAGCTCTTTTTGGTTGCTGTTTTGTCTCGTCTGCTTTAGTTTGGTTTGTGTACTGGGGAGGAGGGGTGTGAGAAATTTCACGGTGGATATGTTGTTTCTTTCCCAAATGTCCTGATATTGCTCTGTTTCATCAACTCTGTAGGCAAGGTCAACAGACGCTCTCCTCTGCTGCTTGAAAGAGAAATTAACATATGACTGAAGTTGCTGGAGGACAAGTCCTATGACCAACCTTCACCTCAGGGTGTTGGCTACAGTGTATACAGTATTCTTTGTATCCAGTCTCCAAGTAGCTTTGTGTCTGAACTGCTGGTAGACTTCACCCATAGTGTAGGTTTTAAACCTCATTCCAGCTCAGGAGACTTAGAACATGGGATGCTGACTTCGGGGGGGGGAAAAACATATCAAAATTTTTTGATAATTCAGAAGTGCTGTGTAGAAAGTGTTGCTTTTGTGAAAACATCTCAGATTTGGACAAAGACCCTCAAATTATACATCTTAAATCATAATCTACATCATAACAACTATTCATACTGTATCTTAAGTCCTCTTTATCACAGCATTTTATGTGGATTACCTCGTTCTTGCATTTGTATTCATTTATTCATATTTTAAATGACTCTTGTGGATTCCACATTCTTGAATTTGTATCAATTTACTCATAATTTAATGACTCCTTGGGAGAAAGCATTCGAAGAGCTCAGTGCATGCATAGTTTGTAAATCTTTGCGTTTCTTCCCTACAAAATAGATTGCCTTAAAATGATTCTTATCTAAATCTTCAAGCAAAATGTTAGACATAAGGATTCTTAAAACATATGTATATATGTGCATGTGATATGTGTGTCTGTGTAGGTGTATGTCTGTGCATGTGTGTGTTTATGTATCTGTTTGTCTCTATCTGTTTCTATCTGTCTGTCTCTGTCACTCTCTCTCTCTCTCTCTCTCTCTCTCTCTCTGTGTGTGTGTGTGTGTGTGTGTATTTCTGTGGGTATCTACATGAAGGTTAGAGGACAAACTGTTGGAATCAGTTCTTTATTTGTATCTTGTGGGCCCCACAGAGCAAATGTAATTCATCAGGTTTGGTAGTAAATGCTTTTCCCTGTTGTCCCAGACCTAAGCATTCCTAAGGACAATACAGACAGAGTAAGACAGGACAGCAGATACTGGAAGGAGGAAAATTAACCAAAAAATCCAGAGGAACCGGTAAGCAGATAAAGAACAACTGTGGTGGCTGTGCAGAAAGTGGCAGAAGGGACAGCAGAGGGTCACCAGGGTGACAGGGAAATTTGTTTCCAGGGATTGTCTTAAGGAAGGCATGAAGATCAGATGTTCTGCTAACTTAGCAGTTTGGAGAAAATAGAAGAAACAAAAACAGAGAGGGGTGGAGCGAAAATGCAGAAATACACGTGAACATAGCCCCATCTTTTCCTTAACACAGAGTTATTTTCTTTGTTCCCCAGACTCAGCATTGGAGGTTTGGCCCTGCTGCCTCAGTGGCTGCAGCTTTTGCCTGTGAAATGCTGTCTACAATTGATCACCTCCTTTGCCTTTCGACTGCCATCAGCTTATTTCAGCACTCATTGTCTCTCATCGAGGAACTCAAGGATATCTTTGCATCCCTCCCTTTTGGACTGAACAATGCCTCCTTCCTGGCTTGCATGTGAAGCTCTAACCCTAAAACGTCTGTACTTGGTGTCAGAGTCTTTGAAGGGATAATTAAGGACATGTGAGCTTCTAAAGATGGAGGCTATGTTAGTTATTTTTCTGATAAAACAACATGACCAGAAGCAACTTCCAGAAGGAAGAGTTTATTTGATCTTATAATTACAGTGAGAGAGTCCATGACAGCAGGTGGTAAGAGCAGGAAGCCAAGAGATCATCATCACTGACAAACAGGAAGTGAACTGCATATGAGGGAAGTCTTGTAAACCCCCAAAGCCCATCCTATGACCTACTTCCTCTAGCAAAATGACACATATAGAAAAATCCCATAGCTACCCCAATCATCATCAGCAACCAGGGACCATGTGTTCAAATATGTGAACCTACAGAGGACATGTTTTTGTATGAACCACCACAGGTCCTAACCAACTAACAGCAGTGCTAAGGCAAACACCCACAGTAGTCTGTTGATACAATCAAGAGAAGCTTTGTAAACTGGGAATGTGTGAAGTGTCAGCCAATGAACACAGCTTACAGCTGCAAACTTTCACTCTAAAGTTTTTTTTTTTTTAAATTATGTGTGTATGTGTGTTGGTTTTATTCATGTGAATGCAGTACTGAAAGAGGCCAAAAGAGGGTGTCAAATACCCTAAA
Source organism: Mus musculus (assembly GCF_000001635.26). Lineage (NCBI taxonomy): Eukaryota > Metazoa > Chordata > Mammalia > Rodentia > Muridae > Mus > Mus musculus. The sequence continues at coordinate 5,558,613 of NC_000076.6, read as the reverse complement.
GCTGGAGTTGTAGGCAGTTGAGAGTTAGTTACCTAATGTAGGTGCTGGGAACCAAACTTGGATCTTTTGCAAAAGCATTAATGGGCTCATAGGCACTGAGCTATTTCCTTGGCCTCTAAACTCTTTCTTATAAGCAGGTGGGTACACATTAGATTAATAATTAAAAGCATAGCATGGCCAATACATAGACAAGTAACTTGTCACTAAGTATCGTGATGAAGTATTGTAGATCTCACATACGTAGAGTCTAGTCCTGTATGATTAGACATGCCCCTACTGTTCACATCACTATCACTGCCCATGTGCAGGAATCCATGTCATAGCTTCTTAATGGAGAAAATGTGAGGGTTTGGAAGCTTTCTGAAAAGGCAAGTAATATTTCCCATTAATTAATGTGATGTTTTGAAAGAATATGGCCCCCATAGGTCCATAGGGGAATGTATGTCCTTGTTGGAGAAGGTGTGGCTTTGTAGGAGTGGGTGTGGCCTTGGAGTAGGTGTGGCTTTGTTGTTTGTGTCACTGTGGGAGCAGCCTTTGAGTTCTCAAATTCTCAAGCCCTGTTTAGTGTAACATTAACTTCCTGCAGCCTGTAGATGTGGATGAAGAATTTTCAGCCCCTTCCCCAGTACCATGTCTGTCTGCACACTGCCATATTTTCTGCAGTGGTGCCCTGGGCCATTCCCACCAATATGTTCCATGCTACATACTTTGAGTCCTAGTGACCCGCCTTCCCCCGTTTTCCTTCAAGTCTAGTATCTCTTCTGTTATCTTTTCCAAGGTCCTCTGTTATGTCCAATGTCTCAACTATGCCTAATTCACACTGTGCCATTTGACATCTTGGGGAAGACAAAAGCAAACACACCTTACCTCAAATGTTCCTAATGTGGTACCCATGTGCAAATATCTACTCTGTGCATATAAAGGCCATTTACTTTGGGAAGACATGCCAAGTTGAATGCCAGATATGAACCTCGGTTAGGTAAAGGCAAATTAGAGGATGTTAGTCCTCCTGGTTACAGTGATTCATGAAAGAGCTTTGCTGAGCACATAAGGTAAGACCTGGAGCTTGTATACATTTTTTCCTCATGGATAAACCAAGTGTGTTGTGTCCCCTTATTACTAATAGGGATCCTACAAACATGAGTTATCTGAGAAGGGACACAGCGTGTGGACAGCAGAAGAGAAGGTGACAAGAGGAGCTTATGGGGGAGGTTGTCAATGAGTTCTGAAGTATACCTTTCAGGAGCTAGTAATTCCTTGGTATTGCTTTTGGCCAGAGTCAGCTATTTTTTTTCTCATTGGGTAATTGGAGGTCGGAACTGAAATTTGATTTGATAATTCTCGATTTTTTTCTAGCTTATCAAAAATGGATAACCAGATCTGCCAGGAAGAAGGGACTCACTGATCATATCACCCTTTCAGAGATTTCAGTAAATATTTCCAGTGGCCCATAAACCTTGTGCCAGTGAGTTTATTCAGCCATTCTGGAACATGCTTTGAAGGGATCCAATTAAGAAGTTCTTCAAGCCACACAATCTCTTCTCTTTACAAAATCATCCATGGCTTGACGTCATTACTGGCACCGTTATCTTATGAACAAATGTTAGGCTATATACAGTTTTTAGAAAATGAGTTGTTCACAAGACTAGACAGAGTGCTGGTGGTCTATGAAATTACTGTTAGGAATATGTTGAAAATGTTATAACCCTTTGAAAAAAAGAGAAAAGGTAGATGATGGTAAGATAGGTACCGAAAGAGAAAAGGATGCCAATCCATTTAGGCATAGACTCACCAACCCAAGGCGTACATGCCCATCATCATTCCGTCTCAGAAGGGCGTGTATCAAGCGACTTCACAAAGCTGTTAACTTCTCAGGACCCACTTTAGTCATGAAATAACACATCCAAATGTACTCCCAGGAGCACATTTGCGGTTGTGCTGTTGTGCAGGTTTGCACCTCAGACATAGTTCTGAGATGCAAAAACTCCTCAACTAAAAAGAAAATCAAAAGGAAAAGAAAGCAGCATTTTCTTTCTCTTGCCATCATGAAACATACGAGTTTCTTGTGTGGACCATCCACTGAGGATCAGGACTTCCCAGAGATATTGATAATTTCTGTGGCTTCCATATTAATCTAACTGTGTCTAATTGCTGTTAGCATGATTCCACAGACATGATAAACCTGGCACATTACTTGTGCATGAGCATCCATGAGCTCATATTAGGATATGCATATAGCAATAAGTGTCTTTTTCAACAAATATTAATCAGTGCTCTTACTCCACAAATGTTTTTATGTAATTTTTATGTGTTGAGTGTTTTAAGTGCTGAGAATATGAGTTGACAGAAAACAGTATCTGTCCTAGAGTAAGTCATATTTTAGAGCTGTCAATCAGAGAAGCTAGATAAGTGGGTATAGACTTAGTACTTGTTAGTACTCAGAACCAATTCTGCAGCCAGGCAGTTCTGGTATACACCTTTCATTCCAGCACTCAGGAGACAGTGGCAGGTGGATCTTCATGAGTTCAAGCCCAGCTTGGTCTACAAAGCAAGCTCCAGGATAGCCAAGGCTACAAAACAAACAAACAAACAAACAAAAACAAAAGAAAAGAACTAAATACCACTACATACAACAAAATTAACAAAAACAGAGTGGAGAATAGTTTTAAATGTTTAACTGTTGTCTAAGGCCTTCAGGAAAGTCTTCACTAATACAGCCATTGCTAAAAAGACTTGGAAAATGTTAGTGTATAAGCTATGGGTGATTCTCAGAGTTTAATTGCAGAGAGAATAATCTATGAAAATATCTTGAGGCAGGAACTTGCTCTGTGATCTTCAGAAACACTGAAGCATGTGTGTGGTTGCAGTATAGACAGGGGAGACTCGTAGTTGAGGAAGGCTTAATGGAGAGGTTGGGATATCATACAGATTATACATATAGATTATACCATATAGATTATACAGGGATCACTGAGACAGAATGCTTCGATGGGTGTTGAGCAAAAGAGTGACCGCATGCTTTGAATCCATTTTGAAATTAACCATAAAGTCCTAACTTAAAATTGGAAAGTAACTTTAATAAACTTATATAGCATATTAAAGAGATCAATCTTTTGAAAGAGAAATGTCTCAGTTTTAACTTTAGCATTTGAGGAAACCTGTTTAACTCTAGGTTGTGACTGGCAGGGTAGTGTTTTTTATTTGTTGTTTGTTGGTTTATTGAGAAGTGTTCTCTTTAAAGCTCTCTTCTCTCTCCTGTATCCCAGAAGCCAGAAGTCTGGGGATTATATTTCCTCAGCCTCCTCCCCCTCGGGTTTGGATGAAATTCACATTCTGTCATGCTTTCATGAAAGATTCAGAAGGCGAAGAAGACACTGAGAAATTCTCTCTCCAGCTTCAATGTGCTTCACACAGCAGGATCAGTTCAGAGCATAGCTGTGTAAGGCGGCATTAGCTGCCTTGTGCTGACCTCTGGGTGGCAGCAGCCACCTTCAGAGGTCTGTAGGTATCTATACCCCTGCTTCCTGAATGCTAAAGGCCCACAGGGCATAACAGCAAGGGCTCTCCCAGCAAAGCTAGCATCACATCTCTGCATCATAATCTCAACGTGCTTTGTGTCTTCCTTCATGATTCCTGAATGACACGAATTTCCAGACTAGTTCTAGACCTTCAAAGGTGGGGTGCTTGTCGTTGGATTAGCTTGTATTTGACTATGGTAATGACCTCTTTAGGTTTCTAAGATCAGTACCTTAATTACCTGAAGTTAAAAAAAAAGTTTATTAAAGAAAATAATTTAGGAGATCAAGTTGGCCATGGTTGTGCCATCCTGTGGAAGAAAAGGGATGAGAGTTATGGGGCGCTGGAGTTCCTTCTGGCTGTGGCTCAGAAGGCAAAGAGATAACACGCTACGAAGCATCACGGCATGGCCGAGACCCAGAGAAGCTCTCGAGCCGTGGTTCTCAACCTTCCTAACACTGCAACTCTTTAATACAGTCTCTCATGTTGTGGTGACCCCCAACCATAAAATTATTTTCACTGCCACTTCCTAACTGTAACTTTGCTACTGCTATGAATCATAATGTAATATCTGTGGCTTTGGATGGGTTTAGGTGACCCCTGTGAGAGGGTCCCCCCAAATGGGGTTGTGTCACACAGGTTGAGATCCACTGCTTTCCAGTCTTATTCTGGATGGCTGTAACTCCCCTTGAGGCCACTGTCTTGAAAGAGGAACCCCAGTTTCTTGAAGCCGATCAAGACCGCTGCTGACTGCATCTACCTTCTTACTAATATGACACCCTACCCCTTTTCCTGTAAAACACTAAAGATCTGTTCTGTTGAGTTTCACTGCACTTTTCAAACAAACCAGTCTTGAACACTGTTAAGAAAAGAAGTGGAGAGGATACTTCTTGTTACAGAATACATGTGCTCACATGGGCCGAGACTCACCAGTGGTAGGGCTTCTAATAAATAGTATCTTAGTATCTTTTTAAACTATAGCCAGATGCCCATGGCATCCACCCAACTACATAAAACAGACATGACAGAAACAGAAACCATCACTTGATGAGTTCATGTCGGCACAGTAGGTAACTTGTATTTTACAGTGTCTAGGGCAGGAAGATGTGGGCACCAGAATACAACTAGACTGAAAATGGTCTTTACCTTTAGGCCCAACTGCAACTTTAGTGTGAGAGGAGCATTCTACACACAGTGGGAAGAAAGCAAGGATGAAGGACAGCCTGAGTTTGAAGGAGAGGCTCAGGTGCCTGTGTAGGCAGCTGCTGGTCATATTGTGACGACTGAGGAAGATATCTTTCTATTCTGGGGAATAGATTTCTTAGTTCAGTCAGGCTATCACAAAAGGGAAGACCGATCATTTTGTCTTAATTTGCCAACAATGGTAATAACTATACTGGTGATAGTACTACTAATTACATTTTTCACTCAAGGACTACACACAGACACTGAAGAACTAATAACTGTCTAGGAATTAGCTCATCGAGGCAACACAAGTGCTCTCTAATTGAGGAACTATTGTGATGTTGAATCATAGGTTTATAAAATCTGAATCTACGAGAGGCAATTACCAGCTTGACAGCACACAGGCAACTGATGGTAGAGCTGGAAGCAGGCTTTCCTTTCTCAAAATCCAAGCTGTTAAACACTGTACAATCAAGTATAACTTTTGCAACTTTTGAGTTTATTTATGCCTTATATCAATATTGGGGCTATTCTGTACTAACATAGTCTGGAGACTTATATACAACATCCTCCCTTATGGTTCTGGAGGCCTGAAAGCCAAAGATAATGGATCCAGAAAGCTCAGTGCCTGGTTCGCAGGGACCTGTCCTTTTGCTGTGTTCTTACATGACAGAATAGGCACAATAATAGCCATGGCTCTTTTATAAGGGCACTAAATCTCACCACCAATGCCAAGCACTCATAGAAGCTATGGTTTGGGGCATGGGGGCTACAGAAGCACTTGGTCAATAGCAGCACCTATAGCCATGTCCTCTGCACATTCTATTAACTCTCTCTCAAATCAGTCTATCCACTACAACCATCATTCTATGAAGAAGAAACTATGGTGATATTCTTTAAAGGGTGACTGTAGGACTCTCCTTGCTGGTTTCCATTCATGGGTCTGGCCTCACTTCTAATTCCTGTTCCACACTGTAAATGAAAGAAGTTCAAGGCACAAACCCAGTTCTGCTGTGCAGTTTAGCTACCGAAAAGGCTCTAACGGCTTATGGTATATACCCACCCCTCGTAATTTTGAAGGGTGATGCTCACTGAGGAGGGCAGTATGCTGACCAGGAACAACTACTAGGCTCTGGTGGCTCTCCCCACAAGACTGCTCCAGGAAGTGACAGGGAGAGGTAGAGGCAGGCTCGGCATTGGTTGGCATTTCAGACTCTGTCTCTTTCAACCCAAACATCATGAACCACAAGATCCTACAATTAGAGTTTATTTATGTGGGAGGAATGTGGTTGATAGCAGACCACTGGCAAATATATAATAAATATAAAAGAAATTATATAAGAAATTATAATTTAATATATACATATATATGAAAATCTATCATGCTAGAAAGTGTTTAGCTGTTCTTCAAAAGCAACACTCAAGGAAAGAGAATACAGGTAGCTAACCCCCGCCCCGAGTTTTGATCTAGTTTTATTTTCAAATTCATTTCTTTATTCATTTTTATTGTATGAATATCTTACCTACATGTATGTCTCGTCAACATGTGTGTGCCTTGTCCCTGTGGAGTTCAGAAAAGGGCATCAGACACCCTGATCAGGAGTTACAGGTGGCTGTAAGCCACCATATGACTTCTGGGAATCAAACCTGGGTCCTTCTATAAGAGCAGCCAGTGTTCTTAACCTCTGACCCATCTCTCCAGCCCCTCCAGTTTTATTTCTATTCATTTAGCAAACAACTCCAGGTTAAAATCCAACATTGTGGGGAGGGGTGAGGGGCAGGGTGGGGATCACAGAGGTTGTGAGCATTAGTCACACCATAACCACAGTTAAGAGCAGAACGAGAAATGAAGGTACCTGTGCTGCCTCTCAGTAACTCAGCTATATTGCACTATTTTATATAGTTTAGGGCCAAACCTGGGGAATGGTAGTCTCCCCTACAGTGGGATGGGTAAACTGAAAATCAAATCAATCCCACACAGCTATACCCACAGGCCAACCTGATCTTCAGAATTTAAGTTGACCTTTAGAAGTAACTATCACAAGTGTCGTTTGTTCTTTTGATGGGATCTAGAAAAAGAGAGAGTTTTTGTTGTTGTTTTTGTTTTTGTTTTGGGCTTTTTTTTTTTTTTTTTTTTTTTTTTTTGGAAGGCAAATAGTGGGGATGATGGCTCCAGGTGATGGAGAGATCGGAGGCCAGGAGAAACTGCATCCACTTTATAAAGCAATCCTTCCATCAGTGAGATTAGAGACTAAACATGATTTTGTTTCTGTCGACAAGTCAGAGGATTCCTGTTCTCTCTAAGATTCTTGCAACAGCGCTTCAATCACCTTCCATAATCCTTTTAGACTCCATGCTTCATTGTTGGGAAAAAAGGCCATGTTTGACTTTGCCTGGAAACCTTCACACCACAACAAAACAAATCTCTCCAGGCTCCGGGGCAACATGGGCTCTCTTGCACCAGGAAAAAGGTTTTGCGGAGGACAATAATGGCTCCACCCTGTGAACAGAGGGGTCCAAAGAATCTAAGAGTGCTCTCAAAAACATTATTGTGAATAATCAAGAACAGCAGGATCATATCAGGCGTCTTTTCAAGAAATCTAAGTTTTATATATCGAACAAAAAAGTAGAAAGCCTGCCTAGTCTCTCATCGTTCCCAAGGCCGACTTGACAGCCCAGATGCCAGCATTTAGGATGCTTTAGGAGGGAGATTAAGAAAGAGCCCTTGGCACCTGGCATCTTTGTTCCTGAAACATCAAGTCTTTCCTGGGAGCATCAGGAAACTCCAGGCCATTCCAGAGTTCCAATCATGCTGTGGAGAACATGGACAAAAGTTAGCAAGCAACAAAGCACAATTCAGCATCTCTAAGCTGCTGAGACAACCATGCCCCCCAGGAATGGGCAGAGAGTGGTTGGCAGAAGGACACTGGCTGCCAGAGAAGTGGCCACAAGCCATTAAGAGGTAGGGGGAAGCCAGCAAAGAGCCTCCAGGTCCCCGCCCCTAGCTCTGTGTGGTGACCTGCATATCCTGGGGTTGGGGAGGGGGTGTGGCGGGCAGTGGGAGGTGCTGAGCGGGTGCTCAGAGGCAGAATCTGCTGGGGCGACCTCCGCTGGCGGCAGGAGCAGCAGCTGCAGGGGGCGGGAGGGGGGAGGCCTAACCCCCTGGTGTGCAGCCTGGAGGAGGGACAGATCCTTTAGGCAGGGAGGGAGGGCACAGCCACCAGCAGCCAGCGCAGAGCAGCGCGTGTGCGCCAACCCCATCACCGGCCCACACCGGGCTGGGATTGTTGTACTCTGTCACCAGGGCATCCTGGCTCCCGCAGCCCTGCGGACAGCGCCGGAGACCGGGCTACTAAGCCAGGGCTGCCGCGCACAGCCGGAGCGGCACGCAGCCGGGAAGAGGCGTTCGCTAGCGTCACCTCACTGCTTGGAACCAGAGCAAGGCCGGATCAAGGTAAATAGCAGAGGTAGAGACAGAGAGGACAGAGATGGAGAAATGGCAGGTGCAAGGCAACACACTGCAGCAAGTTTGTGCTTGCACGCTGACGCGCCGCGAACCACAGGGAGAGGGGGTGGCGGCGGTGTGTGTACGTGTGTACGTGTGTACGTGTGTGACACTCCTGGGGAAGGCGATAGGGAGGTTGGCTAGCCTCTTTGCATCTCGTACGTACATAATCCTATTAATACCCGCTCTCTGAGTTGTCATTTCCGCTTGCTGCACATATCCTGGGCGCCAGTGATGCCCAAGCGAAAGGCAGCTACTTTCTCATGATGGTCCGCACTGCACTGTTGCTACTATCAGATGAGGGATGTAAGGCGTTGAATAAATTCAAGGATCCTCCCTTCCTCCACTCCCTGACTATTTTAGGAAGGGTTGGGGGAGGGAAGTTGGGTAGCAGAACCTAAGGCTTGAAGACTGCGCAGAGAGGCCCAGGAGTCTCCTCTGGTTCAATTGCTTCCAAACGGTGTCTACACTAGAGGACAGGATAACTTTCATCTACTCTCCAAAAAGACGTTGTTCAGAGAGGTTTTGCACCTCTAAGGGGGGAGACCTGGGAAATGGTGGTTCACAAAGAGGCAGGTGCAGTGCAAAGGGCAAGTCTAAAGCTCAAATGTAGCAGCTAATAGCAAAGAAACATGGCTAGCAAAAGGGGTTGGCCTTGCTGGTTTGTCCTAACTCTTTGATGCTTCAAGTTCAGGTCTGTTCCATAAGGTAAAGAAAAATATTAGCTAACCCTGGATGGTGGTTTTCTGAGCTTTTCAGTTTGGGGTGGAAAACTTTTATCTATCTGAAAATACTACAAAATATTTTTTATATCTGTGAATGTTACAAAAAAACCCAAATAAATTATGTTTTCAGGCTTACTTATTTTTCTCTTGACCTACGGACTACATTCAAGTCATCATTTGATATAGGAGTCAGACCTATGCAAGTAGAAAACACGATTTCCAATCAAGCAAAGGTTATTAATCTGACCTACATCTCTATGAAATGCTGATCTAATTGTGAATCACCAGGCTTGTTCTCTGTGAGAAGCCCTTTATTCTCCAGGATAAAAAATGTTAATAATATAAACGTTCCTGATACCAGAATACTCAACTAAAATACACATCTATTTTTCTTATAAATATCTGTTTATATTACTTTGTGGCAGAACAAAATGTGCCCTGTCATGACTAACTTACTATGTTTCATGTTGAAGATAAAGAATATCTCCAGACTGACTGTCGTAGTGTTAGTCATTAAGAGTCATTTGCTGAATGCCTGGGGTTAGAGCCTCATTTGTATCTTTTTAAACTAAGGACTCTTTACAAGCTGTCTCCGTGTCCCCTGTCCCCTGTCCCCTGATAAAGAGCTTTCCTTTTCACTCCCAGGAAGTGAGGTTCAGGAAAAGCTAGTTTGCTGTTTCAAGATTACCCAGAGCTGCTTGCTGCTGACAGCTTGCTGCCTTCCTGGGTCCTCAGTTCTCATAATTACTGGGTATGCATAGTTTCCTACAAGGAGGAGGTGTGACTGGGGGGCCTAGCACTAGGCAAGATGGAAGGCATGCTCACAGCTCACAGCTCACAGCTCACAGCTCAAGCTGCCACACCCAGGAGCCTGCCTGGGACTGGCGTGCAGGCCCCAAGACTGGTCAGTGTGGACATCCTCCTCTTAAGCAAGATGCTTCCTTGTGGTGGAGCCTAATGAGAACTAATGTTGAGCCAGGGCTGAAGCACATACATACCCCAAGGTGAGGAGCAAGGATAGCGGATATCCTGAGTGACTTTATACTCTAGACTCTGATTCATAAAGTTTGTATCATGACACTGCCTTTCAACTGGAATACCTTATGACTATGTTTACATATTCTTATTGTTCTATGAAAGGTATTTATGATTATTATTATTATTCCTAGTAATTCTTAATTGTGGATATAAGGCACTCTTCTGACAACATGCATACATTAGTAATATGCTTGTCTTAACCCAAGGGAGTCCTGTTTTAACCATTTTAATGTTTATTAACTCCAGTACTAATGAGAGGGTGAAGAAAAATGATTGGATTTAAAATTGTGCAATATTTTGAACTTATTCTGGTAACAGACTTGACTAAGGAGGGAGCGTGAGACGACTTTAGTATCAACTATGGATTTCCCTACATGCTTAGACATTAAGTTAGTAGGCACGCTTTATTGCTATAAGCTTAGTTAAGAGCCTGTTCTCAGTTCCGGATATGTGTTTATAAGTAACTGACACCATGCCTGGTGAACGCACAGTTGGCTTTTTTGCCACGGTCTCCTAGTACTGAAAACTCTGTTTGCGTTGCACTGAGGTAAATCGCTCTACTCCAGAACTATTTCCCCCGCCGCTTGCCGTAGTTGATTCCTCTTTAGTAGCACAAACAAGAAGGTGCTGGAGTAGCCTATTGTACATTTTGAGTAGAGACAGGAAAACTGGCATCATGACATCTCACGGTGGCTAGGCTTTTCAGAGGTGCGGGTGTTGAGAGGAGAAACTCACTCAGCTAGAAGACTCCAAATAACAGAGGCTGAAGTGCCTCCACCCTTGCTCTCTGGCTCCACACAGCAGATGGTAGCTGTTCCCAAGCTGGCCTGGGTGGCAACTTTGCAAGTCACCCTACTTGTTGTTTATGTGGGTGTCTTTTCTCTTACCATAGCAATAAGAGGGGTTTGTCTGCCTTGGTCACCACATGGACTCCCTAGATGTTATACTACGGTCCCTCACAAACAGTGTCTTTATTATATGTTTTCTGTGAAATGATAAGCACGGGGCTCTTACTCTTCTGTATACTATGGTAGGTATATTAGCCACCCCAACTGTCAGTGGTTTCTGGAATGGGGCAGGGGCACCCTTTCAATTGGCATGTAACTCACTGACATCCTTCCTGTCCGTCCCAATAACTTACTTAGTCCATCCCCCTATCTTTCACCCACGATTTCCTTCATCGATTAAAACCTGCCTTAAAGAGGTTGGCGAAGTGAGACTGTGGTGATTCTGCCCCCAATGATGTTCTCAGGCGGCTCATGTACGTGTCGGTTGCTGCAGGACCAGTCAACAGCCTAGGACCAGGAGTCCCTCATTGCCTGGCTGACCTTTGTACTCCCTTTAGCAAGCTCACGTGGGAGCTTCTTTCTGGTCTAGGATGGAGAGAATGAGGCAAAGGAATGGAAAAGGGAAGCCAATGATTTGCTGAAATTACCCGCCAAATGTACATATTTACCTGCTGGGAATGAACCTAGGTCAGACATGCGGCAGGCAAATGGCCTCTCAGAGAGTCTCCTAGCCCCAACCCCTTGTTTCCCTGGTGAGCTCCAGGTTCAGTGAGAAAATAGGGTGGAGAGTGATTGAGGGACACACACTCACACACACACATGAACGCATGCACAAGTTTTCTATAGCACATATAGAGGCACATACACATGAGCACACCGGAGATTATCTGAACAATACAAGAGTCATCTCTAGGCCTTCCTTTGCTAGACTGAATTTCCTGAAACTTCACTTTCTTTGACAAGCTCTTGTTGAAAAGTTCCACATACAAGATCATCACAAAGCCACCCCATTAACTAGCACAAAGTGAGGCTCTGAACTTGTATTCCCAAATTACCAGACTCTTTCTTATTGTTTTATTTTATTTTATTAATTTGAAATCTCTTATTAATTGCATGATCCTATTCTAGCCGTCGAGAACAAGAAAAGCATAGTTTCATAATATGGCGTATATGTGCAGAGACAAATGATGAAATTGAAAAAGCGTATCTTAGCCCTGAAAAAGGAAGGATATTGCACCAACTCCTGTGTCAGAGAGGAAGAGGTTCAGTGAGGGAAATTATCTCATAGACACAAAATAGTATGCATTTAATTAAATAATTTAAAAATCCAATATTATATTTCAACATGTGTCTGGATACAGTTGACACCAATGGCTGAAAGAGGAAGGCAAGAAAAGTTAATGTCCCAAGACTAGGGCGTAGTTTTCAAATGTGCAGAAGCCCTAGGTACCATCCCCAGAACTACAGAGAGAAAAAAAAACAAGTCATAGTCCCTATACCAGTGGTGTTCACAGCAAAGTGAGCTTACAAAGTGATAAATACAGGCTAACATATATTTACCCTCATATGGATCATTACAGCTAGAGTAATAGGCACCGGGGCAGCCAGGGAAGATGTCGGGCATATGGGGTCCTTAGTCAAGTAATTAATGATGCTATTGCTTCCTCCAGCTTGGAGTTTTCACAGAGGGGTGACATGAAGGGACACTGAAGATCCTCAAGAGCATCACCAATTATACCATGAATCCTAGTGTCTCCTAAGACCTCCTACTCCCCCCGCCTTGCCACCCGGGAGATGCATCTTCCTAGCTCCTGTCTCCTCCATCCAGCTCCCACCTGTGTCCCAGAGATGTCTTCCTTACTTAGCTTCCCAGCTTGTCCAACCTTACCCACTTCAAAAATAACCTTGAAAGCAGTAGCCAGTTTGATGGTGTAGCGAAGTTAGTAAAGTGCTTGCCTAATGTGTACCAAGCTATAGTTTTGATCCTTATCGTTTCATAAACTAAGCACAGTAGTGGAGACCCATAATCCCAGCACTGAAGAGTTAGGAGCAGAAAGATAGGAAGTTCAAGGTTACCTTCAGATACATGTCAAGTTCAAGGCTGGGGTCCACTCTGTGAAATCTAATCTTAGACAAACAAGTCTAAATTATGTCTTCTCATTTCTGGCCCAGAGTCCCTTAATGGCTCCTTGATGCCTCTGAGAGAACCCGAGTTATACTGATGAGCATAATGTCCAGGGCCTTCTGTCACTCTGCCTTCTCATGAGCACAGAACTTCAGTATGAAGGTACCCTGGTGTCCCTCATGCTAATACCTTTCCCAACGGCTGGAAAGCAGCTCTTCTCTTTTTCCTGACCCATTCCCCTAAACTCAGTTGAGATGTTAAAGCCTTTTCAGGACATCATTCCAGAACCCCAAGATTGGCATTGCCCCCCTTCTTCTGTACCCCTCTGGGTTTACATTCATAAGGAATCCTGGGAATTTCTTTAAAAATTATTTCTTCTACACTACTTCTCTTACTATGTCCTATGCTCCTCAAATATAGGTTCTGCGCCACATTTATCTTTGTAGTCTTAATTCTAATCTCAGGCTTTCAGACTGTGTGAGCTCCGTAGTGGCAGTAAAGCCAGGCACATGTGGACAGAAGCAGAGAAATCATAGTTGAATGTGGAGAGGGGCGTGGGAGCAATTGATTCTAAGATTAGTCTTTTTGAAACATGGGCTTGAACAAGGAGACATGGGCTCATACAGTGATTTCCAGAGAGAAACTATTAAACCTTTGATTCTGGGTAGAGTGTATGGGGCTGTCTTAACCATCTGTGAATTCCAGGACTGGCCATGGACTGGTGTAAGGTAGCTGGGTTGCAACAAATATCTGTTTTAATTTTTTCCCCAGTGTCTGGGAGGGGGTTGCAGATGCAAGTCAAGTGATCTAGTACTGAGCTATATTCCAGCCCAATTTTTTTCTTTACTTCTACTGTGTGTTATGTATAAGTGATGTCAATATATACAGAATGGTAAGCAGATTCTAGATAGGTAAGTTGACATGGATGGAGATCAGCAAGCTATATTCTTGCATTTGAGGAACTGGACTTTCTAACACTACAAGGAGTGAATTATTATAAGGTCCCTTGAAACTTTCTCAGACACTGGTCTGCCAGTTAGAGTAGCTCTTGTATGTAGGCAGGTGGAATGCTGTCCTCGGGAGATACAAGCTGCTATTAGGTAATGGTATAGGTATTGACGCATGCTTATATATAGTTATTTCTCCCCCGTCCCCATCTCTTGAAGCTACACCCACTGGATAGCATATTTCCTACCCACAAGATGACAAGTGTTGAGTCCCACTTCCAGTACCTGTCCCTTCCAGTAGCTTCTGCCTCCCTAACACTTGATACTGCTCGGTAGTATCACAGTTACCTGGACTGAAGTGAGCAGTTAGTGAGGCCCTCTGCTTTAGCACACCCTTTTGATATGTGAACACACGATCAGTGTTTTCCACCCTGTCACAGATGGTAGTCTCCAGAAGATATGGACAGTTTCCAGTTTCACATTGATGCATTCTAACCAGAGACCAATATGTATATGTATTTATGATGTCACTTAAAATCAATGACAATGTGCCATTATGTTTGATTATGCAACCAACCCTTTATTCACCTTTTTTTGTGTGTGTGTGAAACACATATTAATAAAAGCACTCCTTTTTTTCTTCAGTCAAATGAGACATCCCACGTGTTTGTGTTGTGCTTGCTTTAGACTTTTAATTTGTCCTTTGTCCTTTTTGTCTCAGCTGAAATTCCTATCTTCTCCATCATCGGCATCATCTCCTGAAGATGCAAAGTGACTTTCCATGAAGTTTGGCTGTACATAGGCCTCAGTGTATCCCTTCATTGAGTATTTGTCTCTGGAGGCATTACTCTTCTTTCTTGTTCATAGCAGGACTCTGTTCTGCTTGCCTCAGGGTTAGGAAAGCCTTGTCCACAGTACATTTCTCAATGTCAGGGTTTCACTAACTGCATGCCTACCTCTTTCACCCTCAACGAGAGAGATCAATTGCACCAGCAAAGCAGAGAACTGAGAGAAGGTAAGAAAGGCAATGTCCCATCCGATTACCTCACCCCATTCCAGTCTTACTACTTATGTTAGAATCTTTCTGTAAATATGTGGATCTTCAAGTGATGTGGGGGCAGGGGAGGAATATCTATATATAGGCATGCATCATGTCCTATACCTTTACCTAACAGCAGCCTGTATCTCCTGAGAAAAGCATTCCACCTGCCCATGTGCAAGAGCTACTGTAACTGGCAGACCAGAGTATGAGAATGATTTGAGAAACAGACAAACAAACAAACAAACAAACAAACCCAAAGAACTAACTCAGGTCCATTTTTACCTTCTAAATGAGAATATTTGGAAATCGTACTTAGAATGAAATAATGTATATGTGTATATGGTTTCTTATTTGTTTTATCTTTTGAGATAATGTCATGTACCCCAGGTTGGCCTTGAGAACCACCTTGCCACACTCTCTCTCTCGGCTTCCTTGTGTGGATGGAACGTGATCTCTCTGTTCCCTGTACCTGCCACCCTGCCTTCCCTTCCCCACAATGATGCATTCAAGCTTATGACTCTGGAACCAGAAACTAAAATAAGTATCTTTTTTCCCCCTGAAGTTACTTTTAATCATTCTGTTTCATCACAGCAAAAGAGACGACAGTATGTCATAAGATAAAGTAAAAAGTAGGTTGCCTGAAATAAGTCAGACGGTGAAATCTTGACATTGAGAAATACAGAGGCGATTGTGACTGTGGATGGTTGATTCTCCTGCTTCTTCACCCGAAGCACTGGGGTTACAGGCCTGAGCCTCTATGGCTGGGTTATGCATCGCTGGGTATTGACCCTAAGGCTGTTCATGTACAGACAAGTACTCTACCAATGAAGCCCAATGAAGTGTTCTACCCCAGCCCTGCCTGTACTGTGTCCATTCATCAGATTGTTATTAGGAGCTAGGACATGATGTTGTCCTTGGAAAGTATACAATGACGCAATATGAAAAATGTTTGTAAAGCAACAAAAATGGCCTAGGTAAGCGGGTATCTAAACATCAAGACGTGAAGTTCAGTTTCTCAATGTCAAAATGTTACTGTCTAACTTCTTTTAGGCAGGGATGGCATGGTGGCAGGTATAGGGGACAGCGAGATCAAGTCTGTCCACACAAGGAAGCAGACAGAGTGGGACCAGAAAATGTACTGAAGCTATTAACCCTCAAAGCCCATCCTGAACAATGCTTCTCCTGCAGTGAGACTCCACCTCTTTAAAGTTCCATAACCTCCCAGATAGCACCACCAACTGAGTCAGGTGCTAACTACAGGAGCCTGTGCAGGGCATTTCTCATTCTAACCACCATGGATACCATAGGAATTCTAAACCTGGATCAGTGCTTTAACTTGCCTAGTGTTTCATATATGAGCTGTATATGTATACTATACACATTATATGTATACTATACACATCAGTTGCTTATATATTACTTGTGTATCCCTCAACAGTGAGTCAGATCTAGGAGAAGGGAAGGGACATTCTCCTTTTATACTAAGGTAGATATTGTTCACGTTGTATTTTTGTTTGATTTGCTCTTCAGGTTCCTGAGTCTACTTAAGAAGAAAAGGAGGAGAGCATGCAGTTCACAGGAATTACAGCGTCTCCTCACTGATCACCACGAGTGCCTGAGATTTGTCTGAGACTCAATGGGTATACACAAGACAGTGTATGTTATCTGAAGCAGCATAATTTCCCCTGCACTGAGAGACTTCACTTGGTGCTGGTTCCATGCTGGACCATGGCAACCTCCAGAGCATCTTCCCGGTCCCATCGGGACATCACCAATGTGATGCAGAGGCTACAAGGTGAGCTGGAATTGTACTTTTAAAATATGATCAATTAAAAGTATCGCTTTTATCTCAGAATATCTTCTATTTTCTTGGTCTTTCATTCAACTTTATGGCTTTATAGCAAAGAAGTAACAGACTTCTGCCTATTATTTTAGTATTTTTAATAAGTCCACATTGTCTTGAGATATCCTATACTTCATGTGACAAGGTACAGCTGATTGTGATTGTGTGTCTGCTTTACTGTCCTGATAGGGTCACCATGACAATGCTATACACAGAGCTCCATGTGTAATCAGAAATCTAGGTTCCCTGAAAATGTTCAGAGTCAAGGGCCCCTACCTTGTGCTTATCAGTCTGTATTGATTTGTGAAATCAGTATTAGTTGGACTTCTCTCTGGCTTATTCAATAAAACAACAGATCTGTGTTGAAATAGGACACAGATTCCCCTCTCTCCCACCTCTGCACTGAAGACTGAAAATTCTGATTGGTTTTGTTCATCGACACTGGTCTCAGACTTTAAGTTGTACATCTTGATCTGTATCGATGAGACTGTTGCCTCTGACTATACACTTTTGCTGTATCCCTGGGGGGAAAAATGCCCCAGTGGCTGAATTTATGAATGATGGAAAGGAAACCTATAAGATCCCTAAGTAAATGTGCAAAATGTTATTGTGGTCATGGAGGACTTGCTTATGAACTTGTTCAAGGTGAAATTCTCTATATAAGCTAAATGTTGGCCATAAAAGTCAGATGTGGAAAGATTTGAAGGGACTCCTGCAGGGTCAGAATACAGTCCTACTGCAGCTTCTTGTCCTTGGTGAATGGCAGTTCTAATCATGGAGGCTTTGATTGAGGGTGAGCAAGACTGAAAAGTATTTATGCTTTGAAGTTGTTTTGTTATTTTTTTTTTTAATAAATGGTTTTTCTTGAGAAAGAGGTGGGGTAGAGAGCTGAGGCCCCATCTCCACTCTACACCTGCTTGATGTCTACGAATTTACGTGGTCCCATTTGCAAAACACAGACCAGTCCCCAACTCCTGGACCACCCCCCCCCTTTCAGGGCTATGCTGTGAAGTTCAAAGATACAATATATTAAATGGAATTTGTGATATAATCTATAGGAGCGGTGGTATGGTGAATTCAGATAGTCACAGAAGAATAATGTGTCACATTTGTTTTTCTGGTTGTTAGATTCTTAGAGGATCGTTAATGGCTGTGTGCGTTCAGTGCCACATAAGGCTGGTGACTTTATTGTATAATTGGCGACTATAGCTGTATATGCCATTTTTCCTTCTTGTCAACATCATAGAAAGTCAGAAGGGCGTCCGAGAAAGGTAGAATGTTGTTGAACACTGATATTTGGGAAGAGAACATTGGTAAGCATAGATCATCCTGCATCTAGAGCTGATTGATGAGCAGCGGTAATAGACCTGCTGCACAAGGGCACTTCTAGCGGCATCAGTGGAAGAAAGAGAGGGCAGACGGTGAAAGTGATCGCCCTGGGTGTCTGCTCCCACATTGATCTGCTGGATTAATTCTGCTGATTCAGCCACCGAAGCTCATTTTCTGTTCTCATTGCATATCCTTTAGATGCCTTGCATCCCCGGGGGTTAGTCCTTCTGGCAAAAGAGAGCTGTTGTTTGTCAGGGGCATTTGGAAGCCTTGCTCCCTCTTAGGAAACTGATGACACATGACCAAGATTCATAAACAGAGGACTGACATTAGTGGGCAGAAACTTAAGACACGCAAAGGGATTCATTTGAATAGAGATGAATTTGTACTTATTTAAATTGAGGCAGATTTCCTATTTCCAAAGTTAAAAAAATCCATGAGAACGTTTTCTAGGATTTCCATTTTCATTGCCTAGGTAGATAACACACATTTTCTTTGATCCCTCCTACCAGATTTCATTTGCATCGAGAACCATGAATAACTAATAAAGAGGTTCCTTTCAACAACTTTTAGCTGGCTTAACTATCTGGCTTATTTTATCTGCAGCTTCGTTGTTGAGTCTTTTCTCTCTTCGTCTGTAGTCCCAGCTCTCCGAATTCAAGTGTGCACACAGACTGTGACATAATTCTGCTGTTACTGTTGCAGTTCAGTCTTTCACCTTTGCCAATATTTGTGCTTGTCTGGGCATAATGTTTTAGGCTGCAATCCTGAATGACTGAGCAGTCATACTGTGCTGCTGAGTTCCTTTGCTCTTAAGAAAAGAAATGTTCTATGACGTAGCCGATCAACTCCAATATAAGCTTAAAGGAAAGCATGGGAAGATGTTAAACGATATAGCTGTCTAAACACTGTGAGTGCATGGAATCCGCGTATATAGTGTATGTGTCTGTAACAGCTAAACACTGTGAGTGCATGGAATCCGCGTATATAGCATATGTGTCTGTAACAGCTAAACACTGTGAGTGCATGGAATCCGCGTATATAGCATATGTGCCTGTAACAGGTAAACACTGTGAGTGCATGGAATCCGCGTATATAGCATATGTGCCTGTAACAGGTAAACACTGTGAGTGCATGGAATCCGCGTATATAGCATATGTGTCTGTAACAGCTAAACACTGTGAGTGCATGGGGTCCGCGTATATAGCATATGTGTCTGTATATATTTTGAATGCTGATGAGAGGTTCTTGGGCTTCCTTTGGGTAGACTTAAAAAATGCTCAATGCTTCTGTTTACAAATAGTTTTACAGGCAACGACTATATTTTAAAGATCTTTCCATAGCGCCTCTCAGTCACAGTGACCGTAGAATATATGCTGACTTTTCCCAGTTACTTCTCTTTTGTTTGAAAATGTAAAAATGTATGGATTTCTAGATGACTGTGTCACTGACGGGGTGGCATAATTCTGTAATCTCATGGACCAAGTGCTAATTACCAAAACAGATGAGCATCTGCATATGATTCCCATAGAGAAAGTGGCTTCAAAAGTATGTAGTGTTAAGCCAGCATTGGTGGCTCCCGTAAGCCTGCATTCAGGAGGCTGAGGCAGGAGGATTGAGAGTTTCAGATGAGCTAGGCTAGAAAATTAGGCCATGTCTGAAAAAAAAAAAAGAGTTTTCAAAAAGTTGAATAATTCTTCTCATGGTCACCATTTGGTGTGCAAACTATGAATAGTTTCAAAGAGGAGCAAAAGGACCAGATTCTACCTACCCCTGGAGAGGTGTCAATGGTAGCTGCTAATTGGTTAGTATGTAATAATCATGGCTTTTTTTCCTTCAAAGTGTTTTATGAGTAGCTGAGTGGCTGTGGCTCACATAGTCCCAGTAGTTATTAGGCAGAGGCAGGCACATCTCTGAGTTTAAGGCCAACCTGGTCTACAGAATGAGTTCCAGGGTGATCAGGGCTACAGAGAGAAACCCTATCTTGAAAAAAGTAAAAATAAAAAAAAAAACAAACAAAAAATTGTGAGTAATTTAAATCTTTGTTTTTGTCTTCTAATTCCACTGAAACAAAGCATCAAACTAGCAAAACACTTGATTGAAAAGTAGAATAAAATAATAAAAAAGAAAACCTACTCAGCTATTAAAAAGAATGAATTTATGAAATTCCTAGCCAAATGGATGGACCTGGAGGGCATCATCCTGAGTGAGGTAACATATTCACAAAGGAACTCACACAATATGTACTCACTGATAAGTGGATATTAGCCCCAAACCTAGGATTCCCAAGATATAAGGTACAATTTGCTAAACACATGAAACTCAAGAAGAATGAAGACTGAAGTGTGGACACTATGCCCCTCCTTAGAATTGGGAACAAAACACCCATGGAAGGAGTTACAGAGACAAAGTTTGGAGCTGAGATGAAAGGATGGACCATGTAGAGACTGCCATATCCAGGGACCCACCCCATAATCAGCTTCCAAATGCTGACACCATTGCATACACTAGCAAGATTTTATCGAAAGGACCCAGATGTAGCTGTCTCTTGTGACACTATGCTGGGGCCTAGCAAACACAGAAGTGGATGCTCACAGTCAGCTAATGGATGGATCACAGGGCTCCCAATGGAGGAGCTAGAGAAAGAACCCAAGGAGCTAAAGGGATCTGCAACCCTATAGGTGGAACAACATTATGAACTAACCAGTACCCCTGAGCTCTTGACTCTAGCTGCATATGTATCAAAAGATGGCCTAGTCGGCCATCACTGGAAAGAGAGGCCCATTGGACACGCAAACTTTATATGCCCCAGTACAGGGGAACGCCAGGGCCAAAAAGGGGGAGTGGGGGTGGGTGGGTATGGGGGACTTTTGGTATAGCATTGGAAATGTAAATGAGCTAAATACCTAATAAAAAATGGAAAAAAAAATAATAAAAAAAAAAAGAAAAAAAAAAAAGAAAACCTACTTTCTTGCTATTTAAAACAAGGAAATGTGAGCATAATATAGGCCCCAAGGAGCCTGGCACCCTGCGACACTTCTAATTCTTTCATAATTCCTTCAGATATTAAATTGTACCCTTTATTGCTCTGACCTAATGTACCATCTTATACAACTGATTACAAAGCAATACCCAAACCCAGACTGTCTTTTCTTATATGAGTGTTATGTGACAATATCTCAAACTGAAACAGACTTGAGTCATTCCTCTGTGTTATGTAAAGTCATAGTTAAATGGGTATTTGATAACAAAAGCAATGGCTGGTGACATCTTAAATGATAAACTTAAGATAAAATAGGTTAGGGTATTTAAAAGCAAAGAAAGAAACCATTTAAATTGGATACCAATTTATCTACCCTTTTTCTTTTTTTGTTTTGTTTTGTTTTTGTTTTTGTTTTTGTTGTTTTTGTTTTTCAAGACAGGGTTTCTCTGTATAGCCTTGGCTGTCCTGGAACTCACTTTGCAGACCAGGCTGGCTTTGAACTCAGAAATCCGCCTGCCTCTGCCTCCTGAGTGCTGGGATTAAAGGCGTGCGCCACCACACCCAGCTTATCTACCTTTTTTCAGAAATGAGAACTAGTTTTCAATTATAAGAATGTTTTGAACATAGAAAAGCCACATCTTTCTCAAAAAAGTAATTATATTTTGTTGCCATTTAGGTATGTGGGTTGTTTGGGGACTATGATGTTGGGTGAGCGTATTTGTATGTCCACATTACTTTCATAAGTACTTAAGTGTCTACACTTATATAAGACTCTGTCGTTCAGTCTTTCCTCTTATAGAGCTATTTGATCTATCCTGCTATATGAATGCCACAGGCCTTCAAGGTCTCTACTGATCTACTGAACATTGAATATCAAATAGAAAAAAAAATTTAATTTCAAGTGTTGTTATGGTGACTAATCAAATAGAAATTAAATCAAAACATAATTTATTTGTGTGTAAACAGATCTTATACAGGGTATGGATATACTTTATCACACTTGAGATAGTTTAAATGTTTTCAGTGTCCTCGGCCTATAGAATACCACATCTCAATGTATCTTATGCCTCTATATGAATTATTGTCAATAGACTATGTTATGCTTCTTACCCACAACAAAAACATCTCCTTAACCTCCCTACTGAAGTCTCAGCCAACTGCTTGTTCTCCCTGTTCTAACACATTCGGCATCCTGTTGTTTTTGGTCCCTTATACATCCCATGCTTCAGTCATGCCCTGAAGGTATGCTGACTCTGCAGCACCGGATATGAGTTCAGCTCATTCGGGACATCTTATAGTTCAGAGGCCTCCCATACTTCCTAGGATGGAGCTGAGTACACATGACTATGTGTTGTCAAAGACACGGCTAGAGAAAATGCTTGGAGAGAGAGAGAGAGAGAGAGAGAGAGAGAGAGAGAGAGAGAGAGAGAGAGAGAGAGAGAGAGATTAAAAATATGGAGTTCACTGACATCCAGGGAATGTGACTAGGTGGGAAAGGAAAGATAATTCAATAGTAGCACATTTAAGATTTTGGAGGTAGAGGATAAGGGTTAAACATGGGAGACTGAAATGTCACAGCCAGTGTTGAAAGAAGACAAGAGATGGGAGATGGGAGATGAGGAAGCCAAGGGGATGTGTCAGAGAGGAAATAATTGTTGGTGCTTAATGTCACTGATGTTTATGTCTGTCCCTTTCTGTAAATTCACTACATAGAAGTCTGTGTATGTTTTACACATGGGCCCAAGTAGGTACCTGTTCATGAGCCTAAAGATCTAAACATTTCTGGAAAAACAAAGAATCACTTTGTCCAAAGCAGCAAGGAGTTTCAAGGTTCTCAGAAGTTGTTGAGCAACAGAAATTCCTTAAGCTCTTAGTAAATGTAATTCTGTACTTTAGTGCTAAAGTAGAATTGGGACCCAAGATCTAATTACTTTTAACTGATCACTAGGCAGTCTTCAGCCCTTATAGAGTTTGGTTTCCTGCCTGGAGCTAACATGGTCCCCATGAGGTCAGGGCTACTGTTGATGTTTTTCAGACACCTAGATGAGACTGTCACATCTCTCCTATGTCTGTCCTTATGCAACCCCCTTTCATAAGTCTTCACTTGCCCTTTTTATTTTTCTAGATTATTTTCACATATTGATATGAAGCTGGTGACATTGCTTTCTTAGAATCCATCATTGTTTATTCAGCTCCTCCCGGGCCAGCTTTATAGACAGGGAGAAAATGTGTGACGTCATGTGCCTTTGGAATCTGATACACTGTCTGAACTACAGAAATTTCCCTCCCCAAAAGCAATGTCACTGAATTGACAGAACTTTGTTCTCAGCTTGGACAGCTCTATCAGTCGCTGTGGAGGTAGTGCTTCAAGCCTGCCTGTCATGGGTCTGACCGGAATTTTGGGTTATCCTCTGTATGATGGACAAAGACCCCAAAGGTGACCATAGACTTTAGATTTTCAAAAAAATGCATAATATAAAGGATCAGCTAGCTATAAAGAGAAAAAAAAAAGACTTTCAGTTTCTTATGTTAGATCCTTTGTTTGCTTTATGAAACTTAAAAACAATAAAATTTACACCCAGCGTATTATCTCCTTTTTTCTTTCAGACTGGGGTTGATGAAGAATTAAACATCTTTTTCTTATGCATATTCACATCTAAATACAAAAATATCTTTTTCCCATTCTTTGAATGATAGCCCATAGTTTAAGCAAATACTATATGTAGTTATTTAATTAAACATGCACTATTTTATTTTAGATAGTTGAGAAATTATGGTAGAAATATAGACAGAAGACATGCAAAAAAGGCTGAAGCTAGGCCAACATTGTGGTTCTGTTTTCTCAAACATATAAACAGAAACATAAAAGAAGTTGCTGACATCTGAGGCATATTCTGCATCTGATGATCCATGTATGGCCTTGGTCTATGTATGAGAGTATTTGGGTGTAGTGAAGTTTGCCTAACTGTTTTAAAAGTGGTTTCTATCATAACTTGTGTGTGTGTGTGTGCTTTTTTTATTTTCCTCCCCTATTGTTCACAGTGACCTTTTGGATTAAAAACAATTCCTTCCTCTTCTGATATTAATCTTTCATGTTTAGTAAACACTGGTGTCCACTCACATTAAAAAGAGTATTTACCTTGAATTCTGTAGTCACCCACATTCATTTGCGTCCTTTCACATCACAGGACTCACCAGCATTGTTCACATGACATTTGAGCCCCTCTTAACTGCTTATTCTTTCTCGCTGTCCTGACCTGTTCACTGACTTGGGAAGAATCCTGTGATTTGCAGCACGTATCTCAGTTGCTTCTGCTGCTGGTTTTGTTTGTGGCTGTGTATGCTCTCACATGTTGTTAGCCACAGCATTTTTTTGTTGAGAATTTCTCTAATTGCACATTTGCAGGCAGCATCTCCAGATCCTCTGTGTTTTCTAGACTTCTCCCATAGGATCACATTTGACTCAGACTGGAGTGAGATAGATGTGCACTGCTTGGAGAGTCAGGAGAAAAGTGGAACTTGGACAGTCTTACCAGAGCCAGGGATCTTGGCTAGACTCTGCCCTGGATGCTGTAACAATAGATATTTCTCAGCTCAATTCTAGTCTGTTCTATTCGTTATTGAAAGCCTGGACCAGTTCACTCTAAGCCCCAAGGTCTACTCATCATGATAAAGCAGATTTTCATCCTCTGGTCCTACTTATCACCTACCTGCATGTTAGTTCATCTCTGTGTACTAGGACGCTTCAGCTCTAGGTCCTTTCTAGCCTCAAACCTCACTTGTCTGATCACATCACTCTCCTTCCCAGCCAATCTTTCTTTCCCGAGCTTCAAGGCTCAACTCAAACATCCCTCAAGGAAATGCAAATATAAGCAGTCAGAATAAGACATTCTCTTTTTATGCTCTACTTTAAACAACTGTTACACTAAAGCATCAGATACACTGGTCTGCGTGGCCTTGCTCCTTTATCTATGTTTGTTTAGCATTTTAGAAACTCCAGAGTAGACATTTCAGCTTTTCAGATCAATTTTGACCACAAATACGCTGTTTATTGAGGGCTTGAATTGAACTGAAATGAATTGAAAACAACTATTTCATGGATATCTGTTGAGCTCAGATCTTTTCAATACAGCCATAAAACAGCTCAGAGAACGTATGCTTTGGGCACATAGCTTAGAGCACCCATGCTTCAGGCATAGCAAGCCCAGCAGTGAGAAGACTGCTAGAATTGGTTAACAGTGATAGGTATGATGAAAGGTAAATCTGAATTTGATGATGAATGAGTCAATAAATTTCCACAAAATGGATAGGAATAATTGTACAAATTTAGAAAGTGGAAAAACTATCTAAATTATTTTGTTTGTGTGTTTTTATTCAGAGTTGAGGATTACTCATTTTTTGTTGTTTTTCTTTTTATTTATTATTGTCGTAACTAAGTTTGTCTTGAAATTGTGGTGATTATCTGATCTAGCTTCCTAAAAATGTCTTGCTCTTATAAAGCACAGCTTCCTACTTCTATAAACAATATCCTGGTTACTTAGATGGGAAGTGAACTTAAAAATTATGGCTTGAGCCAGGCAGTGGTGGTACGGGCCTTTAATCCCAGCACTAGGGAGGCAGAGGCAGGTGGACTTCTGAGTTCAAGGCCAGCCTGGTCTACAGAGTTAGGTCCATGACAGCCAGGGATATGCAGAGAAACCCTGTCTCTAAAAAAATAAAAAAATCCAAAAAATTATTATGACTTGATACCTTGGTTTGAGGAAGAGTTAATAGAGTTCTAGGGCTGTGAACTGATAAGCCAGTGGATCAACAGCTATCAGCAAGGTTCTGATGTCTGAGGAACTGTAAGAAGATAAGATATCCTTACAGTAGTGTGTACTGCTTTGAGGTTACATAGTTGCTAGTGACCTCGGGGCCATCAAAGATGGCAGACAACTCTAGTTATGTAATTATCAGGGTCTAGACCAGTAGTTCTCAACATTCCTAATGCTATGATCCTTTAATATAGTTCTTCATGTTAGGGTGACCCACATCCATAAAATTATTTTTGTTTCTACTTTATAACAGTAATTTTGCTAGTGTTATGAACCATAATGAAAATATATGATATAATGTAAATATATGATATGTATTTTATATACATGCCCTGTGGGGTCATGGCCTGTAGGTTGAGAACTGCTGGTCTAGAAGAAAAAGGCAAGCATGGACCTTCTCTGTTCAGTTGCTAAGACCAACTTCATATGTAGCATAGCACAAGTTTGTGTGAGGTGCACAGATGCAGGTTACCGTTGTGAAACTCAGTTTGTCTACCAATGAAGTTAGCCCTGGGAGATGATTCTCTGTACGACTTGTGATCCTGGAGATTTTAGGCTGCCCAAAACAAAGTGTTAAAAAAATGAGGAGAGATGAACTATAAAGAGCTGCTTAGATCTAGATATTCCAAAAGTGGAACTTCAGTTGGTTTTGTATGAAAGGGAAACCGAGGGACTGTCTCTCAGCTTCGTTTCAGCTCGTGGCTGATCTCACAACTTATTCTTGAGCAAGGTGAGCCAAACTCACTAAGGGTTAAACAATCCCCGGGATTATTGAAGGCCTTATCTTTCGGTATACAAAATGATCTACCATAAAAGTAAATTCAGGATCACATAGTCAGTTGAAAATTACCATTGTCTTTTTTTCAGAAACAAAAATTAAATTAAATATTATTGTTTATATTGTTTAATTCACAGAATATTTAAGTTATATTTAATGACCATGACAGATTATTATAAAGCAGCATTATTTTTATTTCTAGACATATATAGACTAATTATACCCCTTTTAATAGTTGCTAAAATTAGTGATACTGTAGTCAATTATTTTGTAACAATTGGATATTAAAAGGATACATTGGGTAGAGGATGTAGCTCAGTTGATACAGTCCTGGCCCAGCATGAAGGAAGCCCTAGGCTTGGTCCCTGGCATTACATAAACTGAGCAAGGTAGCCAATGCCACTAATCTCAGCACTCAGGAAGAAGGAGCAGGAGAAATCAGAGCTAAAAGTCATCTTCAGCTACACAGTATGTTCAGAACCAGCTGGAGATACACCAGGTACATCTTGCTTCAAAAAAAAAAGTGTGTTGGTATTTTTTTTTTTCTTTTTCTGACTTTATCTCACTTAGCAAAGTTGTGAAAAAATCCTATAGAGTACATGACTCTCAAATTCTCAAATCAAAAGACAAGAAAATATTTAGTTGTGGGACCTTTGGCAAGTTTGTACTTCTCGCACAGTAGTAGGAGATAAATACCCTAGAATTTCTCTGCACCGTGACCCAGTGCTCTGGCTGATTCCTTTGCATTGTGATTGAGGGTTCCTGCTTAACAGGAAGCATGGAGTTTCCAGACTGCAACACATGCTCCGTAACACCTGCCTGATTTGATGAGTTCATTCTATGAAACACTTGCATCCTGACTGTGTGATGACTTCTTTTCAAAATAACCGTTAACCCTGTGATCCTATTCAAACAAGAAGTAGTGACAGTCCTGGCATGTTTTAAAACTTTATGTATTTTCTTCTCTTTTTATTTTGTACTTTTAAATAGAATCTCAGGGTTCACGGTTTAGTGTTTTTATGTTTGAGATGAAATAACTGATTTCTAGGGAAGTGAATTGGTTAACCAATGTATTAAAGGGCATTGGCCTCCGTGTATATTTGGGGGTCACAGTCTTCATAGGAGCGTTCCTTAGTGCCTTGTAGACATCTTCATAGGCGTATGGTGCTGGCAGTAACTACATCATACCATTTTTTAGTACTATTCATAGTTGAAATGGGACATAATTCCTGTAGTCATAGCTACACAGGAGGCTGGGGAGGGGGGTCACTGGAGCTTACAGATTTGAGTCAAGAGTAAGGCAGATGTTAGAGGGTTGAACCCTTATATTAAAAACCAAACTTTGAGCATTCAGCCTGATTTATAAATATAACGGGCATTTTATTTTTAAGATTCATTGGAGGCCACCATCCGTATGCAGTTGTTTTGAGGGGTGTACAGTTTCATAATTTGGAGAGGTAAAGAGTAGCTTCTCTAACTCTCATGTTGTAAAGACACATAGTTTAGGTTTCTGAGAGTGCCTAAGGCAAAACCATGTATTCAGTTAAGGCAAAATAAAACTAGAACCTAGATGGTCTGTTTCTATAGTTACAAAATTGCCAATGATCATAATTACATACTTCTCTTTAAGAAAAACATCCTGTTTAGCTTTTGAATGTTAATTATTTTAATATCTAGTTTCCTACCAACACATTTAGGTCAAACAGATTAACCATGATTGTAAGTGAGCAAGTCCTCTTCCTGCTTCCCAATACATTTGTGCTGATTATACAGTTGAAAAGCAAGACTGATAGTGTGTGCTTTGTTTATGTGAAGTTATGATCTTTAGTCATCATACTAATTTTCCGTCAGTACATAGAAATACCTGGAATAATAACATTTTAGAGAGGAAACGTTGATTTGGGGTCACAGTTTGGGAGATTCCACAAGATGAAATAGCCCCATTACTTTGGGACTCTGAAGAAGCTAGTGGCACATACGGTTATGCTATGACCACACAGCAAAGAGAAATGGGACTGACTAGGCTCATACTCTCATGTCATAGAAACCTTCCAAAGGCCCATATTCTATGAGATCAACATCTCTCCCAGTGATGCTACCCGAGACCAAACCTTTAAACACAGGGACCTTTGGAGGCCAAGCAACCTCCATGTAACTAGCAATTAGGACATATCACAGATATGTTAGGACACAGTCAATACCTTTATAAGGATTCGTTTCCCGGACATGGTTTGTTTATTTGTTTCATTTACTTTTTTTTCAATATAGCTCAACCAAGCTAACCTTGAACTCATGATTTCTCTGCTTCAGCCTTGCCAGGACTGAGATTTACCATAATTCAGCCACACATAGTGTCTTTTTCAATTTGCAAATTGTGGCAAATGTTTCCTAAATATATATTTACATTGTGTGTGTGTGTGTGTGTGCACGCGCAAAAGCATATACTAAAGCATACATGTTGAAGTTAGAGGACAACTTTCAGGGGTCACTTCTCTCTCCCCACCCCATGGATCCTGGGGACTGAACTCTGGTGGCCAGCCTTGGAGGAAGTGTCTTTATCTATTGACCCATCTCTCCAGCCTCCTGAACACTAACTGAGATTAGCCAGCTCATCTTCTTTACTGCGTGCCCTTAAAAGTTACCAGAAGTAAAATAGAGGTAGAGGTTGAGACAGGTCAAGATTATGAGACAGAGAACTCAGTGATTGAGAGCACTGACTGCTCCTCCAGAGGTCCTGAGTTCGATTCCCAGCAACCACATCGTGGATCACAACCATCTGTAATGAGATCTGATGCCCTCTTCTGGTATGTCTAAAGACAACTACAGTGTACTTAAACAAACAAACAAACAAACAAACAAACAAATCTTTTTAAAAAAGATTATGAGGCAGAGAACGAAGAGCTCAAATCTTGAATGTATATCAGTTTATAATTACAGCCTTCAGTAGGTCTGTGCAAAATGAGAAGTTTCTTTAAAGCTATTGATTCTCTTTGCCCCTTGAACTAGTTATTAACATTGCCTAGAGTTTAGCAAGCACCTCTCCCCTGGAAAGCTTTGCTCTGTGTCTGATTAATTTCTTTCTGCCTGTGTGATCTTGGCTTACAAAATGCAGCTATGTGAGGGTGTCTAACAGTTTCCCTGCTTTACGGCACATAAGGAGAAGCCACAATGTTTGTGATACCGTCCAACGCTGGGGCTCTAACTCTGACACTGTTAGCTGTGTCCTGGCCCCTCAGGACCTTAGCTACTGGGGAGATTGCATCCACAATTTTGCTTTTGAGAAGTCTCCCCCAAAGGAGTTATATGCAGCTTCAGAGGACTTCATGAAGCTGGTCCAAGGTCCTTGTGGGTTCAATGTTTATCCTATGCTGGGCTGATCTCCTGTGTAGGTCCTGGCTCTTCCTATTTTAACTCTCATGCCAGGTTTTAGGAACTAGGCCACAGTCTGACAGAACTGCCAATGAGCTGCTTCTCTGTTACACAGCAGATGGCCACAGGGTTGAAGGCACCAAGCTGGCTTGTTCCCCCCAAGCCCTGCCAAGCCATAGACTGTGAGTGTGGAGGAGGAAGGCTGCTCACTTCCTTCCCTGTGGCACAACAGTGAGATATTTATACTACAGATTTGTAATGTTAGCCTAGTCTTTATTATGCAGGGGAACGCTGGCTTTTAGTCCATGTGTACAGTCTTTGAGAATAACAATTAGTAAGCATGACTTATAATATCTACCTTTTGACTTGGGAAGATGTGAGCTACTAAATAGCATGCCTTGCTCATTCAATTTCAAACAAGATAGTACAGTAATAAATATTATTATACATTATATTATTTTATATATATTATACATATATGTTTGAGGGGAATGATCCTTTATAGCTTATGAAAGTGTCAACCCTTAATCATAGCTATGAAAATAAATTTGAGAATCTGTACTCAGAAAAGTAAAATTGTTTCTATGTTTCACAGTTTATAGGTGGCTTTCTTCCTTCCTGGGAGGCTATCTTCAGAGTTTTAATGAGAAATTGGCTTTAAGTGGCTTAGCTGTTGATTCTCGAAACCAGAGCTTCTGAGTGGAAACACTGACCGAGCCTAAGTAGCTACTAAAGAACCTGAATGTGATTATCAACAAAGCCACTTTGTAACCGGCCACTCACTGATGTGAGCCTTTAGATGTTTGATAAATATAACTATTTCCTGTTATCCAAAATAGCTCCTAATGTGGGTCAGATTATTGGTGCGGAACATAGCCACACCCTCTGCTTCAAGGACAACCAGTACTCTGCAATGCCACTTTGCTGTCCTTTATGATTTAAGAGAGAAAATGAATCCATTAAAAAACACACAAGCATTTCTTCTAACTCAATTTTCTTAAGATCTAATCAACATAGAAAATAATAACATAAAAAAGTGATAAATCTCCCATCCCCACCACAACATGGCTAGATGCAAAGACAGGTGAATATATTTTGTTGAATATTGTCTCTAATGTTTATATGTAAAATTAATTTATGGTATGAATCCTACTTTATAGTCTGGGCATTTGTAGAAAGCTACACTTATACACAACTTCATGCATCCATAAATATAAATTTATATTATCATTAAGTAACTGAATATTGAATAGCATTCCATCTTATAATGTAATCCTTTTGTTTTGAT
Organism: Mus musculus; assembly: GCF_000001635.26. Lineage (NCBI taxonomy): Eukaryota > Metazoa > Chordata > Mammalia > Rodentia > Muridae > Mus > Mus musculus. The sequence continues at coordinate 5,527,338 of NC_000076.6, read as the reverse complement.
TTCAACTGTGTTCACTATGATAAACAAACCTGGCCATCTTTTAACATATTTTCTTTCTGATTTAAATTTTTCTTTAAGAAATATATTTTTATACTTTTTTGAGAATTTGTTTTTTAATCACATGTCTCAACATTATTTCTCATCATCAGCCCCAGTCTTGTTGTCAGTCCCCTTTCCCTCCGTTATCTATAAAGTGCACTCATCTCATGCTTAAGGTCGAAATCCAGATCAGCGAGCTTCAATTTCTTTAATGAAATTGGGATTCTATCTACCTATATTTTTTTCTCTTCATGGGACTGACCCCTGTCACCACTCTCAACTGCTATTCTCTAGAAACAGGCATCAAAAGCTCATCTTCTTTATACTGTAGGCAGGTAACTCTCTGGTGAGTTTCTACCGAGATTCCTACTTTCAGCAGGAATGGCTTTACCTATCTTGAAGTGCATCATTAGCACATACCCTGTCCTCATTTGCTGAGCAAGACTTCCTCACTACAGACAATGGCAAAGCAATGGTATTATTCTTGTTTCCACGTATCTGGGGTGTCATCTGAGATTTGGAAGGTGATCTGTCTCCCCAAATTATCCAACTTTAACCCTTCAGCAATAAGACAACGTAATATATGGGAAGAGTCAACAGGATCTATGCATATGTGAACTCATAGAGACTGAGGCAGCAGGCACAGGGCCTACTGGTTCAGTCTAGACCAGATGGGGCCCCAGAGCTGAAAACAGAAATAGACAGATGCCTTTATCCCTAATCCAGAAGCAATTTCTGATTGATAACCACTTGCAAATGAAAATTTAGTTTCTTCCAAGAAAGTCTTACTGGGGAAACAAACTACTCTTCATGATAGGCCACATGCTCAGCAGTAGATGGCCAACAGAAAGTAAACACTATGGCATTTTTAGAGATCCCTTGTCTCATAATGAGAGGGCTCTTCCAGTTTTTCTTCTTTAAAAATATTTATCATAGCCGGGCATGGTGGTGCATGCCATTAATCCCAGCACTCAGGAGGCAGAGGCAGGCGGATTTCTGAGTTTGAGGCCAGCCTGGTCTACAAAGTGAGTTCCAGGACAGCCAGGGCTATACAGAGAAACCCTGTCTCGAAAAACAAAACAAAACAAAAAATGTTTTATCATATGTTTATATATAAAATCATATTTTATATTAATAAAATATATAATAGTGGAATATATATATAATATACATATATATTCTACTTTCGTTTTACCCTTAAGGTTCTTTGTATATGTATTATGGCTTCAAGTCTAGTGTCTTGATGGGTCCAGTGTGTACCAACGAGTGGGTCTCTGTCTCTTGTACCTTCTCTTGGGGTTTTTCCTTCTGTTTGTTTTGTCCAATTCTGATGTGTTTACTTGTATTTGTGTCTTCTTCTTTTATTATATTTTATTATTATCCCATTGAAGCCTATTTATTTTCTAATAAGAGACAGAAAGGGGGTGGATCCAGATGGGAGGGGACAGAGGAGGAGCTGGGAGGGTTATATGGGGGGAAACCATAGTCAGGATGTATTACATGAGGGAAATAAAACCGATTTTCAATAGAAGAAAAAATATGTGGGAAGACTCACAGCATGATTTCCTCCAAGAAAAGATGAGAGGGGGAGGAGAGATGGCTCCACAGTTAATTAAGAGTACTGACTTACTCTTCCAGAGAATCTAAGTTCAATTCCCACCAGAGGTGGTTCACAGCCATCTGTAATTCAAGTCAGAGGAGATCCAAGCCTCTCCTCCGGCCTCCCTGGATACCAGGGAGTGAGTGGTACACAGACATATATACAGGCAAAGCACTCGTACATATAGAAATAAATGAATGTAAAAAGAAGATGAAAACAATTTGTTCCTTTACTTCCTTAGTGAGATTTTTTTACTGTAGCCGTATTTAAGCCAGAGATTTTAATCTCATCACACATAGATGTATTTTTGCATATTTTGGCACTTTCCAGAGTCCCTTATCCTCTATGAAATGAGGATCCATTAAGAGAAAAATGTTTCTGCAGCCACTCCAATTCTTTCCCACTTACTTTGACCTTCAGAGACAGTGTGGAGACCCCGTGGCTATGTCAGAAAGAACAGGGACTCTAAATAATAGAAATTGGAACTGAAAGTTGTCTGGCCTTCCTTACAGTGGTTCTCAACCTATGGGTGGCAGCTCTTTCACATGAGTCATCTGAGACCATCAGAAAACATAAATATTTGCGTTACAATTCGAAATAGTAGCAAAGCAGTTATGAAGTAGTAATGAAGATAATTTTTTGGTTGTGGGAGGTCTCCACAACATGAGGAACTGTATCAAAGGGCCTCAGCATAGCCACAGCATTAAGAATGTTGAGAACCACAGCAAACATGAGGGCTGATTCTTATCAGATATACTTGCGCTTTTCTTTTGGGTATTGTCTGAGAGCATCTCTACTGTGGGCATAAAAAGTTACCACAGCTACTATCCAGGCAGGACCACTTTCGATATCCTGCTTTAAATTCTCTACACACAGTAAAAGAGACAACATGAAAGGTTTTTGTATTCTTTTCTATTGGACATGTTTACAAACATAATCATCACCGATTACCACCCACCGGAACAAAAACACTTATTTTTGTCTGGTATGTTTTTAGACTTCCTTTGTCTAGAGGGGAATAATGCAAAAAGAAAACTGGGGACTGATTCATTCTTGCCTGGGCAACGTCACCTGCTCCTTGGGGACTCTCGCCTTGGTGTTTTGATTTGTTACCTTTCCAATGGCTTTTTCCACATTAGAACTTTTCTCTGCCTGTCAAAATGTTAATCTTTATTACTATATGTGAAAAGTCTTAAGACTCCTTAGCTGATACTACAGTTCAGAAAATGCTCAGTCTTGGCCAACATTATCATTGTGTCTGACTTTTTGTTAGCAGCAAAACAGAAAGTGCAGGGGAATTTGCGACTCGTCTCAATCCCCACATTATTTTTGCTTCAGCACAGCCGTATGCTCTTCCACCTATCCATGAGACTAATACTCAAGTGACAACTTGTAGCCCCTTTGCTGACACTGTGCTGTTTAGCTTTTTTAAAAGAGTTATGCATAGTTTTGAAAATGCTTAGTTTAATATGAGGCATTGATTTCTGTAGTCAGTAGAAGACACGGTGAAGAGATGGATACAGCTGGTAAAACACTGACTGTGTAGGTGTGAGAACCAGAGTTCAGGTCTCCAGCATCCATATGAAAAGCCAGGTGCAGTGGTTCATGCCTGCAACCCTCTGCTGGACAAGGTGGATCCCTGAAGCTTGCTGAGAAGTCAGTCATGGTCCAGGTTCAGTGAAAGACCTTGTCTCAAAGATAACGTGGGGAGTGCTTGAGGATGACAACTGATTTTCACTTTGTCCTTCACACACACACACACACACACACACACACACACACACACATACAGACACACAGGGAGGGAGAGGGAGAGAGATAGAGATACACATATAGATAAATCTAATTTAATTTGATAAATGATCAGTTTTGTACTTAGTGGTTTACAGCTTTTTGGTGAAGGAATTGATCAAGTCTCATGTAGCTTTCTGCAATATATTCATTTTCACTTGAAAGTCACTGATCTACCTGGCTAGTTAGCTCTAATTGTCAACTAGTCACAGCCTAGAATCACATGGGAAGAGAGTCTCAATGAGAGACTCTTCATATTGTGTTCATTGTGGGCTTACCTATTGGGGATTATGTTAATCAAGTGATCTGATATGAGAAGCCCCATCCCACTGTGGGTGTCCCATTCCCCATGCAGGGACTCTTGAACTCCTGAAATCACGCTGAGGAGAAAAAAAGCAAGCCGGAATGTGTTCATTTTCCCTTGCATTTGACTCTGGATATGTTGTGACTAGCTGTTTGAAGGTCCTGCCTTGAGTAATGGAATATAACCTGGAATTGTAGATTGGAATAAACCCCTGCCTCCTATAAGTTAAGTTGCTCTTTGTCATATTGTTTTGTCATAGCAACAGAAACGAAACCAGAACCCTGGCATAGTAGATAAAACATGTCCAGAGCACATAGTCCAAGAATCATGATTGTTTGCCGTGGTTCCTTAGGGAATGAAAGACAATTTTATTTCTTTGATCTGATGATATTAGGGAGGTTGGATTTCTCAGCTTGTCCAGTGCGGGAAGTTGGAGGAGGTCTGGAAAGCCCTGTGGGAGGGTGATAACCGAATACCATCAGATAAGAAGGTCCAGATAGGACTGCACAAAAGCATTCCTCCCATGTTCTGAGAGCATCTGAGAGCAGCCTGTGGCCATATCTTCCTTGGCAGTCCAGGATAGCCATAATTAGCCAGAGGGTGGTGAAAATGTGACGCACCCACAGAGCTTGCACTTAGGGAATTATAGCTGTTTAGCATGGTGACTTTCCCTTCCTGTGTATTTTTGTTATTGAGGTTATTTTTTAACCTAGTAGATTTGCTTGGATTTTGTTGTTTACTTAGCTTCTATGAAGGGTCAAGATTAAACCCAGATGTCTTCTCTCTTATTATTATTTTTTTGATTTGATTATTGCAGAAGACTTGGACGAGGCCTATGAGTGGCCTCACTTGGCTTTGTTGTCTGGCCCCTTGTCTCTGGGATGTGGATACAGGGCAGCAAGATGTGGGGGAGATAAGACTTGATGATAAGGCACATTTTAAGTGATGTTATATATCCCTCTGATTGGCTATCAGATAACTTATCAGATAGAGATCAGATATTGAAAGTGTGTCCTCAAGTCTCTGATGCTAGACATACCTGGTTTCCTTCCTGCAGAAGAAGAAAAGACTAAGCCCAGACTTTCAGAGGCTGTGAAGGTTGTTCTCAGTGATGAGTAATGCCTAATTTCATGCTGTCTCTCTTATGTACTCTACAAATAGAGCATGCTTTAATTAATCTAGAAAACTAAGACTGTACTCTGCTTACATCGGGTTATGTTGAAATCTCTGGAACCGAAACCGTTTTTACCACAAGAGAGATTGTTAATAGATATTGTTAATTCTGAGTTTCAGGAGGAGCTCAGAGATGGGTTTAATTAAATTATTTAAAGAACCATTTCACTAGTTTCGTATCGTATGTATGTGAATGCATACACACTAACCTTTTCCTTCAGTCAGCTTCGGAAAGTCATCCATTCTTCTGTTTCAATGCAGTTAGAGGTCCATTTATCTGTGTCTGCTACATCATTGCCTTGATTCTGGTTCTACAGACAAATTAGGTGAAGTTCATGGGTCGATTTCTAGCCTCATAAATATGAAGACAATAGGGCTGGCAAGAAGGCTCCGTCCATAAAGTGCTTTCCTTACAAGAATGACAACCTGAGCTCAGATCCCTATAACTTACCAAACAAACAAGCAAACAAAAAACCCAAGCATTGCTTGTTAGCCCAGAAACAGGAAGTTTGGAGGCAGATACAGGTGCATACCTCTCTGGCTCTCTGGCCAGCCCACCTAGTTCAGTAGGTGAACCTGCAGGCCAATAAGAGACCCCATCTCAAACAAAAGGAGGAATCCGGTTAAGGAAAGATGGCTGCGGTTTCTCTCTGATCCCCCTATGTATGTATGTACACATGTGTACATGCCCCAAACACATGCAAAAGGAAATGTGGAAAAGGTGCATATGGATCGTGATAATATAAAAAGCAAATTGTGTGCCACTGTTATTTTAAAGAGAGAAGGGATGTTTTAAGCAGAGAAAGAGCTGTCATCTGACTATAATACTGTATATTAGGTTTTACTTTGAGGGCTTATCCTATAACATAGCTATGCTTAAAATAGTTACAACAAAAGATAAAATTCTTCACACAAAGCTCTTTCCTCAGTGGAAACCCTTGACAGTTAGGATAAATCTCTGTAGTCTTTGGAGATTTTATGCTTGCACTCACTCAGAACATGGCACGTGTCTGGTTCACTGAGTTCCCTGTCCAGTTAAATAGACATCGGTCCTATGCATTCATATGTGTGCCAGAGAGGAAATTGTTTTAGGAATTTCAGTTACTGTATTATGTCTGTCGTCTGTCTGTTTAATATTTCAGAATTATCTTCCCATGTGGGTTTAATGGGAATACAGCTTGATTTTTAAAACTTGAGGATCTGTTGGTGTACTAAGATAGCTAGGACCATCCATAGCAGTGACAATAACTTCATGTGATTAAAAATACCTGTGTGTGTGGATTTTGGGGGGTGGGGGCAGTGTTTCGAGACAGGGTTTCTCTGTGTAGTTCTGGCTGTCCTGGCATTCACTCTGAAGATCAGGCTGGACTTGAACTCAGAGATCCACCTGCCTCTGCCTCCTGAGTGCTGGCTAAAAATTCTGTGTTTTAAGAAGAGAGTAAATGGTTTTGTTTGTTTGTTTTTCCCAACCAATCTGATGCCCACATTTCTCCCCACACATATGGAGACACTCAGGTTCCTGGCACAGGGTGAGTTTTAGCTTGTACCATTTCTGAGCCTTCACAGAGCTCCAGTGTTTTGTGACATAAGCCAAGATCCAAAGCAAATAAGAAAGTCTGTATGCCAGACTGTCCGATCCAGGCAGAAGGGAAGAAAGTAGATTTGTTCTGCATCACTTTTAATCATTGTTTTATGGCTATGAGGGCTATAATGCAAGTCAGCAAGTCAAGTGCCCAACACAATCATGTTTTCGGAATCCTTTCCTTTGCTTGTGCATATAAATAGCACTTATGTAACTAGATAGAGCGTTTCATTCTCTGCGTGTAGTGGAAGTCTCAGGGGTGAACATGAACATAATAAATGTGGACTGGAGAAAAAACTAGAACCATAACCATTTTAATTTATTTTATATCTTATTTTAAAGATATTTAAACTTAAAAAAAAATGAGATAAGGTCTCTTGTATCTCAGCTCATTGTGACCTTGGATTCCTTATCTTCCTGCCTTTATTATCCAAGAAATGGGAGGATGTGAGTCACCACACCCAGTTTAAAAGGTACCAAGTTATCAAAATTATCCTTTGTGTATGATAGGCAAGCATGCCACCAACCAAGCTCACTCCCCAGTCCACAGGGCTCTTAAACATGCTTAAAATTCAAAAGAACAAAACACAAATCCCATCACATGAAATTAGGTATATACCAATCATTATTCTCTTCAAAGAAAGTTCCATACAGAGAACACAGGTTAAAGAGGGATGCTGTTTCAAGATCATCCTTTGGGACAAGCACACTCTTGGAAGATAAAGTCAAGTATTAGTGAAGAAGAATGCTGCGCCAGCCTCCGCCCTCAGCTCTCTGCCAGTGATGGTTCTCGTCAGGGACGTTGGCTTGATGTTTCCAGTCATTAATATGTACAAGTACATGGGAGGCAAACGTGTCCAATCAATTAATTGGGCTGTAAGTATCTGAAGCATAAAAACATAGAATCTTAGATTGGGGTGGAAAGCATGCCCCCCACCAACCACATCTTTCCAAGGCACCATGAGTTGAATTTTAATGCCTCCTTAGAGCCTGACCTCTGCTTAGCTGCCCTTATCACCTGGTATAAGTTCAGAGAGCTACCACAGTGGGCATTTTCCTGCAATAGCTCTGTTGACAGACTTCCATTCATGTGTTTCCAAATTTGAGAAAGAATATATAGATTCTGGCAAGGCAGTTTGGAATAGTCAGCAACAGCATTTGGGGGCATTATAATGAAAACAGCATACATTGCTCATTTAGTCAAGCACCAACTGGTTATTAAACTTTTCCGATGCTACTCAAGAAGGGGTTATCATAAGAGACTCTGAAGGCAATGTTCTGTTCAAGGCCTGACTGGGAATTCCTTGGAAGTACTTTATATACAAGAACTAAGAGAAAGGAATGGTCTAGATTGACACAGGGCGTGTGTGTGTGTGTGTGGGGGGGGTAGTTTAATTGGAAAATTGAAAGATGCTTTACAACAAATTTTCTGCAAAGTTCCACAATTTAAATAGCATCTCGTTTACAGTAAATGGAATCTTTTGTAGCATCGAACACAACATGTTCTCTGGGGATTTTATGCATTTACTGGGTACCAGGTTTATAGGGCCTGACTTTCACTCTAATCCATCTCTCAATAATTTGGAGACTCAAAAGGAGGTCCTTCACATGTCTTAAACAGAGATCTTTATCTTTGTTGCTTCTTGGATATGTCTTATTTTATCCAATTGGGTTACTCAAACTCTGTCTGACCATACCTGATTAATAGGTGGCCCTGGGCTGCTCAGCACTTCTCCTTAATAGATGTGTACGCCCTCTTGTCTGTCATCTACTCTTTGTATGAAATGGATCCAACTCTGCACACCGACAGAATGATGATTATGGTTTTCTGGAAAGTTACACTTCAATAAAATGGTGCACACAGTAGAGTTCCTAGAACCTGTGCTTCAGGCAACGATTCTTTATTTTGCTTCCACCTCTCTAGAATGCAACTAAATAAAATCCATTGAACAAAACCGGAGTGGGGAAGAGTGAATATTTTCCTAATCTGAAACATTGGGTGGGGGGATATACCTGAAAGGGCTGATTGGTTCTTTAATAAAGATACCGAACACATAATTAATAATGCAATTGTCCTTTGATATCTATAGAGGATTGCTTCCAGCTCCCCACTTACACACCTTAACTTGCAGATCATAAAGTCAAACTACAACACCTAGTGTACAAAATCGCATTGTATCTGCATACAACTATGCAGATCTTCCTATATACTTTAAATTACTCTCAGATTACTTGTAAGACCTTGTGAAACGCCAATACTGTGTGAATAGTGGTTGTACCACATTGCTTAGGGAATAATGACAAGAACAAGTAATATATGTCCTTTACAGATGCAACCCCATACACATAACTGTTGCAGGATATCTGATCACACTGTGAACTCCTGATTGTGCTGTTTACTGGAAAAACCCGTTTCTAGTTGTGGTGTAGCTCAGCCTTAGCATACCGTTTGTTTGTTTGTTTGTTTGTTTTTTCTCTTAACCATTGAGCCATCTCTCCAGTCCAACGAAGGCAATTTTTAAAAATTAGGTGTTTTCTTCATTTACATTTCCAATGTTATCCCAAAAGTCCCCCATGCCCTCCCCCCTTTCGTCCCCCCCACCACTCCCACTTCTTGGCCCTGGCGTTCCCCTGTACTGAGGCATATAAAGTTTGCAAGACCAATGGGCCTCTCTTTCCACTGATGGCTGACTATGCCATCTTCTGACACATATGCAGCTAGAGACACGAGCTCTGGGGGGTACTGGTTAGTTCACATTGTTGTTCCACCTACAGGGTTGCAGATCCCTTTAGCTCCTTGGGTACTTTCTGTACTTAGCATACCATTTTAATACCTCTGGATGGAATACCCACCCTTAGCACACACTTTTAATCCCAAACAATGAAGGTTAAGTTAGTTTGTAGAAGGAAGTACCCATGTTTGAAAGTAATGTCTAGTTGAGTGGCAGACAAAGTGACAAATCAGAGAAAGGTTTTACAGAATAGGATCTGCCCAACTTTCAAAGAACAGAAAGAAAAGAGGGGCTTCTTAAGAGAGAGCAGTGCAAAGAGAGGGGGGAGAGAGAGTAATTTTAGTGGGACAGTTGTACAGGGAGATAGGTTGCAGAGAGAGAACAAGCTAGACAAAAAGACAGAGCAAGACAGAGAATGAAGAAGAGCTACAAGATTAGAATATATTGCCAAAGCTAGTATGAGGCCAAGAGGAGCAATTCAGGAGAAGCCAAGAGAAGCCAGGTTGAATCAGAGTGGAGAGAAGTTTTGAGCCAGAACAGCTGAGTTCATTCATCTAGCCAGAGATCAGAAAGAACAAGAAAAGATGGGCTTACTCATCAGCAAGTCTCAGAGGCTGGAAACATTCTAGGCCTAGATGAGATTGCACAGAGGCTAGAAGTTTCTAGAACTAGGCCTAGCAGACAGAGGCAGTGAGCCTCTGAGATGACAATTAAATCAGGAGAATAAAAGATACATTTACAGGAAATCACATGATGCAAGTCAGCAATGATTGAACGCTATCGATCAATGATTGATTGAACCTCTTCATATGGATCCCACAGAACCAAAGGGCTGCCTATGGAAGGCTTCACATGAGAGAGACTTCTAAAAAGAAATTTCTAGGGGCTTCTAGATTCTCCATGTGACAGTGACAAGGACAGTTCATATAAATAAACTGAGATAGAGGACACGCTGCAAGGGACACACTGCAAGGGCTGAGTGGATGGGACCATGTCTGGCATGCTTGTACCACATCTAGCCTGGAGCCTAAGCAATAAGACAGGAATGAGAAACTGCAAAGTACTGTGGGAAAGATCTCTGGCACTCAGTTAACCCGGAGTAAGAACACGATGCATTCTGTGATGGGAAGTTAGGAGAAGCAGAATCATGTTGACACAAGGATTCTTCACCTGCAACAAAGCCAGTGAGTGAGCTTTGTCTTGTTCAAAAAGGGAAGAAAACAAAACCAAAACCAGAATGATTTCAGAGCACACAGGAGGGTTGTGAAATTTTGGTTAAATGAACTTATATTTTGTCTTTTGTGAAAACTGATGTTTCCAATTGCAGTTGTAATTCATGTTGTTGAGGATGCCCTAGTAGATTGTCATCCCATGCCTCCTCCTGCATCTCTTAATGCCCCTCAGCAATGGGGACATGGGAATAGCATTTTTGTTTTACCCAAAGAGTCAGGCACTGGGTCTGGTGAAATGCTCAGTGGGGGAAGAGTTTGTCACACAACTCTGAGCACTTGAGTTTGGTCTCCAGGCCCATAGTGAAAAGCTGGACCTAGTGGCACTTGCTTGTAACCAGACCTGGGAAGGAGAGGCTGGGGGATGCCCATGAAAGGTTCAGTAGTCAGTCTATCTGAATCAACAAGAGTCCCAGGTCGAAGTGACAGATTCTTGTCTCAAAAAATAAGGTTTAGAGCTCCCAGGGTTGACCTCTGGCCTCCATACACAGGTGCACACACATACCCATGCACCACATACTCATGTACACCCACAAATACAATCACATACATACCTTTATTACGTAAGTAAATAAACACAAAGTATCAAATATTAATGGTGAAATGAACAGATGTATACAAATGTCACTGTAGACATCTTGGACTAAAAACAAAACCCCAAACCCAAAACACTTATTCAGTACTACTTTTGTGCCCAATAGCATTGTAGTTAATTGATCTATATATATCTCCACATTTTAGAAATTATTTTCTAATAAGAGGATGAAGGAATTTTCACCTTAATCTATTTTTATTTAAAGCTACCACAGAAGATAAGACTGTAAATTAAACAGTGTTAAATATCCTGGTATACAATAATATTTAGATTGTTAGTTTTCTTCCCAAATATTCAAATCTATTAGTAGATTGATTTTTTTATTCTGCATGTCTCTCATAATCCCATAATTTGAAATGGCTCAAAATGCCTATAATCTCTCCTAAAAGGACTGAAATGCACACATCTGAATCTCCATAGTTTCCAGGTTTTGATCGTGCAGTCTCCTATCCCAATGGCTCCTAGCTTGCTATGTGGCTGTAGAGGGTTTGGTTGGCCTGGGGATGCTGCGGGAGGCAGGGTGCCTCCCAGGGGTCCAGGGTGATTAAGGCTTTACACATCAGTGGCCCCACTCGGTTTTTGTAGATGAAGGAAGGCAGAAAGTGAGTCATCTCAAAGATCTTTTAAAATCTTCATACCTCTTTGTCCATAACGCTTTATCAGAGCTGTAGAAGGAGGAAACCAGGCATGTGTTTCAAAAGAGCTTATCTGCAAAGTCTTATACAACCACTCCCCCTCCTTTCCCTCCCCTCCCCCTCTTCCTCCCTTCCTTCCCTCTTCTCTTCTTTGGTCACCTCCCCCTTCCCCTCCCTCTCCGATGCCCCTTGCTCCCAGCCAGTGCTATTTGTAGTATAGGGCCAACTTGGCCCACTTCTCAGGGTCTTACTCCATAGTCTGTTAACACAGAATAGTCAAGCTGCTCCTTAGCTGTCTGGCTCCCAGCTGCTCAAGTAAATAATGAAGAATTCTGCCTAAAGCACCCAGAAAGCCGTTCTCATCTTTCTGTGTACTGCTCTTCCACCAGTCTCTGAACACTTCATACAATGAATGCTGTTACCCATCTGAAAGTTTTCTTTTCTTTCTTTCTTTTTTTTTTATACCCTGTGTGAGACACAAGGCAGAGCTCCGTGTGCACATGCTGTGCCTTCCTGTTCCCACCGACTTGACAGAGCAGGCATCTAGAAGAAGGCTCTGTGATGTTGGGGGTTGCTGTTCACGTTTATTTGTCATCAGCTGCTGGACTAGGTCTCTGTCTGATTTGAGAGGTCTGTATCTGAGGTGTGGTGGAGACACTGAAGAGTTTTAATGCCAACGGGACTGTCTCTCTCGAGGTTCTTCAGAGAAGGGAAAAAGAGGAGTGAGCAACGCTAAAAACTTATCACCACCCGGCAACAGGGAGCTGTTCTTAGAGCACCTGCTCATGTCCACTAAAAGAATCCAAGAAGATGGACCACCAGCTATGTCCACGAACTCTCTCACAGACTCGGTAGAGGGCACTCGACTTCCACATCTCCAGATAGAAGCTTCCTCCATATAGCAATCTCTCCCATAAACCATTCCTGTGATGACTGAGGACAACCCGGATTTTCAAAGAATCTAGAACAATGGCCAATGGAATCACAGAGCATCACCCACTTCCAAATCTCAGCTTAGCACCTTTCAGGCCAGTGATTGCTCTACGTTCCCAAGGCTGTGAACCTTTAAAACAGTTCCTTATGATGTGGTGACCCCACCCCCCCAAAAAACATAAAATTATTTCGTTGCCATCTCATAACTATAATTTTACTGCTGTTATGATTGTAATGTAAATATCTGATATGCGGGACATCTGATATCCAACCCTTGTGAAAGGGTCGGGGGTAGCGGCCCACCAGTTGAGATGGTGTTCTAGCTATTTCCACAGACAATGTTACTTGCAAGAGGATGTGGGGAGCAAAAGCAAAAGAGGGCATTAAACAAGAGGAACTTGCCACAGAGATTCCTTCCCTTACTGTTCTGCTCTGCAGCGGAGCCCACCCCATAAAGGCAACCTCTCCCACTAAACCGCCCCTCATTATCCGACACCCTCCGCTTCCTTGCTAGTCATTTTTCTGTGTGACTGAACTGGATTTTCTACGATTCTGGTCTAGTTAATTGTTCCTTTTTTTTTTTTTTTTTTTTTTTTTTTTTCTCCCTATTCAGGGACATTAGTCACAGTAAAAATTTGGAGCAACCTAAATACCTAAAAGTAGGAGGTTAGCTGGTTAAGTAAAGAACCCCAAAGGAGTAAAGGTCAGCCTTTAGAGCAATAGAGGGGGTGGGGGAGTAGAGGGCGGTGAAGAGCGGCGCCTTTATCATTTCCTAGTCTTAGAAAAGTACCCAACAAATCAAAGTGTAAACACACTGGGCAACTTTCATGCCAGCATATTTGAAAATAGCCATAATCTGACCCCAAAGAATGTATGCCCAAAGCATCGAGATGTTTGGAGCAGAGCAAGCGCAGGATCTAAAGCGCTGTGAAGCCAAGGGAAACGCACACGGTTGGACCGCTTTGAAAGCAAGCATGGCGGTCCTCAGCACTCCTTCCCAGGGAGTGAGATTGCAGCGGTGGTAGCTGGAGATCTACAGTATTATGTGTTACAGCTACAGCCTCTAAACAGGACGATCTCCGAGGGACTGGGCATTAGCTAGTGAGGAGTGAAGATGGCGGATAGATTTTTATTCTTTTTGGCATGGAATAATAAATAGAATCTAGAAAGCAAACTAATAATATGTTATAAATAATAATAGTATTAAAACACTCACAAGAAATTTCTTCTAGGAAAGTAAGACTATTTCAATGTTATAAGTTTTATTAACATAACTTAATAATTAATCAAAAGAGAAAAATCATACAGCAATCCAAGTATAAAATTAGCTCCATGAAATGTATATTTATATATGTATTTATATTCTTAGATAGCAATATGTAGCATCTATACTTACATATAATACTCACATAGAAATGAGAGTTTGATCCCCAGTAGCAAAAAATTATTATAGCCACCCTCATAATAGTGACATTAAAAGAATAACTATTAACACTGTTAAGAAAATTTGACCAGATGGCAGGTTTCAAATGTGGAAAAATCATTCAAAGAAACATTTGAACGTATGCTTGAGAAAGATGTAAAACGACAATTAAATTGAGGGACATATTTTGCTCTCGGGCAGGAAACTCACTAGGGCTATGCCATATTTCCTAGAATTAAGCTGAGAATATATCCTAGAGATAGATTTATTAGAATTTAGACAATTCTTTGAGGTGTCTTCATTTGGCAAAATAAACCTTAGGTAACACACATGAAAGAAGAGTTCTGGGGGAACCAGATCTGTCGGGAATTGAAATGTTTTTGACAGTCCCCATAATTCAAAGGCATTCCTGAGATGAGTATGTAGTCCAAAACAGACTCCAAATTGAAAGAGAGTGATCTGGAAGCACGGAAGAACATGTCTTCAGACCGCATCTCTCTCTCTCTCTCTCTCTCTCTCTCTCTCTCTCTCTCTCTCTCTCTCTCTCTCCATACATGTGTATATGTGTGTAAATATATATGTGTATATATGTAAATATATACATATTTGTATCTGAAATTGACATTTTACAGGTGAAAATTATCTACTGATTATTTATTTCACATGTTTTAAACTTACATTTTAAAAGATAAACCATAGGGTCTGGAGTGGTGGCTCAACATTTAAGAGCACACACTTCTTTTGACAGAGGGTAAGAATTCAGTTCCCAACACCCACAAGTGGTCACTCTCAACAACCTTCAGCTCCAAGGGATTTGATGACCTCTTCTGGCCTCCACAGGCACTGCACTGACATGTACATAACTCCCCCCAGTTATTTATAGACACATATCATTAAAGCATTTTTAAAAAGGAGATGAATGATAGAATTATTCAAAGAAAGTATGGGAGAAAGTTTTGTCCTTTAAAAACTATTGGAGGAAACTTCCTTTCCCCATTTGACAAAAGTACAGAACACAGAAGAAACCAATTAAGACATTTGAATACATACATATACCTGCACACTCATAAGCCAATCCTAGCTAAGCAGAGAACAAGTGTATGGCCACTAGAGAGTATAAAGAGGTAAAGGGGGTGGGATTGAGGCAGGTAGGATGCTAAGCATTAAAATGTAGGTACAGAGAAAAACTGGCTCAAATGTACAGAAGATGACTAGAGTTCACAATACTTTACCATATAACTTATGAAGCAGAGGAACAAGAACAAGAAGAAGAGGAAGAGGAGGGAGAGGAGGAAGGAGAGGAGGTTGAGGAAGAGGAGGAAGGAGAGGAGGTTGAGGAAGAGGATGAGGAGAAAGGAAGAGCTTGAATTTCCCTTATATATATAACAAAATGATAAATACTTAGAGGTGCTAATGCCCCTGATTCAATCACCACACAGTGTAGGTATGTACTGAATTACCACACACCACATAAATAGATGCAATTGTTAGATGTCAATCAAATAGGCAAAATGGGAATGAGATATGTGTTCACTGGAAGTGTGTAAGTGAACAACGATCAGATAGAGCTAGGAAATGTATTTGTCAAGGGTAGAATGACCCCTTTACCTAACAAGGTTGAAAGCTACCAATCGAGAGCATTCCCAGACTAATAAGTGCTCTTCTCCAAATACCTGCTTTTGTCCAGGTGATGAGTCATTCTACAGCCTGGGAGGCTCTACACAGAGCTAGACTGGAGGCTGGTAAAGGTTACTCAAGGCACAGGAAATTTTGGAGTCTGTCAATACAGATAGGACCTGCTTTCTAACCTCGAGAGATGGGGAGTTCCCTGCTTCTTTAAGATTTCTAGTTAGACTTTTTGAACAACACACATTGGACCAGTTAGGATGAATGACAAGTATATATTTCGCATGATTCTCTATAATCCTTAGAAGAACTTTAGGATGCTGGCAGACATATTAGCATCCTCATAATTAACAAAGTGGGGCTTAGAGCAGCATGGTAATTTGCTCAAGGATGCTCAGCTCATAACACTAGAGATGACATGAAATAGAATCTAGAGCCGGGCAGTGGTGGTGCACGCCTTTAATCCCAGCACTTGGGAGGCAGAGGCAGGAGGTTTTCTGAGTTTGAGGCCAGCCTGGTCTACAAAGTGAGTTCCAGGACAGGCAGGGCTACACAGAGAAACCCTGTCTTGAAAAACAAAAACAAAAACAAAACCAAACAAACAAAAAGAATCTAGAAACATTCACCCTCTCAGGGAAATATTTGTGGACTGGGCTGTAAGAAAGTAATGTGTGACTCTAAAGTTATGGTTCTTAAGATTGCTCTACCCCAAACTTTCTTAATTCTAGCACATACCCCCTGAGGCCAGGTTGGACACCAATTGATTCCTTAATAAAGGAAACTGACCGAGTAGAATCTGAGTAAAGATAATGCAGAATATATATTCACATATTTCCTTTGGTGAAAAATTAACTTTCTATTACTGAGGGCCAGCTTGTTACTACTCACGGTTAATATTTATGTAGTCCTTATGACTTATGACACTTTAATAGCACTTCCTGACTGTGTCCATAGCAAATAATACATGTAAGGATCTGATAAAATATTTAACCCGGTGTCCTGGCTGCGTTTGTGTCAACTTGACACAGCTGGAGCTATCCCAGAGAAAGGAGCTTGAGTTGGGGAAGTGCCTCCATGAGATCCAGCTGTAAGACATTTTCTCAATTAGTGTTCAAGGGGGTAGTTTTGGGTTCTATAAGAAAGCAAGCTGAGCAAGCCAGTGGAAGCAAGCCAGTAAGGAACATCCCTCCATGGCCTCTGCATCAGTTCCTGCTCCCTGCCCTGCTTGAGTTCCAGTCCTGACTTTCTTGGTGATGAACAGCAGTGCGGAAGTGTAAGCTGAATAAACCCTTTCCTCCCCAACTTGCTTCTTGGTCATGATGTTTGTGCAGGAATAGAAACCCTGACTAAGACACCCAGTATTTGGGAGACTGAGGCAGGAGAATTGTAAGTGGGAAGCTAGTCTGAACTACTTAGGAAGACACTGTCTTCAAACCCAACCCAAGCCAAACAAAAACAACCTAAGAGCTAGATTTAAGAGAATATCTTGATTGAACTATGATTGAAACTTTTCATGAAGCATTTTTAAAACTACAAAATGTATTTTCATGGTACAACTATAAATAGCAGCAGATGTTTAAAAAGGCTGTGGTTTGAAGCCATCCACAGTGACCAAACTGAAAATGAAGACCTGAGATCAAATAAAATGCACACTCTGTGACTCACGTTCTTCATAATTACAGAAATTATGAACCGTCACTTACTTTGCCCAACCATATAATTTGTTAGAAACAAATATGGAAAGCTATTGAAGATAGATATTTACATTTCAAAAATCTTGTTGAAGCTGGATACCATTAGGGCAAGGCTCTATAATGTGATTTCTTCTGAGTTTCTATAACTGGGCACTTAGAGCTGGTTAGGAATTATTTACTTGCTTAAGAAGCAAAATGATAATAAGTTTTTTTAAAAAAAAACCTGAGATAACCTTGTTGCTAAATTTGAACCAACAAAGTATTTTAAGTGAGAAGTTGTAGATAAATTCCATTGTATTCATTGAAGCTTTGCATTATATTTCTTGAGTAGGCCTATGAAATCAAATGTCTTTTGAAATGATCGACAATATTAGATTATATCATCTACTGAGATGGTAGATTTTGAAATAGACAACTTAGAAATAAGAGGTGGATCTTGAAGACAGCCGTGGTGGCTCAGGAGTGAGTTCCTTTCTTAGAAGCTGCATCCAGCATCTTCTAGGTGCCATGGCAGAGGATCTGATACCCTCTTCTGGCTCCCACCACTTTCCATGCATATCCAATGCTGCACACACACATAAAGTAAAAGTCAAATACATCTTAAAACATTGTATGACTCTCACTGCCAAAAGTGATACAGACAAGGATCTCACAGCTATATAAAATATTAACATGCATCCATATAATAGAAATCTGGGTAGAAATTGAAGAGGTCAAACGTTTTCTTTCCCTTATTCATCCATCCATCCATTCATTCATTCATTCGTTCACTTTACATCTCGACTGCTGCCCCTGCTTTTCCCTGTTCCCCCTCACAGAGTCTCTCCCTCTACGTCTGAGGGTGGAGCCACACCCCCATCCCCGGGTATCCCTCTACCCTGGCACATCAAGTCTCTTCAGGGCTAGGCACATTCTCTCTCACTGAGGCCAGACAAGGCAGCCCAGTTAGAGAACAGAGTACACAAACAGGCAACAGCTTTAGGGACAAACCCAGCTCCAGTTGTTGGGAGACCTACATGAAGACCCAGCTGCACATTTGCTACTTATGTGTGTGTGACCTAGTTCCAGCCCGTGTATGCTCTTTGGTTGGTGGTTCAGTCTCTGAGAGGCCTTAAGAGTTTAGATTAGTTGACTTTGTGGGTCTTTCTGTGGAGCTCTTATTCCCTCCATCTCTTAATCCCCCCCTGAATCTTCTATAAGACTCCTTGATATCCATCCAATGTTTGCTTGTGGGTCTCTGCTCTGTTTCAGTCAGCTGCTAGGTAGAACCTCTCAGAGCATAGTTATGCTAGGCTGCAAGCCTAGCAGTATTGTTAATAGTGTCCGGGATTGGTGCTTGTCCATGGGATGGGTCTCAAGTTGGGTTAAGTTATTGGTTGTTTGTTCCCTCAGTCTCTGCTCCATCTCTGTCCCTGGATTCCTTGTAGACAGGACCGATTTTGGATCGAAAGTTTTATGGGTGGGTTGGTGTCCTTATCCCTCTGTTGGGGTCTTGCCTGGTTGCAGGAGGTGACTACTTCATCCCAGCTGTTGGAGGAGTGGGGAATGGGGAATAGAGGGCATCTCTAGAACATGCCAGAGACCTGGAATTGGGGATGCTCCCAGGAGTTTATGGGGGTGACTTTAACTGAGACTCATAGCCATGGGAATATGGAATCTGAAGAGGTCAAAAGTCTTACACATGGAAACTAGGGGACAACTTTGTAGCACTCACAGGGGCCAAAATGTTGAATGCCTCTCAAAGTGGACACCTTGATATCAAAGTTAGAACACTGGTCTTAAAGACTATGGGAATCTGAATTGTATGATTCCCATACGCATTCTCTCCCCTTCTTCCCTGTTGTTCCCTGTCCATCATGGAGAAGAACTGTTCTGCCATCTAATTTGCATATGTGGTAGGGACAGAGAGACTTACAGATGTTCCGAGCTGTACACATTACACAAACATGTGCCACATTGCATCAGTAGAAAAGGTGTCTTCTGACTATGTAAGGCCTCTTACATATAGTGTAAGCCTTTGTAACCAGGCAGTGTAGAATGTAACCTAAAGTGTTTTATTAGCACATTAGCACATTACTTACGAAGCTAAGGAAGCAAAACACATAGGCAAGTAATGAATGCCCCAGCCCATGACAACAAGATGGGAGATCAGTTTAGTGAACATAAGTTCACTCCAAATCTTGTCTGGGAAAATTGTTTAGAAATACTTCTAATGATAGAAAATGTATTTCTTTCTTAAAACAGCTACACAGCCTCTTTGGGAGACTGCTAATTATGATTCCAGAGAAAACTCTTCCTAGCATGGAGCCAATAGCAACCAGTTTATTTTTGGCAAGTAGCAAAATCACTTCAGTAGCACTCTAGTCATTAGGGATTGGCACCCTCTCCAAAATTGATTCGATTTAATTCTTAAAAAATACAAAAGTCTCTTCTTAAGTATGGAACATTTTGATTGTCTGATAGTAAAAGCTTTCGTTTTCTGCATGCTTCAACCTATTTCTACAAAGCTCTCTGCATGAAGATAATGGCTTCAAATCCTATTTGCTTGGGATCACAATCTACTTTTTATAGTTAGTGGCCAGCCCGATCGTTAAGTCAAATTGCATCTCATCCCACGGCTTTCTTTCAGAGCTATCTGTTTTTCTGTGTTTGGGAGCAGGTAAGCTCAGAGATAAAACTGGATTTTCCCAGTGATTCTTGACTTTCAGTTTAGGGATGTAAATTAAAGTCTGCATTTCCTCTGGCTGATTTTAATAGAAATACTGTAAAAAGAAAAAAACTGTCTGTCTTCCCTTGTATCTGCCACAACCCCAAATCAATTAGTTTAGAAAGCCCTTTGGTTGATGTATATCACTCTTAAATGGAAATCCCTTTGTCCTTTGGGGAAGCCATTCCTTCAGAGTAATTCTCCAGTGACCTCTGTCTTAAATATTTACAGGAAAAAAAAATGATAAGCCAGCCTGTAAAACAAAAACCAAAAATCAAACAAAAAAATCAAGTAGCTTTTGAAAGCTAAACATTGTATCTTGTATCACAGTTCACATTGAGAAACTTGGGTAAGATGCACTCCTGGAAAACTGACTCAAATCAAAGAAATATGATGCCAACCCAAGACACAATTCTCACTTCAGAATAAGAGATAATCTTCTCTGAACTAAGTATGAGTGACTGTTTTCCTCAGACCCAGTTTCCAGTGTGAAAATAGCAATATGCTACAGAACTACAGTAGGGTTGTAAGCCAAGACATTGTTCCAATACGTTCGCAAAAGCATCATGCAAGTGGGTCACATAGTATAAAGAAGGCAGACCCTGCCATGGGTTTGTAATATTATCTAATGATATTCTTAGCTCTTGGATTGGTGGAAACTGGTCCTCTGCCAAGTTAATACATAGCAACTCTTCTGCCCCCAAACTGAAGGATATTTTGTAAGGCACTGGTAGACAAAGGATAGCTAGTAAGGGGATCAGAGAGAGCTACTGATAATTTGGCTCTGGATCTGCATGTATTCCAGGTTCCCAGAATCACAAAGTTCTCCTCAGTCATCCAATGTTGCAAAAATCTTTACCAAATGTGTGCTTTTCTTTCTTGGGCAATTCATATGCATTGGAGTGTTTCAAGATATAAGTAACAGGAATGCCCACTGGTATTTCATCCATAAATGTTCTTGCATCAGTTCCTGAGCTGCCCCCATCCTTCCTCATCATGCCCCAGGGTGAATTTACTATTCTGTGCTGGATCACTCCAGAACCTGTCCATGCAGTTTCATGTTTATTTTATTTCATTTTATTTTATTTTATTTTATTTTATTTTATTTTATTTGACTAATGCTCTCAATACCGAGTGTGAAAACACAGGAACAAGCATGGGAAGCAAAGGGTTAATGCGGATTACAGTAAGCATCAGTGAAGATGCAGCTGTGCACATGGAAACCAAACACAAAGCACAGCAGGAGTGGATGGGTACCAGGAAGGCCACCAGGAAGGCATGCATGGGCATGTTTGCTGATATTTCATGGTCCACTTTGTCCCTGCTTGGCAGATTATAAAGGGTGTTTCTCAAAAGGTTACTGACCAGTCTCCAAGAATTATGGGAGAAACGTCACTTAAAGTAGATATTTTAACATGACCGTAGCCATAGCAAGTTGCTAAGATGGGACTAGTAATAATATGTAGTGTGCACCCAGTGAGGACAACACTGGTTAGAGTGCTATAATCCTGATGGCAGCTGTGGAGAGTGTTCCCATTTTATTTAGAAGTTTTTAAAATTTTATTTAATTTTATTGCTGTTATGTGTATGTGCCAAAGGCATGGGTGAACACAATGGTGTTGCTCCATTCTATCAGAATGTATTAGTTAACAATAGGTTTACAAGGTTTAGCAGTTTCAATGACAGTGATTTGTCATAGACCCACCTACCTCAGGAACTTGGCGAAGGTGAACACACCTTAGTTCCTTAGTCTAGTCTTAACGGCTAACATGTGCTCTCATATCACACTTCACAGGGCGTACAGCAAATACATTGATGTAGCTCTACATACCTATTGGTTACAGAATGAATACAAGTTAAAGACATGGGACATGAAGAGATGGCTCAGTGGTTAAGAGCACTGGCTGCTTTTCCAGAGTACCCAGGTTCAGTTCCCAGCACTCACATGGTGGTTAACAACTGTCTGAAGTTCTAGTTCCTTAGGATCCAAAATTCCTAGCCTCCTAGACAGAACATTCATATAGATAAACACCCACACATAGAAAAATAAAAGTAAAATCTAAGATCAAGAGGACATAGCTGTAGAGTTCACGAACGTTCAGAAGCCAATAATCAATCTGTATCAATACAATAATCAGCCAGAACAGGGTTGGGGTTGGGGTTGGGTTGATGCTGAAGCTGCAGGTGTCGGATTTGAAAGGAAAACTGCAAAATTCAGCTCTTAGATAAAAAGCCTGAACAGGACCCAGAGCAGGAGAGAGCAGCCAGCCAGTCAGGTCCAGGTCCAGATGGCAAACAGGTGGAGCAGCAGGCAGTCTAGTAGGCAGTGTCAATGAGGGATGGAGCCGTCTGGGAATCTTCAGCCCTTGAGTCATATCAGATGATAGCTCAGAATGGAATCATGCCATCAGAGTCCACCCAAGGTCAGCAGTCATTCTCCTCCCGAGAAATGGACTCAAAAGATGATTGTGAATTTGAATCTCTAGTATTTTACACAATATGGAGTAGCCTGGAATAAAGCACACCCTGATCTCAACACTGTGTGTGTGTGTGTGTGTGTGTGTGTGTGTGTGTGTGTGTGTGTGTAAGTGCGAAAGCCAGTACTCATGGAGAGGTCAGAGCACAATCTTTAGGAGTTGTATTACAAGTATGCCATGCCAGAGGTGAAGAACACATTTGTGTATTTTTACAATATCAGAATGTACTAACTAGCAACAAATTCATGCAGTGAGTTCAGTGCCAGCAGTTTGCCAGGTAACTTGTTGATCTGGCTAAGGAAATGTTACAATCCTAATTAGTAATCATTACCTCTTATGATATACAACAATAGATCTGTGTACCTATCTATGTATCTATTATGTATGTATGTATCTATCTATACATACATATGCATCTTACAGAATGAATACAAATTTACAAGGTTACATCAGAGTTCAAGAGGCTTCCAAAGAGACCTAGTAGACTTGCATATGTAATCTGTATTGATAAGACAACAAACTTAGGACTGATGCCGGGAAGGAGATGCTGCAGAAGTCACAGGGGAGTCAGGGTTGAAATGGAAGATGGGTGGAATCTAGCTGGGAGGTGAAAGGTGACATTAGTGCAGGAAATCTCCAGTTCGGGTTCAGACAAGCAAGCAGGTGGATGGCAGATAGGAGTCTAGTAGGCAAAGTGAACAGTGGGCACTGGGCCAAGCTGAAGCCTCAGAGAGAGTCAGAAGTGCTTTGCCTGTGGGTCTTTGATGCTCACACCAGGCATTAGGTGATAGGTTAGGGTGAGGCTGTTGCCATCACAGTGTTGGGCTTCCACCAGTTTGTGGGCCACAAAGCCGAAGCTTGTACTGGCTACTTTTGTGTATCAACTTGCCACAAGCTAGAGTTATCAGAGAGGACGTTGCCTAAGTTGAGGACATGCTTCCAAGAGATTCAGCTGTAAGACATTTTCTCAGTTAGTGATCAAGGGGGGAGGGCCCAGCCCACTGTGGATGGGGCTATCCCTGGGCTGGGGGTCTTGGGTTCTATAAGAAAGCAGGGTGAGAAAGCCAATGTAAACAAGCCATAAGCAGCACCTCTCCATGGCCTCTGCATCTGCTCCTGCCTACAGGCTCCTGCCCTGTTTGAATTCTTTTCTTTTTTTCTTTTTCTTTCTTTCTTCCTTCCTTCCTTCCTTCCTTTCTTTCTTTCTTTCTTTCTTTCTTTCTTTCTTTCTTTCTTTCTTTCTTTTTTTTTTTTTTTGGTTTTTAGAGACAGGGTTTCTTGGTGTAGCCCTGGTTGTCCTGGAACTCACTCTGTAAACCAGGCTGGCCTCCAACTCAGAAATCCACCTGCCTCTGCCTCCCAAGTGCTGGGATTAAAGGCGTGTACCACCATGCTCGGCCCTGTTTGAATTCTTATTTCAACTTCCTCTGATGATGAACAGCATTTGGAAATGTAAGCCAAACAAACCTTTCCTTCCAGCTTAGCTTTTCGTCGTGGTGGTTCATCACAGCAATAGAAACCCTAAGACAGAGCTGTAACATTTGCTCAATCTGATGTGTCTGATAACTTCTTGAGGCTGTTCCCAATAGGACTTCAATACATCCATGATCCACTGCAGTCTTGATTCACTCAGATAAATGTATATGATAATATTCTTTCTACTCCAAGGAATAAGTCATTTATCAGTTTGTACCTGGGCTGTGTTACCCAGATGGTTTCCCTCTACCGTAGGGGCTCAATCCTCCTTCACCTTCAAATGGAGCCAAAGGCTATTTGTAAGATGGAGTCACTCAGGGCAAGACGCAGCCTGGAAAACCATTTTATTCCGTATTGAGTAATTTAGTGTGGGGAAAGCCAGAATTCAAGATGGTTCTCCACTTCCACCATAGCAGACATTGTCACCCTAACATGTTTAGGATGGAAAGCCAGTGGTTTGTCCAGCTTCTGTTTGCTAAGGACATGTATGAGGAGTTCCAGTACAGACTTCTTATCCTGGTGCCTCAGTTTTCTCAAGCAGAAGTTGAGAAGCCAAACCCAGGAGTCCATCAATCCTGAGATTTGCCAGAAACAACAACAACAACAACTTCACCATTTTGGGCCAATTTTGAAGCAAGCTTTATTAAATAAGAAATACTGACCAAGAGGTGGACTTTGGTCAGGACCATTCCCTGGAATTTCCCTCCTGAGAATGGCCTCGAGCCACAGAGTTGCAGGGTTTTATAAGGACAAACCCATAGGCCACCTACTTTCCCATGAGGCTTTGTCATTACCCAACAACTATAATTCCCAGCATTCCAGGAAGCATTACCTGGTTCCTGGGCAGGTGGGACTTACAGGTTAATTTGGGGCATTACAGAGTCAACACCACTCAGAGCAGCACATTCTGATGGTACTGCTGCCTGAAATACCATTATTTTAAAATGAATTTTTGTCAATTTTGTGGGAGGGGCATGTGGGTTTATGTATATGTGTGTGGGTGTTCATGAAGGCCCAAAGCAGGCATTGAATGCCCTGCAGTTGGACTTATAGGTTGTTGTAAGCCTCCTGAAGTAGGTGCTTGGAACTGAACTCCAATCTTTTGCAAGAACAGTAAGCCCAATTAATTGAAAGACCATCTCACAAGCCCAGAACCACCTTTTGTAGATGTAAATCTAGAGAAATATGATTCGGCCCAGAACATGAAAAGCATGTGCTTTTAAACATTTTTTTCTCTGGGCTGAGAGGGAGGATGGCTCAGTGGGTAGAGTGCTTGCTGTTCAAGTGTGAGGACCTGAGAAGAAATTTCCTGCATCCATGGAAAAAGTCAGGCATGGGTGCCTACAACATAGTGGCTAGGGGGATGGAGACAGACAGAGCCTAAGGGCTGCTGGGTACCAGTCTAGCTGAATCTTCTAAAGGAGACTGACTTGGTAAAGGTTTTCCTGATATTACACTGCAAAGAAGTTTATTTACTATCTGTCATCTCTCTCTCTCTCTCTCTCTCTCTCTCTCTCTCTATCTATCTATCTATCTCTCTATCATCTATCTATCTATCTATCTATCTACCTACTTTATGGTGCATCTGTGTGTGTTGTACACACATGCTTGTGGGTAGCTGTGCATGCTCATCTATGGATGCCTATACAGAGTCAGTGGTAAACATTAGGTGTTTCCCTAAGTCTCCCTCTACCTTATTTTAGAAACATGGTCTCTCTCTCTCTCTCTCTCTCTCTCTCTCTCTCTCTCTCTCTCTCTCTCTCTCTCCCTCTCTCTCCCTCTCTCTCTCTCTCTCTCACACACACACACACACACAATGAACCTGAATCTTTTTTTTGAAATGTTGAATTAATTTATTGATTAATAAAATCCAGGGGTGGGTTCCCTACCCACCTTAATGCTTTATATTCCCAAATGAAACACATACACACAGCCTTTAATTTTAATACACAGTTTAGTGCTCAATAGCTGGGCCACTGCCTGACCTTCACGCAGTTAATCCCAACACGGAGTGATTATTTACTACTTCTATGTTCTATCTTGGTTGCTCTGTACCAAGATGGCTGCCCCACCGGGACT
The DNA here is from genome assembly GCF_000001635.26 of Mus musculus. Taxonomy (NCBI): domain Eukaryota; kingdom Metazoa; phylum Chordata; class Mammalia; order Rodentia; family Muridae; genus Mus; species Mus musculus. Next base: position 5,501,243 of record NC_000076.6, on the reverse strand, counting down.
TCCTCTGGGCTGCAAATCTCTCCTCTCCTCCACACTCTCCCAGCATCTCAGTTCTCCTTCCTTCCTCCAAGTTCCAAGACCCAGAATCTTAAAGTCCTGCCTCTGTCTGCACTGCTCTGCTCTTGGTAGTTGGCATCTTTATTACCAATCAGAACCAACTAGGACAGGATCCCAGAAGCTACTTGCAGAGGTCCTGCTGTAATAGATTTGGGGGAACAGATTAGCATTAGAATACAAGAAGCTACACAAAGAACCTCTCTGGGAATCAGTAGAAAGCTCTAAATTCAAGGACACATAGATGGCAAGAGTTAAACTTGGGCAGACAAAAACAACAACAACAAAAACAAACAAACAAACAAAAAAAGAAAAAAATCTAAGTAGTGGAAAGGGACTTTATAAAGATGAGAGAGAGAGAGAGAGAGACAGAGAGAGAGAGAGAGAGAGAGAGAGAGAAAGAGAGAGAGAGAGAGAGAGGAGAGAAAGTTAGAAGAATTCACATTGTGTACTGAACCTGAATCTTATCATTTCATTCTTATTGAAAATGTTCTGTGGTACATTTATTGATTTTTTTTTCTACTGAAAACTAACAGTATGTATAAGGGAGACACAGGGTCATATAATTTACATACCAGACAAGAAGTTATCGTAGATAATGTTCTGATACACGGTCACTCTGCTTTTGTTTAAGGAAGCATAATGCCAAGAATTATTCTTTTTCTCTCATTGTTATTCTTTTTTTAGTATTTTATACAATATTTTTTTATCATACCACCCCTGTTCCTCCCAGATATACCTCTCCTTCTCAACCACCCAACTGTGACCTGTTTTATTTTTTTAAAACCTATAAAGCCATATAACGTGAGGACATGACCACTCCAAGGCATTGTTGAGGGAATGGTTTATTTTATTGTAGATATGGGGGAGAACATGGCCAAAGGCATCTGGAGAAGTTCAGAGCAGAGAGAGGAAGTAGTAGACTGAATATGCTCGTGAGAAGAGCAGAGAGAGGAAGTAGTAGACTGAATATGCTCGTGAGAAGAGCAGAGAGAGGAAGTAGTAGACTGAATATGCTCATGAGAAGAGCAGAGAGAGGAAGTAGTAGACTGAATATGCTCATGAGAAGAGCAGAGAGAGGAAGTAGTAGACTGAATATGCTCATGAGAAGGGGCAGGGGAGGAAGAGAGGAAGACAAGAGAGAGCGCACCAAGAGAGTGCCAAGGATGTGTAGCCAAAATGGCAAGGTTATATATGGATCAGAAGGTGGGGGAAGGAAAGCCTATGAACTGGAGAGGTTTAAGGTAAGGGGCTAAGTCAGAAGAGCTGAAGAGAGGCAGCATGCCAGCATGGGCTCTGTGCCAGGTACTTGAGATGCTGAGAGAGCCCAGAGGCTAGCACGGGCTTTGGTTTGCTAATAGGCAACACTACTGATAGCCATATGTCCTGAGCTTCTTTTGGACTTGACACAAATCCAGATTGTGCTGCCCACATACTCTTGATTGAGGGTTGTTCTTCCTATCAAAGTTTGCATCCTTAAAAAGAGCCGATTCTCTCTTTACACGAGCCCATCAATTGCCAATAGCTCCTTAGCACGGGTTTAGAGTTCCTGCCCATGCCCTCTCTCCATGCTGATTGATATCTTGTCTGGCTTGAGTTTGCATAGGTCTGTCTCAACTGCTGTGAATGTGTAACTACCCTGCCTTGTCCAGAAAACAGTTGTCCATGAGTCATCTCCCATCTTTGGCTCTAGTAATCTTCCTTCCTCGACTTCTACAGTGATGTCCTACCCTTGGGAGGAAGGTTGTGATATAGGTATCTCATTTATGGTTGAGTAACTCACAATCTCTTACTCTCTGCACCTTGATCAGCTGTGGGTCTCTAAGTTAGCTACCATCTACTGCAAAAGGAAGTGTATCTGGTGAAGGTTGACAGGTACTCTGACCTATCGTATAATATCCAGTCATTAACAGTCTGTTTTGTTTGAAGAGTATGTCCATTTGGCTCAGTAACAGTTGTAGTTTCTCTCTTAGAGCCTAGGACCTATCCAGCCACAGGTTCTTAGTGCCTACCACAGTGCCTGGCATGGGTTTCAATGTGCAAAGTGAGCCTTAAATCCAATCAGAAAGTAGCTGAACAGCTGGGTAGGCCTGGTGACTCTTTTCTCCTGCAGTGGCATGCATATGTAGCACCTTTCAGCACTATGGGGGCTAGTCAGTAGGGATGAAGCTTCCAGCTGAGCACCAGCTCGATCACCTCATGTCTTTCTTCTTTGTCCTTTCATATTGAAGCTCAAACATAAGCATTAAATGGTGACTGAATGGTGTCAGTGTCTGGTTCCATGGCTGGATTCGAGATTTTACATACTTGGGCCTTGAACATCTGAGCCTCCTGTGATTTGTTTTGTGGAATGTACTACTAAGAAGGTTGAGTCAGAACTTTGCAGAATATTTCTAATGCTTTTTCTTTAAAATAATTATTTGTATTTTATGTGTACTGAATGTTTGACTGCATGTTTGTATGTGAATCATGTGTGTGCCTGTGTCACCAGAGGTCAACAAAGGGCATCAAATCCTCTAGAACAAGTCTTATAGACTACTGTGAAATACCATGCGAGATCAGAACCAAGGCTCGGTATAACAGCAGCCAGTAATACTAACTACTGAGCTACTCTTCCAACTTCAGGGCTTTTAATTTTTCAAAAGTTTTATTTCTGGGCTGGGAAGATGGCTCAATGGGTAGAACTTCTGCTATGCAAGTAATGAGGGCCTGAGGTCAAATTTCTAGAGCCCATGTCAGATGCTGGGCATGGTCACACACACTTGTAGTTTCAGCCCCGAGGAGGTGGGATTGGAGGTAGAGACAGGAGGATTATTAAAGTCTGCATTTCTTAAGGATGAGTTCTGGAAGCTTCCCTAGCATTCATCACTAAATCAAAATTAGAGACTAATAGGGGCCAGTGGCAAGAAGTAAAGAATCCGTTCACTTTTCTGTCTACTGAGAGTGCTTGTCTTTCTCCTCTATAGGAAATCTAACCAAATATTCTACCAGTAGTCTGTTTCAAAGGGTCTCATCCCTAGAAAATATTCCATCTCCCTCTGTGGCTCATACTTTGTCTTCCATAGCCCCTGGGAATCCTAATTAGAGGAATTGGCAGTGTTGTATGAATGACTCACAGACCTGCCCTCTCCACTCAGTGCTGGTTCCTAAAATGCTTATTGGACCAGAAGCAGCTTCCGGTTCCAGCACTTGTGACTGAAACAGTTTTTATGCTCCTGTGCCCTCTATCTAGCGACTTACAGGACAAGAAAATACCAAGCACATCATCTACTTAGCAGAAAACATCAGAAAGGAGAGCCAGTTCTATTCTACAGCTTTGGGCTTGACATTAACCAACTTTCTTTGCTTCCATCTCTCCCGTTCATGTCTCCTCTTTCCCTAGAAGAAGTTAAGCTCTTTCTGGACAGACTTTTCCCATGGTAAATATTTCCAGTTTCAGAGGAAGGAACTTTTGGGTGTGGGCAATGATGAGATTCATTTATGGCTTTCTGTGACTAATTGGTTTTATGACATTTGGCAGGTCATGAACCCTGGAATTATTTCTTAATCCACAAAAGCACTATAGTTATTCATCCAGTAGGGGTAATTCTTTCATTTCGTTTATTTCCCTTGAAGTCCTTCCAATTCGAATCTCTCCTATCAAAACTAGGAAATGAGCACTTTCACATAAGAAGAGCTTCATGACAGTTAATGGAGCTGCCCTTAAACAAGGATCATGGAACAAACCAAAGAGGACAGTGTGGAGAAAGGCAGAAACACATTTTCATTTGTAGATGTTTTGATTTGCATAAGCTTGTAATAAGTACCAGCTTAGTTACTATGGCCCTAAAATATTGAGTAAATATTGAGTATTATGTAACAACAATAGAAATACCAGCCAAGACTTGGGTAAAGTTCTGGTGGTGTAAACATGTCCAGCCCTGACTTAAAAAGCTGGGTGGGATGTTTCATGTCTGTAATCCCAACCGTGGGAGCAGAGAGAGGAGGTTCTCTGGGTTTGTGGTAAGTCACTGCAGCCAAACATTGAGCACCAAATTCAAAGAGAAAACCTTCCCCCAAAGTAAGGCAGAAATGATAGATGATACAAGATGTTGACCTCGGTCTCCATGGGTTCATGAGATGAATACCGGCACACACAAATATGTATATATATCATTAAACATATACACGCAGAAAAAGAAAAAGAAAGAGAATATCAGCCAATACCTTTAGTCATTAGGTATAGGTGTGACATAAAAATAAAGGTTCTACCTATCTTCTCAAATGCTCAAGGCACAAGGACAGGCCACATATGATTAGGAAGCTGCCCCACCCCTCCCTTAACTGAAAAAGTGTCAGGAAAGTTTAGTTCTTGTGTCTGCAGGCAGGCTAATCTCTTGGCAAAGACAGACAACGTGTGGAAATGAATAAACAAGCATCATCCATTTTGAAAAATTCCATTCTAAATAACACGTTGCATAGCGCCAGAAAACAGTAACGATTTAAAACTAAGTCTCGTCACGTGCTACAATTTCCTTGCTGATAATCTAAGACAGTAAAACAATATTTCTCCTGCTAGAGAAATTGCCACCTCTCTCCTAGTATTGGGTGCAATGCAAACACAGCCATAATAAGCCAGTTTTTTTTTCCTGAGAGTACCTTTCCTCATGTGTGTGGACGGACACTTTACAGCTGTGGGCTTTGTAAAGCCGTCAACTGTTGGCATCACATGACAAGAAGGTAAATAAAGTGTTCTTTCTTTTGTGAATCTTCATTCATCTATTTAGCATATGTGTATATGCATGCGCCTGCACACATGCACACATGCATTACACGGCATGCATGTGTAGCCCAGTGGGCAGTGCAGGAGTCAATTCTCTGCTTCTATCGTGTGGGTCCTGGGATCTAACTTATGTGCTCAAGCTTGGCAGCAAGGGCCGTTAGCTGCTGAGCCAACTCTGGCCAGCATTCCCCCTTTCAGTTGGAACTGAAGCATATTCTACCCTTCATCTTGAAGTGACTCCTAAGCATTGCATACATGGAGCTCGGGGTTGCTATCACCCCAGGATTCCATATAGATGTTTGTTCCCACTCTCTAAGGAAGCTCTTAGCTCTTGTGGTTATTACATGTTACATTTTGTTGTTGCTTGTTATTTTTGTATAAATTCCCTAGTACAACTGAAGGACAGTGCTTCGCAGTGAGAAGTCAGTGCCAAGGTCTTCTTTTTAAAAAGCAAGACTAGTAATGTGTGCTGTGTTTTCTGGCTTTCAACAGTCCCAGAGAACAAAATCAATCAATCAAACAAAATCCAAAATCCAAAGCATTGGATACGGTTCCTACTGCCTTGGTTTGCAAGATCCCCCGGGGGAATATTGTAGGGTTGTGTTTCGTGTTGTGTTGACTTCAATTAGGTCACTGAGATAGAAAATTGTCAAATGCAAAACATCTCTGTATTCCTGCCTGGATTAAAAGAAAAACAGCCAGAGTAAACATTAAATGGAAGTAGCAGTTTTATTCCTGAACTAAGTCCCTTCCCATCTTGCTTTCCGATGAGAGACAGAACTTCATTTGTCCAACCCCTTCTTGAATCTTTGCAAACTGTTAGTGTCACACGAGTCTTTGTAGGAAACGTTCCAGACTGGACGCTCACCTTCCTCCGACTCTTCATAGTACTGTGGACACGGGTTTCACCATTTTCTTCTCTTCACCAAGGGTAGTGACGATACAAAGTCTATTGGTACTTTTCTGTCTCTTCCTGGACAGCTCCCTGTAGGTCTGTAGAAGGAGCAGATGTCTGCTGTTTCAGCTGCTCCTATGGAAGATTACTAGAGCAAGTCTGACTTCCCAGTGGGAGTAGAGAGCATCCACCCCCTGGTTATTCACACTAAAGGATGTGAATGCCCAGCACTGTGAAGCTAGAGACCGAACATGGCCTCCATGAGCCCTATCCCTAGTGATGCAAGACTGGTTGGGCATCTCCAGATGGGCCAAGCTAGCCACTTTGTCCTTGGCAACCTCTGGTGTCATGCATAGGCCTCAGCGACTTGCTAGCTATCAGAATCAAAAGGCACAGGTTGGACTGGGTAAGCTCTTGATAATGATCCTTGGGGGTGAAAGAGCCTCAGAGGAGTGTTTGAAAGTAAATCAAAAAATATTTTGATGTGTTTTCAACCATCCAATACTTACAATGCAGCCAAAGTATCAATGCTTTAGCTTCATTATTATTCGGTGTTGAGCAGAAGAAAAAAGTCACATGTAGGACTGTGTTTTTCCGTTTGTTTTGCTTTGGGTTTATGGTAATTTATTTAGATCTTATTAATGACTTAACCCACTGAAGAATTTCAGGGAAGCTGTCAGACAGTCTAGACAACAGTGAGGTAATTTCTAGACTTGTGCTTTTTGGTTTTTAAAATCATCTTGCTCAGTAAAGTGTAAATCCAACAGGTAGTTAATTAGACTAAAACAACTAAGTCTATGTCTCTTTGACAGGCTAAGATCACATTTGGATCACAGGTTACTTAATGAGGGCCTGTTTATTTCCTTGAAGCTGGCTTTCAGCTGACTTTTTGCTGTTTCTTGTAGATGGTTATTCAGCATATCTAGGTCAAATAAACACAAGCTTTCTCTGAAAAAATTGGCGGCTCCTATTCGAACTCAGTTTGGGTGAGCATAAGAGCTCACACTCCCGGAGTAGTCTCCCAAAGATCTCTGTGTGACCTGGGCATGTGGCTCAAAATTGTCAGAATTATTTAAGGACACACTGGACATGATTTGTGTATATTTGTTTAATCCCTCCTTGCTTTTTTTTCCCCTCATCATTTCAACATAATCAAACCTTATTCTGACCTATTTTCCCCTTCCTGCTACAGATATATGAGACCATTTAGGTTTTTAATAGTTTGCCTTTAATGTTATTAGTAACAGCTTTTAGTATGGCTTTGACCTTTTGGATTAAAAGTTGTTGTTGCTTAATAACAAACAGGACCAGATACCTAGCATCATTTTATGTGCATCTCAATTATTAACCCCAGGTTCCGATGACGTTATGAGGATGATGCTGGTAGTAGTCACATTCTGCATGGAGAAGCTGGGTGTTTGCTAATGTCCAAAGAGTGAAGGAAAACAACAAAGAGTTTGTCCTGCTGCGAAATTCATAGAACTTTCTATTGTATATAGTTCAAGAAATGTTATCATACATAAAATTACTTAAGGTGTGTGTGTGTGTGTGTGTGTGTGTGTGTGCAGGTGAACGTACATGTATGTGCATGAGCATGTGGAGACCAGAGTTGACTTCAGGTATTCTCAATTGCTATCCCTTGTAGGTTTCGAGTCAGGGTCTCTCACTAAACTTAGATCTAGACTGGCTAGGCAAAGAATATCAGTGATCCTCTTGCCTCTGTCTCCCTATTTATATACGCTAGGGTTACAGGTATGCACCATCACCTCCAGCTCTTTGCATAAGTCCTGGGGATTTGAACTCAGGTCATAAAGCTTGCGAGCAAGCATTCTGCTGACACAGCTATCTCCCTAGCTCTGCACTCTGGGAGTTTGTTCACTGGGGATGGCATATCTGATGCTGGAGGCTACTTTGGGGCCAGAGATTTTTACCACATGTTTCCTGGTGATGCCAATGCTGCTGGCCTAAGTATTTTGAAAAGTACTGATAGACCAAAAATCTAGATTTTAGAAATAGGTACTCTTTGAAGTTCAAAATTCTCTATGTTCAAGCATCCTGTTATGCATATTTCCTGTTTTGGTCTCTATTTTTAACTTCAGTAATGTCAAACTTTATTTCACAAATTTTAAAATCCTTTTTGTGATTTTGCTGTTTTTTTGTTTTGTTTTGTTTTTTAAACATAGCATTCTTATTGATTCTCTGGGACTGTCATATCATTCACCATGATCAGAGATCTCACTTCCTATTCCTCCCATGTCTACAACCCCTGTCTCAGCCTCTCCCCAAATAAGCAAAAATAAGAATAATTTCAAGCAGTTCATTTTGTATGGTCTATAAACTTGCTGAAACATGAGCAAATCCTCAGTGGCCTGCCTCTTAAATCGAACTGAGTTCGTCTTCTCCCATTCCCCCACCAGAAGCCATCACTTGTGGAGAGCTACAGCTCAGCATTCCCATGACACCTTTAAAGAGGTTTCCTCAATGGATTCTTGTGGAGACCATTACTTTTAAGGGTTTGGGTTTGGAATGGGGATCCCAGAAGGGGTCACAGAAGCCTCCCATGTACCTCCCTCTCAACTGTGCATCTGGACTCATCCATATCATAGCAAAAGTAGCCTCTTTGCTCTTCACAGTCAGTGGGAGTATGGATCATGGGCCTCCACATGGTTTCTGGCGACAATACAGATCACAAATACTCCTGACTCCTCCCTGCAGGACCACTGACCCAGACAAGGCTCCCAGAGGCAGCTCAGATCATGGACACCATTGTAGCCCTGGGTTGGGGAACGAATGGGTCTATAGAAGCTTCCAAATGGTCTCCCCTGTGTGCTGACACCAGACAAAGAGGCTGGTAGAGTTACTCAGTTAAGCTCTTTGCTCTTAAGATTATAAAGATTCTAACAGCAGGGGGCTGGAGAGATGGCTCAGTGGTTAAGAGCGCTGACTGCTCTTCCAGAGGTCCTGAGTTCAAATCCCAGCAACCACATGGTGTCTCACAGCTATCCCTAATGAGAGCTGATGTCCTCTTCTGGTATGTCTGAAGACAGCTACAGTGTACTTACATATAATAATTTTTTTTTTAAATCTAACAGTAATAGGTTAAGGAAATAGTGTTTAAATTTAGACTATTTTGGAAAAAGGAAGCACGCTTTATTAAATAGCATAATTAGAAAGTTAATGGCAAACCATCCATCCATATGGATTAATGAATAAAACTATCATGACATTATATATACACATATATGTGTGTATACATATATACTAGTATTAGTCAAGATTTATAAAAGAGAATCAGCTACTTTTGAGAACATGTGAACCTGAAGACCATTATGCAAAGTGACATTGCTAAGCAGGGGAAAATTATCACATACATTTCTGAAGCCTAATTAATAACGAGTTCTAAAACAGTAGTTACAGGTACACATGGAGAAGGTAGCACAGGAAGGCTTGGGCCATACGGTGCTAAACTGCAATTATGTGGGCTAATAGGACAGCATGACCTAAAAAGAGAAGGTCCAGTTTGTTGACAATTGCAAATAACATAGTAATATAGCCAGGCAGTGGCTTTAATCCCTGTACTCCGGGGGTGGGGAGTGAGGGGGGGGGGAGGTAGGCTGTCTGATATCTGTGAGTTTGAGGCCAGCCTGGTCTACAAAGTGAGTTCTAGGACAGTCAGGGATATACAGAGAACATTGTCTCAAAAAACCATGATGATGCTGATGCTAATGATGATGATAAACTATATTAATACACCAAAAGTTTTAGGTCCTCTTAAGATACATAAAAGGTAAGTGGTGCTTGACTTTATGGGCCATTTCACACTATATATGAGTGTATGAATCTTAAAGTAAAATTAAAAATCAATGTTTAAAATAGCGTGTTGAAAAATTAGAAGATATTTTCTTGTGAGACACACACGCACGTGCGTGCGTGCACACACATACACACACACACACACACACACACACAGAGTTGGGGCAGTGGTTTTTAAGCTCTAAAATTATACCCTTAATTGATGGAAGCCCCTCTCATGGCCGCCATTGTTAGTGAGGTTCATCTTGGAGTGATGCCCCAAAGACACCTTGCTGTAAGCTCATTTGTGGTTTCTCTTCCGGCCTGATATCCCTTTGGCATCCACACAACGCTGAAGGGCTTCACTAAGCCTTATCAGACAGCATCAGAAACCTGTGCTTTGGTGCCAAGATTCTCTTTGACCGTGCTTTTATGCCATTTGAAAGGTGGTAGGTTGGGCAGAAATTGCTTAGGAATCTATATTCTGCTGCTCCGGAACCTTCCTGCTTCCCCTTGTACCTCCTTCCAGTCCTGCCCACCCGCTGCTACTTTCTAAGTGGTTCCCGTGGGTTGAAGTTGCTATTATTTCTCACGGAAAAGAAACACCGCCCTTGAAGCCCAGCAAACCGAAAATAATAAGAAAAGACAAGATGGTGTTCACTAGAATTTAAAAAGTGAGAGCTGGTTATGACAAAACAAGCCAGCAGCCTCCTCCAACACTGTGCCTTTCCAAACTCATTTCGACTCTTTTTCATCATGAGTAGACGGGCTCAGTTTATAGTTAGCAAATCTGTTCCAGTGTTCAGTGTCAGAAGGTAAGACTGGGCAGGGAACGGGCATCATTTTCCCCTTCACACTTATCGTACTGTTTTTTGTTGGAATAAAAACAAGACAAAACAAACAGAAAACGAAACCGAGACAAACAAACAACAAGACACAAACTAACAAAACCTTTCTAGAGCTTTTGAAGGACTAGACACTTAAGGATACTGAATACAGACTCTGAATCATCCTTTTTCTCCTTGCCGGCTTGTCTCTTCCTAATGAAAAGTTTCCCGGACACCTAGACAGTGATACTTTTAAATGTAACTTTTCAGCTCCACAGTCCTTACCTAGCCCTAGGTAGCTGCTTCCCAGATGACGATGAAGCTTATGAGAAAATTGAAAGGAGTGAAAAATCTCCCAGATATTGTATCAGTTTATCAGGCTCATCCTTACTGGGGCAACGGTGTGAGCATAAACAACAAAAGGATGATTTAAAGTTCTGCATCCTTTGAGTCTTTCAGGGATGAGGCAGGTCTTGGCTGTACAAGTGAGACTGAGATGTATAGTAAGTTTGAAGACCTAGTGTTGATATTGGGACTGGGCAGGGAGACTCATAGTAGCTAGAAAGGATGAACTAAACGTGACAGTGAACATGGAAGTGTCAAAGGTCCATCTTTTCACTGACTTTAAACTGGCTGGTCCAGAGCACAAATGCTGCCCCCTGGCGGTGGGACAGTGCCTTGCCTTTAAGGGTGCAGGATGATTTTATGATGACTGTTTTGTTGCTATGAACATACCGAGATAAAGAAAGCATAATGATCCAGAATTGCTCGGAAAATATATGCTCAAATGTCTAAACCTCCCAAGATTCTCTGATTCTTGGTGTTATGCCTTGATTCTTGGTGTTACGGAGAAAGTAGAGGAGGAAGTGCTACGTAAATTAAAGTCTCCAGTTTTTCCTGACTTGCTTGCCTTTGCTCAAGTATATTTAGCTAACAAGTTCTGAAAGGCAGGAGTCGGTGCTCGGCTACTGACACAAATGTTAGGTGGGTAAATTGAAGTCTAGAATAACAAGGAATAACAATGAATAATGAACAAAACGTGAAAAGGTGCAAAACGGGACAAAGCATTTTTATAAAGCATCCAGTGAGGGGCTGGAGAGATGGCCTGCAGTTAAGAGCACTTGCTGTTTTCAGAGGACCCAGGACCCCAGGTCACAAATGTTGACTGGCAACTATTGGCATTCCAGTTGTAAAGGCATTTTACATGCTCATCTGCCCTCCACAAGAACTGCATGCGTGGGTTAAACATATATATGCGGGCAAATGATCCATATGCATAAAACAAAATATAAATAAAATCTCAAAATATTAAATGGTTAAATCATCAAATGAAATCTTTGTAATGGTTCTGAGGCACAAAGAGGCTCTTCAGCTCCTTAAAGTCTCATAGTAAATAAGATTACTATAAGTCTGAGTCAGGCATGTGGCCTTCCCAAAGTCCCAGAGCTACTGGTGAGAAAATGAGCGGTACCATCTGCCTTCCTGAAGACTAGATATTGTCTTCCCGTCAGCCATTGGAGTAGTCAACATCTTTTATTCTAAGAACGCCAGGGTATCTACAAGTTTAATATTAACAATAAGCATCACTATCCTAAGAGGAAAAAGAAAATGAATTGGATTCATCTTGTTTTGCTTGGCATCAGGTTAACAGCCACGGGTATGGCTCTGCTTGATTTCTGTTTTGTATGGAAGTTTCAGGCCACGGAATTATTTTATTTGAGTCCTAGAAAGACCAACACATCTGTGAACATTTCTTGTTTGGTGACCTGAACTTGAACTGCCTTGGGTATTCTTATATGGAACTTTAAAACACCCTTTCAGCCTTTTCACTCCAAACACTTGCCTCGTATATGAGCTCCTAACCAACACTTTCTATGCTTAAATAATTAAAAACCCTCTCTATTATTGTTCTAATAAATTTTAAAACTATATAATATTTTACCATGCCAATTTTCATAGCAAATATTTTAAATGTAGATTTAATGCGTATGTCAGAATTAGATGTTTGTAGAAAACTCAGGAAGCTGACTTAACAAATTAAACATAAACACTGTTATACCCGTGCAAACACAAATCAAACAAACAGCATTGAGATATCGGTCTACAAAAAAATTCACACGGTTTCTTCTCCTATGGCTTAAAATTAAAATTGAGAACAAATTTCTAAAGCAAGTATTCTAGGTGTGTTTTTATTTAACCCAGATGATTTTTAAACAAACAAACAAACAAACAAACACCTTTAAAAGTTATTGGTGGTTTGATTTCTCTAGCTTTGTTAGAATTTAATCGACAAAACCATGTGCTTCAAGGTAAACAGTGTGCGGAGATTTGATGGTTATATAAACTGTGAAATGACTGCATAATCGAATTAGCAATAAGAGTGGAACATGAAAAAAACACACAAACAAACAGACAAACAAACAAAAAACCCTAGTTCTGAATTATACAATGGAGACTGGCTTTATATTTTTATTAATTTTTTGTCCTACCTTGAAAAATGCCACTAAAGCATTTTTCATAAATTGATGTGCACACAGCTCCTGCAGGGGAGCTGGCACAGGAGCTGGGCATTTGGTCCGGACACAGGGGGTAAGGCTGAGGAACTAGGAACTAGAATGCCTGCACAGACGTGTTGCTATAGTGACCCTTGAAGGAGGAGCTGCAAAGAGAACTGACGTTCCCTTAGTGAGAACTATGTTTGGTTTAGATAGCAATTGAGTTGAGGCAACTTCCTAAAGTCCGTAAAAGTAGGTGGACTATGAGGAAAAGGATCTACAGGACTCCAGGTGTGATCAAAGGTACTGTTTGCTGCCGTGGTTGGGATGTGTGTGAGTGTGTATTTCCACCTCTAACACCAGCCAGGGTCCCAAAAACCTGTAAAGAGTGCTTGGAATAGACTTTAAAACAACTCAGAAAGTTTAAGGTATTTTTTTTCTTCTTATTGTATTGGAATCTAAAATGAATAGAAGCGAATGGTATTAATTGTATTGATGGCTTTGGAAAACTTAAAAAAACTAAATATAATGAAAACCTAAATAGCAAAAATATGTCTATGATCCTTCATTAGTATCTAAAACCTAAGACATCAGTGCGTGAAGGTTGGCCATTTGGTAGCGCTGAGTGATACCTTAAACTAAATATAGATGCTACTGAAACCTGAGTCACAGGACAAGAATCCTCATTGTCTCCTCATGGATCTATTTTTCTTTTTATTTCTTACTTAATGGCTTTAAATATTCTAACTCTTAGGTGTTTTACATATTTTATGTCTTCATGTGAATATAATGGAATTTACTTCATTGTATCTTTATTTTTTCTGATTTTTATAGATTTATTGAGTAGCAGTAGGCAAATAAATAGTATATATTTAATGTATACAAGTTAATGTTTTCATCAACATACAGAGTGATTATCAATATCAACATAATTAACATGTCATCACAATGTTACTGTGTGTGTGCTGCAAATATTTAAAATCTACTCTTGCCAATTTAAAGCATCTAATATTAATTACTAACTGTGCTCAGCATTTGTGCAGTAAATCAGCAGGTTTTGTTCATCCTTTAGACACAGCAACATATCCCCATTCTCATCAAACCCCAGTTTTGACAACCTGTAGTCATCTCTCTGCTCCTTTGTGAATCCAGCTTCTTTGGGTTCTAAACAGAAGTGAAATTACGTAGTCTTTGTCGTTTTGTATTTGACTTATTTCACTCACCATAACGTGGCTCTCTCATAATGTCACAAATGATAGTTACCCTTTTATGAAACTGGAATAAATCTCTCTGTCTGTCTCTCTATTTCTCTACTAGCTGTCTATTTATATCTATCTGTTGATAATATATCTATCATCTATCTAGATCTTTTATCTATCCATTTATTCCATGATGGACATTTAGATTGATTCCAAACTTGCATAACATAAACAATGCTGCATGAACATGGAGAGTAGATACCATTTCTTTAACATACTGACTTCATGACCTGAGGTGGCTTCTTAGAGCTGAGGTTGTCCAATTGTATCAAGTTCAAGTATCAACTTCATAAGGAGCTTCGACACCATTCTCCATAATGGCTGCACTAAACTTACTCCCAGCTGCAAGAGAACTGGTGTTTTCTTTCCTCTCCATCTTTCTTGACCCTTCTCTTCAGTTATTTGGTAACCTCCGCCACCCCACATGGCAGGTCAGCATTACATTGTGTCTTTGATTTGCACCCTCTAACAGTTTGTTGTTGACTTTCTCATCTCCTCGTTCTTGACCTTGATGCCCTTTGTTGAGTAATATTTGGGCAGGTTCCTTGCCCCTCTTACATGAAGTTGTGTGTTTCTTGCTCTGAGGTTCTTTGGTTTCTTGCATATCTTGGATATTAACCCCTTATCAGCTGTATGGTTTGTGGATGTCTTCTCCCTATCCACAAGACTCTTCAGTCTGCGTATTGTTCACTTTGCCAAACACACATTTTGGAACTTTGTGGTTTGATATAATTTCATTTAGACTTTTCTGTGCGAGAATGGTTTTCAGAAAATTACTATTCAAACCAATGTCAAAAAGCTTTTTACCTTGTTTGTTCCTCTGGTAGTTTTATAGCTTCGGGACTAGAAATGTTTAAATCCCTGTTCCATTTCTTTTTTTTTTTTCTTTTTTAGATTTATTTATTTTGAGTATATGTAAGTACACTGTAGCTGTCTTCATACACTCCAGAAAAGGGTGTCAGATCTCATTACGGATGGTTGTGAGCCACCATGTGGTTGCTGGGATTTGAACTTTGGACTTTCGGAAGAGCAGTCGGGTGCTCTTACCCACTGAGCCATCTCACCAGCCCTTCCCTGTTCCATTTCTATTTGACTTCTGTGTGTAATTAAATGTACAAGTCAGCTTAATTCTCCCACGAATATCCCTTGTTCACATAGAACCTTCGATTGCAGAGACTCCCTCTCCACTGTGTAGTCTTGGTGCCCTGTCAAAGGATTAACTCCCTGTGTTCTGCATGACGGTTTTCTCTGTTTTTTTTATTCGTTCCCTTGTTTGTTTCAGTGTCTATTCAAGTATTATACAATTTGATTATTGTAGTAAGGTAATGTGAAATTAGTAAAGATGATTCAGCCAGTTTTGCGTTTTTTCCGATAGTTATCGCTATGCATTTGTCCTTTGTTTTAGTTTTGATGGTTTAAGGCGGTCCCCAAAGTTGTCATTTCTTTATTTTTCTGTTACGATGACCTGTTTATTTCTGAAAATAAAATATTGAATTTTGCTATTATCATTGCACTGCAAATCTATGTTAACCTTCATTTTTGTTGGTATTTATTGTGTATAATTAAGTACTCTGAATTTTAAAGTAGTATACATAGATATCTAATAGTTTATTAATAAATGGACCCTATTGTCATTATATACTAAGTGATATTTCACACTTAAAGTATATGTTGCTTGATACATATGTAGTAACCCTTGATTTTTTCACAACTCCCATGGAATCAGTTAATCCATCCCTTCACCTGAAGCCTATGTGTGCTCTTAAGTTCATCTAGTGTAGAATATCTTAATCCCCCCAGAATTTTTATGTATTGTAATTATATATATATATATGTATATATATATATATAGTGATATAGTGATATAGTTATAGTTATTAGTAAGTAAGAACTTATTTCTTCCACTTTGTCCCCTGACTGCCTTGCAGCCCCCATTTCTGCTCTGTCTGTCTTCTCTCTTGTGACTTGATGGTTGCTTACCACAGCATTGCTTACCATGGTTATCCTGAGATGTATAGGAAACATCCTATCATTGTACCTTTGACTGTATGAGGAAAACCTGCTTTAGCTCTTCTTCCCACACTTGTTATTGATATCACAATTCACATCTTTTTATTGAACTCTTTACACATTATTATAATCATAGCTGTCCTGAATACTTATTTAGCTTTTGCCTTAGTTTTACCTGGCCATCACAGTACGGAGTGTTCTAAATTTGATTTCTGTTAGCTTTATAATGATTTTCTGATTTCATATTTTCACCCTGTTACACTTTTTCTGTTTCTATCTGAGCAACTCCTTTTAGCATTTCTTGTGAGGTAGACCTAGAAGTGATGAACTCCCTCATCTTTTATCTGGAAATGTTCTTATTCCTTACTTAAAAATACGTTGAACTATTTGTTCGTCAGTTTGTTAGTCTCCATTTAGAGTTGATTACTAGTGCTTTATTTTGCTTTTTTGATGGTGTCATTTGCAAAATAATCATTTGCAAACCTTCTGGGTTTCTCTTGGTCCCTGAGAAACAGAAGTCACTGGCACTTCTTTGAGTCTTCACAGACAAAGCTGTTCACCCACCAGTCAGCCTGTCTGTAGATTGTAGGCAAATCAGCTAAGGGGTTTGTTCTGGTGTCTTTTTCCCCCTGCTAATTTATTTATTTTTCCACTTTACATTCTTATCACAAACCATTCTCTTTTTCTCTCAGTCCCATCCTTACAAACTCCTGCCTCCCAAGACCCCCTTTCCTTCTCCTCAGGGAAGGGCAACTGCCCTGGGACATCACGTCATAGCAACCTGATGCTCTGGTGTCTTAAAGCAGGATGGACTGGTGCTTGGGTTGTAGAACATATGGATCCATTGCGTGGGCACCTAGGTGCATTCTCAGCACCTTATACCATTGAGGTGGGCCTAAACTATTGCCTACTGTGATCATGGCAATGTGGCCTACAGAAAGTATTCCAGTGCCTGAGTCCACAGTGGCTGTCCTGAAACTAGGGTGGGCCTTTGGCTGAGTCCATGAAAACCTGCCTCTGCTGGAGTGGGACTGGATCTGAGACCACTGGAGCAGTCCTGAAGCCTGAATTTGTAGCATCACAAGAAACTGTTCAGTGCTAATTTACTGAACATAGAAAGGTAGCTGAGCCAGTCCCTCTCCCTGGGAAACAAGTTCAGACAGGCTAGTTCTCTGCTGCTCCAATACAGGCTACTGGCCTGAGCCTGCTCTTGATACAGGTTTTAAATTTTTTTAAATAAAATACTCCATGTACTCAAGACTGATTAAAACTTGAAGTATGCTGGTTGGCTACACACAAACATACCAAATCTTTGCAGTCTTCCAGTTTCTTTAGATTCTGAAAATTTTAGTCATGCATACTGTGTACTTTGACCATATTTTATGGTCCTAATCATACACTTATTAAGTGGTGTGAGTTTATTTATATCTAGCCAGATTTCAATGAAGATTCCTTTGGTTCTAATCACTCAGAGTTTCCATGGAATCGTGTGCCTTCTTAAATCCATAGTATTAAAATGCTGGGTTGGGGGTGAGAATATAAGAATGTGGTTTTAAAGCATTCTTATGCTTTTTGCAAATGGAGTAACATAGATATAAATACCATAACCAAAAGTACAGTCAAGTCCCATAATAAAAAACACAACCCAGTTTCTTTGTTAATAAATGAATATTTAGCTAATGAGCCCTATTCTTGTTGTTTCCTTCTCTCCCCTCCTGTCTGCATTGATGAAATCTGTCTTCTAGCAAACTCTTTTAAACTCATCCCCTATGCTCCTGTGCTTTTAAAAGTAGCTGGTTTAAGACAGAGATTGATGGATGTGTAGAAAGCTAGAGAAAGGAAGTTGTAGGCAAAAATACATGTCCTCCTTGCGTGGTCTTCTTAGGGGCCTGAAAGGATCGCTCATTGATTAATAAAGACCGTTGCTCTTGCAGAGGTTCAGAATTCAGTGCCCAGCCCCCACATGGAGGGAGTGGCTTACCTGTGACTCTAGTTCTAGAATGATCCCTCACCTCTGACCTCCATGACATACACTGTCACTCATGTCCACAAACCTACAGGCAGATAAACTCACATACGTGTAATTAAAAATGATAGAAGTAGGGCTGGAGGCTGGGGGTAGTGTAACACATCCTACCACGTGGCAGGCAGAGACAGGATGAACCTGATGACTTGGAGGCCAGCTTGATTTATGTAGCGAGTTTAGGTCATCCAAAGCTATACAGTGAGAACCTGTCTGAAAAAAACCAACAACCGAAATGAAAGAAAGAAAGAAAGAAAGAAAGAAAGAAAGAAAGAAAGAAAGAGAGAGATAGAAAGAAAGAAAGAGAAGGGAAGAAAGGAAGGAAGAAGGAAGGAAGGAAGGAAAGAAAGAAAGAAAGAAAGAAAGAAAGAAAGAAAGAAAGGAAGGAAGAGAGAGAGAGAGAGAGAAAGAAAGAAAGAAAGAAAGAAAGAAAGAAAGAAAGAAAGAAAGAAAGAAAGAAAGAGAAGGGAAAAAAGGAAGGAAGGAAGAAGGAAAGAAAGAAAGAAAGAAAGGAAGAAGGAAAGAAAGAAAGAAAGAAAGAAAGAAAGAAAGAAAGAAAGAAAGAGAGAGAGAGAGAGAGAGAGAGAGGGAGAGAGAGAGAGAGAGCAAGCAGGCTGGCTGGCTGATTGGAAAGATGGCATGGCTCAGCTCTTGCTGCTCCCCTGATCCCCTATGTAGGTTCACAACTGCAAATAATTCCAGCTCAAGGGAATCCAATATCTCTGACCTCAGCAGGTCACCTGCACTCACATGCACATACCTATTCTCTCTCTCTCTCTCTCTCTCTCTCTCTCTCTCTCTCTCTCTCTCTCTCCCTCTCTCTGGTTGAGATCCTGCCTGTGTGTTGCTCCTTGGCAACTGCTCGGGTCTTACTTCCCTGGGCTCCTGGATAAGCTGAGACAGTAGCATTACCTGCACAGAGACATCAAGCACGGATGGGCAGCAATATGGAGGCCAGGAAGAAAGCAGAGGAAGCTACCAGGTGCTGGTGTTTTCTGGTAGGAGCCGAAAGAAGGGTGGACTTTCTGGCTCTCAGTATAGAAAGGCACATCAGGCAAGGCTGGTTAGGCTCAGGAAGATAGAGATTGGCAAGGAAGGATTCCAAGCAGTAAATGAGATAAAGGACTTAGTCTATTTGGACAGCTTGCTGTGACTGCCAGGCTCCTAACAGGTGTGGTCCTCCCGTTTTCCTTGCACTACCCAGTGTGTGTGTGCGCACACTCATTTGGATCCAAGACTCACACTGTTCCCTTTGAAATAAGTGGAATGGGCAGCACCTCCACATGATAAAGGCTTGGCTCTGGCGTCAAGGATACCTGGGGCGATGCTGTGAATGTAATGTGTCTAATGTGACACACAACACACTGGGACTAACAAGCTAGTGCTCTGTCATACAGACTGGGTGATTCCTTCAGCTGGGAGTCACTCATTCTTCATCTTGCCAAAGTTACCAGATTAGTCTGTCCTGGGGACTCACCTTCAGCCTTTGGGGAATCCAGCCCCTCCCCGGGGACCAGCCCATATCTTGCTGCTGATCAGTGGTCATAATAGCTGTTTCTTGCTTCTGTTGAGAAAGTCACTCTAGACTACCCCAGCTTCTGGGATAAAATTGTCCCGGTTTGGCATCTCCCTCCACCCCAGCACTGCCTCTCTCATACCCCTGAAATTGTAGTTACTGAGAGCACATTCCAGAAACCCTCCCCTGTTCCCCGACAGTTTCCACAGATACACATGATTATGAAGCAGCAGCAAAGGTGGATGTGTGGAACGGAAATGACACCATGGACTCCCATGGGAGCCAGCTTCCAAGAACATCTGGTGGCATTGTGTTTCCTGTTGACGGACCCAGAGCAGCAATGTGATAGCCTGAGAATTAGGATGGAAAACAATGTTAGAGAAGAAAAGACGGGGTCAAAATGTCACTGGGCGGGTACTCTGTAGCTCAGAAAGATGGTGGAATATATCTAGCATAGGTAAGCAGCTAAATCTACCAGTCAGCTGGTTTCTAGCCAAATCATTGCTAGCGTGGGAAAGAGAGACAGAGTGCTAGAAGGATTTCACTTGAGCTACACATTTTCTTGCTGGGACACTATTTTGGATACCCCATGTCTAGGCTTAGAATAGTATCTACTCTGCCTATTGCTGGCTCAAAATATTTTGGAAACTTCTCTTGTCAATTTGTGCATGAGAATGGAATGAAGTGATTGGAGACCCAGGTGTGGGTGGTAGACAAATGTGTATGGCTTGTCATATGCGAGCAGAAGTGGCATAGGGTTCTGGGAATCTGTGGATCTTCCTTATCGACAGGGTCAAGATGTCACCAAAATCCTGAAACAGCTGGGAGCTACAGTGCCCTCTGGTGGCACTACCTTGGGCAGGTTGATTGTCCTTGACAGCCCCAGTATCTTAAAGTAAGTCAGTTAGACTGGGGGGGGGGGGGGGGTAGGAAAGGCTCAGTTGTCCTTACAATGTCTTTAAACATTTTCCTTTGCTTAGAATCTAGTAAGAAAAGGCTTAGAGGCAAGGAGTGCCACATTCTCCTAGCAACATGTGGGTGATAGATTGGGAGAGCCTGATATGGAGTTGTTACAATGTTTAAATTGGATAACGAAAGTGATGAATATCTGCAATGTTACGCCAGTCACATAGGTTCTCACTAGTTGTTACGATTATATTTTAAAAAATAAACTTAAGTACATTACAAATAAGCTTACATAAGCCCGTCTTTGGGTTGGCACCCACTAGTGATAGCAGATGCTATCTTTCAGGGAACTCCCTTCGAACCGAAGAGGCATAGGGTCCTGGGAATCTGGATCTTCCCTATTGACAGAGTCAGGATGTCACCACAATCCTCAAGCAGCTGGGAGCTATACTGCCCTCTGGTGGCCATTACATGACTGGCCAGACTGGAATTGTTACTGAAATTTCCAATCTCTCTCTCTCTCTCTCTCTCTCTCTCTCTCTCTCTCTCTCTCTCTCTCTCTCTCTCTCTCTCTCTCTCTCTCTCTCGTTGGATATGTTCTTTATTTACATTTCAAATGTTATTCCCTTTCTCGGTTTCCCTCCCTCCTGGAAACACTCTAACATACCCTCCCTCCCCTGCTTCTATGAGGATGTCCCTACACCCACCCACCCACTCCCAGCTCCCCGCTCATGATTCTCCTACACTGGGGCATCTATCAAGCCTTCATAGGACCAAGGACCTCTCCTCCCATTGATGCATGACAAGGCCCAAGACACTATTGTGGATGCCAAGAAGTGCATGCTGAAAGGAGCCTGATATAGCTGTCTCCTGAGAGCCCCTGCCAAAGCACTACAAAAACAGAGGACGCTCTCTCCTAGCCAGCCACTGGACTAAGCATGGAGTCCCCAATAGAAGAATAAGAGAAAGGACTGAAGGAGCTGAAGGGGTTTGCAACCCCATAGGAAGAACAACAATATCAACCAACCAGACGCCCCCACAGAACTCCCAAGAACTAAGCCATCAACAAAGGAGTACACATGGCTCCAACATCTTCTTAAGCCATAGTTTGACTATATATTTTAATTTTACTCTTTTTGACTCTTAACTTTTTCACCTTACCTCATCCCCAGTTGGTGTGAAAACTAATTTATTTTGCATATTAACCAGTTGGGCACCATAAAATAAAGTCAAATTGTATCAAGTTATTTTTTATTAGATATTTTCTTTATTTACATTTCAAACACTATCCCAAAAGTTCCCTATACCCACCCCTGCCTTGCTCCCTTACCCACCCACTCCCACTTCTTGGCCCTGGCATTCCCCTGTACTGCGGCATATAAAGTTTGCAATACCAAGGGGCCTCTCTTCCCAGTGATGGCTGACTAGGCCATCTTCTGCTACATATACAGCTAGAGACACGAGCTCTGGGGGTACTGGTTAGTTCATATTGTTGTTCCACCTATAGGGTTGCAGACCCCTTCAGCTCCTTGGGTGCTTTCTCTAGCTTCTCAATTGAGGGCCCTGTGTTCCATCTTATAGATGACTGTGAGCATCCACTTCTGTATTTGCCAGGCACTAGCACAGCCTCAACGTGACAGCTATACCAAGGTCCCCTCAGCAAAATCTTGCAGGCATATGCAATAGTGTCTGGGTTTGGTGGCTGATTATGGGATGGATCCCCAGGTGGGGTAGTCTCTGGATAGTCCATCCTTTCGTCTTAGCTCCAAGCTTTGTCTCTGCAACTCCTTTCATGGCTATTTTGTTCCCTATTCTAAGGAGGAATGAAGTATCCACACATTGGTCTTCCCTCTTCTTGATTTTCTTGTGTTTTGCAAATTATATCTTGGGTATTCTAAGTTTCTGGGCTAATATTCACTTATCAGCGACTGCATATCAAATGACTTATTTTGTGTTTGGGTTACCTCACTAAGAATGATATCCACCAGATACATCCATTTGTCCAAGAATTTCATAAATTCATTGTTTTTAATAGCTGAGTAGTTGTCCATTGTGTAAATATACCACATTTTCTGTATCCATTCCTCTGTTGAGGGAAATCTGGGTTTTTTCCAGCTTGTGGCTATTATAAATAAGGCTGCTATGAACATAGTGGAGCAGGTGTTCTTATCACCAGTTGGAGCATCTTCTGGGTATATGCCCTGGAGAGGTATTGCTGGATCTTCTGGTAGTATTATGTCCAATTTTCTGAAGAAATGCCAGACTGACTTCCAGAGCAGTTGTATAAGCTTGCAATCTCACCAGCAATGGAGGAGTGTTCCTCTTTCTACACATCGTCATCAGCATCTGCTGTCACCTGAAATTTTTATCTTAGCCATTCTGATTGGTGTGGGGTGGAATCTCTAGGTTGTTTTGATTTGCATTTCCCTGATGATTAAGAATGTTGAACATTTTTTAGGTGCTTCTCAGCCATTCGGTATTCCTCAGGTGAGAATTATTTTTTTTAAGCTCTGTACCCCATTTTTAAATGGTGTTATTTGAATTTCTGGGGTCCATTTTCTTGAGTTCTTTGTATATATTGGATATTAGTCCCCTATCAGATTTAGGATTGATTAAAAATCCTTGCCAAATCTGTTGGTAGCCTTTTTGTCTTATTGACAGTGTCTTTTGCCTTACAGAAGCTTTGCAATTTTATGAGGTCTCATTTGTCAATTCTTGATCTTACAGCACAAGCCATTGCTGTTCTATTTAGGAATTTTTCCCCTGTGCCCATATCTTCGAGGCTTTCCCCCACTTTCTCCTCTATTAATTTCAGTGTCTCTGGTTTTATGTGTAGGTCTTTAATTGACTTAGACTTGACCTTTGTACAAGGAGATAAGAATGGATCAATTCACATTTTTCTACATGATAACTGCCAGTTGTGCCAGCACCATTTGTTAAAAATGCTGTCTTTTTCCACTGGACGGTTTTAGCTCCCTTGTCGAAGATCAAGTGACCATAGATGTGTGGATTCATTTCTGGGTCTTCAATTCTATTCCACTGATCCACCTGTCTGTCACTGTAGCAGTACCATGCAGCTTTTATCACAATTGCTCTGTAGTACAGCTTATAATCAGGCATGGTGATTCCACCCGAGGTTCTTATATTGTTGAGATTAGTTTTTGCTATCCTAGGTTTTTTGTTATTCCAGATGAATTTGCCTTTTCTAATTCGTTGAAAGGACTGAGTTGGAATTTTGATGGGGATTGCATTGAATCTGTAGATTGCTTTCGGCAGGATAGCCATTTTGACTCTATTAATCCTGCCAATCCATGAGCATGGGAGATCTTTCCATCTTCTGAGATCTTCTTCAGTTTCTTTCTTCAGGGACTTGGAGTTCTTATACAGATATTTCACTTGCTTAGTTAGAGTCACACCAAGATATTTTATATTATTTGTGACTATTGTGATGGGTGTTGTTTCCCTAATTTTTTTCTTAGTCCGTTTAACCTTTGTGTAGAGAAAGGCCATTGATTTGTTTTAGTCAATTTTATATCCAGCTACTGCACAGAAGCTGTTTATCAGGTTTAGGAGTTCTCTGGTGGAATTTTGGGGGTCACTTATATATACTATCATATCATCTGCAAATAGTGATATTTTGACTTCTTCCTTTCCGATTTGTATCCCCTTGATCTCCTTTTGTTGTCGAATTGCTCTGGCTAGAACTTCAAGTACTATATTAAATAGGTAGGGAGAAAGTGGGCATCCTTCTCTAGTCCCTGATTTTAGTGGGATTGCTTCCAGTTTCTCTCCATTTAGTTTGATGTTGGCTACTGGTTTGCTGTATACTGCTTTTATTATGTTTAGGTATGGGCCTTGAATTCCTGATCTTTCCAAGACTTTTATCATGAAGGGGTGTTGAATTTTGTTAAATGCTTTCTCAGCATCTAAGGAGATGATCATGTGGTTTTTGTCTTTGAGTTTGTTTACATAGTGGATTATGTTGACGGATTTCCGTGTATTAAACCATCCCTGTATCGGTGGGATGAAGCCTACTTGGTCATGATGGATCATCGTTTTGATATGTTCTTGGATTTGGTGTGCGAGGATTTTATTGAGTATTTTTGCATCAATATTCATAAGGGAAATTGGTCTGAGGTTCTCTTTCTTTGTTGGATCTTTGTGTGGTTTAGGTATCAAAGTAATTGTGGCTTCATAGAATGAATTGGGTAGAGTACTTTCTGTTTCTATTTTGTGGAATAGTTTGAGTAGAGTTGGGACTAGTTCTTCTTTGAAGGTCTGATAGAACTCTGCACTAAATCCATCTGGTCCTGGGCTTTTTTGGTTAGGAGACTACTGATGACTGCTTCTATTTCTTTAGGGGAAATGGGACTGTTTAAATCTTTAATCTGATCCTGATTTAACTTTGGTATGTGGTATCTGTCTAGGAAGTTGTCCATTTTATCCAGGTTTTCTAGTTTTGTTGAGTATAGCCTTTTGTAGTAGGATCTGATGATGTTTTGGATTTCCTCAGGTTCTGTTGTTATGTCTCCTTTCTCATTTTTTATTTTGTTAATTAGGATACTGTCCCTGTGCCCTCTAGTTAGTCTGGCTAAGGGTTTATCTATCTTGTTGATTTTCTCAAAGAACCAGCTCCTGGTTTGGTTGATTGTTTGAATAGTTCTTTTTGTTTCCACTTGGTTGATTTCAGTCCTGAGTTTGATTATTTCCTGCTTTCTACTCCTCTTGGGTAAATTTGCTTACTTTAGTTCTAGAGCTTCTAGGTGTGTTGTCAGTCTGCTAGTGTATGCTCTCTCTAGTATATTTTTTGGGGCACTCAAGGCTATGAGTTTTCCTCATAGGACTGCCTTCATTGTGTCCCATAAGTTTGGGTATGTTGTGGCTTCATTTTCATTAAACTCTAAAAAGTTTTTAATTTCTTTCTTTATTTCATCTTTGACCAAGGAATCATTGAGTAGAGTATTGTTCAGTTTCCACATGAATGTTGGCTTTCTTTTATTTATGTTGTTATAGAAGATCAGCCTTAGTCCATAGTAATCAGATAAGATGCGTGAGAAAATTTCAATATTTTTGTTCCTGTGGAGGCCTGTTTTGTGACCAATTATATGGTCGGTCAATTTTGGAGGATGTACCATGTGGCACTGAGAAGAAGGTATATCCTTTTATTTTAGGATAAAATGTTCTGTAGATATCTATTAAATCCATTTGTTTCATAACTTCTGTTAGTGTCCATGTGTCTCTGTTTAGTTTCTGTTTCCAGGATCTGTCCATTGGTGAGAATGGGGTGTTGAAGTCTCCCATCATTATTGTGTGAGGTGCAATGTATGCTTTGAGCTTTACTAAAGTTTCTTTAATGAATGTGGCTGCCCTTGTATTTGGAGCATAGATATTCAGAATTGAGAGTTCCTCTTGGAGGATTTTACCTTTAATGAGTATGAAGTGTCCCTCCTTGTCTTTTTTGATATCTTTGGGTTGGAAGTCAATTTTATTCAATATTAGGATGGCTACTCCAGCTTGTTTTTTCAGACCATTTGCTTAGAAAATTGTTTCAGTCTGAGCCTTTCACTCTGAGATAGTGTCTGTCGTTTTCCCTGAGGTGGGTTTCCTGTAAACAGCAGAATGTTGGGTCCTGTTTGTGTATCCAGTCTATTAGTCTATGTCTTTTTATTGGGGAATTGAGTCCATTGATGTTTAGAGACATTAAAGAAAAGTAATTGTTGCTTCCTGTTATTTTTGTTGTCAAAGTTGGGATTCTGTTTTTGTGTCTGTCTTCTTTTAGGTTTGTTGAAGGATTACTTTCTTGCCTTTTCTAGGGTGAATTTTTTGTCCTTGTGTTGGTGTTTTCCCTTTACTATCCTTTGAAAGATATTGTGTGAATTTGGTTTTATCGTGGAATACTTTCGTTTCTCCATCTACTGGAATTGAGAGTTTTGCTAGGTAAAGTAGCCTGGGCTGGCATTTGTGTTCTCTGAGGGTCTACATAACATCTGTCCAGGATCCTCTGGCTTTCATATTCTCTGGTGAGAAGTCTGGTGTAATTCTGATAGGCCTGTCTTTATATGTTAGTTGACCTTTTTCCTTACTGCTTTTAATGTTCTATCTTTATTTAGTGCATTTGTTGTTCTGATTATTATGTGTCGGGAGGAATTTCTTTTTTGGTCCAGTCTATTTGGAGTTCTGTAGGCTTCTTGTATGTTCATGGGCATCTCTTTCTTTAGGTTTGGGAATTTTTTTTCTATAATTTTGTTGATGATATTTGCTGGCCCTTTAGGTTGAAAATCTTCATTCTCATCTACTCCTATTATCCGTAGGTTTGGTCTTCTCATTGTGTCCTGGATTTCCTGGATGTTTTGAGTTAGGATCTTTTTACATTTTGCATTTTCTTTGATTGTTGTGCCCATGTTCTCTATGGAATCTTCTGCACCTGAGATTCTCTCTTCCATCTCTTGTATTCTGTTGCTGATGCTTGCATCTATGGTTCCAGATTTCTTTCTTTTCTTTCTTTTTTTTAAATACTTTTTAAAATTTATTTTTTAATTAGGTATTTTCTTCATTTACATTTTCAAATGCTATCCCAAAGCTCCCCAGCCCCCCCCCCCACTCCCCTACCCACCCACTCCTACTTCTTGGCCCTGGTATTCCCCCGTACTGAGGTATAGACCAAGGGGCCTGTCTTCCCAATGATGGCTGACTAGGCCATCTTCTGATACATATTCACGTAGAGACACGAGCTCCGGGGATACTGGTTAGTTTGTATTGTTGTTCCACCTATAGGGTTGCAGATCCCTTTTAGCTCCTTGGGTACTTTCTCTAGCTCCTCCATTGGGGCCCAGATTTCTTTCATAGGGTTTCTATCTCCATTGTTGTCTCACTTTGGGTTTTCTTAATTGTTTCCACTTTGCTTCTTAGGTCTTGGATGGTTTTGTTCAATTCCATCACCTGTTCTGTTGTGTTTTCCTGTAATTCTTTAAGGACTTCTACCTGTTTAGCAGTGTTCTCCTATATTTCCTTAAGTGAGTTATTAATGCCTTTCTTGATGTACTCTACCAGCATCATGAAATATGATTTTAAATCCGAGTCTTGCTTTTTGGGTGTGTTGGGGTATCCAGTACTGGCTGATGTGGGAGTGCTGGGTTCTGATAATGGTGAGTGTCTTGGTTTCTGTTAGTAAGATTCTTATATTTGCCTTTCACCATCTGGTAATCTCTGGAGTTATTTGTTATAGTTGTCTCTGGTTGGAGATTGTTCCTCCTGTGATTCTGTTAGCCTCTGTCAGCAGACCTGGGAGTCTAGCTGTCTCCTGAGTCTCAGTGGTCAGAGTACTCTCTGCAGGCAAGCTCTCCTCTTGCTTAGCAGGTGCACAGATATCTGCCATTCAGACCTGCCTCATGGCTGAAGATGAAGACCCGAAACAGGGCCTGTCCCAGAAGATGTGTTGCCTCTGAAGACTGCAAGCTCACCTGCACAGACTGGTCCTCGAGGGATGCGGGCCATAAGATGGCTCTCTCACCTGCTCTGGTGGTCAGAGCCCTCCAGGGTGAACACCTCTCCTCTGGCTGGGAAGGTGCCTGGATATCTGGAGTCTGAAATGGGATCTGTCCCAGTAGCTGTGTTGCTTTTACCTATCCCAGAAGCTGTGTCGCTTCTGTAGCCCACTCTCACCTGCGCAGACTGGTCTCTGAGGGACCCAGGACCCAAGATGGCTCCTTTGCCTGCTCCAACTGAGCCCTCCAGGGCGGACACCTCTCCTCTGGCTGGGAAGGTTCCCAGATGTCTGATGCCCGAAACGGGGTCTTTTCCAGAAGCTATGTCGCTTCTGCCTGTCCCAGAATCTGTGTCGCTTCTGCAGTCAGCTCACTCACCTGTGCAGACTGGTCTCTGAGGGACCTGGGATCCAAGATGGCTCCCTCACCTGCTCTGAAAAAGCCCTCCTTGGGGAACACCTCCCTTCTGGTAGGGAAAGTGCCCTGATGTCTGGAGCCCGAAATGGGGTCTGTCCCAGAAGCTGTGTCACTTCTGAGTCTGCCTTCTCACCTGCGCAGACTAGTCTCTGAGGAACCCGGGACCCCATGTATCAAGTTATTTTATTATTGTAAAATAACAACATTAAGACATTGATGGGAAAAAAAAGTTTGGAATAAGGTGAGAACAAGAAATAATATTAGCATTAATGTAAAATATAGAGACTCAAACGATGAAAATGTGGGATTACCATCTTGAATCTGATCAAGATAAAAGATTAAGTTTAATGAAAAAATAATAAAAGTCAAATATTAAATACACCCAGTAGAGAAAAGCTGTGCTTACTTGGGACAAACCCATTTGTTTTTTAATCTACACTGATTTTGAAGTACTAAGTATCTTGACAGTGCAATCCACTAATTTCCCTGTCTTGCCTACCCACTGTATTCTGATTCTCAGATAGTTTCTCATATACTATTTACTTCGAGTGTTTGGGTGTATGTAGGTGTGGGAGCACCCATAGCACCGCACATGTGTAGAGACTGTAGACCTCAAGACTGGACTGGGCAGCAAGCATCTTTAACCCACTGAGCCACTAGCCCGAATTGTAGCATGCAAGTGTATTAATATTGATATAAGTGGTAATATGAAGATACTTCAGGAAACTTTGAATAGTTCATATCCTTCCACTGTACTGGTTTATCTGAGAGCTTGCAACTGTAAGAAAGGGTTTCATAGTTGTGGCATCCTTGCCAAATGAGGCATTGTTCCTCTGCTTGCAAAGACTTGGGTTTGTTTTTGTTTTTGTTTTTGTGTTTTTGTTTTTGTTTTGTTTTTCATGTGGCAAGATGGCACATCTCTTTTGTGGCTCTGGTGCTAACTGGAAATGCCCCAGATCAGATGGATGTCTACATGGCAGTCTTGATGAGTTCACCAGGAAAAGCCTCAGCTGTAGGATAGCATCCTGCACAGTTTCCATATGAACTTGTTGTGGAGCTGGCTGGGGAGTTTGCTGAACACATTCCAGGAACAATCAAATGCATTCTGGGCTGCTGCTAAGTTGTATTTTCTCACACTAATCTTGGACTTTTGATTTCTGTCTCCCATCTTAAATGTCAAGAACCCAACCCCATCTTTTCAGTTTGATGCACACAGGATGGGTTCAGAAAAATGTGGCCGTTAAGAAAACCAAAGGATCAGTTTATGGGTCTAGTTCAAATTGACTCAGCACCTGAATACTGATTTCTCTAAACTCAACTATTCTCTAGACTTCATTGTACTATATAAATATCTGTATTTATAATTTACTTTATATCTATAGTATTTACCTAAAGATTCCTCTTTTAAAGTTCATTTTATTTTTGACTGGTATATGATTTTTGCACATTTAGGAAGCAATGTTTTGGTGTATGTATACATTGGGTACTGGCTAATTTGGGTATAATTAGCATATATATTACTTTAGACTTTTG
Source organism: Mus musculus (assembly GCF_000001635.26). Taxonomy (NCBI): domain Eukaryota; kingdom Metazoa; phylum Chordata; class Mammalia; order Rodentia; family Muridae; genus Mus; species Mus musculus. The sequence continues at coordinate 5,471,270 of NC_000076.6, read as the reverse complement.
TCATTTCCTTACATTCAGATGTACCACTGAGCTTCCTTAGGAAATAATACATTATTATCAAGTATGTTACCCTATAGTGCCATAGAACACTGGAACTCATTCATACTATTTATGACCTATGGACCTGCTAACCTTTGACCCCTTCTCCCCACTTCATTTCCTACCCTGGGGTAAGCACCATTCTACTCCTTAATTCTATGAAGCCAGCTTCTTTATATCCCATGTGAGTGAGCTCACATGGCATTTTGTCTCTTAATTCATTCATCGTAGCCCCTTCAGGTCCCTGATGGCATCTCTGCTGCTTAACCTCCATTTTGCTTTAGTTTCCTTGTTTATATCCAGGTTCACAGCATCTGCTCCACTGTGCTCAGTGCTCAGCAATTTGCTTGTAGATCAAATGAGATCACCATTCAGGAATGTGTCACTTCCCCTGTCCTGTAGATACAAAGCATTATGATGGTGTCACTGTGTGGACATTTTTTCTTTACAAAAGGTTCAGAACAACAATTGTATCCATAAATAAAGGATATCCGAAGTATAAAATTTTTGCTAAAACAACTTCAATTTATTACTATTATCATGCCTAAAGGGCATTAAAGGAGCTACCAGCAGGGACTACCACAGAAGAGATGGTGCTGTCTGCCTCTTCTTATGAGTTTCGGTTCTGTCTCTGTACTATGACTGTTTATTCTCGGCAGACATCTCTATCTGTATTCTGTACATAGTCCTATGTGAAGATATCTAAGCAAGCAGCCCTGTTTTTCAATGCCAGAATCATTAGGATTTTAGAATTGTCACATAGTACCCATGACACTTATGTATGGCCCTCAACCAGAGCTGTGGTAGCCTTTGGCAATCAAATATACTTGGACTTCTGAGAAAAGTGTCCACATTAGGTCAGATAAAAATAAAATTACAAGTAGTTTTGATTCAGGTTCTAGTTATTGTGCTTCCTCAAGTGCTGTCATATAAAATTTAAATTAAATTGGATAGAGTTGTGCAAGTTCTATATAATCACCACCAATGTTCTTAGACTCACTGAATTTTGACATTTTACAAACAACTTATTATAAGATCAATGATTTCTACCCCAAATAAGCAAATTTATTGTAGAAATAGTCCAATACAATAGTTTGGAGATAAAATAAATTAAACTAAAAAACTTACATAGTGACTCTCTGTCTCAAAAACAAATATCCTAACAACAGCAGTCAGGTTTGATGCTGGTCCATGCCCACGTAGATGTGCAGGGCATAGTTTAGATCATGGTTTTCAGCTGGGATGATTTATACATCCAGTAGACACTGTTAGTACTTGTAGACATCTCTTAATTACCAGGATGGAGTTGGGGTGTTGTTGGCATCTAAAGGGCAGAGAGCAGGAATGTCACCAACATCTGTAATGGCAAGGACAACCTGCTGCAACAATTCTATCTGGCTCATAATGTCAACAGTGCTGCTGCTAAGAAGCCTTATCTTAGAGACTCAGATGACTGCATCTTCCTCACCCTTTGAACATTGCATTTAAAGTGATGGGTACCACTATATCTTGCAATGTGATTTTAATACAACCAGGATGTTTTGATCTAGTAACTAGCTTTGCATACCGAATAAATACAACTCTAATTCCCAAAGTCTTAAGAACGTCTGCCTTTACTGACATTTACTTGAAAAGGAATAGCAGCAGTAACCAGAGCCACAATATCTTATAAATATGCTTTGATGCCTTTCCCCTCAAGGGCGCCACACTTTCCGAAAGTCTATTGATCTTTGCTCACTCTTTCTTCTGTCTGACTTTGCCATCAGCTTATGCTGGTGCCAATTTGAATGTCCTGTTCCTTGGCATATGTTCCTTCATTATTAATTCACCAGAACACCGGAATCCCAAAGGATAAACCCAAGCAAGTAAAAAAATAAACCTGGGATCTTTTCAATCATGGGAAGAACACACATACAATACATGTATATTAATAGGTCTGTCACATAAGTAAAATATTTCAGTTAGTCTTGGTTGTGTATAAAACTCTTTGCAACTCTACAGCTTAAAACAGTGACCAGCTGGACCTGGAGGCAGAGGCATGTGGGTCTTTGAGTTTGAGGCAAACCTGGTTTACACAGTGAGTTCCAAGCCAGTTGGGTAGGGATACACAATGAACTTCTGTCTAAAAATAAATATGTAAGTAAACAAATTAAAATAAAAAAATCACTCACATCTGGACCAGCGTATACTTGGTTGGCTAATTTTAAGACAATATGGATAGACTTATAAAGGATACTTATATAATATAATGAGACAAGAAGAGATCTAGTTGCTTGGGAAACAACTCCAGAAGTCTTTCTTCCCATGAGGACCACGCACTCAAGTTTGTCAGGGTGTGGGAGAGAGTGAATATCAGATGCCTAGGCCTGCTGGCTTCCCTGGGTTCCCATGAGGCTAAATTCACCTGCAGCATTTGCTGAACTCTAGCATCCAAGATGACTCATCTGACAGTTGGCTCTGACTCTGAGATGTGACATTTAGTTCTCTGTGCTCTGCAATAGACTCCTTTTTTTTTTTTATAGAGAAATTCTCCAACAATAATCCTGGACACTGATGTGAAGTGGCTGATCTCTTAAAGCCCGGAGGAGTCAGGACATAAATTCATTTTTGCTGCATTATTAATCCCACCAAGACAACATGAGATCAACTTAAGGGAAGAAAAGAAAATCAATTCTACCTGGTGATGGGAGGAAGTACAAATTTACAAGATGTGGATGCATAAAGGAGCCAGGGGATATTGTGGCTTAAAATTTAAACTCAATTTTTGAGTTACTATTATTTCTATTTTTTTCTACGTGCAAAATATAAGTTTTTTTTCAAGATGCTAAAAGTCTCATCCATCACTGGTCTTGGTTTCAAGCTCTAAATTTTAGATTCGGCCATCTATATCTGGTTCAGGTTCAGACAAGACTGACAATTCCTTCTCTTCCATAGACCTGGGAGCTACACAAATGGTAGTCTGTCCCCACCTGTCTCATGTGCAATGAGGGAACAAGATATGCAGTGTATATTTCTGTTCTAGATTGGACAGAGTGAAGAGGAGGTAGATACCAGGCTCAAAGTCCTTTTGAACTCCACCAAGATGCACGTGGCTTCTGTAACCCACAGGCAAAGACATTCCTCATGTTCTTGCTTAGGAGAGACTCTTGGCTGTAACTTACATCTTCTTAGCCTTCATCCTAGCACAAAGTCATGAATCTGATGTCTTCTGTTCATTTGAACTATTCTGTCTCTTCAATGTAAGTTGGTGTACTAAAAATATATATGCAATTCATTGTATTCCCCGCCCAAATATAAAGTTTGAAAGAAACTTTGGGTATATTAGAGTCTTCTTGCTGTTTTGTCTGGTGAAGGCATGGCCAAGTTAATGGTACCTAAAAGCTTTTTAATTCTCTCTTTTGCTTTCCAGTATTGTTGAAATATTGTGTGTGTGTGTGTGTGTGTGTGTGTGTGTGTGTGTGTGCACGTGCGGTATGGTGACTTGATAAAATTATATGTGAAATCATACCAAAATAAAAAGAAATACATTCATGAGTAGATAAAGGAGATCTACCATTGTGGTGGCTATTTTAATGACAACTTGACACAGGCTAGAGTCATTTGAGTGATGGGAACCTCAAGTGAGAAGTAGAGTGTTTTCTTAATTAGTGATTGATGGGGGAGGGCTGACTCCTTGTGGGTGGGGCTATTTCTGAGCTGGTGGTCCTAGATTGTATAAGAAAAGAGGCTGAGCAGCAAGTCATGAGGAGCACGACTGTAAGCAGCACCCCTCCATTGCCTCTGCATGAGCTCCAGCCCCCACATTTTTGCCTATTTGAGTTCCTATCTTCTTTGTTAATGAACTGTGATGTGGAAACATAAGCCAAATATACCTTTTCCTACCCAAGTTACTTTGGTCATGGTGTTTCATAACAATAGCAATAGTAACGCAAACTAATACAACAAGGGAATCCTATTTTGTCATAAAAATAAAGAAATCCTGCCACTTGTTACAAAGATTATCCTAAAGGACAGTACATCAAATAAACAGAGCCAGACACAGAAGGAAAGAACCCGTGATCTCATTTGTGAGGAGTCTAAGAGCTTCAGACTCTAAGTCCGTAGCCATGAGACCTAGAGACACGTCCTTGCTTTGTCATACCTGAAGCTCTTTCTTTGCTAATTCTTTTCCTGGAAAGATTAAGAATAATTAACCACTGTACTTCACAACCCACTGTAGCTTGGGCCTTCTTTGTTTCTAGCTTGTGTTGCAAACAAATCAGTTCCTTCTTAGGTCCTTCTCCCTTTCTTCTAGGGTTTTGTAAAAGGAAACCAGAAGAAGCCACTTGGCATTTTTGGAGTTCTTTAGGGAACTGTAGCTAGACAAACCAATTAGAATCACTATGAGTAACTGAACATGCACACAGGACACATCTCTTCAGCAGAACCCCATCTCATCTTGCCAGCCTCCTCCCCTCATCTGGTCCCAAGGCCAATGCCACACACTTTAGAGTTTTGTCACAGTCGCTCTACACACTCTTCACAGCAGTTTCCACTTCAGTTAGTGCCATCACCCAACTCTAGAATCTTACAGAAGCAACCATTTATGGTTCCTGAGGGATGACTGCGTCTTCTGCCCTATGTGCTTGTATTCAGTCATATGGCTCCTGTCAGCTGTGAAATGGTTGGTAGATACAAGGGGGCCCACACACCTGTCTAACAGTTGTAGTGGGGCATCACTTGGATGCCTTCATTCTTCTTTAAGTTAATTCCTATTTGGTAGCTTCCAGACAGGTGCCCACTTGTGCTTGCCTGAGGGTAGAGTTCTAAGACAGCCTCAGTGGAAGTTGAAGGGCTTTCAAAGCTCAGTCTCAGAAAACAAATTGAATCACTGCAGTCATCCTGTTCTTAAAACATACATTTATTTATTTATTTATTTATTTATTTATTTATTTATTTATTTATTTATTTATTTATTGTATGAGAGAGAGAGAGAGAGAGAGAGAGAGAGAGAGAGAGAGAGAGAGAGAGAGAGATCTGACAGACAGATAGAAACTGTGGCTGTAGGTTCTTTTCTTCCACCACGTGGGTTACAGGAATTGAGCTCAGGCCCCCAGGCTTGGTATCATGGGCCTTCCCCTGCTGAGCTATCTTGCCATCCCATCATACTATTGGTGAATGCAAGCATCAAGACCAACTCATCTCTAAGATGTCTGGAAATAAAACCTTTCTCCTTAAAGTGTCAGCAACAGTAAAGCCACCTTGTCAGTGAGTGTATTGAATGTGATAGAAACAATGTATACACATATTTGAAATTTTCTACAGCCTGGTTCTGTGAATGCTTATTTTTTTCCAATTATGACTTCAATTAAAAAAACATTGATTAATTTCAAGCAGTTGTAAGTTATCTATTTTACTCTAATGGATCTGAGACCCTTCCCTTAAATAGCAAAGTGGTGAATTTAATAAGTGTAGGCCCTTAGTTGAGACAATATAATTCTGACCTGGAAAGAAGTCCCTTGCCTTGTGCCTTAGCTACTGTTATATTGCTGTGAAGAGGCTTATACAATGAAGCATTTGACTGGCACGGGGGAGGGGGGTCCTTACAGATTCAGATGTTGTCCATGATCAATGTGGAGCATGGCAGTAGGCAGGCAGGCTGGCATGGCAATGGAGCAGTGACATAGAGCTTACACCTAAATCTGCAGGCAGGAAGCAGAGGGTGTGTGAGACAGGGATTGGCATTGGCTTTAGAAACCTCAAAGCCCGCCCATATGACACACCTCCTCCAAAAAGGTCACGACCTAATCCAGAGGTTCTCAACCAATGGGTCATGACCCAGATGGGGCTCGAAAATTGGATATTCTGCATAGCAGATATTTACATTCCAATTCATAGCAGTAGCAAAATTGCAGTTATGAGGTAGCAACAAAATAGTTTTATGCTTAGTGTCACCACAGCATGAAGAACTGTACTAAAGGGTCACAACTTAGGAAGGTTGAGAACCGCTGTCTTATCCTTCCTTAACAGTCACCAACTTGTGAAAGCAAGCATTCAAATGTGTGAATCTACAGAGGTCATTCCCATTCTAACCACCATACCTTGGACCGTCCCGCAGTGGCTGAGAACATCACCTCAACATCTGACAATTTGTTGCTAGTCTTTTTTTCATTGTAGCTATATTTTTTGTTATTATTATGATGAGAAATTTAATCTACATATTTTGATTTAAAAACAATTCACTCTAAGGTTTTCACCACAATGAATCCATCATCGTGAAAAATGATGCAAGGGCTGTAGAGATGGCTCAACAGGTAAAGGGGCTTGCTGCCAAGCCTGGCAACCTGAGTTCTATTCGTAGAACCTACATGGTGAAAAGTGAGAAACAATAGTTTCAAGTTGTCCTCTAATTTCCACACAGGCACTGTGTGGAAAAAAATCAACATAGATTTTTAAATGAGCCAAAACATTAATTAGATATGGTAGGAATGCCATTCCTTAATTTTAAAAAAAGGATAATGTGTGTGTGTCTCTCTCTCTGTGTGTGTGTCTGTGTCTGGCTTTAAGTGCGTACATATGAATGTATGAGCATGCATGGGGTAGGGTGTATACTGTTTGTACATAGGGGCAGAATGCCTGCTCACGACGTTGGTTCTGAGACAGAACTCCAGCCTTCATGACTGTGCATCAAGCATTAACTGTTGAGCTACTTCTTTTTTTTTTTAATTAGGTATTTTCTTCATTTACATTTTCAATGCTATGCCAAAAGTCCCCCATACCCTCTCCCCTACTCCCTTACCCACCCACTCCCACTACTTGGCCCTGGCATTCCCTTGTACTGAGGCATATAAAGTTTGCAAGACCAAGGGGCCTCTCTTTCCACTGATGGCCGACTAGGCAATCTTCTGCTACACATGCAGCTAGAGACACGAGCTCTGGGGTACTGGTTAGTTCATATTGTTGTTCCACCTATAGGGTTGCATGCCCCTTTAGCTCCTTGGGTACTTTCTCTTGCTCCTCCATTGGGGGCCCTATATTCCATCCAATAGCTGACTGTGAACATCCACTTCTGTGTTTGCTAGGCCCCAGCATAGCCTCACAAGTGACAGCTATATCAGGGTCCTTTCAGCAAAATCTTGCTGGCATATGCAATGGTGTCAGCATTTAGAGGCTGATTATAGGATGGATGCCTGGGTATGGCAGTCTCTAGATGGTCCATGCTTTCGTCTCAGCTCCAAACTTTGTCTCTGTAACTCCTTCCATGGGTGTTTTGTTCCCAATTCTAAGAAGAGGCAAAGCGTCCACACTTTGGTCTTCATTCTTCTTGAGTTTCATGTGTTTTGCAAATTGTATCTTGTATCTTGGGTATTCTAAGTTTCTGAGTTAATATCCACTTATCAGTGAATACATATCATGTGAGTTCTTTTGTGATTGGGTTACCTCACTCAGGATGATGCCCTCCAGGTCCATCCATTTGCCTAGGAATTTCATAAATTCATTCTTTTTTGTCATTCATTTATTTGTTTATTTATTTATTATACTCCAGATTTTATCCCCCCACCCCTCATCCCCCGGCCAACCCTTCGACTGTTCCACATCACATACCTCCTCTCCACCCGCCTGTCTCCATGTGGATGTCTCCACCTTCCACCCTTCACCCAACCAGACCTCTAAACTCCCTGGGGCCTCCAGTCTCTTGAGGGTCAAGTATATCTTCTCTGACTGAGCCCAGACCCGGCAGTTGTATATGTGTTGGGGGCCTCATATCAGCTGGTGTGTGCTGGACCTTCTTTTCCTCAGGCTCCTCTCCATTTCCATTCTTGCAGTTCTTGTGATTGCTTTCTTCTCCCTCCAAAGTGGGACTGAGGCATCCTCACTTGGGCACCTCAGCTTGTTGACCTTTTTGAGTTCTGTGGACTCTATCTTGGGTATTCTGCACTTTATTTATTTATTTATTTATTTATTTATTTATTTTGCTAATATCCACTTGTTAGTGAGTATATACCACACATGTCCTTTGGGGTCTGAGTTACCTCACTCAGGTAATCCCATCTATTTGCCTGCAAAACTCAGGATGTCCTCGTCTTTAATGGCTGAGCAGCATTCCATTGTGTAAATGAACCACATTTTCTGTATCCATTCTTCTGTCGTGGGACATCTAGGTTGTTTCTAGCTTCTGGATATCACAAATAAGGCTGCTATGAACATAGTGGAACACATGTCCCTGAGGCATGGTGGGCCATCTTTTGGGTATATTACCAAGAGTGGTATATCTGGGTGTTCAGGTAGATCTATTTCCAATTTTCTGAGGAACCTCCAGATTGATTTTCAGAGTGGCTGTATCAGTTTGCAATAACACCAGCAATGGAGGAGTGTTCCTCTTTCTCTACATCCTCTCCAACAAGTGTTGTCACCTGAGGTTTTGATCTTAGCCATTCTGATGGGTGTAAGGTGGAATCTCAGGGTCATTTTGATTTGCATTTCTCTGATCACTAAGGACTTTGAACATTTCTTTAGGTGCTTCTCAGCCATTCTAGATTCCTCTGTTGTGAATTCTGTTTAGTTCTATACATCATTTTTTTTAATTAGGTATTTTCTTCATTTACATTTCCAGTGCTATTCCAAAAGTCCCCCATACCCTCCCCCCCCACACACTCCCTTACCCACCCACTCCCACTTCTTGTCCCTGGCATTCTCCTGTACTGAAGCATATAAAGTTTGCATGACCAATGGACCTCTCTTTCCACTGATGGCCGACTAGGCCATCTTCTGATATATGTAGCTAGAGACACGAGCTCCGGGGGGTACTGGTTAGTTCATATTGTTGTTCCACCTATAGGGTTGCAGACCCCTTTAGCTCCTTGGGTACTTTCTCTTGCTCCTCCATTGGAGGCCCTGTTATCCATCCAATAGCTGACTGTGAGCATCCACTTCTGTGTTTGCTAGGCCCCAGCATAGTCTCACAAGAGACAGCTATATCAGGGTCCTTTCAGCAAAATCTTGCTAGTGTATGCTATGGTGTCAGCGTTTGGAGGCTGATTATGGGATGGATCCCCGGATATGGCAGTCTCTATATGGCCCATCCTTTTGTCTCAGCTCATCTCACCAGCCCCCCTTAATATTCTTAATATGGTATTCTTTTTATAAGGCATAGCAACTTCAACCCAAAATATATCTGTCTACTTATGTAATGCTTTGCCCTTTTTGGTGCTCTCAATATTAACTGTGACAGCGATTAAAGTAAGATCCATTTAGAAATTTACTATTTGACTTATAATTTTTATGAATCTTATAAACTGTGCTTATGCACATATTAAGTTCTTTATGACTCAGAAATATGTTCTTAAAGAATTTGTTCAACATGTTTTAATTATAATAAATACGTGTGGGGAATTGCAGGCTGGTATCCAGTCGAGCTGAGGTCTTAACCCCGATGGTCATATTTCACCTACATGACACGGTAGGCGTTCCTTCATGCTCCTGGAACTCCGGCCCCTGCCTAAGGTACCACCTCCCACAACCCCCACAAGAAAAGCATGGTCAGTAGTCATGTAAGCAATGGACCAAGCTTCTGACCTTCAAGCTAAACTCCTCCCCAGTTACCTAGGAACATTGAAGACCATAAAAAGGGGTGCTCAGCCCCTACCTCGCTCTCTTATTCCTTTGTTTCTTTACCTCTCACTTCTCTCACTTCTCTCTCCTATTCCCTTACTCTTTGTCTTCTTCTTTCCTCTCTCCTCTCTCTCCTCTCTCTCTCTCCTCTCTCTTCTCTCCTCTCTCCTCTCCTCTCTCTCCTCTCTCTCTCTCCCCCCCTCTCTCTCTCTGTCTCTCTTTCTCTCTCTCTTTCTCTTTTCTACCTTCTCTCTTTCCCCTGCATTTCTATAATAAAGCTCTTAAACCATAGACAGTCTCTGCTCCTTCGAGACCTGCAGTGCACTCTGGTCAGTGTTGGGAACTTCTTCCCCTATTGCCTCTGTCCTACAACCCTGGGGCTTTAGCAAGGTAGCTCCAGGGTCCCCGGTCAGGGGCTGCCCCTTTCTCCACGCCCTGCTGCATGGTCAGGCATGCTCACTCGGGGCCCAGTGGAAAAGCGCCTGGCAGTCTCCCCACCTCTGCCTGCCCAGAGTACAGGAACTCTGGCTGGACATGGCATGTTTTTCCTCTCAACTTTTCCCCAGCACCCCCCTCCTTTATTTTGTTCCCAACAAATATTTAAACAGTATAAAATACACACTGCTAGGATACAACAGCTGTCTATACACTCCTTTATGCTCCCTGAGAGACTGTCGGGAGTTCCTGTGCTTTGTCTGTCTGTCCCACTGCACAGTCAGCTTGTCCTGAGAGCAATCAAAACCTTTCTTTGCAAGTCTGTCCATTTTTTTGTTTCTTTGGTAGTGGGAGCAATGGAGAGGTAAAGATGGAACCCTGGGCATGTTGAGTAAGCCTGAGGTATATCCCCAGCGCATTCATTTGATTGTCTCTTTTGGATCACACAATGTCGAATCAATCAGACTTAACTTAGAGATGGAGATAGTAAGTGAAAACAGAAATTGTTTACAGAGTGTAGAGGATCAAAGAACCAAGGATGTCCTCCTCTGAGTGGTGGGCTGCTTCACTGAAAGGAATTAAGATCCATGCATGATGTAAAATATGTAGCTTTTTGTCTTTCTCAGTTTGCATCCCTTAAAATTGGTTTCCAAATCCATTTGTTTCCCTATATATTGGTTGTACTTTTCTTTATAGCTGAGTGATGTTTCATTGTGTTTGTACAAATGTGGATCCTAGCTTATGATATGTATGTACCCATGTGTAAGTGAGAGTAAAATCTAAACGTAATATTGAATGAGGAGAAGGGCTAGAGGGTCCAAAGGACATGCGGGACATGAAACAGAACAAGAGTCTGTGGTGAGGGAGGCCACCAGGGAAAAAGGGGAGTAGGGGGTGGTCAGCAGAGGAGTACAAAATACTCTGTTCCAAAATGTTCTAGTGGTATCTAACAGTAAGCTTTAGTTTCAAAAATACAAAATAAAGAAACAAGAGCTGATGCTAAAAAGAAGAAATAGGGAAGTAAACTGTAGTGGGAGATGAATTTAGTTTTTGTCAAGAGCAACATAGAAATATCCTATAATCATGTTTTGGACAGGTTTGAGTTTCTCTGCAGGGCTGTATTTCTTCTGCAATTTAAACCTTTTAGGCTGTTACTAGGAGATTTAATAACTGAGTCTGGAAGTGACTATTTGGTTTTTATGTTTAAAACTGACAATTTTGATGAAAGGGAAAGGTTTAAATGTTTTTTTTTTCTTTTAGGGAAATGGAAATAAAATTAGAAATTATTTACTGGTTGTGTGTGATGCACACATAAATGTGGACTTAGGGACTCAGGAATGTCTGTCTTTGTGTGCACAAGGTAAAAGGGAACTTTCAGATAGTTTGGTAATTGGATATATACCAGGATCAAAAAAATATTGGTGCCAAAAACATCTGTGCATTAGATTCACACACCTAGTGATTTAACCTCCTATGAGATTGATACAACCCAGGAGTGCAGCTCTCATGGTTACATGTTGGCACCACTCTGTTTATGATGCTCTACACAAGAATGTTATGCTTGCTTTAGAGCATCATTTGAAAGCTATGCCGTCCCGGTTTATGAAATGCTACACATCCTCAGCTAAATGAAAACTGTCACAGACGTTCTAAGTGTATACTCATAGATTTATAATAGTAGTTTTTATGTATTATGAAGCTCTGAATTCCACCAAACTTACAAATTAAGGTGACTTTGCTGCAACCTATATTTGTTTGTAGAGTCCAAAGGTCAGAGGTCAGACTAAAAACTACTCAACCATGAATTTATCTTACAGGTAACATTAGGTGAAATCAATACTTTAGTTGTTACAATGTTCTTGAGTAGCTGTATGAGGTTGCAGGACCTGATTTCTTTGGAGTCTAAAACATAACTCTGCCACAGGGTGACTTGGCTAAATACTTCACACCACGTGCTTCAATTTTCTTTTCTATAAACTAGGAATTATGATGAATTTGGTTACATGTTGGCTGTTAAAACTGAGTGAGTGTGTGTGTGTGTGTGTGTGTGTGTGTGTGTGTGTGTGTGAGAGAGAGAGAGAGAGAGAGAGAGAGAGAGAGAGAGAGAGAGAGAGAGAGAGATGGAGATGACTCAGAGCTCTTGTGTGCAAGCAGGAGGACTAGTTCTAATCTTCACCACCCATGGAAAAGCCAGGCATGGCCTGGTGCCCCTGTAACCAGTATTGGGAATCAGAAACAGTGGCATCCCAGGAGTTTGCTGGCCAGCTGGCCTAGCCAAAATGTGAACTTCAAGTTTACCATTGTGAACCTTCTCTGAGTGACCTTGACTCAGAAAATAAGACAGAGACTGAAGGGGAAGGACATGTGACATCATTCTTCAACTTTAGAATGCACACATGGATATTTATCATCCACACGTGCATAAACCACATATATACATCAAATGCACACATTCAATGAGTAAATTCATTCATTAATATATATTATATATGGCAACTATATATATGATAAATCATATAAATATATACCAATGTCTGATACATAGGGATTTTGCCTACTGAAATAATGGTTATATAATGAACTTCAAAGTTAAAACAAAAAGCATTTTGAAAATATATTAAGTATAGTGGCATTCTGTAAACATTACAGATACATCCAAAGTTTCTGCATGTTAAGAGGTTTTATTATTTACTTCCATATTTTCTTGCTCATTTCTTCCAACATTTGATAATGTTTAGGTTCTAGTGCACACAGCCCACCATTCTGAGGAGATGAAGCCAAGGATGGTCAGAATCAGAGATGTAGCTTTGAGCATCATCCTTCAAACAGGGGGAGGCAGTGGTGGGGGCAAGATTGTGTCTGCCCATCAGTGTTCTGCCACACAATGCCTAGCATAGTGGTCTACAAAGCTGGTATCCGGGGATTAGCCAGTTAGCTGAGCTACTTTTTCTTTCTAGAGGAGTATGATGTGTCCTCTCTTAGAGGGTTGTCATCTCCAAACCTTCAGTGCCTTCCTCGACACTGGTCTTTTCCTCCTCTATTAGTTTTTCTTTGCATAACAAATCACCACACACCTGGCAATGGGAAGCCATATACATTTATTGTCTCCACATTTCTGTGGGTCAGGAGTCTGTGAACAGCTCACTGGCATTGGCTCCAGGTCACCCAGGCTACAGGATGTCTGCTGGGGATCATTCTCATCCAAAGACCCCTCCAGGAAGGATCCACTTTAAACCTTGTCTGCCTCCTTAGCTCTCTTCACTTCCTTATGTTTGTAAGCCTGGGGGCTCAGATTCTCACAGGTTGGTGGCTCCATTCCTAAAGGGGGCTTCAGTTCCCTGCTATTACCCTACTCTACATAGAGTTTATAACGTGGCCTGTGGGTCTCCAAAGCCTGGAGGAAAACCCCTCACTCCAGCCAGCAATTTAAAGTGGCATCATAAGGTTGGTATGCCACCACTCTGTCATACTTTGTGAGCTAGATACAAGTCACAGGCTCTGCTCACACTCCAGCGTGAGCAGCAGCGGGCAGGAGGGGGCAGAGAGTCCTTCATGCAGCTCTATCGAATGTTTTCCTGGGTGACTCGCTCCTTGCATCTGCCCTTTTTGCCCATGTCCACCTCTATGTTCCACCAGACACTTCATTCGTTCATGCCTTTCTACCCTTCCCTCCTCTCCTAGCTTGGACTCTATCTTCTAGCATAGAATTTGGTGCTTAGTAGATCTCAGTGAATTGTTACTTCTAACAGATTTGTTGTGGGTAACTCATTTATAAACTTCTCATGAGTGAATGAGGCTAAACACAGGGCTCGCCTACACACATGTAAGGCACTTGCTAATAATTATTAAAATAATATTTTAGTGGTGATTTGATAATTTCATACAATGTACTTTATGTCTACCTCTTTCAAGTATTCCCAGATTTGCTCCACCTCCCTAAGTCTAATTGGTGGTGTTCAAATCCTCTTAGGGAAGAGCTGACCTAGAGCAAGGCCAGCCTAGGAGGGAATTTACCCTTATGGGAAACAGACACTTGCCCTGCATCTTTAAATGTCAATAGCTCTTTACCTAAGGCATGGGACTTCATGCCCACTGCTTCTACTTCATGCTGGAATTTTCTCTGACTTGAGCTTTCTAACAACTTCTAAATGATGTGTCTAGTTGTTTATAAAGAGAGAGTTGTGCTGAACCTTCAAGACAACTCAATTTAAGTTGAGTTAGAAGATAAAATAGTTTTATGATCTCTTCTAGAGGTGTATAACCAGCATTTGGTGACATAACTACTTTGTAACCTATCAGATCATCTAACCAAACATATTTTTTATTCTGCCTTCTAGATGAACAAGAGATTGTACAGAAACGTACCTTCACAAAATGGATCAATTCCCATCTGGCCAAGGTAACAAAATGACCTAGAGTTAGAGGTTCACATAATTGGAGCCAATAACCATATGCATCTCTGTCTTTTATTTTCTTGCTTGTTCAATCTTTAATTTTTATTTTTGGAAGAGAGCATCTTTATACATCAAAAAGCAATATCATCCTAAATTCAAAACGACATAGGGCCACGTTTTGTGGTTTCATTTGATAAATATGAGCAGGATTTTTACACACAGACACATGTGTACGGCTCGGTGGTTCTTTTCATTTACAGGGCCCAGAAGGAGAAAGGGAGCCTGTGGCAGGGTGCACTACCCACCCTTTGCCAGTGAGAAAATTCAAAGGAGATAAACCAGCATCCTGTTGAGCAGTGCACACCCAGCCTGGGCATGCACTGGACTGCTGAGATAGAAGCCTCATGCCTTTTAACTTAAACAAGGGTCCTGGGTGTTGGGCGAGGCAGACAGTGGCACAGAGCACTAACATCTCACCACTGCATTTTTACATACCATTTTATGGAACTCTGTCTTAATGAGGCTCCCAAAGACGTCATTATAAAGGGAGGTGGTAGCCACCATTACCAATCAGTGGTATTGGTGGGATTATGGGTTGGCTAGATGCTCCCTAATTATGGTGTTTGGTTATCACCTCTGGAAGGAAATGAGTTGACAACTGGTCAAGAGATGCTATTTTGTGTAACTTGTATGAACTTTGACAAAATGATCCACTCAGTTGTTGCTTCTACAGTACTGTGTGTTGCGTAGAGGGAAGATTCCTGTGCATTTTCGTTTGATTGTATCCATTCAGTTAAAACAGACAGGAGCGAGGAATGGTCTGCACCGTGCGAGGGGCTTTATCTGAGAAGGTCCAGCTCTGCTTTCCCTGGGAGATTTGATGGAAGTGAAACCTAGGTAGCAGGACACTAGAAACACTGAAATCCTCCATGAGTGTCTACATTAGGTTGGTAGGTGACCATGAGTCCACATGTGATACTGTCTTTGAGTATAAATGATAATATGAAATGACTTTTAACCTTAGTGTGTCACAGTAAAATTATTCCCCTATGCAGATCGACAAAAATGAAACAAAACAAAACAAAATAAAACAACCTTGAGACATTTGATATATATGTGTGTATATTCAATTGTCAGGACAATTGTCTGAAGCCAGCTAATGATTTTCTTTGGAAAGTGGTGTCCGCAGTACATAAGGTAATTCTCCCTGGCAGATATCTTCTGTTGTGGCTTAAGTCTCAAATATTTCTCAAGGTCCAGTGGCTTCAACAATAAGTGTTACTGTCCCACAGTTTAGGGGATCAAAGTCAGAAGATTCAGTTTTTGTGGGCTTTTTTGTTTGTTTCTGGTTTTGTTTTCATAAAGGTCTTTCTGACTTGCTGTCTGCTGCCTTCTTCTAGTATCCTCACAGGAGTGAAAGGGAAAGAGCTCTGGTCTCTCTTCTTCCTAGAATGACCTGTTAGTATCTTCACAGAATCCCACCTTGTGACTGACTCTGTGGTGTGTGTGTGTGTGTGTGTGTGTGTGTGTGTGTGTCTGTCTGTCTGTGTCTGTGTGGTGTGTGTAGTATGTGTGTGTCTGTCTGTCTGTGTCTGTGTGGTGTGTGTAGTATGTGTGTGGTGTGTGTGTGTGTGTGGTATGTGTGTGGTGTGTGTGTGTGTGTGGTATGTGTGTGTGGTGTGTGTGTGTGTGGTGTGTGTATGTGGTGTGTATGTGGTATGTGCATGTGGTGTGTGTGTATGGTTTGTGGTGTGTGTGTGTTTATGGTATGTGGTGTGTGTGTGCATTTGGTGTGGTATGTGTGTGGTATGTGTATGGTGTGTGTGTGTGTGTAGAATGTCTGTATTACATGAGTGTCTGTGCGTACATCTGGAGGTCAGAAGCTGATATGGCCCTCCTCCATCACTCTCCCTATTATTTTTCAGACAGGACCTCTCACCAATCCTGGAGTTCACTGGTTCAGACTACATGAACACCTGTCTCTGTTTAAAGGTGTGCTCTGCCATGCCTGCTAAGAATCCAACTCAGGGTCTCATGATTAAGAAGCCAGCACCTTATGCTGAGTCCCTCTGTACCAGGAAGAGGGATTTTAATGGATATTATATTTGTATTTTTGCCTGCTTTCTTCAGTTGCAATCCTAAAAATTACTTATAATTAAATAATCAATTCTGTTACTGATGGCAGGCATTCCATTCTGCCATGACAAGTTTTTATTAATATTATGACATGAGTTATGAAGATATGGCATGTATACAAGCATGTATGCAACATGGCTTTTGGAAACATAATTTTACAAACCCATATATCTTAATGAAATGGAGGAAAAATCTAAGAATTTTCTGTGTATAATTTTATTCCATTTTTAGAACATAGCTATAAATTATTCAAAATTTTATATACAAGTATACATTTCTTTTGTTTGCTTTGGGCTCCGTCCTTCTGCAATTATCTGACCCACTGGAAACCACAAGTGGTCGGTGTCATGTAATACACTACACATGTAATACATATAATATCATCTTAAGATACACTAGCAAGTGCTTTCATGAAATTGATTGTTTCTTTCCAAGGTGAGACTCCTGTTTTAAGTGAGAAAACTGTAATTCTCTTTTTAATAATATGATAAAAATAGGTATATCACTCTATTCTCTAATTCTTCTAATTAAAGGAAGTGGGTTTTGTCATCATTACACAGATAGCTATGTCTACAGATAAGGTATTCCAGCCCAGGTTTCAGATTTGCACTTAGCTTGTTAGCATGCATTGTGAGTTCTGATTTCACATTGTAGTAGTGCTGCCTGCTGAGCACACATTACTGATAATGGAGCCTCAGCCAATTGATATTTTATTATACTTTATTCTCACAGCAACCAAGTGTGCTATTTCCATTAATTTACAGGCAAAGTACTTGAAGCTTAACATTAATTAATAATCTTAGCAATTCAGCAAATGACAAAGCTGGGGTTTATCCCATGACTCCCTAATGTGAACCTAACTGGTTAGGTTAGTTCTGGGAAGGAAACTCCATAGGGAGAATGGCTTGCCCAACAGCTACTGCTGAATCTCCCAAAGCCCAAGGTCAAAGTGCTGGGAGACTGGTCCACAGGACTACTGTCTTCCTGGCTTATGGGGCTGCAGTTCTTCTATCTTCATCTGGCTTTGGTCCCCTTTCTCCCATTCTAATGATGCTCATTAATCTCCTCCCTCCATGATCTCATCTTCATCATCTCCAGAACTCCACCTCTACCTGCTTCCACATGGAAGAGTCAAGCAGTGACTACTTTCTCTAGTTACCCATCCATTCAGTGTGTACTAGGCATCAACTAGACTAGGAATTATGGATACAGTGATATGGGCCTAATAACAGGATGGACAGATAACTGCAGTCAATTGTGTACAGTGTCTAGGGACATGTGAAGGCAGTCAGTGAAGTGCATGCCTGAGTTCAGACCCCCCACCCAGAGCCTGTGTTAAAAAGCTGGTCAAGGGCTAGAGAGATGGTTTAGTGGTTAAGAGCACCGACTGCTCTTCCAGTGGTCCTGAGTTCAATTCCCAGCAACCACATGGTGGCTCATAACCATCTCTAATGGAATCTGATGCCCTCTTCTGGTATGTTTAAAGAGAGCAATGGTGTACTCATATACATAAAATCAATAAAAAAATCTTTAAAACAAACAAACAAACAAAAAACCAGTCACACTAAATGATTGTAACGTCAGAGACAAGTAGATCCCTAGAACTCACTGGTTCAGTGAGCTTCAAGGTTTACCAAGAGACCTTTCTCAAGAATTAGGAAGATGGAAGTGAGTAAAGAGACTGCTATCAACCTCTGGTATATACATAGGCCTGCATGCACCTGTGCATACATGCAAGCTAAGTGTGTGCTTACACACACACACACACACACACACACACACACACACACACACACTTGTTTACAGAGAAAATAGGAAATGAATCATGTCAATTCTAGATCCAGAAGTTCCAGCAATCCTCTGAGACTTGGGAAAGAATCTCCTCGCCTCTGTCTAACTTTTGATCGTGAATGTCTGGACTCGCAACACTGCAGTCTTCGCCTCTGTGCTTAGCACGCTCTACGCAGCAATTCTCTCTTCATCTGAAGATACTGGTCACACTGGATGCTAAGTACTGCATTTTGACTTGATGAGCTCCGTAAGATACTATTTCTAGATACAGTAGTATCTGGGAGTCAAGGTTTTGAAGTGCATTGTAAGGAATAGCTATGTCATGCATTGGGAATCTATTAAGAGCACCAAGTTCAACTCAGTTATTCCTTTGAAGGGAGCAGTTAGGGT
This sequence comes from Mus musculus, assembly GCF_000001635.26. NCBI lineage: Eukaryota > Metazoa > Chordata > Mammalia > Rodentia > Muridae > Mus > Mus musculus. The sequence continues at coordinate 5,452,494 of NC_000076.6, read as the reverse complement.
TTCCAGGTTAAAGATCTATAGACGTATGCTAAGTGATGTTTTCATATGAAAATCGATTTAATGGCTGCTCTAATTTTCCCAGTTATCTTCTTGCCAACAACATATTACCTGAAAATGCTTCCTTAATGGACTCTTGGTCTCCTCCCTTTCCTTGCACACTCCTGTGGACCTGTTCGTAAACCAATACAAGAAGCTGACATAGGGGGTCAAGAGGATGCCCAAATACAACCCCCTCTTTGCTTGTTTTCTTAACGCTACAGTAGCTACAAAAGGTCATGAATATGTTAAGTAGCCTGTTTTTAGTACTTCTGCAATGTTTGCACAAATCAAAATATCACTTCATACACTGTAACCTTTAGTTGTTAAATAGACCTTCATAAATCTGGAGGAGTTGAATTGAAATTAGTTATTTTCTAATATGCAATTAAGTGATTAGAAAAGACACCCATTTGAAGCTACATCTCGTTCATTACCTTGCGACCTGTTAGGGTATTGATAATGAGGGTGCAGAGCTCACAGGGTTTATGGAGATTAGAATTACATTGATAAAGTTTGTCATAGTTTCTTCTTTAAAACGGTGTCATGTTCACATACCGACAGGTATTTGGAATGTTATTTAACAGCCAAGATGATATTCTCGGTCCTGAAAGTGAAACCATGAAAAAGAGAGAAAAATAATTTCTGTTTGAAGTGTGGGTAGCTACAGGTGACTGTGGATACGTTTTTTAAATTAAGCCAGTACAACTTGTGGATGGATCAGCAACCGGATATGTTCACTAGAGAGGTGTCAAGTACAACACTATATACTATAGAGAGGAAATAAATGAGGGCATGTATTGGCTCTGTGCAAAACATGTAGAAAACATTTTATTGTTCAAAAAAAAAATTCCTTAGCAGAGCTTGGCAGTAGGGACCCGTGTTTGATGTTGAATGAAATAATCAAGGAAGTGGAAATGGTTATGTTCTCCATTAGAGGAAATGAAATAGAATGGAAGTAACTTCCCATTTGTGCTACAGAAGTGGGAAATAGCAGCAGGAGCCCTTCCATAAAAACACTGAATGAGGAGCAGATGCATACAAAGTATTTGAATTACTTCACCTTGTTTGTGGAGCTATTGGCAATGCCTATTTTATTTTCAGAGTGAAATGGCAAGGTCTTTTAGATAGTATGTTAATTTTGGTCAGTTCTGCCTGTGGGGGATCATCACAGTCTTGATTAATCTGGGCCAAGACTAGCTTGGCACTTTGTTAAATTGTGGTGTAGTGGGCTCTTGGCCGACCCTTCCAGAGGTAACTCACCAGACATCTGCCAGTTAACCTCTCTTCCCTTTCCGCTCTTTCTCTTTGTTCCTGTTGTTTTAGATATTGTCCCACCCTGCAGATAACCATCAGGAAATGGGAGCTCCCTATGCTAGCTGTGGGATGGGAAACATCCCCATGGGCTCCCTTAGTTTATCTTCCTACCTAAGCCATATATAAGTCATCCAGAGTAGCTTGTCTGTTCCTGGGTCTGAGGGACCACGTTCTGCACAGATGAATCAGGGATACACAGAACGAGACTAGAGTCATCCCTTTTCTTCATACCTCCCAACACCTTGTGCAAAAAGCAGAACTGTGAACATACCAGGCCATGATCTTGCGCCATGCTTAGCAACCCTTGACACTATAGTATGTGTACCACCCAAAGAAGGTGGGCATCTGTAACATGAGCTTCCCCTTAGACATGTTCTAGTCCAGCTTTACTGACATCACTAAATATCCAATAATCACTAATATTAACCATAGGATATGCATTCATTATCTCGAAGTGACAGGCCATAGCATTTCATAGCATAATAAAATATTTGATCAACTCTTGGCCCATGAATAACAAAGCCCTTAGTTGGCCAAATCAAGAATGGTAAATGACAACAGGATTAGACCTGGAAGTTGACAGGAGATATGTGTGTGTCTGTGTATATATATATATATATATATACACACACACACATATTTGTATGTATGTAAATGTGTATATATGTATATACATATATGTATATATGTACATATTCATATATATATGTGTGTATATGTGTGTATGTGTGTGTGTGTGTGTGTATTGGTCTTTACATTGTAAATGACTAAATTCCTAATGCTGAAACTCTATTTTATAACAGTGTAACATTTATCAATAGGGACTCTGAGATTCTATGAGATATGCAGTGTTACTTTTCTGTGGCTGTAATAAGATGCCATGACTAGAAGCAACTTAAGGAGGAAAGCTTATTTTAGTCTGTGGATGCTGATGGCAGGGAGGCATGGGAGTAGGTGGCTAGAGTAGGAAGCTGAGAGCTCGCACCTCAGGCACACCCAGGAAATAGAGTGAACTGAAAGTGAGTTAATGTTACAAACTCTCAAATCCACACCCAGTGGTGTGTGCCCTCCAAGAACCCTTCACACCCTAAAATCTCCAATCATCCCAAACACACCACCATCAGGAAGCCAAGTATTCAAATACATGGGCCCGTGGGAGATATTCCTCATCCAAACCACAAACTTTACTAATGAATGGATAGCATTCTAGAGTCATGCTTGAAATAGATTTCTCTCCTTCTACTTGACAACCACTATAAAAAAATTGAGAGTGGTTTCTTCCTCAAGAAGTTGGTAATAGAATTACCATGTAATGCAGCAATTCTGTTGCTGGGCTTATAACTAAAGAATTGAAAATTAAAGGGCCAGGAAGTATCATTATATATATATATATTATATATATATATATCTTGCTCATGGCAAGAATTTGCAAATGTGGCTAGAAGGTTGAAGCAACACAGTATTCACTGATAGAGGAATAGGTTTACAGAATGTGGTAGATGCCACAATGGGATCTTATTCAGTGGAAGAAAAAGGAGGGGATTCTACCATTTGCTACAGGGTAAAGGAACTTTGAGGACACTATGCTAAGTGAAATAAGCAGTTACAAGCATTTCATTACACTGCTTATATGAGGTACCAAGAGGAGTCAAAACCTTTAAAAAGGAACTGGAGGTGGATGTCAGGGGCTGAGAGAAGGAAAGAAAACTGCAGTTACTTAATGGGTTTAGAGTTTCAGCTTTGCAGGATGAAGATAGAGTTGGAGACTGATAGAGCACTCCTGTGGAAATATCTAATGACTGAACTATACTCTTAAGGTGGTGAATATTAGGTTATGAATATTTTAGCATAGCTATAATTTTAATAATTAAACTAGTATAAAGACACAATCTGGATCCTCTGACCATGTATAGTCCCATCTTATAGAAGTCACTCACTCAAATGTCACCATCCAACAGGAAGGGAGAAGTGTCACAAATATAAATTGCCACATCCAAAACAATGCTTCCCGATCAAGATATAGTAGCAAGAGAACAAAATTGAGTTTTGAAGATTTGCCCCAAAGGAGATGTTATTGAAAGGACTCCAGGTGTCTCCGCCTAAGAAGGAGATATGCTGACCGGGCAGGAAAGGGTTAATTTGGCACTTCTCAGGCTTGCTCTGCCTGCCCCAGCCCTGCTCAGGATTTTAAAAAAAGTTTTGTGAGTTTTCCCCTTTTTGATTAGAGTCTGGGAGCTGAGACCTTGCACTTTTATATTGTTTCTGTGTCAGGGCCTCAGACATGCTATCCTGCTGTGCTCAGGTCATTGCATAGAGACAGCATGGTTTTGGGGAACCACCTTTACATACACAAACTCACTGCACACTCCTACACTCCCACTAGCACATACACCTGACTTATACACTTGTATAAATAAAAACAAATCTTTTTAAAAGGAGGAAGACATTTGAGCTCCTTACAGTCTAAAGAAAAAGGCAGTGGTCCTTGTTACAAAGCGTCTCAGGCTACTGTGGCTAAGCAAGGCAGACAGGTAGAAATAGAGAACCACGCCCTGGCTCCCCCTCTTCAGTGAGTGCCTTCCTCTCAGCCACAGAGATCTCAGCATGTTCTCTGAGTTTCTAGACATGTCAGAGGGCAGGAAATCCTGTTAGGGCCACATCATAGGACATATATTTTATTTGAGGAAACTTCTAGAAGGAATGACACAGAAGGAAAGTACCTCATTTTTGGTGCAATGAAGAGGTCCACGTTTGAACACCTCAGACTAGGCAGAAAAATGTTCTGTTTCCACTAAATATGGGATTGCTAAGACCAAGGGGAACTCTGATAAGTAAGAATTCTAAATATTCTACAGAAAGGAGACAGCTTAGCCTAAGTATGAACATGAAAAGTGCTTGACACATTCTACTCAGCTCTTGAAAGGCAGTGGGAGCAGAACCCCAGTCTCTACTTTCTGCCAAGTCAGGCTCCAGTCAATTATCCTCATTGCTGTCCGCCCTTTGGCTTACAGCCCTGGGAGCCAAGTGTGCCCAAAGAAGCCATATTGTTGTCATATCTGTACATGTCACTCCAGAGATGCTTCAGCTACAAGATTTCATATCTGAATGTCTCCTGAAAAAATGAATTGCTATGGTCATTAAAGTTATTATGTGCTGTGTGGAAATAATACTTGATACAAAATGGTATTTCTTTTTAATTCTGTGGTGCTTTTTGATATATATATGTGTGTGTGTGTGTGTGTGTGTGTGTGTGTGTGTGTGTATATATATATATATATATATCACCCAAGACTTATCTTCATTCACTGAGATACTCAAGTAAGCAGCCAGAAACATACATAAAGTGTCTGTCATATTCTTGATAGTACTTGAGGGAGCTCTCTCTCTCCTGGAAGGATTCAAGAGTCATGTCTATGCAGACAATTTTGTGAAGAGCAAGGGGCCCAGTTGAATATGACCACAGTTGGGAGGAAAGGAGAGAAGAGAGGGAAAGGAAGATGGAGAGAAAGCAAGGGAGGGAAAGGAAAAGGAAAAGGAAAAGAGGAAGAGGAGGGAGAATAAGAAAAGAAGGAAGAAGAGCAAAAGAAGGGGAGGGAGGAAGGTTGTCAGTTGGGCTGGCTGGTCACAGAGGTTGTGGGTCAAGGGCAGAATGGTGTCAGCAAGGCTAGGCAGAGGCCAGTGGCCTGAAGATCTGCCCAGCAGCCACTGTTGATTATTCCAAAGGCCAGTTTTAGGTGTACCATGAAGCACTGTGCTCCAAAGAAGCAGAGAGCTGTGTGTGTGCAGTGACAGTGTGTGTGTTCATGCATGTTATAATCTATACATGATATCACATGCATGTTGTCAGCCATGTATGTTATCATATATGCACGTTGTCAGTCATGTATGCTATATCATCTACACATAATATCACCCATGCATGTCATCTAACATTCATGGATGTTAGCATCCATGCATACTATTACACATGTATGTAATCACCTATACATTACCACCCAGGAATGTTACCACCCATGCATATTGCCATGCATACATGTAATTACCCATGTGTGTTGTCACACTTGCATGTTGTCACCTGATTATATTGCTATTGCCCAGGTATGCTATCAGCTTTGCATTTTGTCATCTATGAACATATAATCCATACATATCATCATCCATGCAGTATCATAGCTTTGATGCCAAAGTTTTTTTTTAATTTTTTAAATTATTAAATTTTTAAAATTATTATTCTTTAATCTTGTTTTAGAGTCCAGTCATTATCCCCCTCCCAGTCTGCCCTCTGACTGTCCCTCATCACACATCTCCTTCATCTCCAAGAAGATGTCCCCACCTTCACCCCACCACAGGGGTCTCTTCTGTCCATCGGTTAGGTATAAATATTTGCATCTGACTCTTTCAGTGGCTTGTTGGGCCTCTCGGAGGGCAGCCATGCTAGGGTTATGCCTGTAAGCACACCATAGCATCAGTAATAGTGTCAGGCCTTGGAGCCTCCCCTTGAGCTGGATCCCAATTTGGGCCTGTCACTGGACTTTCATTCCCTCCGGCTCTTCTCCATTTTTGTCCCTGTAGTTCTTTTAGACAGGAACAATTCTGGGTCAGAGTTTTTGACTGTGGGATGGCAACCCGCTCCCTCACTTGATGTCCTATCTTTCTATTGGAGATAAACTCCACAAATTCCATCTCCTCACTGTTGGTCATTTCATCTAAGGTTCCTCCCTCTGAGTTCTGAGCATCTCTCACCTCCCAGGTTGCTGGTACATTCTAGAGGGTCCCCCCACCTCCTACCTCCTGAGGTTGCCTGTTTCCATTCTTTCTGCAGGCACTCAGGGCTTCAGTCCTGTCCCCCCACCCCCAATACCTAATCATGTTTCCCTTTTACCCTCCCTGTCCCCTCTTGAACCTAGGTCCCTCCCTCCCTCACTCCCCCCTCCCCATCACTGCTTTCTTCTCCCTCCCAAGTAGGATTGAGGCATCCTCACTTCAGCTTGTTAACCTTCTTGAGTTTTATGGATTGTATCCTGTGTATTCTGTACTTTTTTGACTAATATCCACTTATTAGTGAGTACATACCATGCATGCCCTTTTGGCTCTGAGTTACTTCATTCAGGACGATATTTTCTAGTTCCATCCATTTGCCTGCAAAACTCATGATGTCCTTGTTGTGGAAGTTCTTGTAATGTTTACTGGTGTGTGGGAGTTTCCAATTTTCCTAATATATCCAGGTAAAACTTAATTTGTATTTTGTCACCAAAGTTATCATATATTTTTAATTTTTTCTACAAGTTGGTGCTTTGAATGATGCTTGTATTGCATTTATAACGGTGATAAATGGGCAATGCAATAAGTTGCTTTATATCGTGTTGGTTTTTATTATAATGGCTTTTTGTACTAAATAATGTCTTTTGTGCTTAGGATGTAAAGTCAATATTAATTTTTGCTATGTTATTAAGAAGCAGCATGAATGGTGGGATCCTCCAAGGAGTGACTGGAAATGCAAAGGCTTTTATTTTTGAGCATGCATGTCACCGCAGAAGGATAAAATGTGTTCAGCTGTTCACTTCATAAAGAAAGAGAAATATATTTAGAATTAGAACTATAACATTCAGCTTCCAAAATTCATGAAGTCAGTGAGAGAAATATAAATGCTCCCTGAAGGCGGGCAGAGAAGAAAGTAGACCTCAGAAGAACACCGCATCTCAATATCTCTAACTAGAACAGTTTTAAAAGGAAATCAGTTGAAAGGAAAGCATTGGGCCTTTAACAAACAAAGTTCAATAGGAATCAGAAAACCATGCAGCTTGAACTCTGACTAAGGGGCAGAATTTTATTCTGGTGAGCATGTCACTCATTCTCTAGGGACCTCTCCATGGATCATTACTGTTGATGTTCCCTAGGTCTGCGATGAACTCCAGCCTACTTAGTATTTCAATAAATTCATTAATGTTCCTGATAACATTAAAGACACTCAGGTGTAAACTGGCCTTTCCTTTATTTTTGCATAGAGGATTAGTGAGGATTAGTGCACTGCTGGGCTTATGGCTCCTGATTCAGGGTCCTCTGAGAGGAGGGGTGTGTGTGTGTGTGGGGGTACTAGACTGTTGATTACAGCACAGCCCACCCACTGCAGGAGTCAAATGTGCTCCTATAGCCTCAGGGAATGGTCTCAGACTCTGAAGCTCCTTGAGGTCCATAAGGCGCCTTGTTCATGGTGAAGTTGCTCCCTCTGTCATGAGAAAGCCAGGTGTTTTATCAGCAGCTGCTTTAATCTCTGTTAGTTTGTACTTCCCTCTCTTACCTGACACCATCTCACCCTTTGTTACAAACGCCCTTTCTAGAAAGGAGCTGGTATACAAACAGAGCCTGAACACTAAATATAATGATTCTTTTATATTGTGGGAAATATATATTTTTATACAAAATACTCTGATTATGGTTTCCCCTCTGCCAACTCGTTCCAGATTCTCCACACTCCCCTACCCACTCAAATCCTCAACTTTTCTTTCTTTCTCTTTCATTAGAATATAAACATAAACATAAATATGAATATAAACATAATAATAATAACAATAATAATAATAAGAGAAGAGAAGAGAAGGGAAAAGAAACAACAAAAACAAAATTTAAAAAAAACAAATAAATCATAATAGGACAAAATAAACAGGAAGAAAATATCTACAGAAAAAGCACAAGAAACACATTTAGACACTGAGACACACAAATTTGCACACAAGAAAGCACGTGAAAATAAAATTGCAAGCAATAGTAGATAAGCACAAGATCTGTAACAGGGGTGGGGGGAAGCCCAGATAAAGCAATGTGAGAGACGCAAAAGCTCCACAAACACCATTAAGTTTGTTCTGTGTTGATCACCCCCCAGTGAGACTCCATTGGAAAAAACTAATTTTTCCCATGTGAGTGGTTATCAGTAACTTCTGGGTTATGGATGGTAGTTTGTGTCTACTTCTCTTCTCAGCTCTGGGACCTCATCCCTCCCAGAGCTATGCATGCCCATATATACTACCAAAGACTCTGTGAGCACATGCATGCATCAGTTCTGTTGTGTCTCGAAGGCCTTGATGTCTTCCATCCCCAATGGCCTCCTCTGCTGCAGAGTTCCCCGAGTCCCGAGGGGAGGGATATGACAGAAGCACCCAACTTATGGATGAGTGTTCCAAGATCTCTTACGCTCTGCACATTGTCCAGTGGCAGGTCTCTGCATTTATGTCATCTACTGCAAGAAGACATTTCTCTGATGATGGCAGAGCAAGACCCCAATGTATGAGTATAGCAGAATGTCATTAGGATATATTTTATTTCTATGTTCTTTTAACAGAACAGTAGTATTTTGCCTACCTGGGTCCATGGCCTATCTTGTTTCAGGCTCTTGGATACCTGGTCACTGTCAGGCATGAGTTCCATCTTACAAAGTAAGCCTTAATTCTTGTCAGGTAGCAGTTGGTTACTCCCATAACAATTTTGCCACTACTGCACCAGTATGCCTGGCAGGTAGACCACCACTGTAGATCTAAAGGCTTATAAATGGGGTTGGTATTTATCTCTTTCTTCTGGTAGTTTGTAGATTACTTTCCAGTACCCTGAACACTAGTGGGGAAGGCTCTAGGTAGGCACGAGCTCTACTCTCCGAGTTCAGTAATAGGATATAATGGGGATTTTAGATGTCCACCTTTACACTGGTCTAATTTTATTTTGGAAGCTTTCACCATGTAGCTGATAATTGCATAAAAAATAATCAAGGGGTCTGGAGTATAGCTTCGTAGTAACACATATGTCTGGCATAAAGATGGCATTGGTTCAACTCAGAAAAATTAAGAAATGGATGGACAGATGGATGTATGATGAGGTATAAAAATGTCCCCCCAGTGAGTGTCATTTTGTCTTGCAGCGGAAGCCTCCCATGGTGGTGGATGACCTTTTTGAAGACATGAAAGATGGCATCAAGCTGCTTGCTTTACTGGAGGTCCTGTCTGGGCAGAAACTGGTAAGGATCTCTTCTGACAATAATACATACTCAATAGTGTCCATCTGGAATGACTAAATTGTGTACCCAAGGGGGTACTACAAACATGAGAGAAACTTCTTCCTTAATCATTATTAATAACCTGAAACGTTGGCCTATCTCTTCCTTTAAGAAATGAAGAGTACTTTAACCTTCTTTTTCCTGTGAAAAGAAGCACTATGACAAAAGTCACGTTATAAAAGAGGGATGAAGTTATCAGTACCCTGATGTGATGAACAATGCATTTCTAAGATTCTGGAATGATCACCACGATTATAAATTACAAATCACCAACTATGTCACTTTAATTATTTTTCATCCTTTGCTTTCTATTGGGGTGATAAAACTCTGATCAAAATCATGTAAGGGAGGAAAGAGTTAATTTGATCTCAGGTCCTAGTCCATCACTGAAGGGAAGTGAGGGCAAGAACTTAGGGCAGGAACCTGGAGGCAGGAACGGAAGCAGAAGGCATGGACGAATGTTGCTTATTGGCTTTCTTTCTATAGCTTGCTCAGCCTGCTTTGTATTACAACGCAGGGTTGGCATCACCTACAGTGACCTGGGTTCTTACATGCCAGTCGTTAATCAAGAAAAATGTCCTACTGTCCTGCCCACAGGCTGAATTGGTGGAGGCATTTTTTCAGTTGAGGCTTCCTCTTCCAAATGTCTCCAGCTTAGTGTCAAATTGACAAAAATGAACTGTGACTGCCTGTTTCCTATTCAAAGGAACTGTTGGTTTCTCTCCCTGTGTGTATATAGCTGTCTGCTGGATATTAAGTTTGAAAGCACTGTGGCACCTGCCATGTTCTTGCTGACATCTTCTATCAACAATCCCTTGGAACAAGAACAGAGCGCTCAGAGAGATATTGTTACATCCCATAGAACCAACAGAGTGCAAACAGCATTAGCAGAGAGCAGTGAAATACATTTTTATTACATTCAAACTAAAATATGTAGTTCCTTAATATTAGAATATGTCTTTTCCATATCAGATTAGAAGGGTAAGTAGCTCATAGATGTAAAGGATTTTAAAATAAATACTTGCTACAATTAGGAAACAGTTCAAGCGACATATGAAGTCTGGAGTTGACAGAGCTTCCCTTTTTTTAAAATTATGATCTTTTTGATAAAACTGTGTTCTGTGAAAGAAAATAAATGTCAGTAAATGTAACTTCTTATAGGCAGAGGGTGGCATAGAGAGGTATTGGCACATTGATTGACTTGTAACTCATGCTCAAGTGATCCTCAGGCTCTGAGTTGAGGAGTATCTGAGATGACAACACTCTTTGAATGTGATCTGGTAGATAAATGTGCTGTTTTTGTCCCTACCACCATAAGTTGACAACTGCTCACACAGGTAATGCAGAGACCATCAAAATTTTTGGAATCTGCCACACTTCAGATCATCCTGTGTAGCAGTAAAATCCAAGATCTATATTTGAACTCTGAAGAATGGGCAGGAGCCATCACCTAGACATTCAGCCCGCTCTAATCTCCTCCAAATAGAAGGAGTTTAAATCTCTCGTGAAGTGTTCTGTCCTTTGGTTAGACTTTGTAAAGTCTAGATGAAGGGCTCTGCTTTTGTAGGGACTCCAGAGTTAATTATAGAAAACTGAAAATGGAACAACCCATAAAACAAGCAAATTTGAGAGGTTGACAGCAGTCATAGAGACCTAACTTTGGGTTCTGTTTCCTCCAGGTTATTGCATCTAGAACAAGCAGTGTTGTGTTCCTTCCAGATACCCAGGGGCTTGGATTTCCTCCACTTATCTCTTATATCTTTGTAACCATTGCCACAGAGATGATTGAGTTTTTATTTATTTTTTTCTGAACATAGTAAGTGGTAAGACTTCATTGGAAAATGCAAGCTTGTGAGAATTCTGTGCAAATCCTTCTGGTTGTACAGATCGGTGGCAGATAGTTAGGGACAGGTTTTTACCACCTCAGCTCACCTTTAGTTTCTGCTTCTGGTATTGAGAGGTGTCTCCATGCATACTGTAACAGCACTGCTCTGCATTGCTGCCTCAGGCTTGAGCAGAGCTGAACAGTTGATCTGTCAGTCTTAAATGCAGGAGAATTCTGGTCACAAGCAATCAAACAAACAAAAACACCACCCAAAATCAGGATTTTTATGTAGTGAATACAGGAGTCTGGGAATTGGTGCTTGTTTCTGAAGCTTTAGAAAGTACATTTCTGAGACATAAATGGTGGAGAGAGCAGTGTCTCAGAAGCATGCCAGTAAAGTCCCCGTAGGACCTAGTTCTAGTTGCCCTCAGCAGAAAGTTCCAGTAGCACACCTTTGGTTAGTTTTCTTCCTCCTTTGCAATCTTACTCCCAATACATTCTTCCTCTTTAGCTACCTGGGAATGCCTCCTCAAACAGCCACATACACCCAAATGCTGTCCTGTGGGATGAGCCCAACAGATCACATGTGAACAGCCGTGTAGCCATATAAATCAGCTAAATAAACCAGACAAGTGCTAGCATAAGAGAATATCACATTGAAAGTGTACTCCCCTGATGTCTGGATCCAAATCTTCCTACATTTACCTGCAGATTGAAGGAGCCTTCACATGCGTGTTGCAAGAGTACACCTGACTTTCTAAATGAAAGGCATCTCTGCCACTGTATTTGACCTATTGTCTATGAGATGTTTTTCATGGTCAGTTAAATTCTGGGTTAAATTATTCTGAAAAAAAAAGTAGTCGACTTTTGTTAAAACATTCCTCTGTGTAAGTGCCCTACTCATTCATGTATAGTTAGAATTACAGGATCACAAAGGTTGCAAACATTTTCATAGCTTCAGTTGGCAGAGAGGGAAAATAGGATTTAAGGAGAACTTCTGATCTGGCCTTTTCATTATGTATTCATATTAAGCCCTTTAAGATTCTCATGCACCTAAACTGAAGTTACATGGAGGTTATAAATATGTGGTTTCCGTTTTGCACATGCCTGTGTGCTGTGGTCTAGCATCCCCTTCCCATGGAGGTGGAGAGCATGGTGCAAAGTAATAAAGGCCCTGAGTATTCTTGCAGAGCCTTTTCAAAGCAAGACTGTTAATAAAGCATTGCCTTAGGAGGATGAGCACAGCAGGGAATTCTGTAATTATCCCAGAGTGGAGGTAGCTCTGTGGGGAACACTGCCCTGCAGGCTTCTGGCTCTGATATACATTCAGGAAATGTGGCCAAATGGTTTAGCTTTCTTCCTATGGCTAACATCCCAGGGTGAGGTCTCTATAGTCTAGTCCCATTTAATAACCTGCGGTGGCTTCCTTGGCTTTGATTTTATTTAAGGAAATTATAAACATTTTAAAGTATTCTTCTTAGATTCCCTGTTTGGTTGACATTTACAGAATGTGAGCATTTGCCAAGTTGAGGATGGGGATGGTCAACAATAGGGACACCACAGGCACATAACAATGACCGTGGAGAAGGATTTTTTAAAATCTGTTTTGTTGATCCAGAAGCAAGCTTTTTGGATGACTCTTTACCACTTTGCATTCAGGGAGCCTAATAATCCACTCTGATATGAACATGAACAGTAGATACTTGGAGGGCTTGAGCACCAACAGCCCCTCAGGTTCACTAAAGATGCCTCAATTTTGATGTGTGTATTGCCTACTGGCAAGCTAACATTTCTCAGATCTGCACTCTGAATACAACACTACCTTATGTCTCTGGAGAAACACAGGTGAGTGAAATATGGCTGATGCTCCCAGAGAGGTTACAACCAGTGTTGAGAAAAGCTACTCACTAGGGCTGGGTATTGTATGAAAATCAGATACAAATATGAGCAAGGATAACACAAAAGATGCTTAATCTCTTCTTCACTGATCCAGTGTACACCTGAAGAAGAAAGGCAGGAAGAAGGCATTTGTTGACTAGACATCAGATTCTACAAGGATTTGTAGATGTACTTAGAATGGTTGGTTGGGGTATTCATAGTGATAAATTTAATAAAGTCAAGAATAGATAGAGCATAGTGGAATTTTACAATATAACTTAGATGTCCATGTCAGATATGGGAGGAAGCAGGGATTATTCAATAAATAAAATGGAGGAACACAAATTTTAAAAAAATCATGAAAATTATTCTCTAGAGCTTAAACATATGTGCACACAATTCATATCTGTTTGCTTTTGGAATCTAATGGTACAAGGTCTTGCCATATTTAGAGAAGATAGGTGAACATCTTTCAGATAACAGAGTTTAAAAAAATAATACATGATAAAAAGTGCTGGGTGTGATTGTTTTCACTTAATGTGACTAAAATTAAATTAAGAACAAAGAAAAATAAGGTGACATAAGAAGTTGCCCACTTGCCTGGGGCAGACACAGTTTACAGCGTGAGAAACTTAAAACATGATTATAGCAAGGATATATAAAGTACATTTACTAATCAATAAGATAGCAATGACTCAAAGGAAAACTTGGACAGGAGATGTGGAAAGAATATGACAAAAGAAATCCACAGGTCAGAGGAAGACATGTTTATGCCAGTGCTGATCAGGGATATTCGGATGAGCACTTGAGTGTATACAGTACATAAGAAGAATTGAAAATTTGGGAAAACCATCTGTCAAATCTAATGCTGAAGGGGGTTTATACCAATTATCTTTGCAATGCTTGCAAAAGAGAACATAGCATAGTCCACTGGGAAAGTATGCCATTAAACATTGAAAGTCGTGTTGCCGCTGTCTCAGAAATTCTAGGGGAAGTAAGCCCAAGAGAAACTGTACTTTTACAAAAGCTGAGAAGAAATGTTTTGGAAAGAATCCAGTTTCTATCAGGAGAGAGTAGACACATCTATGAATACCTGGCTGACTGTGAATGAGGACCCTTTGAGGAAACAGGGAAGTGTAGGGAAGACTCAAGGGGTGAGTACAGAGACACTCTTTAACTAGAGACAACAGCTCAACATTTAGTGTGTTTCTTTTTCTTGAGATATGGCCTCAGTCTTTAACCCAGGCTGGCCTTGAGTTCATGGTAAGCTTCCTGTATTAGCCAACTTTGAACTAGGATGACAGATGTGGCTGTTGTGCCTTCCTTAAAATAAGTACTTTTAGGACTGCATTTAAATGAATTGAATCTATCTAGAAAGGCAAGTGTTGGGCTTGATTTAAAATGTTTGCCAAGAGTGTGGGAAGACAGGAAGTGAGAATGTATCTGGGCGGGATGAAAGAACAGAATGTTGGTACTTAGGAGTCTTGACTATCTTAAGGGATGGATTCACAATGTTTTGGCCATGGTAAAGCATAGCTAATTATATAAGCTAAACCTGTGCTCTATGCATGGAGCGGTAATGAGACAGTCATACATTGATATAAGTTCCTAGGAAAGGGCAATAACAACCATATAAAATATCTCCTATTAATTTTTTTAATTATAATCTAAAATTATCACCCATTGGAAACATAAAGCTTGTTTTTCAAATTTCTGGTATGTTATTTAGAGCTCTAGGTTCACATGGAAGAGGGCCACTTTACCAGATGAGAACCTTGAGAAAAATGATGTCATCTCATTAATGCTGGTTGTCCCAGTAAACAAAACCATCTAATTCATTGAAATTCCTTTGGGTATTTATGCTAAGTGTGATAGACAATGCAAAGAGTGAATTTCATCATGTAAATAGAGCATTGAACAGACATATACAAGAAAAGAAAGAAAGAAAGAAAGAAAGAAAGAAAGAAAGAAAGAAAGGAAGGAAGGAAGGAAGAAAGAAAGAAAGAAAGAAAGAAAGAAAGAAAGAAAGAAAGAAAGAAAGAAAGAAAGAAAGAAAGAAAGAAAGAAAGAAAGAGAGAAAGAAAGAAAAGAAGAAACGAGAAGAAAAAAGCATTCTTGGAAATCTCAGTTTTACTCTTGGTTCATTTGCTCCAAATTTTTGGTCATTCAAATTAAGAAAGGACACTAGTAATGGTCAATATCCTTGCATGTCCTCATAGCTAAAGAAAAGGGTATGACTGACCAAAAACACTTTTCGTAGAAATATGTCTTGCCATGAAAGAGTGACTGTGTCTATAGACAGCATGAGAATTTGTTGAACTTTAACTCTTGGAAATCAGCTGGGAAAACACTCTGCAGGAAGATAATCTGCTGATCTTGAACTTCTATTGAGAACCGTATGTCTCGCAAGTACTGCTGGGATGACACGCTTTTACACACTTGCTTCCCTCCCTGAGGTGGAGTCATGGTGGTTGCTCTTCAAGTCTCTTCAATATATATGTTAACACAGCTGCATGGAATCTGAAGCCTTTTAATGGTCATACCTGTCCTCACTGCTACGGGTTTCTTTCCCCAGCCTTGTGAACAAGGACACCGGGTGAAGCGTATTCATGCTGTGGCTAACATTGGCACCGCACTCAAATTCCTTGAAGGAAGGAAGGTAAGAAATGAAATGAAATGGAAACACTGGAGAGAAAGCTTGGGTCTACTGACTTTCTAACTGTTGTCTTTGGGGTATAACTGCACGCTGTCTGTACTACATGAGGCAGTCGAGTAAACAAATTTAGATTTACAGAAATGTTGCAAAAAGGAGACCACAGTTCACTTTACTTAACTCCCTCCAGGTTAAGAGCATAGGAAATGAGCCTGGCAGTGGTGACACATGCCTTTAATCTCAGCAATCAGGAGGCAGAGGCAGTCAGTTCTCTGAGTTCAAGGCCAGCCTTGTCTACAGCGTGAGTTCTAGAAGCCAGCACTACACAGAGAAACACTGTCTCAAAAACACAATAACAAACAAACATAAAGAACATATGTAATGATGGAACTATTATCAAAGTAAGAAAATTTAAACTAATGCACCATCGTTAATGAAAGTATAGAGCATGGTCTGTGTACCATTGTCCTAGGATTCAATCCAACACCACACCATTCATCTCATTGTCTCTTACTCTACAGCAAGTCTCCATGCTTTCTAGTGTTTCATGACCTTTGACACTTTTAATTCTGCTAGTTAGTCATTTTTGGGAACTCTCAGTTTGGGTTTATGCGTTGTGTTCTTCTGATTAGATTGCAGTTCCACATTGTTGGCAAGAATTCCAGGGAAGTAATATTAAATTCTTCCCAGTACATTTTGTGAATGTATCTAGGCTTCTGTTTTAATTCTCATGGTGTGTGGACATCCATCACTTGATAAGTTAGTCTCCTAGTCTGTTTTCTGTGGCTATCACAAAATAGTTAGTACTGGATAATATATAAAGAAGACTAGAACATCACTCTCTCATGGTTCCAGAAGCTGGTGCATCCAAGAGCCTTCTGACTGTATCACAATATATTGTTGAACATTGCATAGTGACACAGAGTACCCATGTGTCAGTCCAGGTTTATTCTTCTTGCCCTGGGAAGCCCCATGCTAACACCCTAATCTGACCCTAGTAACCTGTCTGAGACAGATTCAACAAATACTTTTGACATGAATTTAAAGATTATATTTTCACATGAAAATCCAGCAACACATTGAAATCACAGCAGGTTATATCTAAATGTTTTCATATGAGGTAGGTTGCATCTGAATATTTTCATATGATAATGTTGCTACTTTCCCACTTAGAGTTGAGAAATAATTTTAGGGAGATAATTGAGACCATGCTATTATTTAATTCTCAAATTTTAACTCCTTCAAATAGTTATTGTTCTACTTGCTCACTGATAACTTTATGTTCTACACACAAACACACACACACACACACACACACACACACATACACACACACACTGAAAGTATTCTAAAAGGAAATGGACTACTTATTAACTAATTATTTCTTTTTGTATTAACTCTGTATATTTGTTTTATTTCATGGTCATAGTTGATTATGCTTCTGTGCTGTGTTATTGTATTACTTTAGCTTTGGCTGTTGAGAGTCCTTCAGCTGGTGTCTGTGTCCTATAAGCCTGACTTCATTTCCTTTGTATCATATGGTCATATGTGTTTTAGATTATCTCATATTTTCCCTCCCATAGGTCTGAAATTGACCCCCTTCTCCAAGGAAGTTTTCTTGGTTTTGTTTGTGAATGGTATCTATGAGCAAGATCTGTGTGCTGGATACCTGTGTGGCAGCTGCTGGGGTGCCATTGCAGTTAGGTTCTTTTAGAAAACAGACCTAGAAAATAGGTGACTTTTCTAATACGTATGTCCATACTTTTGTAAACATCTCCTTCCCTTTCCCCTCCCCCCTTTACTTACCACACACACACACACACACACACACACACAGAGAGAGAGAGAGAGAGAGAGAGAGAGAGAGAGAGAGAGAGAGAGAGAGTTCTCCTACATGTGTGTGTCTGTGTGTCTTTGTGTGTGTCTGTTTGTCTGTGTGTAGATAAAATACTAATTCTCATGGATACCTCTGATTCCAAGCCAGCACCAAACTGTTTCCTCTGGCCTTTTATGCTCATTTGTTTCAGTTCTATCTGATAGTGAGTAACCTAGATTTCATGAGCAACATATTCTCTTCTGTCAAATCTAATCTAAATGCAAACTAGTTTCAGAATTCCTAATGCATGCACCAGTGGGAACTCTATTGAGCAACTATTGAGAGGTGTCTCTGCACACATCTTCCTATGTTTAACTTTACAGTTGGTATCTATCAAAAACAAAACAAAACAAAACAACAAAAAACCTTTCTTTGTGGCCTAGGTTAGATTGTCCTTACCTATTCGCTGAAATATATTTAAATTTCTCTATGTAAAAGACTCATGCTCATTTGTTACTGTTTATATTCCATTCTGCTGTGCGCGCACGCGCGTGCACACACACACACACATACACACACACACACACACACACACACACACACAGCCTTGAGTTTCACACACACAGCCTTGAGTTTCTTGCTTATTGGGAGAAGTTAGGCATCATTATTGCTCTTAGAGTAAAAGCTTAACAGTACTGTATGCTCTCTCTGCACCTGCCTCCACTCTTCCATGTCCATTTCCCATATTCCCAACCTTCAGGTACCCAGGCTCTAGTTTCTGACTCCCTTTCTCTATCTCTGTCCATGAGCAAGGTGTGTTTTTGTGCACCTCCTTTTTTCTTACATGAAGTTAGAATACTGTAGATAATATTTTCCTTTTCTATTTAGAGATGTATTTAAAAAATCATCTTAAATCAATTTATATAGATTTCCTTGTTCATTTCTTACACTTACATAGTATTTCTCTGCCTAGGCAAGGCATAGTTTATAAACCATTCTCAGTTCTGATTAATTTTCAATTAGAAATAATGATGTGGTTTATAACAGTGAGTAGAAATGCCTGCACAGCAATGAAGATATATATCCAGGTAGGTCCCTAGATGCGGCTACTAGGTCAGAAGGTACAAATGCATGCACTAGATATGGAAATATTTCCTTCACAACAGGCTGTAGCTCTCAGATTTTGCCTCATCTACTTTGTGGGAGTAGAAAATGTCGGCATGGAGCAGTATCCAGCCAGCCTCATATACGCATATCAGCAGACTTCCAGAAGTCAGCATGTTTGAATTACTTTCTCCCCACTCTATACTCTCTGAGTAAACTCAATACTCTGCAAATGTGTAATTAATTATTTCTTGAACTTGCAAACTTGAAGCAAAATTAGCTTGTATTCTTTAAACAGTTTACATTTTGGTGAGCTGATACCATGGAAAACCACAGGCAGAGGGATGTGCGTACAGACAACTATAGTTTCTTTTGTGCAGTGTTGACACTGTGTCCAGAGCTCTCATCTCTGACAGTGTGATTCTGTTCTCAATCACTGTCTGAGTTTTCCACAGAAAGTAGAATGGACATGATATTAGAAGCTTTTAGGCTATTCCATGCCCCATTTACCTGTCTGGCAGCAGTATTGTATTCTATTCTGAGGAATAGTGAGTTATCAGTATAAGAACAAAGTTCTTCCTCTTAATAATGTCTGAGTGAAAACCTTAATGACACATTATAACAGGTATCATTTATAAAGAGAAGGCTTCCTTTGCCAGTGTCTTATTTCATAGACCAACCTTATGTCACTTTTAAAAATGTAGGAATCATGTATTAAATATCGAATTGACTAAGCATAGAAAATAATGCAATTCAGTTTCTGTCAAACTTTTTTTTTGTAGATATTTTCTTTATTTACATTTCAAATGCTATCCCAAAAGTTCCCTATACCCTCCCCCTGCCCTGCTACCCTACCTACCCACTCCCACTTCTTGGCTCTGGCATTCCCCTGTACTGGGGCATATAAACTTTACAAGGCCAAGGGGCCTCTCTTCCCAATAATGGCCGACTAGGGCATCTTCTGCTACATATGCAGCTAGACACACAAGCTCTGGGGGTACTGGTTAGTTCATATTGTTGTTCGACCTATAGGGTTGCAGACCCCTTCAGCTCCTTGGGTGCTTTCTCTAGCTTCTCCATTGAGGGCCCTGTGTTCCATCTTATAGATAACTGTGAGCACCCACTTCTCTATTTGCCAGGCACTGGCATGGACTCATATGAGACAGCTATACCAGGGTCCTTTCAAAATCTTGCTGGCATAGGCAATAGTTTCTGGGTTTGGTGGCTGATTATGGGACGGATCCCGGGTGGGGTAGTCTCTGGTTAGTCCATCCTTTCGTCTTAGCTCCAAACGTTGTCTCTGTAACTCCTTTTATGGGTATTTTGTTCCCTATTTTAAGGAGGAATGAAGTATCCACCCATTGGTCTTCCCTTTTCTTGATTTTCTTGTGTTTTGCAAATTGTATCTTGGGTATTCTAAGTTTCTGGGCTAATATCCACTTATCAGTGAGTGCATATTAAATGACTTCTTTGTGATTGGGTTACCTCACTAAGGATGATATCCACCAGATATCCATTTTTCCAAGAATTTCATAAATTCATTGTTTTTAATAGCTGAGTAGTACTCCATTGTGTAAATGTACCACATTTTCTGTATCCATTCCTCTGTTGAGGGACATTTGGGTTCTTTCCAGCTATTGGCTATTATAAATAAGGCTGCTATGAACATAGTGGAGAATGTGTTCTTATTACCAGTTGGAACATCTTCTGGGCATATGCTCGGGAGAGGTATTGCTGGATCTACCAGTAGTATTATGTCCAATTTTCTGAGGAACCACCAGACTGACTTCCAGAGCGGTTGTACAAGCTTGCAATCCCACCAACAGTGGAGGAGTGTTCCTCTCTCCACATCCTCGCCAGCATCTGCTGTCACCTGAATTTTTGATCTTAGCCATTCTGACTGGTGTGAGGTGGAATCTCAAGGTTGTTTTGATTTGCATTTCCCTGATGGTTAAGGATGTTGACCATTTTTTCAGGTGCTTCTCAGCCATTCGGTATTCCTCAGTTAAGAATTCTTTATTTAGCCCTGTACCCCATTTTTAAGTGGGATTATTGAATTTCTGGAGTCCAGCTTCTTGATCTCTTTGTATATATTGGATATTCGTCTTGATTGGTAAAAATCCTTTCCCAATCTGTTGGTGGCCTTTTTGTCTTATTGAGAGTGTTTTTGCCTTACAAAAGCTTTGCAATTTTATGAGGTCCCATTTGTCAATTCTTGATCTTACAGCACAAGCCATTGCTGTTCTGTTTAGGAATTTTTCCCCTGTGCCCATATCTTTGAGGCTTTTCCCCGCTTTCTCCTCTATTAATTTCAGTGTCTCTGGTTTTATGTGGAGGTCTTAATTGACTTATACTTGACCTTTGTACAAAGAGATAAGAATGGATCAATTCACATTCTTCTACATGATAACTGCCAGTTGTGCCAGCACCATTTGTTGAAAATGCTGTCTTTTTTCCACTGGATAGTTTTAGCTCCCTTGTCAAGGATCAAGTGACCATAGGTGTGTGGATTCATTTCTGGGTCTTCAATTCTATTTCATTGATCTACCTGTCTGTCACTGTACCAGTACCATGCAGTTTTTATCACAATCGCTCTGTAGTACAGCTTTAGGTCAGGCATGGTGATTCCACCAGAGGTTCTTTTATTGTTGAGGATAGTTTTTGCTATCCTAGGTTTTTTTTTTTTCCAGATGAATTTGCAAATTGCCCTTTTTAACTCTGTGAAGAACTGAGTTGGAATTTTGATGGGGATTGCATTGAATCTGTAGATTGCTTTTGGCAGGATAGCCATTTTGACTATATTAATGCTGCCAATCCATGACCATGGGAGATCTTTCCATCTTCTGAGATCTTCTTCAATTTCTTTCTTCAGGGACTTGAAGTTCTTATCATACAAATCTTTCATTTATTTAGTTACATTCACACAAAGGTATTTTGCATTATTTGTGACTATTGTGAATGGTGTTGTTTCCTTAATTTATTTCTCAGTTGATTTATCCTTTGTGTAGAGAAAGGCCACTGATTTCTTTGAGTTAATTTTACATCAAGCTACTGCACTGAAGTTGTTTATCAGGTTTAAGAGTAGTCTGATGGAATTTTTGGGGTCACTTATATATACTATCATATCATGTGCAAATAGTGATATTTTGACTTCTTCCTTTCCAATTTGTATCCCCTTGATATCTTTTTGTTGTTGAATTACTCTGGCTAGAACTTCAAGTACTATATTAAATAGGTAGGGAGAAAGTGGGCAGCCTTTTCTAGTCCCTGATTTTAGTGGGATTGCTTCCAGCTTCTCTCCATTTAGTTTGATGTTGGCTACTGGTTCGCTGTAGATTGCTTTTATTATGTTAAGTATGGGCCTTGAATTCCTGATCTTTCCAAGACTTTTATCATGAAGGATTTTGTCAAATGCTTTCTCAGCATCTAAAGAGATGATCATGTGGTTTTTGTCTTTGAGTTTGTTTATATAGTGGATCACATTGATGTATTTCCATGTATTAAGCTTTCCCTGCATCAGTGGGATGAAGCCTACCGGGTCATGATGTATGATCATTTTGATGTGGTCTTGGATTTGGTTTGCGAGGATTTTATTTAGTATTTTTGCATCGATATTCATAAGGGAAATTGGTCTGAGGTTCTCTTTCTTTGTTGGATCTTTGTGTGGTTTAGGTATCAGAGTAATTGTGGCTTCATAGAATGAATTGGGTAGGGTACCTTCTATTTCTATTTTGTGGAATAATTTGAGAAGAGTTGGAATTAGGTCTTCTTTGAAGGTCTAATAGAACTCTGGACTAAATCCACCTGGTCCTGGCCTTTTTTTGGTTGGGAGACTATTGATGACTGCTTCTATTTCTTTAGGGGAAATGGGACTCTTTAGATCTTTAATCTGATCCTGATTTAACTTTGGTATGTGGTATCTATCTAGGAAGTTGTCCCTTTCATTCAGGTTTTATATTTTTGTTGATTATAGCCTTTTGTAGAAGGATCTGATGATGTTTTTTATTTCCTCAGATTCTGTTGTTATGTCTCCTTTTTTCATTTTTGATTTTGTTAATTAGGATACTGTCCCTGTGCCCTCTAGTTAGTCTGGCTAAGGGTTTATCTATCTTGTTGATTTTCTCAAAGAACCAGCTCCCTGCTTGGTTGATTCTTTGAATAGTTCTTTTTGTTTCCACTTGGTTGATTTCAGCCCTGATTTTGATTATTTCCTGCCATCCACTCTTGGATAAATTTGCTTCCTTTAGCTCTAGAGCTTCTAGGTGTGCTGTCAGTCTGCTAGTGTATGATCTCTCCAGTTTCATTTTGGAGGCACTCAGGGTTTTGAATTTTCATTGTGTCCTATAAGTTTGGGTATGTTGTGGCTTCATTTTCATTAAGCTCTAAAAAGTCTTTAATTTCTTTCTTTATTTCATCCTTGACCAAGGAATCATTGACTAGAGTATTGTTCAGTTTCCATGTGAATGTTGGCTTTCTATTATTTATGTTGTTATTGAAGATCAGCCTTAGTCTGTGGTGATCAGATAGGATGCATGGGATGATTTCAATATTTTTGTATCTGTGGAGGCCTTTGTTATAACCAATTATATGGTCAGTTTTGGAGGAGGTACCAGGTAGCACTGAGAAGAAGGTATATCCTTTTGTTTTAGGATAAAATGTTCTGTAGATATCTATTAAATCCATTTGTTTCATAATTTCTGTTAGTGTCCATGTGTCTCTGTTTAGTTTCTGTTTCCACAATCTGTCCATTGATGAGAGTGGGGTGTTGAAGTCTCCCATCATTATTGTGTGAGGTGCAGTGTGTGCTTTGAGCTTTACTAAAGTTTCTTTAATGAATGTGGCTGCCCTTGTATTTGGAGCATAGATATTCATAATTTAGAGTTCATCTTGGTAGATTTTACCTTTGATGAGTATGAAGTGCCCCTCCTGGTCTTTTTTGATAGCTTTGGGTTGGAAGTTAATTGTATTCAATATTAGAATGGCTACTCCAGCTTGTTTCTTCGAACCATTTGCTTAGAAAATTGTTTTCCAGCCTTTCACTCTGAGGTAGTGTCTGTCCTTTTCCCTGAGGTGGGTTTCCTGTAAGCAACAAAATGTTGGGTCCTGTTAGTGTAGCCAGTCTATTAGTCTATGTCTTTTTATTGGGGGAATTGAGTCCATTGATGTTAAGAGAAGTTAAAGAAAAGGAATTGTTGCTTCCTGTTATTTTTGTTGTTAAAGTTGGCATTCTGTTCTTGCGACTCTCTTCTTTTAGGTTTGTTGAAGGATTATTTTCTTGCTTTTACTAGGGTATAGTTTCCGTCCTTGTGTTGGTGTTTTCTCTTTATTATCTTTTGAAGGGTTGGATTTGTGGAAGGATATTGTGTGAATTTGGTTTTATCATGGAATACTTTGGTTTCTCCATATATGGTAATTGAGAGTTTTGCTGGGTATAGTAGCCTTGGGCTGGCATTTGTGTTCCTTAGGGTCTGCATAACATCTGTCTAGGATCTTCTGGCTTTCATAGTCTCTGATATGTCTGGTGTAATGCTAATAGGCCTGCCTTTATATGTTACTTGACCTTTTTCCCTAACTGCTTTTAATATTCTATCTTTATTTAGTGTATTTTTTCTTCTGATTATTATGTGTTGGGAGGAATTTCTTTTCTCGTCCAGACTATTTGGAGTTGTGTAGGCTTCTTGTACGTTCATGGGCATCTCTTTCTTTAGGTTTGGGAAGTTTTCCTCCATAATTTTGTTGAAGATATTTGCTGGCCCTTTAAGTTGAAAATCTTCATTCTCATCTACTCCTATTATCTGTAGGTTTGGTCTTCTCATTGTGTCCTGGGTTTCCTGGATGTTTTGAGTTAGGATCTTTTTGCATTTTGCATTTTCTTTGATTGTTGTGCCCATGTTCTCTATGGAATCTTCTGCACCTGAGATTCTCTCTTTCATCTCTTGTATTCTGTTTCTGATGCTCACATCTATAGTTCCAGATTTCTTCCTAGGGTTTCTATCTCCAGCGTTGTCTCACTTTGGGTTTTCTTTAATGTGTACTTCCCTTTTTAGATCTTGGATGGTTTTGTTCAATTTCATCATCTGTTTGGTTGTGTTTTTCTGTAATTCTTTAAGGACTTCTACCTCTTTAGCAGTGTTCTCCTGTATTTCTTTAAGTGAGTTATTAATGCCTTTCTTGATGTCCTGTACCAGCATCATGAGATAAGATTTTAAATCTGAGGTTTGCTTTTCAGGTGTGTTGGGGTATCCAGGACTGGCTGAGGGGGGAGTGCTGGGTTCTGATGATGGTCAGTGGTCTTGGTTTCTGTTAGTAAGATTCTTACGTTTGCCTTTAGCCATCTGGTAATCTCTGGAGTTAGTTGTTATAGTTGTCTCTGGTTGGAGCTTGTTCCTCCTGTGATTCTGTTAGCCTCTGTCAGCAGACCTGGTAGTCTAGATGTCTCCTGAGTCTCAGTGGTCAGAGTACTCTCTGCAGGCAAGCTCTCCTCTTGCAGGGAAGGTGTACAAATATCTGGCATTCAGTCCTGCCTCCTGGCTGAAGATGAAGGTTGGAAACAGGGCCTGTCCCAGAAGATGTGTTGCTTCTGCAGTCTGAAAGCTCACCTGCACAGACTGGTTTCTGAGGGATGTGGGGCACATGATTGCTCTCTCATGTACTCTGGTGGTCAGAGCCCTCCTGGGCAGACACCTCTCCTCTGGTGGGGAAGGTGCCCAGATGTCTTGAACCCAAACAGGGTCTGTCCCTGAAGCTGTGTAGCTTCTGCAGTCAGCTTGCCCTTTGCAGTCTGTGAGCTGACCTGAGCAGACTGGTCTCTGAGGGACCCAGGACCCAAGATGGCTCCCTCACCTGCTCTGAAAGAGCCCTCCCGGGAGGACTCCTCTCTTCTGGCAGGGAAGGTGCCCGGATGTCTGGAGCCTGAAACGGGGTGTGTCCTAGAAGCTGTGTTGATTCTGCCTGTCCCAGAATCTGTGTCACTTATGTAGTCTGCACTCTCACCTGCTCAGTCTAGTCTATGAGGGACCAGGTACCCAAGATGGCTCCCTCACTTACTCCTGATGAGCCCTCTTCTTCTCTGTCAAACTTTTAATCAAGAAAAGTATTTATAAACTTCTGAACTTTGTTAATGATATATGCTTTGAAAACCTGGCTGAGAATTACTGAGCAAGGAGTCTGAGATGCTGTGGATTGCCTTTTCCTGTCTTTGCTAGGGATTGTGGGAAGAGTATTGAGCAACACTCTTTGCATGCTGGGTGACTGACAGAGCGACTTGCTCTCTAAGCTTATAGCACTCCTTAGACAATAACTTTTAATAGTTGGGAAAGCATCAGGAATGAGTAGGGCAAATAACTCTACTCTCAAGGCTCTGTATTTTCACCCTAGGGAGCTAATGATCTCTGTCCTGCAGCTGCCGGATTTTCCTCTATTTCTCCTTAAATCCCACTCCCTGACAACTGGGCTAACTGGTCTACCCTTTGTCCCCACTGACAACTGAATGCTGTTGTAGTTTGTTTCCATGCGCACATTATTTTTCTCTTTTTGTTTTTCATGTCAGTCCATGTACAGAGGATCACCGGTTAGTACACATTTTAGAGATTTCAACTGCTGACTTTTATAGGTAAAGGAGAACCTAAACTTCTATGCTGTTTGGTAAAAAGCATCAAAGTAAATTTATCTTTTAATGCTACCTACCATGATTTCTTTTTCTTTAGTCAACTTCTAAATATATGAAGAATAAGTGGTTCTTTTTGTTTGTTTGACTTTTTTTTTTTTTTTTTTTTTTGGCAATTCCTTGCATGGTGCTACATTGCTGTGTTTTCTAACTTTAAATGAAATAAAAATTTGAGGTCTATCTTATATTTGTTTCAGTTTGCAAGTTTAACAAATGCTCCTGAAAATTTCCTGAACCCATGTGCCTGTTTGTCTCTATGGCTTCTTTTTTTTTCCGTGTGTGCCAGAACATAGGCATGCCCAAATGCTATTGTTATCTAACAACATCTTAATCATTGCACCATCAAATGAGTCACAATAGTCTGGTAAATTATGAGCACAACTTTTCTTTTTAAACAGATTAAATTAGTCAACATTAATGCTACTGATATTGCTGATGGCCGACCATCAATCGTTCTTGGGCTGATGTGGACCATTATCCTGTATTTCCAGGTATTTTATTACATTTGGTATTTTGCCTGATGCAACATCAAAGAGGGAAAGTGTGGCAGATGTTCAAAATGTTCTCTTTTCCACGCCCTTTGGTTAAATCTTGACGCAGCAGACATTCATATTTTAAGAGAAAATGTTCTGCTTTCCCCACTCAAGTGTGTCATGTGTGACCCCTCTACCCTTATAAAAGAAAGCAAAGGCAGCAAAAAGTAATCATGCCATAGTGGAGATATAAGAAAAATATAAAGAGTTTAGGAAAATGTTTTATATTTAGCTGGGCAGGGAGCATTTTAAGTCCTATTAAACATGGTTCGGGGAAATTAACCTGCCTTTGTCTTTAGACTAAGTAACCACTAGATTTTACATTATTAATTACATCAGTCTCTTTTTCATTGGTATGATAAAACAACCAAGGCTCTGTTTATAAAGAACAGAACAATGTGTGGCAGCTTTGGAAAGGGCTCCTTGCTTCATCACACATGGCAGTAACATCATGGCAGGGGCATGAATGGGAAAGAAAAGTGACATGATGAGAGAAGCCATAGATACAAGAGAGGCAAAAGGCTTGCACTCCTGAGAACTAACCCTAAGACTCACCAGCTCCTTCCCAATGTGGCTCCCCGAGTGGTTCCTTCAAGGATCTACCTTTGAATACATCGGTACCCCTCAATATCACCACACAAGGGACACATCTCCTAACCTTAATGAAACAGCTCAAACTATACCATCAATGTATCCACTCAGTTAGTTAATATATATATATATATACATATATATATATATATATATACATATATATATATATATATATGTATAAACAGTGAATAAATACAGGAAAATAAGTATCTTAAACAGAGATGTGTGTAAGATATACCCAGCAAGGCAATAAGAAAGACGAAAAGGGTTGGAGAGATGGCTCAGTAGTTAAGAGCACTGGCTGCTTCTCTAGAAGACCAGGGTTCAGTTCCCAGCTCCCACATTCCTGTTCACAACCTTCTATAACTCCAATTTCAGGAGATCTGATGGCCTCCTCTGGCCTCCACAGGCACACATGGTGCATATACATACATGAAAACAAACATTCATACACCTCAAATAAAGTAAATAACCCTTTAAAAAGTAATTTTTAAAAAAAGGCTAAGATATCAACCATAGCCTATAAGAACTAATATTTTTTCAGGGGTATATAGGATGTTAAGATTAATCATTCTCCATTAGCATGTAAGCTCCGAGAAAAGATGAGCAAGGGTCACTTGAACTGTTTTCTGTTTGCTCTCAAACACAGATAGAAGAGTTGACCAGCAACCTACCACAGCTGCAGTCTCTATCCAGCAGTGCTTCCTCTGTGGACAGCATGGTCAGCACCGAGACTGCCAGCCCACCCAGCAAACGAAAGGTGGCTGCCAAGATCCAGGGAAATGCCAAGAAAACTCTATTAAAGTGGGTCCAGCACACAGCAGGCAAGTAAGTGTCAATGGTTTGCTTAACCTAAAACCCAGTAATAGTCTCTATGCCAATGTAACGGTCTCACTGCTTCCCGTGGTTGTGAAATTGGAAGTGACATTTGTATGAGCATTCTTGCTTCAAGCATTGTTTCACTCTCCTCTAATTAAACTAGAAACACACATGTAAATGCCCAGATGGCTCAAACAGTAAGATCACTTGCTTGGAAGCCTGATGACAAGAGTTAGATCCCAGGAGAATAGAAAGGAGAGAAACGCTCCAAATTGTCCTTTGGGCCTCCACATGCATACCAGGGAGCACTCCTAGGGTAGTAAAACCTGAATGCAGCATACAGTCACACTCACACTCCAGGAAAACACTGTAATAAAATTCATTCTTCACTTATGTGATTAAGTCAGATTCATAAAATGGATTTATCATCCACCTTTGATTCATAGCTTGAAGGCTAATTCTAATTAGGCCGTTGTTGTGAATTTCAACTCTCATTTAAAAATATTTCATAAAGTTCATATGTGTTTACCCCTTCATTAAATCACTGTGTTCTAGTTAATGGCAATGTAAGCTTAGGGTTAGATCCTGGGGAAAAAAACTTAGCATTTCCTGAAACTTCCTAGACACCTCCCTCCCCCCACCCTGCCCCCACCCCCATTTTTCTGCTTTGGTGTTTATCTGGAACACTGAATTTTCTATCCACTCTAGCGTTATTTTATGCAACCTAAATTTACATAGGTCTATATTTTATTAGCATGGATATAAATAAAGTAATGTTAGCATCTTCCTTTAGCAGATTTCATGGGGTTTGATGGTCATGACTGTTTTGTGGTTTGCTGATACCGTGGATAAGTTCTTTCACCTAAAAGTGATATTTTCATTTCTTCTTCCTCAATGACACAGAAAACGAATTTGTTTTCTCCCAGGTTTGCTTGCGTAAAGGCCAATCTGAATTCAATTATCTACTTCTGGAACATAGTTATAAACAAGACCTTATTCTGAAATATTGAGACACTAAATAGAGGGAGCTCATTTTTTTTTAAATGTTCAAAGAACAAAATTCAGCAGGAAGGAACTGGGAAGAGAGGATGTAATTAATATTAGTAATGTCTGTGGGCTTGATTAGCTTTTAAAGTGTGTTGGTGGTTTTCTAACTTGGGAGGCTATGACTCAGATGTCATAGAAATGTTTCCAAAAGCAAAGTTTTGCTTCTCTTTATAGTCAATAGTAGAAGCTAAATTTGGAAGCCCTCCTGCATGGCTTATGTACTACTTTATTGGAACCATATTGGGCACCCCTGCATCTACTGCAGTCTTACTGGACAGAGAGCAGACACAGCCTAGGCAGGCTGGTGGCCTCCTGCTTGTATTTATCATGATCTACTTGTATGACAGAGGCTGGTATGAATACGGGTATTGTGGCACATCAAGGTTATGCGTGCAACTTGCCTACTGTTTTCAATGAAAAATTTTTTCTTGTCTTGTCTTTAAATATATATACGTATATGTATGCATCAGGGTCCACTTACTCTAAGATAGTAAATATTTAAGGAAAAAATATATGTTTCATTTGAGTAATGTAAGTCCAAGAAAAGTCAGAAACAGTTAATTATATGGTGACTATTCATTAGCTTGCTTACATATTCTGTTAATACAAATGTAGTCTGTTAAAGACTAATTTGTAGTCACCTAATGAGACAAACACTTCACATGTAGAAATATGAGCAAAGGCAGAGTGTAAGGAGCAAGATGGAGAGGTAATATTCAAATCAGCAGAAAACAGGGATGGAGTGTAGCGGGTATCAGATGTCTGCTGAAAAAAAAATCACATATATACTGGGAAGGTAGAAACTAATTAGTTAAGAGACTATTCAAATCTGCTTTATATTTACAAAAACTTTAGTAGATTGTTCTGCCATATTTATTTTATAGTAAACAGTTGTTCAAGGTGCTACTTTTAGCACTTACATTTTTTTTTAAAGATTTCTTTATTTATTATATGAGTACACTGTTGCTATCTTCAGACACACCAAAAGAGGGCATCAGATCCCATTACAGATGGTTGTGAGCAATCATGTAGTTGTTGGGAATTGACCTCAGGTCTTCTGGAAGAGCAGTCAGTGCTCTTAATCTCTGAGCCATCTCTCCAGCCCCTAGCACTTACATTTTTACAGTGTATACTGATGCAGTATGTTTGAGAACCAAGTTTGTACTTTTCAGGTTGAGATTGGAGGGCACTTGACAACTTTATCAAGTTACCCAGGAGTGTTTCAGAGTATATATTTCATGAAAACCCCGAAAACCTGCTCAAAACTAAATAGTGTCTCTGTTTCATTTAGAAACATCTATAAAGTTAACAGGACAATTTTTTTAATTCAAATTTATTAATTGATTGATTGATTGTGTGTGTGTGTGTGTGTGTGTGTGTGTGTGAGAGAGAGAGAGAGAGAGAGAGAACAAGCCCTGGGCTGTGGTTCTCTCCCTTGTGGAATCAAACTAAGCTTGATGGCCTGGCTTTCAGAGCAAATGCTTTTACCAGCTTAGCCGTTTCACTGGCCTATTGAGACCATTTTTTTCAGAAAAGAAACTATGGAAGATGTTATTTGCCAAGTGTGACCTAAGTGCTGGTGTCTGTAGCTTTTACCCTGAGCCACAGGGTTCTGCCCATGCTCAGTGTCATCTCTGACTTCATTCTCTTTCTGAACTACCATTACACTTGGTAAGTTACACACTCACTGCAAGAGTGTGCTGCTTCTATTTTCAATAAGGAAATGTTATCACCAGCTTGAACAACTGCATCAGTTAGAACTGGCTTTGCATCGATCAAATTTACCACCAAAAAAAAAAAGATTCACCACTAGGACATTTCCCTCAAGAAAATTAGAGAGAGAGAGAGAGAGAGAGAGAGAGAGAGAGAGAGAGCACGCAAGAGAGATTGTAAGCCATTTAATTAGTAAAGTAAGTGCTATATAATGTAGTCAACGTAAGTGCATGGCATTGATTTGCATATGGAACTGCGTCAATTTGTATATGTTCTGTGTTGATTTGTATATGTGCTGCACTGATTTGCATATGTGATTGTATTGATTTGTTTGTGTATTCTATAATGTACTTGACATGACTTAAATACATCATCTATTAAAACCTGTGCTCACAGGACAGAGTGAGACTCATTCTATTTTACATCTTAATATTTTTCCCTTTTAGAAAATTTTTCACGCATTTTAATTCTATTTGCATTACAAAAGCAAGCATAAAATGTGTTTTAAGTGTCTATAATGATAATAATGAAAGGATATTGTTTAGAAAATAGCTCATGGTAATATTCACCTCCAAGTCAGTCTGTCAGAAGTGTGAGACAAGAGAATTGGCAGGTCCAAACTGAACTACTTAATAAGACTCTCTCAAGAAAAATAAAGAAAAGAAGAAAGGAAAAGAGGAAAGGAAAAGAAAGAAAAATATGTCATTAAAATTTGTTCATCTTAATAATTATAAAAAATGTGATTGCTTTACCATGTTTTTGATTGACATGGCACATCTCTGGTTAAAATGACTGGGTTTGTTCAAAACCATAAAGTGCTGTGCTAGTGTTACCAGTTTGGATGGTGATGTTGTTTTCTCTGTTTATCACAATAAGGCAGATGGGAATAGAAGTGAAAGACTTCGGGAAGAGTTGGAGAACTGGGTTGGCCTTTCATTCAGTCATCCACGCTATCCAGCCTGAGCTGGTGGACCTGGAGAAGGTGAAGACTAGATCTAACAGGGAAAACCTGGAGGACGCCTTCACGATCGCTGAAACACAGCTAGGCATCCCCAGACTGCTTGATCCCGAAGGTACGCCAAACAATCGAACGATCCTCAACTGACATATGTAGGCTGTCGCATATTTGCATGTACCCAGTCCACACATTTCATGAATTTTGAGATCCCATTAAGAAACAGGGCCCAGAAGAGTACACAAAGGAATGATAAGTTTCCAAGGTCTATTTGTCACCCTATTGGGGAAGAGACTATGACCTCAATACTCCAAACACCTCTTTGCCATTGGCATATCAACCTTGTGAACAGAACTTAAAATATCCTGTTGATGGCTCTAAATTCATATTTCTCAAATACCCAAAGATCATGTAGCTCTGAGGCCTCATCAGAGTTTCTTGGAGCAGTAGAATGTGGTTAATACAAGAGCACAGTTGATCAAAGTGCTAAGAATCGATGTCAGTAAAGTCTGCCTGCTTCACCCCCACGTGAATCTGTAACCTTCCCACCTCCCCTGTGGT
Organism: Mus musculus; assembly: GCF_000001635.26. Taxonomy (NCBI): domain Eukaryota; kingdom Metazoa; phylum Chordata; class Mammalia; order Rodentia; family Muridae; genus Mus; species Mus musculus. The sequence goes on along the minus strand of NC_000076.6, from coordinate 5,419,936 downwards.
AAGGGAACATGTAGAAGAGATGGTAGAAAGCTTGTAAGAGTTAGTCAGTCATTGGGGAGAACAGGAGTGAGCAGTGCCTTTTAGAACAACAGGACCACTGTACTCATGAACTCACAACAGCTGCGCTTGGGTTGTCTGCACAAGATCTGATCAGTCAGCATTGTAGCATTGAGCTCATGAACACCTGCCATGCATAACTAAGGCGCTACAGGCAGTTGATGGCTTCTGGGAGTGGGAGAGTCACTTTCCTCTAAGGGCGGAGTTTCTGGTAGATCAACAATGCTCCTGTAGATAGCTCTACACCAGGAATATATGGGCAATGCAAATTGATCTGATAGGTTATGTTTTTTAAGGGACATGAAGTTTGAGGGTAGGGAGGTAAAAGTGGATCTGGGAGGAGTTGGAGTTTGAATATGATTAAATTATATTCTATGACATTCTCAATTTTTTTAAAAAAGAAAATCTGCTAAAAGGATTTCATGGTAGATCTGTGAGGGAAGAGAGCTGTTAAAATAATTACCTATAAATCACCAAAATCTCGAAAAAATAGAAGTTCAGAAAAGAAAGATCAGAAAAGAAGGGATCAAAAAAGAAATATCAAAAAAAGCACTTAGAAGTACTAAGTGCCCACTGATCAACAAAGTTCACCACAGAAACTCATATTCATCATTCCAGTTGTTTGGCACATGATTGGAAAAGCTAGCCATTTAAAGACATTTTAGATATACACTTGGTTCTTTCAATCCTCCAAATATAATTCTGATGCATTCAATGAATGTTAATAAACGAGTAAGTTGTTTATTATGGTGAATTAAAAACATCAAATTAGATTATCCAACTGCAATAGATTATTTTTTATTTGCTTGGCCATTATGGACTTTCTACTAATTAATGTATAAATGTAAACAGTAAATACAAATTTGTTACAAATGAGATTTCAGAATGAGCTCGTACCTCTACAACACACAACATTTTATTGCATTTCCAAGAAAACTCAGAGACCTGTATGGGCTCCCTCTGAGATGAGAGGCCCAGGAAAATCCCTGGTTGAATGAAGGATCTAGATTAAAATAGAATAATACCCATGATAGTAGTTTGCATACATTCATACACACACACATAATGGAATCTTAGGTATCGATGTTTCACAGAATCATAAAAATTTGTTAGGTGACAGCATATGTCATGCATTAAATATAGATTTTCTTTCTCTTCACATTTCTTGAAGTAATTTTACTCCCTGTTTACATTGTATCTACATCAAGGATCTTGACATTGAAAATTTTACATTTAAGGCATCTCAGGGATTTCAGATCTTTTGTTTCCTTAGTGACTCATGGGAGTTGTGTCACTTTTTAGGTCCCACATCAACGGTCTCTAGAAAAGATATCTCAAGCCTAAAGGGGTCTTTGTGCGGGGCCGTGGGTGTGGGGGAAGAGGGGAGTAGGAGAGAGTACCCACGTCCTGCCAGAGTTCCTGTGTTCTGGTGGGGTGGACATAGGGGGATTGCTGGTTGCTTTTCATGCAGCCCAGGGTGAGCATCTGGCTGTGTTAGACCACTGACCCCACATGGCAGGTGTTGGACAAGGGGAAGCCCAGGTATCAGGTTTTTAGCTTCTGACATCCCACGCTGTATAAGGCAGAGAAGCTGAGAACAGAATAGGGGCCCTGGGCCGCACTCCGCCCCGGAGATAAAGGAAGGGGGAGGGCGCTGGGTGGTTGCCAGGCAGGTAAGAGTCCTTAGTCTGGTCCATGGCTGCAGTGTAGGAAGGCCTCCTGGGAAAATCTATCCCCTTGTTCAAGCACCAAGGGCCTTCATGATCAGAGACAGTCTCTGGTTTTAGAGCTTTATTGTAGAAAGACAGGGGGAAAGAGAGAAGGTAGAAAGAGAGAGGGAGAGGCCAGCCATGGCCATGAGGAGAGAATGGGAGAAAAGAAAGAGAGAGAAGAAAGGCTAGAGAGTAAGAAAGCTTAAAAAGAGTGATGAGGGGCCAAGCAGCCCCTCTTATAGTGGGCTGCTGCTATCTTGCTGTTGCTAGGTAACTGTGGAGGAATCTAGCCAGAATGCCAGGAACTTGGGACATTGTCTACATAACTACTAGCCACATACTTCTCTTGTGGGGGCTTTGGGGGCAGTAACTTCAACAGGATCTGGGGGCCCAGGAGACATGATCAAATGCCTTCTGTTCCATGTAGGTGGAAATTACCAACCACGGGTCCCACCCGGGTTTAAGACCTCAGCTCGACTGGAGACCAGGCTGTCTGTGCATAGCCCATTGCCCCACATCTTTATAAACTAATGAGTTAGTTTTGTATTTGATTGTGGCATTTGGAGTTTGTTCCATTAGCTTCTGGCTGCATACATTGCTTTGCAATATAGTTAGTTACATTTGAATGGCTTATATAGCTCCTTTTCCCTATTTATAATTACTGAGTATATAAACATTTTTGCCTGACTTATGCTGGTTTTGCATAAACATCAGGAGCTTCAACAACCATGATTGAAATGCTTTAAGGCTGTCTTTCAAGAGAGACTCTGTCTAAGTCACTGTAATTTGGAGCACTCTACAGTGAAGAAGCTCTCTGAGAAATCAGGTAGAGCACAATGTATCGGGACAAGTTCTTTGTGATGGGCAAGAACATTTATGACTATGCAAGCCATCGTGAGGGTTACACATTCGGGCATTTTGATTCCACATGCTCACTCGGGTTTCCAGTTTGACATGTTATGGCATGTTTATTAGCTGACAGGTGCCTAAGTAATCATGCAGCATCTTGGAAGAATGATGAATTTGTCTTGAAATGACCTACCAGGACCATGTGCTACGTCCCCAAAAACTCCCTCTCAAAAATATTGCTTACAGGTGTGATTAAATTTCCACTCAGTATCATGTAGACTAAACTGTTCTTACTAGTAAGTTTGTTTTCTGCTTGGTTCAGGGTAGGAGTTTGAGGTACAGTAACTACATTTCAAAACTTTTATATTAACAAACATCTAAAGGGTGAATTAACTTATATTCGAGTTTTCTTTTTACAGATGTGGATGTGGACAAGCCAGATGAAAAGTCTATCATGACTTACGTGGCCCAGTTTCTAACACAATACCCTGACATTCATGGTGCAGGCTGTGATGGGCAAGAGGATGATGTAGGTATTCGTCGGCTCTGAGGAGAGCACACACTTATGCATGCATAAAGTTTTTAAGAAGCTAAGCAGACCGAACTGTAATGTGAGACCAAGATAGTTACAACTGAGTAAGGAAGAAATAGTATATATAAGATGGGGTTAGCAAAGATTTCTCTGGCACTTATGACAGGTGCATCAGAGAGAACGTTATAACGAAATTGTCATTAAGGAGAGGCATCAGTTTAAGACTCTAATAGATCACGTCAAGTATACACGTGGTCTGGAACTTTCTTCTACTTAATCTGCTGCAACTTAATTGAGAATTTCCAAGTTTATGTATCATAGCAAACATGAAAGTAAGGCATAATCCACACAAATTCTAATTGTTCGTGTTTAGATTTTTCAGCTTTCAATAATTTAAATGGCATTTTCACTTCTTAGCATGCTCAGATGACCTATAGTCACTGTCATAAAATTTAAAATTGTGGACAAAAAGAAAATATATTTGACCTTCTAGATAGAATCTGTTCTAGGAACTGCAAACCAGAGGAATATGATGTTATTAATTCTGGAAATATTTATGTCATAGCATTTTAGAAAAAAATCACAGTACCCATACTTCAGTTGTTTAGAAAAATAACCTTAGTTATTTTTCTGTTAATATGAAAAAAAAAAACCCTGTGCAGATCACTGTATGCATGGGCAATAATCTAATTGTATAAACTTAAACTTTGCAAATTTCCAATTATCTATGACAAATAACCGGATGAATTTTTCTTATAAGATTATTTCTCAGGAGTGGAACTCCTATTCTCATTTGAATTTCAAGTTGTCAGTGGTGTTTGAAGTCTTGTTCCAGCTTCTGGGAAGAAAGCCTATTCAGCTGGCATTCATTTCAACATAGCAGATGCCTCATATCTGAGGATATAAACACCGATGGACACAATGTTCTAATGTTCTGATACTTGAAACTTCTATTGGATTCTTTTACACTACAGCACAATGGATTTGCCACAAAGTTTCAATTTTATTTTAAGGCTAAATGCTGCAGAGCAAACGATGAATAGGTTTCTGAGATGCCTTGGTGTCCATTTCCCAGATTTCAACTGCAGTTTGGGAGCTGTTGGAGAGTATCAAGAGAATGCATATAAAGCAATTGTTTGTAAAGGAGTAAACAACAAATGTATTTTTCATTAGTTATAAATAAATAAACAATAAAACCTTATAAACAGGTCTAAGAAAAAAACAGTAAGGGAACAGAAGTTAAGTTTGCAACAACATATATTGTGCTAAAGATCAAGTCAGTGATTCAGGATAGGATGGAAGGAAGCTGCAGTTTCTTTCAGGATGCTCTTGGGCCAAGTTAATAGAGTGGTTGGTAGAACCATGCTTTCTAGAACTATAGATTAGGGAAACTTTTGTTCTTGTTCTTTCCAGCATCCAGGAAGAGACCCACTACTAGAGCAGTTTATTGTGCCTGTAAAGCAAATGTTCCCGAGAAGCACAGGAAAGACTCAAATGAAGGCCGTGCACTTGCTTGGGTTGCTCCACACTAGGGCGTGGTAGCTCAGGTCTCTAGGTTTTGATGGTAAACCTGGACTTGCAAGTTCCTGTGTAAGTGAGGAATTTTATTTAAAGTACCGGATTCCCACACAACACAGGTTTCCAGCTTGCTTTTGTATGCCCCCCCCCAGGTACATTTATGAGTGATCTGGGTTTTCAGGTTTCTAGTGGACATGTCTCTGATAAGAACAGTCTTTTTAGTTGTGAGCTGAACGGGATTGCAGTCTCATAGGAAAAACAACAGTAGCAACTAACCTGACCCCCTACAGCTCTCAGGAACTAAACCACCAACCAAAGAGTATACACGGAGGGATCCCTGGATCCAACTGCATATGTAGCAGAGGACTGCCTTATCTGGCATCAGTGGAGGCCCTTGGTCCTGTGGGCTTGATTCCCCAGCGTAGAAGGATGCTAGGGTAGTGAGGCAGGAGTGGGTGGGTGAGTGGGGGAGCACCTTCATAGAGGCAGGGGGAAGGGAGGATGGGGTAGGGGGTTTGCAGAAGGGAAACCAGGAAGGGGGGCATTTGAAATGTAAATAAATAAAACAACCAATGTTTTTAAAAAGAACTTTTTAGACAGAATGGCATGGTAAACGTATACTTCCAGTTAAAAATTTATAAATAAATAAATAAATAAATAACATACATAATATATAAATATTATATAATATATTATATATATTATATATATTATATATGCATGTGACCATGTATGTATATGGGTATGTTTGTGCATATGTTTACATTTTACCTACTTCATGGCATTCCATGGGCTAGAGACATCTGATGATCAAAAGATAATGCCTCTGACCAAGAGTGTAAGGCAAAAATTCTTAAAGACCAGAAACACATACACACATATACATGTACAACACACATATACACACATATACATGTACAACATGTACACAGGTCATATACACATAGAAAATATACTCAAAGTACACACAGGCACAGAAAACACACAGAGAGAACACACACAGAGGATACATACTTTTTTAATATGCTTCACTAATGAGACCTCAATATTAAGAGATTAGCAATAATGTAACAATAAATTTTTACTATTTAAAAATATTTTCTTCATTGGTTTTATAATAGGAAAACTTGGATGACATCTTCCAGGTCATCTTTAAATTAATTTTAGGAAAATGTTTTTATAAATGTTTTAGAAAATGCTTTATAAACTTTGTCCTTTGCTTTGGGATTTTATATGTAGAAGATAAGCCAAGAAAGCTGGATATTTTAATAATAAAATATGTTTTAGAGCTTGTATTTGTCAATGATGGTGTGAATGAATTTTGCAGATTTCTACTGATGTCTGTATTAGAGTAACACGTGCAGGCCCTTCAGAGCCTTTGGTACAAAGTTACTTGGGTCTTAGTAAATTTCTTAGTCTGCTTTTAAATAATGCCAGATCATTTCTGTACATTTGATTTTTCTATCCCCTTTATGATGCTAATTAAATGAAATATGTTATGGATGTATTTAAAATATGAATTTTTTGGTCCAGCGGGTTGGCACAGTGGTAAAGAGGTCTGCCAAGCTTGATGATCTAAGCTGAAATCCCTGGACCCACAGGTTAGGAGAGACCTGACTCCTGCAAATTGCCCTCTGACCTCCATACATGCCATGGAAGTATGCACTCCCCATCCAATCCTTACACATGCACTAAGTAGTTAAAATGTAAATATATGCATATTTATATACACACATGCTCACACACATAGTATAATATGTAACATTAATAAATAAATATAATTCATTTATATATAAATTTTCTGACTGGAAGTATTCATTTACCATAACATTCTTTGGCCAATAACACCAACAAAGAAACTTTTGCATATAAGATATTCCTTGGGCAGTTTGTACTCAGTCATAAATGAATAAAAGAGGCCAACTGACTCAGTCAACTGCCTAATACACTTCCAGTCATTTTTTTCCACTCAGAATATTACTGAGTCCCCTCAGAAGGTAAGCACAGGCTTGTCCACGGTGCCGACAGAGCGAAGCATATCCTGACTGTGTATTTACAGAGGAAATGCAAGTCTATACAATTTTTTCTTACATATTCCACCTACAGTATTTGAAGTTATTTTAAAGCAACTTTACAAATTATATGCATCGCCACACATGCATATTTCAAGCTAAATAAAACATCACTGGCCAGCTAATTTCAGTGGCTTGGTGGAAGTTATACAAACATTATATGTGATTTTATGCCTTAAATTATTGTCTACCAATGGAACAGATGGCTGACCAATGATTTTCATCTTTTCTTACATGATGTTGCTCTTGATTTATATTATGTGTCTATATATTTTCATATTGTTAGGAAATATTTCCAGTTTACTCATCTTTTGCAAATTATATACAATCTAAGGTAAGATTTGAGGAGTCTTAAACACTCTTCGCTCCTTAGCTTCTGCATCATTCCTCTGTGTGTAATTTTTTTCATGCACACATTCCTTTTAACATCTCCATCATGTCAACTCCTTTACTGTCTAACACGACAAATTATATTGTCTGTGCAACTAAACATTAGTGCCAACCTCAGCCCACTAACTCTTAATTACAACATGGTATCGAATGCCAGACTTCATAGCACTACTACAGAGAGATGTTTAATGGTTATGCTGGGGTTTTGGCAATATGATGTAGACAAATAGAAGTCAAGTGAGATGACTACTTCGATATGTTAAGCTATTAGGCAGAAAACCATTGAGAAAGGGAAAGATCCAGTGTGTCCTCCGTCTGCATTTCCTCATATGTCTTTGCATCAATATTGGGTCATGGGGCTCAGCAAAGTCCATATCTGAAGTAAGTGCTTAGAAGTATTTGCAGAATAAATATTTTAATTCCTGCTCCTGTGCAAGTTGTTGAGTGCTTAGCCTACCTTTTAACTTTTCATATTTCTTTATATAACTCCTAGGTCCTGGACTTCTACCAACACACATTAGAAAGCTATAAGTAATTAATTTTGTGTCAAGTATTAAATTACCTTAAATGCATGATCCACGCAACATAACTTTTTGCCTATGTGAACATGTATGACACAAAAATATTAGTATGCGTTTGTGTTTAAAAGATAGAGGGAGAGAGATATGAAGGGAATTCTCACAGTTAGCTGCTTCTAATGATGTGTTGGGCATGAAGTAGTTCCCTCTGTAGGCAAACAGACCTTCCTGTCCTTTAATTGCATGCAAAAATGACCATTTGAAGAAGAGCCTCTCAGCCAATAGTTTCTGAGAGTCCTGGTATTTTATTGAGCTTCATTTCCTTCTTACAAAGAGAGATGTTTGAATGTAAGCATATCTGCATCTCTCTTTTCAGCAGCCACCATCAGGGGCCTGCTGGAGAGCCTCTATTGCAGTCATATCTGAGCACAGTCCTCAGATGATTCGTGAAGTAATTTCAGTTAGTAACCGGCTGCTGCTCTCAGGCCCAGTTTCCAGTGTGTGTCAAAAACAGAGGCTGACAGGATAGCTGCTACAGGAGGCTGTCAGTCACATTCACGGTTCACTGTGACAGAAGTCAGGGAAGATGACTGTGACAAAGGCCAGGGAAGATGAGTGGCCACACTGACCTCTCCTTCCCAGGAGACAGACGAGGGGCATTTCCCCTGTGAGGCCACAACTGTACAGTCATCACTCGTTCATTTGTGAGCGTGAAGGCTACCCAATAAGCAAAGGTGACCTTTGATTATTACACTTACCTGCTCTTCCAAAAGAGCATCATCGATGAGAAATAAAGCTTTGCAGTCTGGCCCCTGTTTCAGGCTTTTCATAATAAATACACTACCAAATAATCATTATTCCATACTCATCTGTTGAAAGATACTGAGTTCCAAGCATCATATTAGCTGCTGGAGATAGAAAACAATGTCAGACACTGAGCTGGATGGAGATAGAGGCTGAGGTTGCTACAGGCTTGTAGAGGAGAGTCCTCTGTGTGGCTCTGCAGGTTGCTAACCAGCAGCCTCAGGCTCACCCGAACATTTGTTTATGATAAAAATTCTTGGACCTCTTCCACATGTATTGAGCCAGGACGTGTGTGTTGAGTATTGATCCAGTGGGTGTGGGCTCATCATCCTGGTTGTCCTGATCCCTCCAGATGAGTGTCAGACCTTTTACATGTCGAGATGAACCAGCACAGGCAACTCCTAGTTCAGACTTGTATGTCAGGAAAAACATGTCAGAGAAGATCTCAGAAAAGAGGGGAATACGTGTTCAGTAAAATAAATAAATAAATAAATAAATAAATAAATAAATAAATAAATAAATAAATAAATAAATAATAGCCTCATCTATAAAACCTAATGATGAACCAAGTCATGGATCTTACCAATGTTGTGTGTCTATCCCTGTCCTTTGTGTGCAGCAATAGGTGACCTCAAGTTATTGCCCAAACCACAGAAAGGGTGTATGATAGATCAGTCAAGCCAGGGAGATGCTGTAGTTGAAAGCCATGTACATGTTAACAGAAAAAAAAATCCTGTAAAGTCTGTTTCTATTTACCTTGACATTCATATAAAAAATGAAATCCCAGGAAAAATTACAATTTTCACTTCAGGGCTACTGGGATGTCCCTGCTTTTTATTTTTGAATGTGAGTAGGTAAATGAAAACTGGAGTTTGATTCTGAAGATGAATTGATAATGGTATAGTAGGAATCATGCAGCAAGGAAAACAGTACTGAACAGTCTAGGTGTGTTTTCTATGTATCTAGTAAATGTAGTAATAGCATACTTAAAATAGCAATATGCATGATTTGTCTAAGGTTACCATGACAACAGACAACCCTTAACAACCAAAATTTACCCCAGCCACAGCAGTCCCTTGGATTATCAACTCCCATATTTTGGCATTTTTAAAGAATCATTTATTTATTTTATGTACACTGTAGCTGTCTTCAGACACACCCAAGAGAGCATCTGATCCTACTACAGATGGCTGTGAGCCACCATGTGATTGCTGGGAATTGAACTCAGGACCTCTGGAAGAGCAGTCAGTGCTCTTAATCACTGAGCCATCTCTCCAGCCCAACACTCAAGTTTTGGGAAGCAACCCTCAGGCTTCTACTCCAGATATCACTCCTTTTTTTGTATATTTTGGTTGCAGGTTGTTCTGTTTTGAGCATGTTTTTTTCTTATTAATAAGGTAGCACAATAACTTAAGCCAAAACTAAATTTCCTTAATGATGAGGGGAAACAAATGGAAAATAATTTTAGTATTTAAAAAGATTTTGATCTAGAATCAGTTTTGTTTCTCATACTGAAGAAAGATGGACAATACCTGGTGTGTACTAAATACTAATTATAATCAGGGATTAATTTTACAGTTACTAATAACATTGCATTGCTTCTTGGCTTCCAGAGGGATGACAGACTAATTTTGAAGGAAACAAAAGTTTGGATAGAACAATTTGAGAGAGATTTTACAAGGGCACAGATGACCGAATCAAGTCTGCAGGACAAATATCAGGTAAGTGTGGGAAAGAGATTTAGATTTTTCCAAAGCTTTTCATGGTTGACATGAAGATATGGCATGTAATATATGCCTAATCTTCCAAATTATATTAGTGAGAAAAATCTTTAGATAAGTAACACACATTATATTAATTTTGAAAAAGACCAGTGCTATGGTAGAGGGTAGTTTTAAGTTACCCTATGTCCTCAGTACAGAGGCCTGGGGTATTATCATTTTTGACACCTCAGTCTTATCCATAGCACAGAACAAAATCGCAGAGTCATTGTTTACAAAGACCTTTTGGCTTACAGATGTCAGCTGATGTAACGAGCCACTAAAATGAGTAGCTGACTTGACACCAAAGAGTACTGCTGAAATCAATGGAATTTAAGAAGGAGTTGCGGCATGTGTGTTTGCCAAGGGTTCTCGGAGGGAAGGAGATTCTACCCTGACCTGTCCTGCTTAAGACAGTTGCTCTTGAGCTGAGGTCAGAGAGCTGTGTCCAGTCTCTTTACAAAGCCCCAAGCTGACTTTCTGCTTTCAATTCACACTTCCCAGAAGATCTTGTAACAGCAAGTTTTTTCCATTAAAAAGTTGTGACTTCTTCCCTGCCGAGTTGCTGTTTTCCTCCTGTTTTCAAATTCCACTTCATTTTAGTCTACAAGTGAAATATAACACATTTCGAGCAACATTCTCTCACGTACTCCACCCTGTTACATTTCAGTCATTCCCCTCCCCATTTTTCTACCAAAAAGTTACAGTGTTACAGTGACATGAGCCATCCAACATGGTAGATGATAAAGCACTTAATGACGTGAATGTGGGATGTTATAAACTCATATAAACATACCTAAATTCAGTTGCCCATGCCATCTTTGTTATTTTTTTTCTTAACTTAGAAAAACAATAACTTTGTGCCTAGTTTCCATGGATTCTTTTGCTTTGAAATTCAGTATAATCTTCTTATTCCCTCAACCCCCCGCCCTCCAAAATTTGCAGTGATGCACGTCATTGTAAAACAATTAAACCAGAAAACTGAGTACAAAGTACAGAAACAGGGGTGTGTTTGTTTTGCTTGTTGGTAAGTTTTAGCTGTAGCACAAGCCATTAATGCTAAATTCCAAGAAATCAAGCTCCTTACCGAACAGGCGTTATGCTATGAGAGAAGAGTGAACCAGAAAAACAAAACCATACAAACAAACAAGCAAAAACCCCAACAAAGCATGAGAAGAAAGTGTCCTGCACACATGAGCAGCAGCATCCAGTGAAAACTCTCTTTCCCATTTACATTACATAATCTGTATTTTCTTCATTGGGCTCGGCAGAGCTAACACAGCTCCAGTTTTTCCACACAGAATTCCACAGGACAAAATTAAAGATCACTTGTACATTTTGATGTCTTTAGCATTTCATGAGTTTATGGTCAAATATGAGTTCAACTCCCCCCCAATGTTCTTCAAGGGAATTTGCATGTTTATAAATGAAATTCTTTCCAGAATCTGCTGAGCTCTGTATGGCCTTCCCCCTGCTCTGTAATTTAATTGTACATCTTAATGGCATTTCCAATTCACAAGTGGATGTGGAGTCATATTTGAGATGTGCAAATTTACAGTAGATGGTTATTTTCAATTCACTTATATGAATAGAATCACTTTGTAGATGTGCTAGTTTATTATAAGAAAAAGAGCAACTTCACAGTGATTATTTTTATGTTTGTATCAAGCCTATGGCTAGGTCTAAATGATAAATGATGAGTTTTAAATATTCTGTGGCATGTTTAAGAATTTCATGGCGTAAAATTAAGTGATTATTATATAAATAATAAGGCCCCAAAGTAAGCCTCGTTACATGGGATTGCTTAAATGTAAATCTAGTTATGTTTAATTCAGCATTAGTTGGCATGTAATATATATGATAACATTATAATATTTAACATGATATATTATAAATAATAACATTTATTGAAAAATCAACTATTTGGTCATATATATATATATATGTACATATATATAAATAAACTCATATATATATTTGACTATGCTTTTCTGGCAAACATGAACTGGTTCATAAATGACTCCACTAGAATTAGTCCTTTTCAATGTTTTAAATATACTTTTAAGTAACAGTTTTACTCTTTAAAAGTTTTGTGCATCAGACAATATATATTCACCCACCACTAAGCTTCCTAGTGCCCCGCACCCCACTGTACTCCATCTTCATGTCCTCTTTTATTCCTTACTGTTATTGACAACCCCTTGACTCCAGTTAGTGCTACCTCTGTCTGTGTGTGTGTGATCACAAACTGGAGAAAAAGCAACTCCCGGCTGCCAGCCACAAGTAAGATGACCCTCCCTCTCCTAGGAGCTATTACTGGTCACTAGCTCTTCAGCCAAGAGTGGGGCTCAGGCGCCTATCTCCCATCCATGCTGGAAGTATGACTGGCTTGTTGCTGTGTAGGTAACCATAGCTACAGCCGGTCAGCAAGTACAACAGCATGCCATGTCCGGACACAAGCGCTCCGCAGCCTTCTTTTCACATCCACTAGCTATTACGTGCTCCTGCCCTCTTTGTTGAAGTTTCCTGGTCCATGGATGGCTGACATAGATGATGAAGATGTTCATGTAGATGACCTATGCACAGCAGAACATCAGAGTTGCTTATACCCTTCACTGTGACTAGTAGTGAATCTCTCCACTAGCCACAACCCACTGGAAGAAAAACCTTCTCTGGAAAATTGAGAGCAGCCCAGAGCTACAGGCAAAAGCATAGACTACTTAGAACTCAGTTTGACAGCATGTCCATTTAGTAGAAATAATGCTAGTCTCTCCAGCTAGGATCTATAATTTCCACAGTCATAGGGGCTTGACTACCTTTATATAACAGACACAAGATCCCTCCTGTAGAGTGGACACAATCAGAAAGCACTTAGTTAGCCTTCACAAACACAGCATGCCACTGCCACACCAGTGGGCACAACACTGGGCACAGCAGTGGGCCAGTATTGTAGCGTACAGCATTCGGCACTGGATAAGGCCGCTGATGTCTTTTCTCTGAGCAGCCTTCATAGTACCCGTTAGCACTGGGTAAGTTTCCTGATCAGTGTAGGTCGGTTTCTATATTTCCTGTAGCCAAAGTTAGTGCTGTCTTGAGCAATAGGGTCTTACCATCTAGTTATGGCAGACAAAACAGTGGCTATTACCTGTATTGTTTTGGATGCCATAACTCATGGGAAGGTAGCTTATGCGTGACTACTTAGACCTTTATTTTGCAACCCATGCCTTCTGAGTACAGCATTGTCTACCTACGCAGGGTACTTCTAGTCAAAATTCCTTTTATATGTGTGTGTATAATATAATAAATATAATATATTATAATAGAATATATACTATGTATGTTTATATATGTGTATATATGTTTATAAAATATTTCAAACTAGCTGATTTCATAAGACTTCATCATATATCTTTAGTTTTGGTTAAATCACCCCTACTTTCTCCTCTCCCCAAAACCTCTATCCTAATGTAGCCCTTTAACCCTGGGTATACTCAATTAGAGAGTACTGTCTCTAATTGAATTGAAGGAGGGGGGGTGGAAGACCATAGGCTTCCATATAGCTTTTGTACATGGCCTTCATTTTAGTCAAGTCTTGCTCTAATACTTTATTGTCTTGTGCCCCACCCCATTCCATGCTTGATCACCCCCCACCAATACTCTATATTCTGCCCATGTTACACTAACCCCACCCATTAGGTGTCTGCCTTCAGTGGCTGATTCCCAGTTCCTAGCTTCCACATGGACTCCAGGTTAAATACACAAAACCAAGTATCCAAAGGGAAGATCCACATACGCAAGAGAATTCCCCACGTGTGTCTTTCTGGGTCTGGTGAGCTCAGTCAGTATCAATTTCACCTATTTCTGTGCAGACTTCATAATTTCTAGGCATTAGTCCTGTTTTTCTATTTGTCTCTGTCAAATCACTTCTGGGATGCTGTGTGTGTGTGTGTGTGTGTGTGTGTGTGTGTGTGTGTGTAGATAGAACCAGAGGGATGTGTAGATAGTACCTAGTACCATCAAGGTCTTAGGCAGGTTTAGTGTCATAACTGCTGCTGGTAACATTACCAACAACATAGTGGAGTGCTCTCCAAAGGTGAGCTATGGTTTCTTTGCTTTTGCTTTTGGGGACTCATTGCTGTACTGTTTCTCTTTCCTCTTTTAGGCATTTAAGCACTTCAGAGTTCAATATGAAATGAAAAGGAAACAAGTGGAGCATATAATACAGCCATTGCAAAGAGATGGCAAACTGACGCTCGACCAAGCCTTGGTCAAGCAGTGCTGGGAGAGAGTATCATCCCGGGTGAGTTAGCTTCATGTGCATTTGTGTGTCTTCACCAAGCTGTGTGTACCATCTTTCACATGGCATCAGTACACAAACCGCTGAGGCTTCTGGCTGAGCCTGGAAAGGGTTAGCCATGGGAGCACATCTGCCCTCTGGTGAGGCTGCCCTGGGCACTTCTGGATATGCTTGCTCTGGCACTTCCTTTCTTGCCTTCCCATGCCAAACAGGACTTCCATGAGCTAGACAGAGCTGGAAGGCCTCCTGGCTTCTGTCTCCTTCCAGACCTTACTTCCAGTTGTTTAGAACAGCTGACTTTTGCCTTAGAGAATTCCTGGAATATCAACATTTCTCATAATCTGTAATCTTATTTTGTGAGCAGCTCAGGACCTTTCTGTGCCAAGAGGCAAGCTCATGTTCGGTCATTGAGGCATCTCTGATTGTCTGGTCATTCCTAAATGTGAAGGAAATGCTGCTTGCTCTAGTTAATATTAGCATCCTTCCTCAGGCCTTAACCTTAGAAATGTCTAAGCTCTAAACCTCTGCTAACATTAACAGAAATATTTTACTTGAATTAACCATGTTGTTTAATTTGATAATGTCACATTACCTACATACTTTATCGAGAAATAAGGATGGTTTCTAAGATGGAATTTCTATAGACCAGGAAGTGGTACTTGAGAATCTGAGAAAATGGAAGAAATGGAGAAAAAAAATGTTTCTGGACAAAGAGCTCAACTAGTATAAGTTCTTGCCACACAAGCTTAAAGGCCTGAGTTCAATCCATGGGACACCTATGAAAAGACAGATACAGGGATGGAAATCCAGAATTCTAGTGAATAAAAGCACTTATTGCATGAGCCTTGATAACCTGCATCCAATTCCTAAGAACCATATAAAAAGTTGAATGTGTACATCTGTAATTCTCATAGAACCACCATTTAAAAACTTGACTGGAGAAGGGTGGCTTGCATGCAGTCCAGGTACATACCTGTCCTTACCCCCTTTTGAGCTGGGATTGATTACAAGTAGATGCCACCAACTCCAGGCTCTTGTGTGGGTCCTGAGAATCAAATTTGGGTCCTTGTGCTTATGTGGTGAGCACTTGCCTCTGAGCTATCTTCCCAGACTCTCTTTGAGTCTTTTGTAGATTTTTAAAAGCTTGTGTCTCTAGCTGCATCTGTATCAGAAGATGACCTAGTCGGCCATCAGTGGAAAGAAAGGCCCATTGGTCGTCAAACTTTATATGCCTCAGTATAGGGGAATGTCAGGGCCAAGAAGTGGGAGTGGGTGGGTAGGGGAGTGGGGTGGGAGGGTATGGGGGACTTTTGGGATAGCATTGGAAATGTAAATGAAGAAAATACCTAATTTTAAAAAAAGTTCATTTAGAGGAAGTTAAGGGATTGTCTTCTATACCAGAGGCATTCTATTCTGTTTCAGCTCTTCGATTGGCATATACAGCTGGATAAATCTCTCCCTGCACCTCTGGGCACTATAGGTGCTTGGCTATACAGGGCAGAAGTGGCCCTGAGAGAAGAGATCACCATTCAGCAGGTTCACGAGGAGACAGCAAACACAATCCAACGGAAACTTGAGCAACATAAGGTAAAACCATGCTCAGAGACTGTCTGAATTGCCTTTCTATTATCCTGGCAAAGCATCATGAATAAGGTGAATTATAAAAGAAAGCATTTAATTTGGTGCTCATTTTCCCAGATGGTTAGCATCCATGCAAAGGGGATTATGGCAACAGGAGACAGGAATGGTGCTGAAGCAGTAGCTGAGAACTTCCTTCTGATCCACAGCAGGAAGGAGTGAGGGAGAACTAATGGAAAGGGATGAGCTTTTGCAATTTCAATGTCCAACCAATGTCACACCTCCCCCAATGAGGTCATAATCCTAATTCTTCCCAAACAGTTCCACTAACTAGGGACAAAGTACTCAAATACACGAACCTCTAGGGACCATCTTCATTCAAACCACCACAGAAACTTTTCCACCATGACAGTCCTGGAGTCTCTGGAGATGTATCCTCACCAGAACCTGCACCAACGTGCTCCTCAAAGCATCCATCCTATGTGGTTCACACACTTCCTTCTTGGAGGTACTCTAATCTGCATCTTCCTAGCCTAAACCCATCCTGACAATTTCAGTACATTAATTTCATAAGATATTTCCCAATAATTCTAGGGCAGATTTTTGTATCTGCATCCATCTTTATTCCTGATGCTAATCGGTTCTGTTTTTATATAAAAAAATAAGCTTACAGACTGTATGAATTCATATAATTCATGTGACCATTGGTTCCATACTTCACATGCATAGTCTTTCTCAAAGAATGATAAACAAAAGCTTCCAGTCCTGGTGCTTTGGTTGTACATGGGGAGTAGAGGCCTGAGATACCGTTAAGGACTTCAGTGACCTACAAGTCATGTGTGTGGTTAATGTGTGACTGTTGTCAAACATTTTGTAATGATACAGGCTTAACTCATTAAACATGCTATTTTTCGATTGACAAACATTAAGGCAATGGTGTACTCTTTACCCCCTTTGTTCTGTTAGTGCTTTGGCTTTAGCATATAAATGATAACAAGCTAATACATAGAGATTTCTATATGTTGTCAAGATATATATTTTCTGCCAAATGCTTGATGTGTTTTTAGTTACCTGAAGATAATACTTTTATCTGTTTAAAAAAAACAAAACAAAACAAACAAATTCATGGTACATTGTTTTCATGCCTCTGAGACATTGATTTTGGAATTCTGATGCATAGATAAATGCCATGTCATTTGAAGTCAGTAGACACAGTCCAAGGCTAGCCCATCAAGCAGTCTGACATTGCCACGTTGCACAGCCAGTCACAGATGTCACCATTACTTGCCTCCATTTACACTTATATTTTCCTGAGATATGTTTAGCACCTTTAGCATTTCAAGTTTTTAAATTTTCTGAAGGTTTACTTAACTGATGTGATGATAGTATATATGTACAGGTCTTATTGTCATGTAGCAAACTGAAACAGTTAACACAGCTTAGTGTATCCATCGCCTTACAAACTTCTTTGAGACTATTTTCTATCACTTTTAACAATTATGAGTATTCATTATTGAAAGTGTGTCACAGTGCTGAGATGGGGACACCTGAGCTTGTCCCTTCTTTGCCCTTTTAATACAACCTTCCTGTCCCTATCTATTCTCTGCTGCTAGCCCTGGTCATATTTGGTAACCAGCATGCCCCTCTCTCTGCTCCTGTGACTTTAATATTTCAGATTTCATAAATCATTGAGTTATATCATATTGATCTGTCAGATATTCAGATTCAATTTGTCTGAAATATTTTTTTATTCTTTCACTTTCAATCTATGTTTTTTTAAAAAAAATTCTTTGTGTTTTGGGGATCATAATTACATCATTTCCTGCTTTCCTTTCCTCCCTCCAAACCTTCCCATGTATATTTCCCTTGCTCTCTCTCAAATTCATGCCCCTTTTCCTTAGATGTTATTTTATGTGTGTGTATATGTTCCTAAATATATTAACAGAGACTTCTCAGTTCTTATAATGCTAATTGTACGTGTATGCTTTCAGAGCTGACCATCTTGCACTGCATAACTATTTGGCATGCTCTTTCTGGGGGCAGACTACTTCTCTGGAGCTCAGCAGCCCTTGATCTTTGTCTAGGGTTGAGGTCTTGTAAGTTTTTCCTCTTCTGCATTAAGACTGCTTTATCTTTTGCATTGCCTATCTGCATGCCTATTGTTGTTACCCTTGTTCAGATCGTGTTTAGGCAGTCATGTTGGTGAGACTTCATGGATATGGCTTCTCTGGCATTTCTAGGAGACAAAATCTCTCAGCAAATTTCTGGTTCTTTTGGATCTTAAAAAAATCTCTGTGTTCTTCTCTTTTTAATGATTCCTAAACTGAAGATGTGGGAGTTGTGTTGTAGCCATATCAGCTAGGTCTGGAATCCTCAAGTCTGCATTTTGATTGGTTGTGGCTTTCTCTAGTGGTCTCCATTTGCTGCAAAGAGAGGTTTCCTTAATGAGGTCAGAAAGCTACTCTTATCTGTGGTACAAGGATAAATATTTTAGAATGTAGTTAGGGATTATGTTGACTTAGTAAAGTGGTGGTTGTTGGTCCTCTTCTAGGTCCTTTGACTTCACTTGCCCCAGGTAGTTGGCTAAATTTCCAGTACCAGGTCAAGTATCCCTTTCATTCAATGGTGCCTTAACAATTACAGAGATGTAGGTTACCACCAAGGTGTATGTGCCTCTACTGTACCCTTAGGGGGACAGTGATGTGCTAGTCATTGTTATGGTTCACAGACATCATTCTGGGTAGGGCTGTTGACTGTCTTCCTTGGAAGTTTACATGGTGGCATCTGGTCCCATCAAAGCTATTCCTCAGGGAGGAGGTATTCAAGTCAGTTATAGCTCAGGAGACTCTGGACCGTGTCTGTAGTGCATGGTGTCTTCAACATTAGGGACTTATCTTCTACCAGCGAGGACAACTAGGGCAATACCAGCAGAATGTGGATTTTCAGTCTTTTGGATAACTCTGACCAAGGAACTCAAAAGAGGCTTTCTCATGTCTGGTGCTGGAACTTTGTTAGATATTCTATAGCTCTTTTGGGAAGCATTGTTAGCCAAAATTCATTCTATGTATTTCTTTGACAGTGTGGAGATAGATATTTATTTATCTATTTACTTATTTATTTAATTAGGTATTTTCTTCATTTATATTTTAAATACTATCCCAAAATTCCCCTATACCCTCGTCCCCCACTCCCCTACCCACCCACTTCCACTTCTTGGCCCTGGCGTTCCCCGTACTGAGGCATATAAAGTTTACAAGATCAAGGGGCCTCTCTTCCCAATGATGGCCAACTAGGCCATCTTCTGCTACATATGCAGCTAGAGACATGAGCTCCGGGGGTAATGGTTAGTTCATATTGTTGTTCAACCTATAGGGTTGCAGACCCCTTTAGCTCCTTGGGTACTTTCTCTTGTTATTCCATTGGGGGCCCTGTATTCCATCCAATAGCTGACTGTGAGCATCAACTTCTGTGTTTGCCAGGCACCAGCATAGCCTCACAGCTATATCAGGGTCCTTTCAGCAAAATGTTGCTGGCTTATACAATGGTGTCAGCGTTTGGAGGCTGATTATGGGATGGATCCACGGGTGTGGCAGTCTCTAGATGGTCCATCCTTTCGTTTCAGCTCTAAGCTTTGTCTCTGTAATTCCTTCCATGGGTGTTTTGTTCCCAATTCTAAGAAGGGGCAAAATATCCACACTTTTGTGATCTTCCTTCTTCTTGAGTTTCATGTGTTTTGCAAATTGTATCTTGTATCTTGGGTATTCCAAGTTTCTGGGTTAATGTCCACTTATCAGTGAGTACATATCATGTGAGTTCTTTTGTGATTGGGTTACCTCACTCAGGATGATGCCCTCCAGGTCCATCCATTTGCCTAGGAATTTCATAAATTCATTCTTTGTTTTGTTATTCATTTATTTGTTTATTTATTTATTTATACTCCAGATTTTATTCCCCCATCCCTCATCCCCCAGTCAACCATTCAACTGTTCCACATCCCATACCTCCTCTCCACCCGCCTGTCTCCATTTGGATGTCTTCCACCCTCCACCCAACCAGACCTCTAAACTCCCTGGGGCCTCCAGTCTCTTGAGGGTTAAGTATATCTTCTCTGACTGAGCCCAGACCCGGCAGTTGTATACGTGTTGGGGGCCTCATATCAGCTGGTGTGTGCTGTGTGGTTTGTGGTCCAGTGTTTGAGAGATCTCCAGGGTCCAGGGTAATTGAGACTGCTGGCCCTCCTCCTCAGCTTCTTTCAGACTTTCACCAATTCAACCACAGGGGGCAGAAGCTTCTGTCCATTGGTTGGGTGCAAATATCTGCATCTGATTCTTTCAGCTTCTTGTTGGGTCTTCCAAAGTGTGGTCATGGTAGGTCCCTTTTTATGAATGCTCCATAGCCTCAGTAATAGTGTCAGGCCTTGGGACCTCCAGTGGAGCTGGATCCCACTTCGGGCCTGTCACTGGACCTTCTTTTCCTCAAGCTCCTCTCCATTCCTGCAGTTCTTGTGATTGCTTTCTTCTTCCTCCAAAGTGGGACTGAGGCATCCTCACTTGGGCACCTCAGCTTGTTGACCTTTTTGAGTTCTGTGGACTCTATCTTGGGTATTCTGTACTTTATTTATTTATTTTTTACTTTTTGGCTAATATCCACTTGTTAGTGAGTATATACCATACATGTATGGTATATACTCACCATACATTGGGGTCTGAGTTACCTCACTTCAGGTAATCCCATCCATTTGCCTGCAAAACTCAGGATGTCCTCGTCTTTAATAGCTGAGTAGCATTGCATTGTGTAAATGAACAACATTTTCTGTATCCATTCTTCTGTTGTAGGACATCTAGGTTGTTTCTAGCTTCTGGATATCACAAATAAGGCTGCTATGAACACAGTGGAGCACATGCCCCTGTGGCATGGTGGGGCATCTTTTGGGAATTTTGATGGGGATTGCATTGAATCTGTAGATTGCTTTTGGCAAGATAGCCATTTTTACTATATTGATCCTGCCAATCCATGAGCATGGGAGATCTTTCCATCTTCTGAGATCTTCTTCAACTTCTTTCTTCAGAGACTTGAAGTTCTTACCATACAGATCTTTCACTTCCTTAGTTAGAGTCAAACCAAGGTATTTTATATTATTTGTGACTATTGTGAAGGGTGTTGTTTCCCTAAATTCTTTCTCAGTCCATTTATCCTTTGTGTAGAGAAAGGCCATTGATTTATTTGAGTTAATTTTATATGTAGCTACTGCACTGAGCTGTTTATCAGCTTTAGGAGTTCTCTGGTGGAATTTTTGTGGTCACTTATATATACAATCATATCATCTGCGAATAGTGATATTTTGACTTCTTCCTTTCTAATTTGTATCCCCTTGATGTCCTTGTGTTTTCGAATTACTCTGCATAGAACTTCAAGTACTATGTTGAATAGGTAGGGAGAAAGTGGGCATCCTTGTCTAGTCTCTGATTTTTGTGGGATTGCTTTGAGTTTCTCTCCATTTAGTTTGATGTTGGCTACTGATTTGCTGTAGATTGCTTTTATTATGTTTAGGTATGGGCCTTGAATTCCTGATCTTTCCAAGACTTTTATCATGAAGGGGTATTGGATTTTGTCAAATGCTTTCTCAGCATCTAACAAGATGATCATGTGGATTTTTCTTTGAGTTTGTTTATATAGTGGATTACGTTGATGGATTTCCGTGTATTAAGCTTTCCCTGCATCTGTGGGACAAAGCCTACTTGTCCATGATGTATGATCATTTTGATGTATTCTTGGATTTGGTTTGTGAGGATTTTATTGAGTATTTTTTGCATCGATATTCATAAGGGAAATTGGTCTCAAGTTCTCTTTCTCTGTTGGATCTTTGTGTGGTCTAGTTATCAGAGTAATTGTGGCTTCATAGAATGAATTGGGTAGGGTACCTTCTGTTTCTATTTTGTGGAACAGTTTGAGAACAGTTGGAATTTGGTCTTCTTTGAAGGTCTGATAGAACTCTGCACTAAACCCATCTGGTCGTGGCCTTTTTTTGTTTGAGAGACTATTGATGACTGCTTCTATTTCTTTAGGGGAAATAGGACTGTTTAGATCTTTAATCTGATTCTGATTTAACTTTGGTACCTGGTATCTGTCTAGGAAGTTGTCCATTTCATCCAGGTTTTCTAGTTTTTCTAGTTGAGTATAGCCTTTTGTAGTAGGATCTGATGATGTTTTGGATTTCCTCAGGTTCTGTTGTTATGTCTCCTTTTTCATTTTTGATTTTGTTAATTAGGATACTGTCCCTGTGCCCTCTAGTTAGTCTGGCTAAGGGTTTATCTATCTTGTTGATTTTCTCAAAGAACCAGCTCCTTGTTTGGTTGATTGTTTGAATAGTTCTTTTTGTTTCCACTTGGTTGATTTCAATCCTGAGTTTGATTATTTCCTGCCACCTACTACTGTTGGGTAAATTTGCTTCCTTTAGTTCTAGATCTTCTAGGTGTACTGTCAGGCTGCTAGTGTATGCTCTCTCTAGTTTCTTTTTCGAGGCACTCGGGGCTATGAGATTCCCTCTTAGGACTGCCTTCATTGTGTCCCATAAGTTTGGGGATGTTGTGGCTTCATTTTCATTAAACTCTAAAAAGTCTTTCATTTCTTTCTTTATTTCATCCTCGACCAAGGAGTGTTGTTCAGTTTCCATGTGGATAGAATAGTGTTGGCTTTCTATTATTTATGTTGTTATTGAAGATCAGCCTTAGCTCGTGGTGATAAGATAGGATGCATGGGATAATTTCAATATTTTGTATCTGTTGAGTTCTGTTTTTTTGACCAATTATATGATCAGTTTTGGAGGATGTACCATGTGGAGCTGAGAAGAAGGAATATCCTTTTGTTTTAGGATAAAATGTTCTGTAGATATCTATTAAATCCATTTGTTTCATAACTTCTGTTAGTGTCCATATGTCTCTGTTTAGTTTCTGTTTCCAGAATCTGTCCATTGGTGAGAGTGGGGTGTTGAAGTCTCCTATCATTATTGTGTGACGTGCAGTGGGTGCTTTGAGCTTTACTAAAGTTTCTTTAATGACTATGGCTGCCCTTGTATTTGGAGCATAGATATTCAGAATTGGGAGTTCATCTTGGTAGATTTTACCTTTGATGAGTATGAAGTGCCCCTCCTGGTCTTTTTTGATAGCTTTGTGTTATAAGTCAATTTTATTCTATATAAGAATGGCTACTCCAGATTATTTCTTCGGAACACTTGCTTGGAAAATTGTTTTCCAGCCTTTCACTCTGAGGTAGTGTCTGTCCTTTTCCCTGAGGTGGGTTTCCTGTAAGCAACAAAATGTTGGGTCCTATTTGTGTAGCCAGTCTATTAATCTATGCCTTTTTATTGGGGAATTGAGTCCATTGATGTTAAGAGAAATTAAAGAAAAGTAATTGTTGCTTCCTGTTATTTTTGTTGTTAAAGTTGGGATTCTGTTTTTGTGTCTGTCTTCTTTTAGGTTTGTTGAAGATTACTTTCTTGCTTTTTCTAGGATGTAGATTCCGTCCTTGTGTTGGCGTTTTCCCTTTATTATCCTTTGAAGGGCTGGATTCATGGAAGGATATTGTGTGAATTTGGTTTTATCATGGAATACTTTGTTTTTTCCATCTATGGTAATTGAGAGTTTTGCTATATCTAGTAGCCTAGGTTGGCATTTGTGTTTTCTTAGGGTCTGCATAACATCTGTCCAGGATCTTCTGGCTTTCATAGTCTCTGGTGAGAAGTCTGGTGTAATTCTAATAGGCCTGCCTTTATATGTTACTTGACCTTTTTCCCTTACTGCTTGTAATATTCTATCTTTATTTAGTGCATTTTTTCTTATTATTATTATTATTATTATGTGTCGGGAGGAATTTCTTTTCTGGTCCAGTCTATTTGGAGTTCTGTAGGCTTCTTGTACGTTCATGGGCATTTCTTTCTTTAGGTTTGGGGAGTTTTCTTGTATAATTTTGTTGAAGATATTTGCTGGCCCTTTAAGTTGAAAATCTTCATTCTCATCTATTCCTATTATCCGTAGGTTTTGTCTTCTCATTGTGTCCTGAATTTCCTGGATGTTTTGAGTTAGGATCTTTTTCCATTTCGCATTTTTCTTTGATTGTTGTGCCCATGTTCTCTATGGAATCTTCTGCACCTGAGTTTCTCTCTTCTATCTCTTGTATTCTGTTGCTGATGCTGGCATCTATGGTTCCAGATTTCTTTCCTAAGGTTCCTATCTCCAGCGTTGTCTCACTTTGGGTTTTCTTTATTGTGTCTACTTCCCATTTTAGGTCTTGTATGGTTTTGTTCAATTCCATCACCTGTTTGGTTGTGTTTTCCTGTATTTCTTTAAGGTCTTCTACCTCGTTAGCAGTGTTCTCCTGTATTTCTTTTTTTTTTTTTTTTATTTCCATTTTTTATTAGGTATTTAACTCATTTACATTTCCAATGCTATACCAAAAGTCCCCCATATCCACCCACCCCCACTCCCCTGCCCACCCACTCCCCCCTTTTGGCCCTGGTATTCCCCTGTACTGGGGCATATAAAGTTTGCAAGTCCAATGGGCCTCTCTTTCCAGTGATGGCCGACTAGGCCATCTTTTGATATATATGCAGCTAGAGTCAAGAGCTCCGGGGTACTGGTTAGCTCATAATGTTGTTCCACCTATAGGGTTGCAGATCCCTTTAGCTCCTTGGCTACTTTCTCTAGCTCCTCCATTGGGAGCCCTATGATCCATCCATTAGCTGACTGTGAGCATCCACTTCTGTGTTTGCTGGGCCCCGGCATAGTCTCACAAGAGACAGCTACATCTGCGTCCTTTCAATAAAATCTTGCTAGTGTATGCAATGGTGTCAGCGTTTGGATGCTGATTATGGGGTGGATCCCTGGCTATGGCAGTCTCTACATGGTCCATCCTTTCATCTCAGCTCCAAACTCCGTCTCTGTAACTCCTTCCATGGGTGTTTTGTTCCCAAATCTAAGGAGGGGCATAGTGTCCACACTTCAGTCTTCATTCTCCTTGAGTTTCATGTGTTTAGCAAATTATATCTTATATCTTGGGTATCCTAGGTTTGGGGCTAATATCCACTTATCAGTGAATACATATTGTGTGAGTTTCTTTGTGAATGTGTTACCTCACTCAGGATGATGCCCTCCAGGTCCATCCATTTGGCTAGGAATTTCATAAATTCATTCTTTTTAATAGCTGAGTAGTACTCCATTGTGTAGATGTACCACATTTTCTGTATCCATTCCTCTGTTGAGGGGCATCTAGGTTCTTTCCAGCTTCTGGCTATTATAAATAAGGCTGCTATGAACATAGTGGAGCATGTGTCCTTCTTACCTGTTGGGGCATCTTCTGGATATATGCCCAGGAGAGGTATTGCTGGATCCTCCGGTAGTACTATGTCCAGTTTTCTGAGGAACCGCCAGACTGATTTCCAGAGTGGTTGTACAAGCCTGCACTCCCACCAACAATGGAGGAGTGTTCCTCTTTCTCCACATCCTCGCCAGCATCTGCTGTCACCTGAATTTTTGATCTTAGCCATTCTGACTGGTGTGAGGTGGAATCTCAGGGTTGTTTTGATTTGCATTTCCCTGATGATTAAGGATGTTGAACATTTTTTCAAGTGCTTCTCAGCCATTCGGTATTCCTCAGGTGAGAATTCTTTGTTCAGTTCTGAGCCCCATTTTTTAATGGGGTTATTTGATTTTCTGAAGTCCACCTTCTTGAGTTCTTTATATATGTTGGATATTAGTCCCCTATCTGATTTAGGATAGGTAAAGATCCTTTCCCAATCTGTTGGTGGTCTTTTTGTCTTATTGACGGTGTCTTTTGCCTTGCAGAAACTTTGGAGTTTCATTAGGTCCCATTTGTCGATTCTCGATCTTACAGCACAAGCCATTGCTGTTCTGTTCAGGAATTTTTCCCCTGTGCCCATATCTTCAAGGCTTTTCCCCACTTTCTCCTCTATAAGTTTCAGTGTCTCTGGTTTTATGTGAAGTTCCTTGATCCACTTAGATTTGACCTTAGTACAAGGAGATAAGTATGGATCGATTCGCATTCTTCTACACGATAACAACCAGTTGTGCCAGCACCAATTGTTGAAAATGCTGTCTTTCTTCCACTGGATGGTTTTAGCTCCCTTGTCGAAGATCAAGTGACCATAGGTGTGTGGGTTCATTTCTGGATCTTCAATTCTATTCCATTGGTCTACTTGTCTGTCTCTATACCAGTACCATGCAGTTTTTATCACAATTGCTCTGTAGTAAAGCTTTAGGTCTGGCATGGTGATTCCGCCAGAAGTTCTTTTATCCTTGAGAAGACTTTTTGCTATCCTAGGTTTTTTGTTATTCCAGACAAATTTGCAAATTGCTCCTTCCAATTCGTTGAAGAATTGAGTTGGAATTTTGATGGGGATTGCATTGAATCTGTAGATTGCTTTTGGCAAGATAGCCATTTTTACAATGTTGATCCTGCCAATCCATGAGCATGGGAGATCTTTCCATCTTCTGAGATCTTCTTTAATTTCTTTCTTCAGAGATTTGAAGTTTTTATCATACAGATCTTTCACCTCCTTATTTAGAGTCACGCCAAGATATTTTATATTATTTGTGACTATTGAGAAGGGTGTTGTTTCCCTAATTTCTTTCTCAGCCTGTTTATTCTTTGTATAGAGAAAGGCCATTGACTTGTTTGAGTTTATTTTATATCCAGCTACTTCACCGAAGCTGTTTATCAGGTTTAGGAGTTCTCTGGTAGAATTTTTAGGGTCACTTATATATACTATCATATCATCTGCAAAAAGTGATATTTTGACTTCCTCTTTTCCAATTTGTATCCCCTTGATCTCCTTTTGTTGTCGAATTGCTCTGGCTAATACTTCAAGTACTATGTTGAAAAGGTAGGGAGAAAGTGGGCAGCCTTGTCTAGTCCCTGATTTTAGTGGGATTGCTTCCAGCTTCTCTCCATTTACTTTGATGTTGGCTACTGGTTTGCTGTAGATTGCTTTTATCATGTTTAGGTATGGGCCTTGAATTCCTGATCTTTCCAAAACTTTTATCATGAATGGGTGTTGGATCTTGTCAAATGCTTTTTCTGCATCTAACGAGATGATCATGTGGTTTTTGTCTTTGAGTTTGTTTATATAATGGATTACATTGATGGATTTTCGTATATTAAACCATCCCTGCATCCCTGGAATAAAACCTACTTGGTCAGGATGGATGATTGCTTTAATGTGTTCTTGGATTCGGTTAGCGAGAATTTTATTGAGGATTTTTGCATCGATATTCATAAGAGAAATTGGTCTGAAGTTCTCTATCTTTGTTGGATCTTTCTGTGGTTTAGGTATCAGAGTAATAGTGGCTTCATAAAATGAGTTGGGTAGAGTACCTTCTACTTCTATTTTGTGAAATAGTTTGTGCAGAATTGGAATTAGATCTTCTTTGAAGGTCTGATAGAACTCTGCACTAAACCCATCTGGTCCTGGGCTTTTTTTGGTTGGGAGACTATTAATAACTGCTTCTATTTCTTTAGGTGATATGGGACTGTTTAGATGGTCAACTTGATCCTGATTCAACTTTGGTACCTGGTATCTGTCCAGAAATTTGTCCATTTCGTCCAGGTTTTCCAGTTTTGTTGAGTATAGCCTTTTGTAGAAGGATCTGATGGTGTTTTGGATTTCTTCAGGATCTGTTGTTATGTCTCCCTTTTCATTTCTGATTTTGTTAATTAGGATTTTGTCCCTGTGCCCTTTAGTGAGTCTAGCTAAGGGTTTATCTATCTTGTTGATTTTCTCAAAGAACCAACTCCTTGTTTGGTTAATTCTTTGAATAGTTCTTCTTGTTTCCACTTGGTTGATTTCACCCCTGAGTTTGATTATTTCCTGCCGTCTACTCCTCTTGGGTGAATTTGCTTCCTTTTTTTCTAGGGCTTTTAGATGTGTTGTCAAGCTGCTAGTATGTGCTGTCTCCCGTTTCTTCTTGGAGGCACTCAGCGCTATGAGTTTCCCTCTTAGAAATGCTTTCATTGTGTCCCATAGGTTTGGGTACGTTGTGGCTTCATTTTCATTAAACTCTAAAAAGTCTTTAATTTCTTTCTTTATTCCTTCCTTGACCAAGGTATCATTGAGAAGAGTGTTATTCAGTTTCCACGTGAATGTTGGCTTTCCATTATTTATGTTGTTATTGAAGATCAGTCTTAGGCCATGGTGGTCTGATAGGATACATGGGACAATTTCAATATTTTTGTATCTATTGAGGCCTGTTTTGTGACCAATTATATGGTCAATTTTGGAGAAGGTCCCGTGAGGTGCTGAGAAGAAGGTATATCCTTTTGTTTTAGGATAAAATGTTCTGTAGATATCTGTCAGGTCCATTTGTTTCATAACTTCTGTTAGTTTCACTGTGTCCCTGTTTAGTTTCTGTTTCCACGATCTGTCCTTTGAAGAAAGTGGTGTGTTGAAGTCTCCCACTATTATTGTGTGAGGTGCAATGTATGCTTTGAGCTTTACTAAAGTGTCTCTAATGAATGTGGCTGCCCTTGCATTTGGAGCGTAGATATTCAGAATTGAGAGTTCCTCTTGGAGGATTTTACCTTTGATGAGTATGAAGTGTCCCTCCTTGTCTTTTTTGATAACTTTGGGTTGGAAGTCGATTTTATCCGATATTAAAATGGCTACTCCAGCTTGTTTCTTCATACCATTTGCTTGGAAAATTGTTTTCCAGCCTTTCACTCTGAGGTAGTGTCTGTCTTTTTCCCTGAGATGGGTTTCCTGTAAGCAGCAGAATGTTGGGTCCTGTTTGTGTAGCCAGTCTGTTAGTCTATGTCTTTTTATTGGGGAATTGAGTCCATTGATATTAAGAGATATTAAGGAAAAGTAATTGTTGCTCCCTTTTATTTTTGTTGTTAGAGTTGGCATTCTGTTCTTGTGGCTGTCTTCTTTTTGGTTTGTTGAATGATTACTTTCTTGGTTGTTCTAGGGCGTGATTTCCGTCCTTGTATTGCTTCTTTTCTGTTATTATCCTTTGAAGGGCTGGATTCGTGGAAAGATATTGTGTGAACTTGGTTTTGTCGTGGAATACTTTGGTTTCTCCATCTATGGTAATTGAGAGTTTGGCCGGGTATAGTAGCCTGGGCTGGCATTTGTGTTCTCTTAGTGTCTGTATAACATCTGTCCAGGCTCTTCTGGCTTTCATAGTCTCTGGTGAAAAGTCTGGTGTAATTCTGATAGGCCTTCCTTTATATGTTACTTGACCTTTCTCCCTTACTGCTTTTAATATTCTATCTTTATTTAGTGCATTTGTTGTTCTGATTATTATGTGTCGGGAGGAATTTCTTTTCTGGTCCAGTCTATTTGGAGTTCTGTATGCTTCTTGTATGATCATGGGCATCTCTTTTTTTATGTTTGGGAAGTTTTCTTCTATTATTTTGTTGAAGATATTAGCTGGCCCTTTAAGTTGAAAATCTTCATTCTTATCAATTCCTATTATCCGTAGGTTTGGTCTTCTCATTGTGTCCTGGATTACCTGGATGTTTTGAGTTAGGATCCTTTTGCATTTTGTATTTTCTTTGACTGTTGTGTCGATGTTCTCTATGGAATCTTCTGCACCTGAGATTCTCTCTTCCATTTCTTGTATTCTGTTGCTGATGCTCGCATCTATGGTTCCAGATCTCTTTCCTAGGGTTTCTATCTCCAGCGTTGCCTCGCCTTGGGTTTTCTTTATTGTGTCTACTTCCCCTTTTAGTTCTAGTATGGTTTTGTTCATTTCCATCACCTGTTTGGCTGTGTTTTCCTGCTTTTCTTTAAGAGCCTGTAACTCTTTAGCAGTGCTCTCCTGTAAATCTTTAAGTGACTTATGAAAGTCCTTCTTGATGTCCTCTATCATCATCATGAGAAATGTTTTTAAATCTGGGTCTAGATTTTCGGTTGTGTTGGGGTGCCCAGGACTAGGTGGGGTGGGAGTGCTGCGTTCTGATGATGGTGAGTGGTCTTGATTTCTGTTAGTAGGATTCTTACATTTGCCTTTCGCCATCTGGTAATCTCTGAAGCTAGCTGTTTTAGTTGTCACTGTTAAGAGCTTGTTCTTCAGGTGACTCTGTTAGCCTCTATGAGCAGACCTGGAGGGTAGCACTCTCCTTAGTTTCAGTGGGCAGAGTATTCTCTGCAGGCAAGCTCTCTTCTTGCAAGGCAGGTACCCAGATATCTGGTGTTCGAACCAGACTCCTGGCAGAAGTTGTGTTCCACTCACTAGAGGTCTTAGGATCACGTGTGGAATCCTGTGTGGGCCCTTGCGGGTGTCAGGCGACTCAGCTGGCAAGGTAGCCGGGGCTCGAGTGGAGTGGAAGGGGTTTGTGCCCCAGATCAAGCCCGGGTAGCCTGCTTCCCTATGTACCGCAGTCTCAAGTTCCGCGTGATTGGATTGGGGCAGGCGCTGTGATCCACTCACCAGAGGTCTTAGGGTCCCGTGGGGAGTCCCGTGTGGACCCTTGCGGGTGTTGGGCAAGACTCTGCTGGCAAGGTAGCCCGGGGCTCGAGTCTCGAGTCGAGCGGAAGGGACTTGTGCCCCAGATCAGGCCCGGGTAGCCTGCTTCCCTATGTACCGCAGTCTCGAGTTCCGCGCGATTGGATTGGGGCAGGCACTGTGATCCACTCACCAGAGGTCTTAGGGTCCCGTGGGGAGTCCTGTGTGGACCCTTGCGGGTGTTGGGCAAGACTCTGCTGGCAAGGTAGCCCGGGGCTCGAGTCACAAGTCGAGCGGAAGGGACTTGTGCCCCAGATCAGGCCCGGGTAGCCTGCTTCCCTATGTACCGCAGTCTCAAGTTCCGCGCGATTGGATTGGGGCAGGCACTGTGATCCACTCACCAGAGGTCTTAGGGTCCCGTGGGGAGTCCCGTGTGGACCCTTGCGGGTGTTGGGCAAGACTCTGCTGGCAAGGTAGCCCGGGGCTCGAGTCTCGAGTCGAGCGGAAGGGACTTGTGCCCCAGATCAGGCCCGGGTAGCCTGCTTCCCTATGTACCGCAGTCTCAAGTTCCGCGCGATTGGATTGGGGCAGGCACTGTGATCCACTCACCAGAGGTCTTAGGGTCCCGTGGGGAGTCCCGTGTGGGCCCTTGCGGGTGTTGGGCAAGACTCTGCTGGCAAGGTAGCCCGGGGCTCGAGTCTCGAGTCGAGCGGAAGGGCCTCCTGTATTTCTTTAAGTGAGTTATTAAAGTCCTTCTTTATGTCCTATACCAGCATCAAGATATATGATTTTAAATCCGAGTCTTGCATTTTGGGTGTGTTGGGGTATCCAGGACTGGCTGAGTTGGGAGTGCTGGGTTCTGATGATGGTGAATAGTCTTGGTTTCTGTTAGTAATATTCTTATGTTTGCCTTTGCTATCTGGTAATCTCTGGAGTTAGTTGTTATAGTTGTCTCTGGTTGGAGCTTGTTCCTCCTGTGATTCTGTTAGCCTCTGTCAGCAGACCTTTGAGTCTAGCTCTCTCCTGAGTTTCAGTGATCAGAGTACTCTCTGCAGGCAAGCTCTCCTTTTGCAGGGAAGGTGCAAAGATATCTGTTGTTTGGACCTGCCTCCTCGCTGAAGATATAGACCTGAAACAGTGTCTGTCCCAGAAACTATGTCGCTTCTGCCTGTCCCAGAAGCTGTGTAGCTTCTGTATTCTGCACTCTCACCTGTGCAGACTAGTCACTGAGGGATCCAGGACCCAAGATGGCTCCCCCAGGTGCTCTGCAGCAGAGCCCTCCCAGGCAGGGTGGATACCTCTCCTCTGGAGGGGAAGGTGTCCGGATGTCTGGAGCCCAAAACTGGGTCTGTCCCAGAAGCTGTGTTTCTTCTGCCTGTCCCAGAAACTGTGTCGCTTCTGTATTCCGCACTCTCACCTGTGCAGACTAGTCACTGAGGGATCCAGGACCCACCCAAGATAGCTCCCACAGGTGTTCTGTGGCCTGATACTTAATTTTTAATCCCTAGATTAAAAATCCAAGTGCCAATACAGAATCTTTTAAGTGGAGAGTTAAGACTATTTTTAGGACAATGATTGAAAGCTATGTGCTAAATTTCTTTCTCTGTCTTGGAGGTTTGCTGACTAATAAGTTAATTACATTTTATTCTTCTATATTGCAATCCTCATCTCTTCTTTTGAATATATATTTCATTTTCCCATGTATTGTTCCCTTAAGTATCTTGTGCAATTGTGATATAGTGATCACAATTTGCTTTATGCATCATGAAAGATCTTTATTTCTATTTTGATTTTGCAGGATAGTTTTGCTGGCTATAATAGTTTTGTTTGGCAGTTATTTCCTTCAAGGTGTGAACTACCCCAATCCAGGTTTTTCTGGCTTTTAAAGTTTCTGCTGAGAGATCTTCTTCATCCTGGCAGATTATAAGTTACTTGGAGTTTTTCTTGCAGTTTTCAAATTTTCTTATAAGTTTCATAGTCATATGATTTTATAATAAAACTTAGATTTTTTTTTCTGTTTTTTCTATCCAGGATCTAAAGGCCTTATATGCGCAGATGTTCATCTCTCCTACCTTCACTCCTAGATAGAGGAAATTTTCTGCTATTGTTTCATTGAATATGTTCTCTCTATATATCTTTATCTACAGCTTGGTTTTTCTCTTAAATACCATACTTGTAGGTTTGGTCTCTTTGTTGTGTCCCCAGTTTTGAATGTTGTCACTGTGATTGCTTATTTTTTTTAATTTAATTTAATTTTTCTTTTTTACTTATTCTCTTTATATTTGCTCAATGCCCCCTCTCACAATCCTTCGCCCTTCCCCTTCTCCTCTGGATAAGTGGGGGCCCCCTGGGTATCCCCACCCCACCCTAACACTTCAAGTCTCTTCAAGGCTAGGCACTTCCTTTCCCACTGAGGCCAGACAAGGCAGCTCAACTATTAGAATATATCCCACAAATAGGCAACAGCTTTTGGGATAGCCCCTGCTCCAGTTGTTCAGGACCCACATGAAGGTCAAGCAGATACATAAAAGTGGGGAGGCCTAGGTCCAGTCCATATGTGTTCTTTGGCTGGTGGTTCAGACTCTGAGAGCCCCAAGGGTCCAGGTTAGTTGACTCTGTTTGTCTTCCTATGGAGTTCCTATCCCCTTCAGGATCCTCTCCTCCTATTCCTCCTATTCTTTCATAAGAGTCCCCAAGCCCCATCCACTGTTTGGCTATGGGGGTCTGTATCCTTCTGAGTCAGCTGCTGGGTGGAGCATTTCAGAGGACAATATGTGATTGTTTTTTTCTGTTTTTGTTTTGTTTTCTTTTTTTAATTTTTTTTGTTTTTGTTTTTGTTTTCATTGTTATCTGAGTTGACAATTCCTCAACTGTGTCCTCATGACTAATATTCTCTCTTTTATCTGGTTTTGTTGTTACTGGTGATGCTCTTCTTAATTGATTAATTGAACTTGGTATGTCTAATATTCCCTTTTATTTTTAAAGACTAGGCGCCCTTTTGTTGAATTTCTTAACCATGATTTTTTAAGTTTGGATTGCTTTTGTGGTCTTTGTTCACTAGACTTTTGTGCTCTTTTCCTGACATTGCTGCCATTTTAACATCTTTGGATTCCATTTTTTTAGAGTTATTAACTTTTGAAGTAATCATGTTGCTTTGCTCTTTCATATTTCTTGTGTTTCTATGTTGCAATTTATACACATTTATTGTGGAGAATATCTCTATATGAGGGTATTATCAGTGAGATGCTTCTCCTTGGGGACCCAGTATCTATTACCACCCAGAGGAAAAATAAATAAATACCATGACAGCAACATCACCAAACTAAACTAAATATGAAAATGCAATTGAAATCAGGCTTGAAAGTGTAGTTCACCACAAATGTGGGGTTCTGGGTTCCATCTCTGGCCCTCCCTTAACCAAGTGTGAGGAAGGAAAATAGCAAAAGAAATATAGTAAAAATAGATTAAAGGTAAACAGTATACCACTGTCAACACAAAATACAGAATTCTCACCTCAAAGAAGATAAAAGACAGTGTGTCCTGGAGCCATATTTCTGTAACTGTGGTCTGGGACATATGAATCTAGGTTACCAAGGTTCTGTGTTCCAGTTTCATGGTATTTATAGTAAGAGAAGAAAGAGAGTTATGAATACAAGCATTTACAAAACACATTGATGAAAATATCAGAGAAGCAAGTTCTGGCAAGATAAGGAAATCTGTCATACAGCCCAAGATGCTACGGAATGGCCTTCTCAGCCTTTGGGTTGGTGGAAGCTAGTGACCTCCAAGTTGATAACGATGCTTTTTATCTACAAATTACAATGTGTCCTATAAAGAGGTGGAAAAAAATGACCATTCAGGGAGCTAAAAGGGGGTAGAGGCTAGCCCAAGATAAGGTATAGTTAAGTCCTGGACTGCTGCACCCCACCCTCTCCACCCTCCTGCGTTTCTCACCAGCCCATCAGTCTGCAGACACAGCTTCTCTGTAGGAGTTTTCATTCATGATAACTCCAGAGAAGAAGATGGTAGCGATAATAGAAGATAAATATGAATGGAGTTAAATATGTATAAAAGTAAAAGTAACAAAAATCTTTGAGACAAGGAAAGAGAAAAGGAGAGGGTTCAAGAAAAGCAGAAAAGTATATGAGGAAAATGAAAAGAATAGGCTACCAACATAGGATTGCAAATAAAGGAAAGTGCAGAAATAAAGGGGGCGAAATGATATAAAATACCAAAAAGAACAAAATGGAAAGAAAGCCTGTTTTTGTTTGTTTTATTTTTTGTTTGTTTGTTTTTGAAGACAGATGATTAAAGACGCTATTTTCTAGCTCCTCTAATATTGCAACTTGCTATGTTTAGGCAGAGGCGCTGTCAGTCCTAGCTTGAGCCTATTAAGTCCATAATGTTTAGGCTGGTTGGGCATGTATCCTGACAAGGGTCAGTTGACACCCCCAACCTGTATTTTCTTTAGAGGCTTTATTTCTTTGTGTAGTGGGAACTGCTGTTGGCTCAAAT
This sequence comes from Mus musculus, assembly GCF_000001635.26. NCBI lineage: Eukaryota > Metazoa > Chordata > Mammalia > Rodentia > Muridae > Mus > Mus musculus. The sequence goes on along the minus strand of NC_000076.6, from coordinate 5,384,875 downwards.
GACCTTCACGGCCCATGTCTCCGGCAGCGATCCTCTCATTCCACATTCCAGAGGCTAAACACGCAAAAGGCAAACATTCAAGCATAAACAAGGTACAAGTCTGATATGAGATGGGTGTAGTATTTTGTCTATGGGTTTTAGGACTTTGAGATATGCCCTGTAACTACCTACTAGGAAAGTCAAGCAATTATTCTGAACACAGTCCTGCTAAGCGCTAAATAATCCATGCCAGCAGGGCAGGCCTAGACATGACAGACTGCCTGCTTGAAGCTCTCAGTCTTTACAGCAGGCAGGAAACAGAGCAGACAACATCCTGACCACAGAGCACTCTCCATCCCAAGCTCCCTGAAACACACGCCTCTCCCTCACCCCATGCTCACCTGTACTCCTCTCCATGAAAGCCTATTTTTGGCATCCCCTACCCAGTCATTGTAACAGAATGTTCCCCCAACCTCCCTCAGCTTGTTTTCAGATCTGAAAGGGTAATTCGGTTTCATCATGTCTCCAGATGTAGGAAGTGGTGACATGGCTTCCCCCGACCCTTCCTGCTGGCCTATACACAGGTGCACTCACAGTCACACCAAACCCTACAGTGACTTTAAGGCTTGAGGCGATAATGGGTTTCTTCCGCATCTAGGACTGGCAAATCTGCCTGGCCTACATTGTGGCTGAGGCTTTGTAGGCTACCCCAACCCACACAGCTGGGGGTGGAGGTGAGGGCTGCTTCCTTTGCTGTCTTCCTGTTCCTTTCTGCTTATTGCTGTCCCATCAAGCCTTTTCTTTCTTTCTTTCTTTCTTTCTTTTTTTCTTTCTTTCTTTCTTTCTTTCTTTCTTTCTTTCTTTCTTTCTTTCCCCTTCCTTCCTTCTCTTTCTTTCTTTCTTTCTTTCTTTCCTTCTTTCTTTCTTTCCCCTTCCTTCCTTCCTTCCTTCCTTCCTTCCTTCTCTTCCTTCCTTTCTTTCTTTCTTTCTTTCTTTCTTTCTTTCTTTCTTTCTTTCCCCTTCCTTCCTTCCTTCCTTCCTTCTCTTCCTTCTCTTCCTTTCTTTCTTTCTTTCTTTCTTTCTTTCTTTCTTTCTTTCTTTCTTTCCTTTCTTTCTTCCTTTCTTTCTTTCTTTTTTTTTTTTTTTTTTTTTTTTTTTGGTTTTTCGAGACAGGGTTTCTCTGTGTAGTCCTGGCTGTCCTGGAACTCACTTTGTAGACCAGGCTGGCCTTGAACTCAGAAATCCGCCTGCCTCTGCCTCCGGAGTGCTGGGACTAAAGGTGTGCGCCCTTTCTTGATCCCTATTGTTCTTTCTCAACTTCACTGTTTGGAATATCTTGTTGTCCTTAATCTTCTCTTTCAGGGATTCCCACAAGTTTCTCTTCCTCCATCTCACCTTGGAATTCCTATTTTCAATATTATTTTCCAGCAAAGTCCTTACCAGCACTTATTATGTTTCATGTTTATGATAATAGCACCACAAGCAGTCATCTCTCATTGTAGTTTGGAGTTAGATTTCTGTTATATCACTTGCTATGTTGGGCCTCTTTTTCAGCCATCTATGGCCTATTTCTTTGTCTTCTGTGGTAAGTGTTCAAGTCCTTTGACTATTTTTAATAGTGGTACTGTTTTCTACATTTTTTTTTTTTAGGATTGAGTTCCTTGGTACTCTTTTTTTTTTTTTTTTATATTAGTCCCTTGTTATAAGTGATGTTGATCATCAACTTGATTGGTTTGAGAAATACCTAGGGTATTAGTAAAGCATACCTTGGGTGTGGTCTATAAAAGCAAGTCAATGAAGTATTAACTTAATGGAGAAGACACTCCCTGACTGTGTCAGCTCCTGTCCCTGCATGCTTGCAAGCCCAGGTAAAAGAGAAAGCAAAACATATTCTCCCACCTTTCAATCAACCCTTGCTAATTGACATGCTATGAACTACCTTCTACCATAAGAGGTGGGAGCCCCTGAAACTACAAGCTAAAGAAAGCTTTTCTCCTTAACTAGTTTATATCAGATACTTTGTCACAGAGACACATAGTCTCCTAATCCCCCTTCACTCTGTGAGTGACTTGTCTCTGATGCTCCCTTCACTCTATGAGCCACTTGCCTTTTCTGTGGGTGACTTTTTGCTTGACACAATCCCATTACCTCTTTTTTGCATTTGTAGTCTCTGCCTTTGGGGTCCTAAGTAATCTCTGCCTAATGCCACAAGCCTGCCTTCCTTTCTTCCTTCCTTCCTTCCTTCCTTCCTTCCTTCCTTCCTTCCTTCCTTCCTTCCTTCCTTCCTTTTTTCTTTCTCTTTGTTTTAGATAGGATCTCTCTATAAGGCCCTGGCTAGCCTAGAACTTGATATGTAGACCAGGCCAACCTCAAATTTACAGAGATAGATATCTGCCTGCTTCTGCCTCCCAAGTTCTAAGGTTAAAGACCTGCACCATGCTAAGCTTCTCTTTGGTATGTTTGATTGGTTGGTTTTGGTCACTTTTGCCTAAAACCAATTGAACATAGATATGTGGGTTTGTTGCTGGGCTCCCTGTTCTACTTCATGAGTGAGCATGCTCAGACAACTTTTGATTTGCTAGTCATCTCTTTCCACCTCTCTTCCCTGCCACCATCCATATGCACAAACAGACATGCAGAATTTCCTGTCATCTGCTTTCTCAAAGGACAGTGTAACTCCAAGGCCTGCTCAGTCTGCGTGAATATGCACACGAGGTCTGGACCTTCCTGTCTATGACTCTGTTCTCTGTAGTTGTGAGACCTGGGGAGAAGGGGCAAGAGTTCAAGCCGTAGATGAGTTCAAGACACATCACACATTCAAAATCAGAAGCATCGGGCCTATTGCATGATGAGATTCAAAGTACCTATAAACGGGAAAAAGTTCTAAACACAAATACTACCACCTCACAAATTAGAATTTAAATGTATGTTCTATAGTAACTTCATGTAAAATATGGAACAAATGAAAGCACTTGAACTTCATGTGACTGTCTGGCACAAAAGAAGTTACGTTAGAATTTTAAATGTGATATCGAAGGTGCGTGAGGTACAGGCATGTGAGTTAATTGGGGAAGTGTTCATGAAAGGTCTCTGCCATGGTAGCTTTCCAGGGGAAACAGAAGCAGATTGTAGACAAGGTGGTGCCTCCAAATGAGAGCTATGACACACACCCAAGTGACTGTTGTTTATGTACTGAAAATAGATTTAAATGTTGTAGAATAGATCAAATGCAAGTGTGCCTTTTGCTAGAGTATTATAGGAGGTTTAGCAGAAGGTATTAATCACCTCACAGGGTGGGTATTCGGATGGATGATTCACAGGCTTCTCTGTGTGGGTCAGTGACTACAGAAGCCATTCTGATGGGAGGAAGAGAGAGAGAGAGACAGAGAGACAGACACAAAGGGAGGCACAGAGAGATAGAGAGGGTCAGTGACTGCAGAAGCCATTCTGATGGGAGGAAGAGAGAGAGAGAGACAGAGAGATGGAAAGATAGAGACAGAGAGACAGATACAAAGGGAGGCACAGAGAGACAGAGAGAGTTCACATGTGTCTATTCCAGACACCTAACTATCTACCTGCACATGATAACCAAGACATAATACCCAGAAATGATGGGAAGAGTGAAATGTATAGTAGTGACTGATAGAGAAGTTGAGGATCTAAAATATAAGGGGGAAACAGTGAGAAAACTGAAGCACTCAATAATAGGACAACAGAAAACAAACTAAACAGGCACATTGTTGCCAAGGCCAAGTTCAGGGTGAATCACGCAATGATCTGTTTATTGGGCCAGACATTTCACTAGACATTGTTCTAGGTGTTGAGAATACATAGTCCGAAAGTTGTGTACTTGCAATCATGAAAGTTATTCAAAATATATGTATTAGGTACTTAACAGTAAGCTAAGCTTCAAAGACAGGAAATGTGGATCATTGTTAATTAAAAACTCTAGGTTTACTTGGTAGCACAAAATCAGCCCCTCAAAGGAAGGTAAGTAGCCTGGGCTGGTGTACCAGACTTACATGAGATTCAGTAATCTGAGAACACCAGGGGAATTCTGCATACATATGCAGGGATGTTTGAAAGTATTATCTTGCCTTTCCACTATAAAAGGCAATTCTGATTTCAGAAAAATTACAGTATGTAAACCTAGAGTATTTGTTTTCTGAACTCACCAGATGTGAAAAAAACATTTTCTTTATTTACTACATAGTCATTGTTTACAAGTTAGAGTTACATATTCTGTAAAAAATGTGTACTGCAGATAATTCACCTTATAAGAAGAAAATTTTAATTAAATATTTAACATAAAATTTTATACGTACAAACAGTTCTGTGGAGCTTTCTGTTTTCAGTCTAGGTTTTAGAGATTATTTTGTTTAATTTCTACAGGTGTTTAGAGTAGCAGAGCCATAAAGCAGTGTAATTGCAATTATGAGATCAGTTTTAATTTATTCAGGATATATGTGTTAGGTATTTAACAATAAATTAAGCTGCAAAGACAGGTAATTTGTTTGTGAGCATGTGTCTGTGTCTATCCGAATGCATGGATGGTGCCTGTGAAGACAAGAAGAGGGCAGTGAAACCCTGGAGTCCACTTTTTTTTTAAAGTTAACCTGTTTAAGTTAAGCTAATGTGTATATCAGATTATATTAACTATACAAAATATGTACAAAGTATAACTGCTGTCCTTTCTATTCAACTTCATGCTTTGTTATCTAGAAAGAGAGACTATCCCTTCTTTGTGGTTATGGAGAATTTATCCATGGTTCAGTTTAAGCAGTTAATTTTACTGAACATTTAACCTTAGAATATGGCATGGCTCTTATCATCCTCATTTGTAGATGGGTGTACTACAGGCAGGGAGAAAGTAAGTGCCTCACTTATAGCAACATAATCGTCTTAAGTTCCAAGCTTAAAATGTACCCACAAATTTGTTGCACATAGCAGGAGTCATATTGTGTTAGACAAGGCAAGGCTTTCAAGTCTTAAGCTTTCTCATGATTTCCAGTCTCCACCACCTCCTGAGCCTCCTTGTACTGTCAACACAAGACAAGTAATTTTCTTTCCTTGTTGAGAGTTTCATTTCCTGATGATGATGCCTGGCATGGGGATCAGAGTTCACCAACCCACAGACAATCCTCTTTACTGTGGCCTTGTAATCCCTTCGCTTTCTCTTCTGTGGTGATCCTGTTCCATGTCCCATCCTTGCCACTCTCTCCTTCCTCCTCTCCTATCATCATCCATCATCAGTAACTGAAATCACCCACAACTGTTTTGTCAAGCATCCTACTCCCCAATCAAGCAAGGTTTCTCCATCCATTCGAACCCCATGTCTCTGATGCTGCTTTCCTTCAGTTTCATTTCATCCTTTCCCTTCGTGTGGTCTCAATCAAGTGATCATAAAACTCACCCACTGGACACATCCTCAATCCCATGTCCACATCTCTCTTCTATTAGTAGTCTGGTGAAGAAATATAAAGCCTGATTAAAGGCCGTTTCTGCATAGCCTGTGCCCCCACACCGGCAGCTGATGGGCTGGAGAACCCACACACTCTGATAGCAACTAACCCAACTGGGCTCCAGTGCTGTGCAGCAGTCATAAGGCATTCCCAACCCCAAGCTCTCTCCATTTCTGGGACATCTATTTCATACCTTGTCTCCTCAGCTTTCCACACCTCCTCCCTGTCCTCACTCCTAGCTGACGACACTGCTTCCTCTTTCTGCAAGAAAAATAGAAGCAATCAGAAAAGAATATCTGCAGGCTCCCACAAATACATCAACCCACATACTTGCATCTGTGCCCAAATACTCGATCCTCTCTTCTGTTGCTGTGGATAAACCATCTGTGCTCCCAACCAAGGCCAGCCCCTCCTGTGAGCCTTAGATAGTATCCTTACCCTTTCTCTCAAAGAGTTGCAGATATACTTCTTTTGTTCCATTGTCTTCTACATCCCTTTCCATTGAATACCCTCCTATCACAAACACTTGTGCATGTGAGGCACACACACTTGCACATGCATATGTATGCGCATGCACACAAACACACATGCATACATTATTAAAGTTATCCTATTCACCCTGATTGCCTCCCAGCTACTGTACAAATACCCTTCTTCCATTAATACAAACAAGTGGATAAGAAGTATCCAGGCTCCTTCTTGATTTCTACGTTCTCTCTGGAAACTATTGTAATGAACCATTATCATCATCTGTCCCAGGCCAGGTTGAAAAAAGTTGGCCTTCTTATCTATTTACTAGATATTAGCCGTGCTCATTTCTCATCCATCAGACACTTTTTACAAAGAGCTCCTGTATCCACAAAACTCTTTGTTCATTCAGTTTTCTGCTTTGTTTATTCTGTTTTCTGCTTTTCTCCCTACACTCCCAGCTATTTCTTGGTAGCCTTTCTGGGTTTTCAACAAAACTTTATTGAACACCTGCATTGTACCAAGTAGTGTTCAGAGCATTTGTGATATGTCCATATGCATAAAAACAGACACGGTTTCCTGGTGTTAATTATATGACTTGTCTTGAGAGGATAAAGTACTTATATCCATAATTTTTGGCTACTTTATTGCATTCCTTTTCCAACCTTCTTCATCCCAATCCCTTCCAACCCCCAACACAGGGTAGGCAAGTTTAGAGGGCAAAGTGGGTGTCAATCTCGTTAGAACACTTCCTGATGATTAGGGGCATTGAGTTCCTTGGGGCAAGTCCAATCTTTGTCATGAGGATATCCAACTTCTTCCTCTCTCCAAACTTCTCTTTGCTCACAACCACTGGACAAACCACAGTAAAGGGAGTTGGGAGCAGGAGGGACAGCAGCAGGTTTTCCAGGCTCTGGCATTTTATAGCCTCACAAGAGTCCCCAGAATTCCAAATGTAATCTATCTTCAGCTGGCAGAATCACACTCCTGCCAGAGCACAAGACAAATCATACTCGGCTGCTACGGACAATCTGAAGCATCCCATACCCCACACCAGGAGTTAAAACAGAAACATATTCACATAACATGGCTGCTTTTTTTTTTTTTTTTTTTTTTTAAAGAAACCACAATACTCACTACAAATAGAGAATAAAACTTGGAGGGCAAACAGGACAGGGGATGTTGATGTTTTACCTTTAAGTAAGAAGTCAGTGAAAACTCACTGTAATGATGACCCCAAAGAGGCAAATACATTCCCCTGTGAGGTATTTGCCCTGGCTCTCCATAAGGAACTTTCTCTCCTAGGTGATAGCCCTGTTTCCCTCCTCTTTCTCTGGGCCATCACTAGATCTCCCTTCTCCACAGTGTGGAATCCCACTTGGTCCTGTAGAGCCATCTCGGTAACTGAAGGGGGAGTGTTGATAATTCCTACAGTAATATAGGTTTGTCAGTTCCTATGCTGTTTTATCAGTTCTTAGATATTTTCAAATTTACTATGTATGTTCAATCTCTGGATTAACATGTTTTCTACGAATGTGGGACTCTGATAGTAAATTACTATTAGGACTATTTATGGTACTTACAGAAGTTTTCAGTTAGTGTCTCCTGATGTATTTTACCCTCTACAAATTCCAGCCTCTCTATTTCCCTAATGATTAGATGTATCTCTCATAAAACCCTTCCCCTTTTCATTTTGTCTTCATCCACGTACATATATGCTGTTTGATCTTTCATTTTAACTGGTTTTGTTTGTCCCTCTGATCTAGGCAACCTCATTCCTTTGTCTAATAAAGTTATGCACTTTATATTTGTACCACATTCTTTATCTGATTTAAAAAAATCATTTAACTATTTTCTTTTTAAAATATTTTTATTAGGTATTTTCCTCATTTACATTTCCAATGCTATACCAAAAGTCCCCCATAGCTATCCTTTCACCCCCCTACCCACCCACTCCCAATTTTAGGCCCTGGCATTCCCCTGTACTGGGACATATAAGGTTTACATGTCCAGTGGGCCTCTCTTTCCACTGAGGGCCGACTAGGCCATCTTTTGATACATATGCAGCTAGAGTCAAGAGCTCTGGGGTACTGGTTAGTTCATATTGTTGTTGTACCTACAGGGTTGCAGAACCCTTTAGCTCCTTGGATACGTTCTCTAGCTCCAACATTGGGGGCCCTGTGATCCATTCAATAGCGGACTGTGAGCATCCACTTACATGTTTACTAGGCCCCAGCATACTCTCACAAGAGACAGCTATATCAGGGTCCTTTCAGCAAAATCTTGCTAGTATATGCAATGGTGTCAGCGTTTGGAGGCTGATTATGGGATGGATCCCTGGATACGGCAGTCTCTAGATGGTCCATCCTTTTCTCTCAGCTCCAAACTTTGTCTCTGTAACTCCTTCCATGGGTGTTTTGTTCCCAATTCTAAGAAGGGGCAAAGTGTCCACACTTTTGTCTTCATTCTTGTTCAGTTTCATGTGTTTTGCAAATAGTATCTTATGTCTTGGGTATACTAAGTTTCTGGGCTAATATCCATTTATCAGTGAGTATATATCAGCTCCAAATTTTGTCTCTGTAACTCCTTCCATGGGTGTTTTGTTCCCATTTCTAAGAAGGGGCAAAGTGTCTACACTTTTGTCTTCGTTCTTCTTGAATTTCATGCGTTTAGCAAATTGTATCTTATATCTTGGGTATCCTAACTTTCTGGGCTAATATCCACTTATCAGTGAGTACATATTGTGAGAGTTCCTTTGTGATTGGGTTACCTCACTCAGGATGATGCCCTCCAGGTCCATCCATTTGCCTAGGAATTTCATAAATTCATTTTTTTAAATACCTGAGTAGTACTCCATTGTGTAAATGTACCACATTTTCTGTATCCATTCCTCTGTTGAGGGGCATCTGGGTTCTTTCCAGCTCCGGGCTATTATAAATAAGGCTGCTATGAACATAGTGGAGCATGTGTCCTTCTTACCGGTTGGGACATCTTCTGGATATATGCCCAGGAGAGGTATTGCGGGATCCTCCGGTAGTACTATGTCCAATTTTCTGAGGAACTGCCAGACTGATTTCCAGAGTGGTTGTACAAGCTTGCAATCCCACCAACAATGGAGGAGTGTTCCTCTTTCTCCACATCCTCGCCAGCATCTGCTGTCACCTGAATTTTTGATCTTAGCCATTCTGACTGGAGTGAAGTGGAATCTCAGGGTTGTTTTGATTAGCATTTCCCTGGTGATTAAGGATGTTGAACATTTTTTTAGGTGCTTCTCAGCCATTCGGTATTCCTCAGGTGAGAATTCTTTGTTCAGCTCTGAGCCCCATTTTTCATGGGGTTATTTGATTTTCTGGAGTCCACCTTCTTGAGTTCTTTATATATTGGATATTAGTCCCCTATCCGATTTGGGATAGGTAAAGATCCTTTCCCAATCTGTTGGTGGCCTTTTTGTCTTATTGATGGTGTCTTTTGCTTTGCAGAAGCTTTGCAATTTTATGAGGTCCCATTTATCGATTCTCGATCTTACAGCACAAGCCATTGCTGTTCTATTCAGGAATTTTCCCCCTGTACCCATATCTTCGAGGCTTTTCTCTACTTTCTCCTCTATAAGTTTCAGTGTCTCTGGTTTTATGTGGAGTTCCTTAATCCACTTAGATTTGACCTTAGTACAAGGAGATAGAAATGGATCAATTCGCATTCTTCTACATGATAACCGCCAGTTGTGCCAGCACCATTTGTTGAAAATGCTGTCTTTTTTCCACTGGATGGTTTTAGCTCCCTTGTCAAAGATCAAGTGACCATAGGTGTGTGGATTCATCTCTGGGTCTTCAATTCTGTTCCATTGGTCTACTTGTCTGTCACTATACCAATACCATGCAGTTTTTATCACAATTGCTCTGTAGTACAGCTTTAGGTCCGGCATGGTGATTCCACCAGAGGTTCTTTTATCCTTGAGAAGAGTTTTTGCTATCCTAGGTTTCTTGTTATTCCAGATGAATCTGCTGATTGCCCTTTCTAATTCGTTGAAGAATTGAGTTGGAATTTTGATGGGGATTGCATTGAATCTGTAGATTGCTTTTGGCAAGATAGCCATTTTTAAAATGTTGATCCTGCCAATCCATGAGCATGGGAGATCTTTCCATCTTCTGAGATCTTCTTTAATTTCTTTCTTCAGAGACTTGAAGTTCTTGTCATACAGATATTTCACTTCCTTAGTTAGAGTCACACCAAGGTATTTTATATTATTTGTGACTATTGAAAAGGGTGTTGTTTCCCTAATTTCTTTCTCAGCCTGTTTATCCTTTGTGTACAGAAAGGCCATTGACTTGTTTGAGTTAATTTTATATCCAGCTACTTCACTGAAGCTGTTTGTCAGGCTTAGGGGTCTCTGGTGTAATTTTTAGGGTCACTTATATATACTATCATATCATATGCAAAAAGTGATATTTTGACTTCCTCTTTCCCAATTTGTATCCCCTTGATCTCCTTTTGTTGTTGAATTGCTCTGGCTAATACTTCAAGTACTATGTTGAAAAGGTAGGGAGATAGTGGGCAGCCTTGTCTAGCCCCTTATTTCAGTGGGATTGCTTACAGCTTCTCACCATTTACTTTGATGTCGGCTACTGGTTTGCTGTAGATTGCTTTTATCATGGTTAGGTATGGGCCTTGAATTCCTGATCTTTCCAAGACTTTTATCATGAATGGGTGTTGGATTTTGTCAATGCTTTCTCTGCATCTAACGAGATGATCATGTGGTTTTTGTCTTTGAGTTTGTTTATATAATGGATTACATTGATGGATTTTCGTATATTAAACCATCCCTGCATCCCTGGGATGAAACCTACTTGGTTAGGATGGATGATTGTTTTGATGTGTTCTTGGATTCCATTTGTGAGAACTTTATTGAGGATTTTTGCATTGATATTCAAAGTGAAATTGGTCTGAAGTTCTCTATCTTTGTTGGGTCTTTTTGTGGTTTAGGTATCAGAGCAATTGTGGCTTCATAGAATGAGTTGGGAAGAGTACCTTCTGTTTCTATTTTGTGGAATAGTTTGTGCAGAACTGGAATTAGATCTTCTTTGAAGGTCTGATAGAACTCTGCACTAAACCCATCTGGTCCTGGGCTTTTTTTGGTTGGAAGACTATTAATGACTGCTTCTATTTCTTTAGGGGATATGGGGCTGTTTAGATGGTTAACATGATCCTGATTTAACTTTGGTACCTGGTATCTGTCTAGAAATGTGTCCATTTCATCCAGGTTTTCCAGTTTTGTTGAGTATAGCCTTTTGTAGAAGGATCTGATGGTGTTTTGGATTTCTTCAGGATCTGTTATGTCTCCCTTTTCATTTCTGATTTTGTTAATTAGGATGCTGTCCCTGTGCCCTCTAGTGAGTCTAGGTAAGGGTTTATCTATCTTGTTGATTTTTTCAAAGAACCAGCTCCTCGTTTGGTTGATTCTTTGAATAGTTCTTGTTTCCACTTGGTTGATTTTGCCCCTGAGTTTGATTATTCCCTGCTGTCTACTCCTCTTGGGTGAATTTGCTTCCTCTTGTTCTAGAGCTTTTAGATGTGTTGTCAAGCTGCTAATGTGTGCTCTCTCTAGTTTCTTTTTGGAGGCACTCAGAGCTATGAGTTTTCCTCTTAGAAATGCTTTCATTGTGTCCCATAAGTTTGGGTATGTTGTGGCTTAACTCTAAAAAGTCTTTAATTTCTTTCATTAACTCTAAAAAGTCTTTAATTTCTCTCTTTATTCCTTCCTTGTCCAAGGTCTCATTGAGAAGTGTGTTGTTCAGTTTCCACGTGAATGTTGGCTTTCCATTATTTATGTTGTTATTGAAGATCAGCCTTAGTCCATGGTGGTCTGATAGGATGCATGGGACAATTTCAATATTTTTGTATCTGTTGAGGCTTGTTTTGTGACCAATTATATGATTAGTTTTGGAGAAGGTCCCGTGAGGTGCTGAGAAGAAGGTATATCCTTTTGTTATAGGATAAAATGTTCTGTAGATATCTGTTAAGTCCATTTGTTTCATAACTTCTTTTAGTTTCACTGTGTCCCTGTTTAGTTTCTGTTTCCATGATCTGCCCATTGATGAAAGTGGTGTGTTGAAGTCTCCCACTATTATTGTTTGAGGTGCAATGTGTGCTTTGAACTTTACTAAAGTTTCTTTAATGAATGTGGCTGTCCTTGCATTTGGAGCATAGATATTCAGAATTGAGAGTTCCTCTTGGAGGATTTTACTTGTGATGAGTATGAAGTGTCCCTCCTTGTCTTTTTTGATAACTTTGGGTTGGAAGTCGATTTTATTTGATATTAGAATGGCTACTCCAGCTTGTTTCTTCAGACCATTTGTTTGGAAAAATTGTTTTCCAGCCTTTCACTCTGAGGTAGTGTCTGTCTTTTTCCCTGAGATGGGTTTCCTGTAAGCAGCAGAATGTTGGGTCCTGTTTGTGTAGTCAGTCTGATAGTCTATGTCTTTTTATTTGGGGAATTGAGTCCATTGATATTAAGAGATACTAAGGAAAAGTAATTCTTGCGTCCTATTATTTTTGTTATTAGAGTTGGCATTTTGTTCTTGTGGCTGTCTTCTTTTTGGTTTGTTGAGGGATTACTTTCTTGCTTTTTCTAGGGTGTGGTTTCCGGTTATAGTAGCCTGGTCTGGCATTTGTGTTCTCTTAGTGTCTGTATAACATCTGTCCAGGATCTTTTGGCTTCCATAGTCTCTGGTGAAAATTCTGGTGTAATTCTGATAGGTCTGCCTTTATATGTTACTTGACCTTTCTCACTTACTGCTTTTAATATTCTATCTTTATTTAGTGCATTTGTTGTTCTGATTATTATGTGTCAGGAGGAACTTCTTTTCTGGTGCAGTTTATTTGGAGTTCTGTAGGCTTCTTGTATGTTCATGGGCATGTCTTTCTTTAGGTTTGGGAAGTTTTCTTCTATAATTTTGTTGAAAATATTTGCTGGCCCTTTAAGTTGAAAATCTTCATTCTCATCTACTCCTATTATCCATAGGTTTGGTCTTCTCATTGTGTTCTGGATTTCCTGGATGTTTTGAGTTAGGGTCTTTTTGCATTTTGTATTTTCTTTGATTGTTGTGCCGATGTTCTCTATGGAATCTTCTGCACCTGAGATTCTTTCTTCCATCTCTTGTATTCTGTTGCTGATGCTCGCATCAATGGTTCCAGATTTCTTTACTAGGGTTTCTATCTCCAGCGGTGCCTCACTTTGGGTTTTCTTTATTGTGTCTACTTCCCTTTTTAAGTCTTGGATGGTTTTATTCAATTCCATCACCTGTTTGGTCGTGTTTTCCTGCAATTCTTTAAGGGATTTTTGTGTTTCCTCTTTAAGGTCTTCTACCTGTTTTGCAGTGTTCTCCTGTATTTCTTTAAGTGAGTTATTAAAGTCCTTCTTGATGCCCTCTACCATCATCATGGGATATGCTTTTAAATCCGGGTCTAGCTTTTCGGGTGTGTTGGGGTGCCCAGGACTGGGTGGGGTGGGAGTGCTGAGTTCTGATGATGGTGAGTGGTCTTGGTTTCTGTTAGTAAGATTCCTACCTTTGCCTTTCACCATCTGGTAATCTCTGGAGCTTGTTCCTCAGGTGATTATGTTAGCCTCTATCAGCAGGCCTGGGATACTAGATCTCTCCTTAGTTTCAGAGGTCAGAGTACTCTCTGCAGGCAAGCTCTCCTCTTGCAGGGAAGGTGCCCAGATATCTGGTGTTCGAACCTGCCTCCTGGCAGAAGTTGTGTTCCAGTTGTGACACTGATCAGGCCAGGTTTTCTGCTTCCCTAATTACTGCAGTCTCGGGTCCTTTGTGATTGGATTGGAGCAGATGCTGTGTTCCACTCACCAGAGGTCTAAAGATCCCGTGGAGGCTCCTGTGGGGACCTTGCAGGTGCCCGGAGAATTTGCGCCCAAGGTACCCCGGGGATGGCATGGACCGGATGAGACTTGTGACCCTGATCAGACCGGGTTTTCTTCTTCCCTAGTTAATGCAGTCTCAGGTCCCGTGCGATTGGATTGGAGCAGAGGCTGTGTTCCACTCACCAGAAGTCTTAAGATCCTGTGGAGGCTCCTGTGGGGACCTTGCGGGTGTCCGGAGACTATGCACCCATTGTACCCCAGGGTTGGCATGGACCGGAAGCCATTTAACTATTTTCTTTTTGCCCTTTTTGCTCCTTACCTTTTTTGCTATTTATAAATCAACAGAGGATTTTTAGTTGGCTTTTTATTTCCTAGCATATCCTTCTCTCCCTCTCTTCCTCTCTCCTCTTCTTCATCCCTCTTTCCCTCCCTCCCTTCTATTCTTTTAGCTTTCTTGAGACAAAGGAACTCAGGTTCAAACTCACAGAAACCCCAGGTCCTGGCCTAGGTGGTAGCCACCATTGCCCCCAGCGTAGTTTGTCCCACTTCCTCTATAGTTCTTCCTCTACTAACTTGAAATTATTGACTACAGGTGTGCTGTGATCATCCTTGAAGCTTAATCATAGATACTTAAAAATATTGGACCAATGTCTGATCACTGTAAGAAACATGGCTTCTTCTTATTTTCATGCTACTGTTCATTATTGAATGCCTGGCATTATCTTGGCTCTGTGTTTCACTGGTTGTTCACTCTTGATAGCTAGTCCCTTATACTGGTGACTTTTACTCCCCCTTCCCCCTAAAGTATTTGTTACAAGCTGGTCTCAGCCCTCTTACAGGATCAAGGAGAACCATTTCCAGTGTCTCATCTTGTGCACATTCCAAAGGCCAATGTCCCAACCTGGATGGTCTGTTTTTTGGTTTTTTTTTTTTTGTTTTGTTTTTTGGTGTTTCATTTTGTTTTGTTTTTTTGTTTTGTTTTTGTTCTTGCTTACAGCTTGGGATCTATTTCAGATTGTATTTTGCTAAGGGGAATGCTGAACAGTTTTACAGTTTGTTCAGTATCCAGCGGTTTTACAGCCCTAGTGTACTTCCTGAGAACAAGGAGTGTGTGCTACCTGTAGACGTTCCTTCACATACCTGTGGAGTGTAAAGAGTTTTCCCTCAGTGTACTAGATATTAAAACTGACAGATATAACAAAGGCAAGGTAGGCGTGAAGGCACAGACTCCTCTGAAGTCACTTGAGGACAGTTTCAGCCAAGCCCATATGCCATGGAGGTGTGTCAGCATGCGGGCAAGCTGGGGGAGTGACTACATTGCTCACCACTGACAGCTGTCCTGAGAACAGCCCTGTCGCCTCTTTCCTCATGGGGTCCCAGATCCTTCCATCTGGTATGAATGACTTGTGAGTGAGTGTGTGTGTGTGTGTGTGTGTGTGTGTGTGTGTGTGTGTGTGTGTACTTATATACCTAAAGACTTCAAAACATAATGTAGAAAAAATGTATCAGGGCAAATAGTTCAGACTAAGGTTTAAGACAAAATTAACTTGCTTCTAATGTAGTTACATATGTATAAGCCTGAAGACCTTTTATTACTTTATTTACTATTTATTCATTTGTGTGTGTGCACAGGCTTGTGTACATGTGGGGGTTAGTACAACTTGTGGGAATCCTCTTTCCTTTTCCTTTGCCACATGGGTGTCAACTATTAAATTCAAGTTGTTAGGGTTTGTAACAAGTGAAGTGCCCTTAACCAGCTGAGCCATTTTGCCTATTTATATTCTATTACTTTATTTTTAATTTATATTCTAAATTCTTTTAACTCATATCCTAAAGGCTTTTACTAGTTCACTAAAGTAAATATGTGTCTCTTGTATTTCTGCTTCTTTTTCCATTGTACCAGTCAATAATACTTAGTAGAAGTAATATTAATTTGAATTGATCACCTTGGTGGGTTAATATATCAATGACTTATACACTATTATGCATTCTGGTAGATGGAACTTTGCTCAATGTGAGCAAATTCACATAAGCTTCATCCACCCCACTGTTTCCTTTTGTGTGTGTGTGAAAAATGGGCTTGGGGTAGTGGCAAAGATGTAGTCTTTTATAAGTAAGCGTGTGGCTGGTAAAATACACAATAGACAAAGAAAGGCTCACATTAACCTAAAGACCTGGAAAACTGCCAAGAAACAACATCCCTGCATATCACCTCTGAGCTCTCTCTTAGCTGGGGCCTGGTTTCTGCACTGGGGGAAATTGTTTTTACCAAAACTATGTTTTCAAAGTATATTGTCATTGGCAAATAGCATTTAAAGTAGCCCTCACGCATTCAACTTGGAAATAACCGGGCAGAAGCTAATCACTGTTGCCGCTAAGGGGTTAAGTTTTTTGTGTTCAGTTTTCAGAAAAAAAGAAAAGAAAAGAAAAAGAAAGAAAAAAAAGAAAAAGAAAACACATCTCATGGTTGTTTCTAGCAGTAACTACACAGTGCTTGGATCTTACACCTTTAAAAGGTCTGACTGCGTTGCTGGGCAGGTGTCATGTGTGTTTAAAGATGCCATGGTTGTTAGGCACTCCAGCAGAGCGAGCGGCCCCTCCACAACTCATGGATTGCTGTTCTAGGTAAAAGCCTGTGACAGGCGCTGGCTGCATGTGAAGGTGGCAGCAGGGACAAATTGTTGAATATATTGACTCATCAGTACAGCCGGCAAATTATGCTTCTCAGCCTCTTGGTAACATGTTTCCTCATTTAAAAACAGTTTTTATTTTTTTAAATTGCATATTAGGATCTGCTTCAAAATACAGATGCCCACAAAAGGGCGTTCCATGAAATCTACCAGACCAGGTCTGTCAATGGGATCCCGATGCCTCCTGATCAGCTAGAGGACATGGCTGAGAGGTAAGAGAATGTCGCATTGTATTTTTTTTTTTTTGAAGGCTCTTTAAAAAAATTGTTAGGTGGATGCTCTTGTATTCTTTTTCACATTTTTCTTTCCCAAAACGAATTGTTACAATTTTAACAGGAATGCTTGCATTTGGTAAATGCAAAGTGGGTTCCCACACAGACGCTAAGAGTGCCAACATTCTAATATATTATTAACTGGAGAGAGTGAGCTGGAATGTTCCCACAGCCTGCAGATCACAGAAACGAGCTCCTCATCATAGGCTGTATTTTTATTCAATACTGTAAGGAACATTATGTAACATTGCAAAAACAGCTTATAAGAGAAACAGATGAGAGATGTGTTAGCGGGGAAGAGAACTAAATCAAAGCCTTCCATTGGTCCTGTTTCCTCTCAGATCCTTGAGCTAAGAAAAGAATTGTTTCCCCTGACCGCGGTACGAGTTTAAGAAGGCTGCAGTCTAACAGGTTCGGCCAGCCTCCTGTTACTATTAGTTACATCCTGTGAATTCTCCCTGTCTGTTCCTAGGTTTCATTTTGTGTCCTCCACATCCGAGCTGCACTTAATGAAAATGGAGTTTCTCGAACTGAAGTACCGTCTGCTGTCCCTGCTGGTCCTCGCTGAGTCAAAGCTGAAGTCCTGGATCATCAAGTATGGGAGGCGAGAGTCTGTGGAGCTGCTGCTGCAAAGCTATATCGTGAGTCTCTAGTGCTCTGACACAGGTCCACCTTGAATTTAAGCGCAGCCACACCGCTTTGTGAAGCGGCTTGGATCTGAGGTGTGGAGTTTTCCCCAAGCACCTAGAATATCAGCTTAGATTCTTTGGAATTTGGTGTTGCAAATCCTGACTTTGGGAGGGTTCTCATTATTAATTGCATTGAACTCTAGTAAAGGGGGCTTATTACTGACATTTTTTTTTGTATATTCTTTAGTTGCAATCCATTAGTCCTTT
Source organism: Mus musculus (assembly GCF_000001635.26). Taxonomy (NCBI): domain Eukaryota; kingdom Metazoa; phylum Chordata; class Mammalia; order Rodentia; family Muridae; genus Mus; species Mus musculus. Next base: position 5,367,235 of record NC_000076.6, on the reverse strand, counting down.
AAAACTGAACTATTGTACTTAGGGGCTACCCTCATGTCCTCGAAGCTCCTGGTGTGAATAAATAGGCAACTGTTTTTAGTTTTGCAAATGGGACCGTCAGTGTTAGATTTGCAGCGTGAGTCTCCTTTCATGACTTTGCTATGCCTGTGTATGTTCAGGCACTGGGCAATTTTGTCTACAAACCTCTATACCAACTTAATTCTTAAATATTATCTCATGTTCTGAGGGTATTGGTCTAGATAATCCTAATTCTATCTAGAAGAGTAGCCTTGAATTAAAGAGTGTTGCTGTTCTATTTACATATAGTCAATACAATGTGTTTAATAAAATCAATTTATTTCCTTTTAGTCAACTAATAATCATGCCCTCACACAAATTATTTGCAACATTTGATTGAAAATATTCATATTCCAAGCATCTCTGTTCTCTGACATATGTTTAAAGTGGGTTCTAAGCTATAAAACGAAACTGCTAACATATTAGCTTATTACAATCTGACAAGTCACAGTAATGTACAGATTAGGTGCTTGAAATTCATATTAAAACTGTGTATGTTTTGTAAGTGCCCATAATCAGCTTTGTTACATCTTAATTTTCCTCTTTAACTGATATGGTAGCTACATGAATTTGAAAAAATACAAACATTTACCCTGTGATTTGTATATCTTCTGGCTAGATTCACTAAAGTGGTCTGGGAAACATTTGTTTCAAAATCTGTGAACTCTGTTAGAATATGTTCCTTTATCCATTTGTAACTATTTTGGTAAGGAAAAGAAATCCATTTTAAAAAATTCTAGTAATTGTCTTAGTCTTATAAATATTAAATGGATTTATACCTTCAGTTTTAGTAATAGCAAATGATGCACTCAGCGTAGGACTTGATTGCATGGGCTCTGTGCTTTGTTCTAACAATTTAGGAACAGCCAATCAGAATTAAGTACCTAATAGGACAGCTTTACCAACTTGATGTTCCAAAACAATGGTATTAATAATTCTCTTTGAACTCCTCTAAAGATATATTAATAGTTGATGTTAATGTCAGTACTTCCTGCCCACTCCATAAAGTTAAAGAGTTCATTGAAATGCTAATTCAAACTGCTCTGCAAGTTTCATGTATGAGTAGAATGGACCATCACCCTACAGTCCCAACGGGTTCTATGCATGTACTCTACTAGTGAAGAGCACTAGCTAAAGCTTCTTAAAAGTAGCTTTAAGCCCCTTTTTGGTGAATAATTTCAATGACTGTGGATCTCTGAGTATTTCACTTTTCTCCTCAATAAAGACTCACAATGCAGTTAACATAGACGAAAGGCTGTGGAGCTGTCTCTGGAGTTTAAATGTCCCAACCCCAAGCCCCAGGTGACACAAGGAGCAAGAAATGGAGTCAGAATTTGAGTCTAGATATTTCCATGTAAAAAAAGAATCGTATAAGTAACACTTGTCAGTAAAAAGGCCTATGGTCAATGAGCTCAGGCAGCAAAAAGGAGGTGGGACAATGGGAGGAAGGAGAGGATTCTGGGAAACAGTAAATGGTGTGAAGATTCACCCAGAAGCATAGAGGAGGCAGAAGCATGTGAACTGAGCGGAGGTAACCAGCCACATGGATGGACACAGGATAGAATTAAAAGAGATTTGCCCCAGACTTAGACACATGAAGCAGAAAAAAGGTAACCAATCATGTGGCATAGACTAGTTTGTATGGGTTAAATAGCTAGTCAGAGGATGGGCCAAAGCTTGTAGCCTAGGCATTTATAAATCGTCTTAGAGTCAGCATTCTGGGAGCAGGGGCTGGAAAGAGGAAAAAGCTGACTTATTTTTTTACATTTCAAAATCAAAAGCCCTCATAGGCATGCATCACTTTTACCCTCTAAATGCATAACTTGTGAAAATAATTAACCAAAATACCAAAATTAACCAATAGTCATCAACCAAAAATATTGATGGCTACTGAACTGTAGTGAATAAAAGACTGTTGTTCGCATAAACATTACTTCCTCTTAGAATGTTTAAAACTGAATACTGTTTTATGCTTCTGCAATGCTGCAGTTTGGTCGCCACTGGCATTCATCTCTGGGCCAGGCAACATGGTAGAAAGCTGGGGGCACTGAAGCATTGCCACAGGGAAGCATGTTCTCCTCGCACGTCAGCGATTCGCTACCCACGGAACCTTAGTGAATGACTGTCATCTCTGTGCTGTTGCGTCTTTGCAGTTTTTCCCTTTCTATCATGATGCCTGTAGTAGCAGAATATTGGAGACTCTTCTAAAGCCCAGATTTTGTGCACTGCCTTTCTTCAGTGTCACACCGCATGAGTGGCTCTCATCTCGTCCTCTGGGGCTTTCAGATCCCACTCATTCCAGAACAAAAAAGTGTGAAGATTTTTCAATAAAACTATAAAGTCAGTTATTTAAACCTAACTCTTTTCTCCCTCACTTAAAAATATAAACATGGCACTTTACTGTATTTTATAATAAAGGAGATGACACTGAGGCTATGAAGATTCCAAGATTAGCTTTCCTGGCGTTGGTGTTTAACTTGACGTTAATCACACGCAGAGGAAAAGGTAGTGCACATTTTAAGGGTTGGAGAATTTCGGCTATGCTTCCTAGCTGATCTATGAGCTGATGAGGACTTTACATTTCTGAAAAGTAAATGCCTTTATGTTTGTTATGAAAGCAGTTAGACCATCACTGATAGTCACTGAAACTGCACAGCTCTTACTGTCAAGCCTGAGTTCAGACCCATCTGGCCTATGTGTAGAACCAACTTCCACAAGTTGTGTTCTGACTTTTATAAGTATACGATGGCACATATATCCTGATATATAAAGCGCACACACAAATAAATACATTTAAATTTAATAAAAAATATTTGAATGTTAAACCATATGCTATTGATCAGTGATTGTAGAAAGCATTGGTTAGGCATCTTTGATGTCAGAATTGTTTGCAGTGGTCTTGATAATAAACATGAAGTGTCCATTTTTGCTAGGGAAACAGAAATTCAATGTTTCTATTTTTCATCTGAAAGAAAGAAAATGTCTTGGAATTGTAGAGATTTCAAGTCCACCATAAACAACACAAATACTTACCTTACCATTCACAACAATTTTTAATGTAAATGGACAGCCCTAATAAAATTTAAAGGATTTATAATTAGCTGGTTTAGCTTTCTTGGTGAAATGAATGAGGTTGTATTTATTATGTCTGTACATTAAAGGCAGAAATGTTCTCACCTCTAATATTTTGGTTTTGACATCATTAAGTAGTAATTTAATTTTTCTTACTTTATCATCCATGCTAATAATAGTCCATTTGATTCCATACCCCAGTTTTAGCCACATTATTAATAAAGTAAATTAACCATGTCATTTTAAATTAAAATGTGCATTTCCCTGAGAGACATGTCTGACACAGTAAAACGGAGGCTTCGCAAGCTCCTGTGAGCGTGGCTGTCCCAGACAACTTCACTGTTCAGGGGCTTCTCCAAATCACTGGGGCCGGTAAATGTTTGAAATAACAAATAGGATTTTTAAAAAATTAATTGTCTAATTGTTCTCATAGGAAAGCTCAATGATAATGAATTCTTTGGTTTTATTCTTATCTTGCCTCCTATTTTTAGGCCTAAGACAAAGCTAGAAATAAGCATTTTCTTTTTATTCACCTGTAATTAATTTGAAATTTAGTCAGGCAAGGATATTTTAAGCAGCCAAGGCACTATGGCTGCCACTCTCTAGTCTTCTCTTAGCTTCTTGCGGTTTGCAGTAACTCCACGGAGACAATAGTTTTCTCTGTAAAGAGCTGTTGTTTCTTCAATTGCTCAAACACCATTTTGAGTATTAAATATAACATTCCATTTTTAAACCAAAATGGCTTGCTTGTTTGATTAGAATGGCTCACCATTTAAGGCCAAATTATTCTTTTCCCTAGTTTGGGAGTAAGAGTAGGACTTAAGACTAAATGATGAATTTTCTAGACAACTATTGTCATATTCCATTCTCAGCTAAACAAAAATCCCTATTAAAGTCATTCAATAAAATAATCACAGAAGCCTCTCAGACCATGGAATTAATAGCTTTCTGTATCCACTTTATTTCTAGAGAATAATTTACAAATGTGCTGTAAATATTAAACAGTCCTCACTGTAGTTAGTATTTAATGTAATAGAATATATAATTACATCTTATATAATACAATTACATATAACATATAATTATACATATAGGATATATATGTGTATGTGTATAATGTTTAATGTAAATAAACAACCATGATAAAATTTTAAAAGATTTATATATAATTGTCTGATTTAGCTTTCTCGGTGAAAGTAATGTGCTTTTATTATGTCTATCTATAAATGAAAGGCAGAAATGTTCTTACTTCTAATATTTTTGTTTCAACATCATAAGTAGTGTCTTAACTTTTCCTATCATCCATGCTAAGAGTACATTTGATTCTATAACCCAGTTTTAGTCATATTTTTAATAAACTAAATTATATAATTTTAATTTAAAGATACATATATAAGTATATGTAATGTATAGTATATATTCTTAATATTCTCGACATATAATACATTGTATACATATAATATATAATTATAATAATATATTAGCATATCATATATGATATAGGGTTTTATATTGAAACAAGGTAACTAGTGGTAAAGATCTAAGAATGTTCATGATACTGTTTTATGAGCCGTTTTGCCTCTATATGAAACATCAGTTAGCATGTGCTAGAGCTGCTAGCACACTGTACAAAGCTCCAGTTTGCAAAGCATAACTTTGCATTTTATCATAGTGATGATCTTTCTTAACTATTTTAATTGGTAAATGCTTAGAATTCATTCTGCTAGTAGGAGAACTGGAAGAGATTTTGGAGACACATTAATTGCTAGCTGTAATTGTATTGATTTTCTACTTGGAGTATTAAGTACAATCCTTCAAACAGCATGGGGGGTAGGGAGTTAAGCATTAATGCAAAGTTTACCTAAGACGTTTTTTTGAGTTCTCACTTTCCTTGTCTCTATGCAGTAACACTGATTTTATTTTGTATGTAGACTCTGTGCAGATTAACACAAGCTGTATCTTAGTCTGTACATTTGGGGGGTGGGGCTAGGTAATTGAAATATGAAACCATCCTTAATATGGGAAGCATATACAATTATTTTTAAACTTTTTACTTTTTTATTTTTAACAAAAGTGTTTTCACTGTCATATATTTTTAACTGGAATTTCCTCAAAGCAGTCAGTCATCCCCCAGGGCTAATGTTCAAAGAACAGCAGACTTCTATAGCTCCAACGCAGTGGGACATTAAAATGTTCCCCCAAATTTAGCACTTTCTAAATGTTAGTCCCAGATCCTCTGGAGAAAATTCTGTTCTTTGGGGAAAAAAAAAAAACTTAGCAGAGTAAAGAAATAGAATGTTTTCTCCGTCCGGTGCTTAGTTGGAACTGAGAATGTAGACACAGTGTATGGGTCACATAGAACCGGAGTAATTCATGACAGTGGAATTAATTTTGCATTTTCCAATAGACTGAGGTTGGTAGCCTTGGATAAAATACCCATAAGCTTATAAGGCAGATTAAACCTTGTCGTTTGTGGTCAAGCCTAACGTTCGCTAACTGCTTGTCAACTGTGCATCCCTCTCTAGTCTTTTATAGAAAACAGCAAGTTCTTTGAACAGTATGAAGTGACATACCAGATCCTGAAACAGACAGCTGACATATACGTCAAAGCAGAGGGCTCAGGTATAGCACACAGCACACTGGGGGTTTGCAGAAGGGGCTGGGGAGGAGGGAAAGAGAAGAGAAAGTAAGGATGACTGGGGGCAATGTGGTCCAGGTTTTTCTTTTTTAAAAAATAGCATTATGAAAATTCCCTAATGAAATGTAACTTGTTTTGATGCCAACTTAAAGGGCACTTAAAATCAACAGGTTTCTATGGGGTCAGATCAATTATAGTTTTACTATGTAGACTCTTTGTGACTATACACTTAGAGTAATTCTGTGAGGTGTCTGTCTTGCATATTGATACTTTTTTCCTGTGTGTAATCTTCTAAGATAAAACAAAAATAAGCATTCCTTTTTCTAAGTTGCAATTTTTCAGCCTAGCTGCAATTCCAAGGGGATTACAAATTGTGGAATAACTTGAATATAGATAGGAGAGCTTAAGTTACTGTGGAGATAAACTTTGGAAGATATGTTTGCTTACAGCTTGTAGATGTTGCCACAATTGCTGGGAATAGAATCTTGTATTTCTGATCGATGCCCTTGTTTCTGGTGCTTAAGAACACAGGGAAATAGAGAGAGGCTTTTATGTGCAGAATGGAGTCTCTGATTGATTGTTTCTGACTCAGTGGAGGAAGCTGAGAACGTGATGAAATTCATGAGTGAAGCCACTGCCCAGTGGAGGAACCTCTCCGTGGAAGTGCGGAGTGTACGGAGCATGCTGGAGGAGGTGATCTCCAACTGGGATCGCTATGGTGATACCGTGGCTAGTCTCCAAGCCTGGCTAGAAGATGCAGAGAAAATGCTAAGCCAATCAGAACATGCCAAGAAGGTAAGGCTCTTCACAGGAAAGGAAGGGGCATGCTCCGGATTCATGAATGAGAGATTCTGTCAGATAGTTATGATTTCACTCAAGAACCCTTCTTAAGAGATTTACCCCAGCTAGTTAAATGGGATTAGATCTGTAAATAGTGTGTAGTCAAAGCTCTGTGAAGAGAGATCTCTGTTTTTACAACGATCTAACATTCTCATTCAGAAAGGCAGCAAGTAATACTCATCGACTACTCGTGAAGCGGTAGCTAAATCTCACGGGCAGCAGACAGTGCTATCTGCACATTGAGGTCTGCATAGATGGGCCTGTCTAGGTCTCTTATTCACAGCTGTTGTTACCTACACAAGGCCTACATCTGTGCATGTGCGCATGCACACACACACACACACACACGGGGGGGGGGTACTGAATCTGTGTATCAGTAGATCCATGGAATAGTGGGACCACCACAGTCTTGAACTCTTTAGATATTTTCTTTTGGGTTTCATAATCTAAAATGAATAGAAGCCAGTTACTGTGAATAGAAGCTATTACTGTGTTCATTGTCCTTGCCCTCAGTGTCTGGCCTGAAAAATATTTCCTTTGAAATCTGAATGTAACATATACTTATGTATACATATATATTCAAATTTTAGACTGCTTACAGTCATTTTTACGGGCCTGAACAACAAGAAAAAGCCTCTGCCATTTGCATAATTGACTGCTCCTTCTTATATAAAATGAGAATTAAAAAAGGTGGCCTCTTGCTTTATTTTCTTTTCAATAAAAAGATGCCATAGATGTCCTTACATGATAATATACATAGTCAGGTACACTGTCATGTGCCTGGAGTCCCAGCCGTTTATTTGACTCAGGGTGGAGGATTGCTTGAGTCTGCAAGTGTAGGACTTGCCTGGGCAGCAAGTCTGGTGCCTGATTGTTAAAAGCAAAAAGATGGGCTTGGGAGACAGCCTGGATGGTAAAGTGCTTGGTAAGGACTTGCTTTGAGTCCCTGGAATCCATGTAAACATATGTAGGTACGGTGGCACATGACTGAAGTTCTTGTGCAGGGAGGCAAAGACAGATGGGTTTCTATGACTCACTGGCCAGGCAACACACTTGCCTAACACACTTGGCAGGCTCCAGGCCAGTAAGAGACCCCAGCTCAAAAGAAAACAGAAAAAATAAAAGGTAAATAACGAAATCCTCAATGCATGAAGGAAAATACCTGAAGTCCAATGTTGTCCTCTGGCTTCCACAAGCACTTGTGTGTGCACACAATTGTAGCCAGGAAACCACTGATGTGCGCGCGTGCGCGCACACACACACACACACACACACACACACACACACACACACACACACACATCCATGTGTACATGTGACGGAAGAAAAATGAAAAACAAAGACATCTGGCATTTCTAGCTCATATTCTGAAGTCTTGTTCAAAATCTGAGTTTTGGAAGAGATTTGATATCTGTCTTAAAGCTTCCACACACTTTTAAACAGACCTTCTTGGTTTGGTTCTTGTTATATCGATAATTAGTATTTGGTATGTGACTTATGAGTGCGTGTCCTTCCTCGGTTAGGATTTTTTTCGAAATCTGCCTCACTGGATTCAGCAGCACACAGCCATGAACGATGCCGGGAATTTCCTGATTGAAACCTGTGATGAGATTGTTTCTCGAGACCTTAAACAGCAGTTGCTCTTATTGAACGGTCGATGGAGGGAGCTCTTCATGGAAGTCAAGCAAGTATGTCCTTCAAACCAACACTCACTTCTGATGCGTGTGCCATCAGTGTGCAGCAACTTGCTGACAGCCAGTTTTACTGCAATTATTAGGGTGGAATAGAGAACTGTTAAAAACTGCCTGAGTTTTATTGCTAATTATTCATTCTTGTCTGTTTATGGTGGAGGAACATTAACAGAACATAGTGTTCGGTTAAGGATTATGTTGACATATGGCGCCTGCATAGGCAAAGAGATTTGCTTTTCAAATCCTGGCTTCTTACTGCTTGCTTGTTCCTTTTTTCTTTTTTCTTTTTTTTTTCTGTTAAGGTAACTGGATTTATTTCAAACTTATCTAAAATAAGAATCAGGAATTAGAATTTTTCTTACCGTATATGAGGCTATCTTCCAGCGAAGGCTGTGGGCTTCTAGAGTCACAGCTTTGATGACTTTCAAATACTTCTTTCCCCACTCCTCAGTATGCAAGAGCAGACGAGATGGACAGAATGAAGAAAGAGTATATAGACGTCACTACCACCCTCTTTGGTTTTGCAACTGAAGCCCACAGGAAACTCTCTGAGCCTTTAGAAGTCTCTTTTATCAATGTCAAGTTATTAATTCAAGACTTGGAGGTAAGGGCTATCTGGATCAAAGAAATGAAACACACACTGTAAAAGTAAAAACTAGACAGGCTGTCCAGGTCTCCAGGAAACTGTTTCCGAATCAGAGAGATCATTTTGACAGGTCTACATATTTGTTGGCTTGTGCAGAAAATAAACTTGAATTTTTGGAAGGTATCTTTTGAAAATATGAAGGAACTTCAAAATAACTTTTCAACATGGGATTCTTTTCCTAAATACAAATTATAAAACATTAGGAAAACAAAAACAAACAAACAAAAAAACCCCTTTAGACAGGACTTCCAAATAAATGCCCTAAACAATACAGGGTTTGCTGCATGAATTTGGCCTTGGCATTTTCTTAAAAGCCTGTATGTTTCAAAAGTGAAATAATGGAGTTATTTACTGACAGGAGAAGTTTGAACAATTACTTGAATGAAAAAAAAATAGATTAGAGTGTTATCTTTTTTAGTTTTTGTAAATAGTTTAAACTTTTTTAAGTAATATACATAGGAAAAAAAGAGTATCAACCATGGTGAACTGTTGACTTTAGCTGCCACCATGGGAAATGATAAGAAATTAAAATTTCCACCATGCTAAATTTCCAGGTTTTTTCCAGTGACAATGTATATGTATTTTTTATAAAGTAAATATCATTTAACTCCCTTTTTATTGTTATTTATTCAATTTACATCCTGATTGCTATCTCCATTTCCTTCTCCTCTGAGAGGGTGGAGACTCCCTTCTGTATATGCCACCACACTAGTATATCAAGCCTCTGTGGGGCTAGGTGCATCCTCTCTCACTGAGGCCAGACAAGGCAGCCCAACTAGAAGAGAATATTCCACAGAAAACCAAGCTGTACATCTGCTGCATATGTGAAAGGGTGGGGGTGGAGGTAGGCCTGGGGGGGGGGTTAGGTCTAGCCCATGTATGCTCTTTGGTTGGTAGTTCAGTCTCTGAGAGTCCAAGGGGTCCAGGTTAATTGACACCATTGGTCTTCCTGTGGAGTTCCTATCTCTTCCAGGACCCTCAATCCTTCCCCCAAATCTTCCATAAGAATAAAAAAAATATGGAACTCTTCACAGATTTGTGTGTCAACCCTGCACAGGATCCATGGTAATCTTTTCTGTAGCATTCCAAGTTTAGTATACGTACTGCTGAAGCAAGCGCCAGTTTAATTCTTAAAGTCAAGATTTCCCCCTGTATTGCTTCCATGCATTTGCATGCATTGCATGTATGAGTGTTTTAATATTACATTAGCCTATTTTAGAAAGTGTAAAGATTACATCAAATAATCTTGGCACTGACTTAAGAATATCTGATCATTTTAAAAAGAAAATTTAGTGTATACATATAGTATAGTGCTGCCTGTATGTCATTGAAGACCAAAAGCAATGGCTTTCCTAAAGGAGTTGGTAGTGAGGATAGAATTTCACAAAATGCATACAGATTTCCTTGTCCCTCTTTCTGTGGTATTCTGCACAGATGCATTGTGCACTAATTGCTTCAATGACTCACGCAGGATCTGGAGAAGAGGGTGCCTGTGATGGATGCTCAGTACAAGATGATTGCCAAGAAGGCACATCTCTTTGCCAAAGAAAGTCCCCAAGAAGAAGCGAATGAAATGCTTACAACCATGTCCAAGCTCAAAGAACAGCTCTCCAAGGTGGGAGAATACTTCATGCTACACCATGCGGCGGGCGGAGCAACCATACTGCCTGGGAGTGGTTTCTATCTCCATGGTTACCCATGGATGCATCCTTGACTTGTCCACCTTTTAGCTACCCTGAGGTCCTGATATAGAAATTTTGATATATATTTAAAAAATAAAATGGTATGCTGATACCTTTTTGACGTCCTTCCTAATTTAGGACTGCTCTAAGCTCTGCTTCAGTAGAAAAGTCTGGGGTTTTCAGGAGAGAGCTGTTAAATGATATAAAACAGAGGGTATAGAAGGAGAGATGGAGACAGATGTAGGACAAAGCAGAGGAGGAGGATGGAGAAGAAGAGGAAGAAGAGAAGACTATACTATTGCATTGAGATTTTTGTTAAGATTTACTTAATATAAATCCAGTCTATCTACTCATGTGTTTTTTTCTACTAACATGGCCTCCTCTTGTTGACAGACTTTTTTATCAAGAGCTTTGAGTATTCCATTAGAAACTTTTATCTAAATGTGAGTTTTAAGACAATTTCATTGCTTTCAAATTCCCTCCTAACTGCGGGCAATTACCTTCCAGCAAATAGGAGAAGTGAGGATAAGCACAGGAGCCATGGTTTTGTATGAGGAGGAGTCAGAGGATAAATGAAGGCTGAAGTGCCTTTGAAGTCAGAGAGAAGAGCTAGTGTACAAGGTGAAATCAGTATTGAAGGATTAATGGGAAAGATGTACAAATGCAAAGAAGAGTGAAAATAGGTGAATAATAGGCTTAAAAGACAAAAATGTCAGCCTGGCATTCATTGCAAATATTTCAGTTAAATTTATTCTGACATTCTAGTTGTAAGTAGTTTTAACTTAATGGTACCAGTAAAATTTGCTCAAATGTACAATAAAAGAAGCCACTGTTTCCAACTTTCCAACAACATGCTGGACTATATATCCATGGCTTTGTGGTTTGCACCTTTCATACTGGGCCAGGTGCAGTAGTTAAGGACCACGTTTGAGAAAGTTGATATCTTGTGCTCATCTAAGCTAGCACTCTCTCTTTCTCTTTCTCTTTCTCTTTCTCTTTCTCTTTCTCTTTCTCTTTCTCTTTCTCTTTCTCTTTCTCTTTCTCTTTCTCTTCCTCTTCCTCTTCCTCTTCCTCTTCCTCTGTCTCTGTCTCTTCCTCTGTCTCTGTCTCTGTCTCTGTCTCTGTCGCTGTCGCTGTCACTGTCTCTGTCTGTCTCTCTGTCTCTGTATCTCTGTCTCTGTCTCTCTGTCTCTCTCTGTCTCTCTCTGTCTCTCTGTCTCTCTCTCTGTCTCTCTCTCTGTCTCTCTCTCTGTCTCTCTCTCTGTCTGTCTCTCTGTCTGTCTCTCTCTCTCTCTCTCTCTCTCTCTCTCTCTCTCTCTCTCTCTCTCTCTCTCGATGTTGTTGTTGTCAATACTATTACTATCCTTAGAGATAGGACATCCCTATGTGGCCCTGGCTAGCCTGAAGTTCATTAGGGTGAAGCTAGACTCACTCTTCTGTCCATCTTTCTGCCTGTTTCCCAGGTGTTAGAATAATAGGATTGTCTACCCATGTCTTACTTAAGTCATGCTCTCTTCTTGATGTTTGGTATGCCACATGCTGACAGCCTCTTCCTCCAACCTAGGAAAGAGCACTATAACAGGAGTTCAACATATCAGTGAATTCTTGGGCTTCTTCAAGAGAATGGTTGAAAGATATCATTGTAGTAGAGATGGTAGCTTCCAGTAGATGGGCTTATCTTTTGACAGTATATTCTAGAATAGGAATGTATTTCTGCATATGCACCTCTGCCACAGTGTAACAAAAGGCAATGTTTACTTCAATTATTGTTTGTGGACTATTTTTCATGTAGCTAGTGCATCGGTGATTTTATTGTTAATGGTTTTCCAAAAGTTTTAATAATATTTTGGATGGAACCTTAAGATAGCAAGGAGAGACAAGATTTCCTATACAATTATAAGGTCCTAGAGCTCAGGCATGCAGAGATCTTATAGAGCTCCAGAGTACCAAGAAATAGGACTGCACCATGAAGATAATATGGATTTAGGGATATTAAAATCAATGATGGAGGAGGGCTGGGCAGTTTAGACGGAGTTGACATCCTCTGATGTGGGAACATCCATGAATAAATTGGGATGAATAGGACATTGACAAACAGAGAAGGCAAAGCCTAGAGCTGGTGAGAGTATGGAAAGTGGGCATCTCAGAAGAAGTGGTTAGCACGTTCTCCTAGGCTCATAGTCCATGTGCAAAAGCTCATGAACATCCACTGGAAGCCTCATATCCTCTGGGCAATGTGGTAATAACTCCTGGCTGTCTCAGACGTTGTTGCCAAAGTGAAAGTGAGTAGCATGGTACCTAAAGGGGGCTCTGGTGCCTTCTGCCTCTCTCAGTGTATAATTCTCATGGGAAGTGCCGTCCAGATGGACAACTAAGATGAAGTTTCCCGAGAAATGCTGCAGCTCTTTATTTGTCTCAGTGGACTAGTATTTTTGTATTTTATTGTTTTTACCATCAAAGCTTAATCATCACATAGCACAAAATAAAAGAGAGCCATCTTCAGAGATGCCTCAGTACCAAGTGACCATCTCACTAGAAAAAAGTTCTTTAGAATTAAGTACAGCTCTGATGCTTTGAGCACTTAATGGCCTCTCGTGGGAATTGTTCTGATCTTTCCAAAGGTCAAAGAATGTTGCTCCCCACTGTTGTACGAGGCCCAGCAACTGACGGTTCCTTTGGAAGAACTGGAGACGCAAATCACGTCCTTCTATGACTCCCTTGGAAAAATCAATGAGATTCTATCAGTTCTTGAGCAAGAAGCACAATCTAGCACTCTTTTTAAGCAAAAACACCAGGTAAGAAAAAAATCCCTTTCAGAGATATCCTCATTTTAAAGTGTATTTAATAAGGTTGGGGCATGTTTTCCTGTGATAGAAGTCCAGTTAGTACAAAAGGTATTTTCCCACTACAGTAGAGTACTAGTAACTCAAACCAAAGTGTATGTCTTTTCCAGAGAAGACACCCTGCTCTGTGCTCAGTGGAAGGAATGGGGACTTGAACCATTTCCAGGGTACAGTCAGCTTGGATACTTGGATCAAGCTCAGCTAGTAAGAACCAGGCTCTGTAATTCTGGGTTGAGAAGGTCCCTGGGAGATGCCAGAAGGAGGAGCCTGGTGGAGAGGTGGAGTCATCAAAACTAAGTGTGTCTGAAAATGACATATTGTCATATGTGTTGTTCATTGGGAGAAAAGTTCCAAGTTGACTACAATTAGGAAAACGAATGTGTTTTGAGCACCTGCCTTTGCGTCTTTGAACTGGCCACATGAGCTGACGGCTCTCTGTTTGTCTCTGCATACACTTAGGTGGGGCATTCTGAACTCGAGCTGCAGGGGGTGAATTTCTATGATGGGTCTCTAGAATATGTAACATATCTAAAGAGCCAAACCTGCTCTGTCTCAAAACAAGAAATGTGGCTAAATATTCTTTTCATCATTAAAGACATATATTATTGACAAGAAATATTTTATAAAATATTTTCATCTCTACTTTTTGAACTTCCACTTGTTCAAAGGGAAAAGGTATACCCTAATTCTGTTTTGTCAAAACAAAAGGCCTGTTTTAAATATTTGCATCTAAGTGACCAAAATGGCATACAAACGAACAGTTTGAATATTCTTCTCAAAACTTAGAAAATGCACTAATACAAGTGGTGTATATTCAAGACAGAAATGATCTTCTGTCTCCAAGTGGACTAGACCATGTCCACCCTGTATGCTGCCATGACTGGTAAGATGCAAGGTGGAGAGGCAGAAGGAAGAAGCCTGTCTACCCTAACTGTGTCCCCTTTGGAAGGGTGTACAAGAGCATGCAGTTCCCCAGGCCTGGTCATCTCCTTCCTGCTTTGACTAGATCTCAGTGGGAAGGTGGGTAGCTTGGGAACTGTATTCATTCAAACCTAGTGCATACAAGTGATGGAAAATCTGTGGCACAGGATTCACTAAAGGAGGTGTGCACTGTGTTAAATTTACTTAGTGGAATTAAACCCAATAACCTCATTAGCTTCAATTGTTCTTTTGAAAAGCCACAGGACTGTCCATCAATCAGTTGGAGGAATACAGAAGCTAGACACTTTTTTATGTTCTGCCATTTTCTTAATGTTAATAAGATGTGCATGAAACATAAAGTCTAAAACCTCACCATGATATTTAAATGCCTTGTATAAAAAGCATTGACTTCAATGATTGCTTAAATCAAGTTCTTTTGAAAAGAACTGTTTTCTGTACTTCTGATTTCCCTGGCTGTTCATCAAAAGCCTACGAACTGTAAATGCTGGTGCTAATAACAGTCCTTCTCTCTCTGCCCTCTCCCTCTCTCCCCTCCTCCCTCCCTTCCATCTTCCCTCCTTCTTCTTTCATTCTGGCATATGACCAATACCACTGTGTCTTTCCTTCCCTTGTAGGAACTGTTAGCTTCTCAAGAGAACTGTAAGAAATCCTTGACACTCATAGAGAAGGGCAGCCAAAGTGTTCAGAAGCTGGTGACCTCGAGCCAGGCACGAAAGCCCTGGGATCACACAAAACTGCAGAAGCAGATAGCAGATGTCCATCATGCATTCCAGGTAAGTCTCTCTCCCTGCTTTAGGCCTTTTCATCCTGGAAAACAGAGAAGGAGGACAGATAAAGCACTCATGACTCAAGCAACTCCCTCTCTAATACTTGAAACCCATTACTTCCTTTCTAATGTTAATTTTCAAGACAGTGAACTATCCTTATAATGAGATCTTTTCCCTTCAAGTCCTTTCCAAACAAATTATAATATTAATAATCAGTGGTGATATAATACCACCTGACCAAACAAAGCCTCAATACTTAGAAAGCAGCTTCCTATTATGCCTTATGCATACATATAATTCATATAATTATATGTTATATAATATATTATGTATCTATAATTATATAATTATCATATATAGTTATATATAATATATAATTTTATATATTGTTATTTATATCATGTAATATATAATATATTTATTATATACATTATATTATTTTATCTTATATATTATATCTATATATTATAATGTGCATTTATATATTAGACAAAATATAATAATATTTATATATTATAGTCTATATTTATATAATATATGGTATAATAATATAATTTATATAATAAATATAAATATATTATATGTTACATGAATATAATAATAGAAATAATATAAATATATAATATCTAAAATGTGATTTTATATATATAACAATATAAATATGTAATATACTGTATATAATATACACTTATAATTATGTTGTAATTATATTATAATTGTTGCATATATAATAATATATTATTTAAATATTATGTGTAATATATAATATATAATTATTATGTCTATAATATAGATAAACATATTATATACTAATATAATATATTCTAAATAATACAAGTACTTTCATAACATTTCTGATGTATTATTAAAAGTCATCCAGAGATGATTTAGTTTAGAGTATGCAGAATGATGTGCCTAGGTCACATGCAACCCCTACCTCATTAAAGAATGAAACTCAGAGCTTTGTGCTTCGAGCTTCTGGATTGAATTCCAGGATACCAAGAAGTGATTCTATTTTTTGCATTAAGAGCATGATCAAGAAAACTGGAGACTGGAAGAAGCACGTGGAAGCCAACAGCCGTTTGATGAAGAAATTTGAGGAGTCTCGGGCCGAGTTGGAGAAGGTGCTTAGGGTTGCTCAGGAGGGCCTAGAGGAGAAGGGGGACCCCGAGGAACTCCTTCGGAGACACACGGTGAGTCTGCTTCATATGGTACAACTGATCCATGTGTGTGGACAACCTATCTCAGGAAAATAAAAAGAAGATTCTGACCTAAAGTAGGAAAGTTGGGGGAGCCAGAAAGGCATGAACTTTAAGGGCATCAGACCCTAGAAACAGCAGCAAAACAATTTTCAAGAGAAACATCCTGGTTGGGTTATTTGAGACCACCCTTGAGCTTCTTGGGATAGCAGAGAATTCGGATGATTTAGGCTCTCAGACTGTAAGTCCATTATTTAGCTTAGAAAGATTTACACAGCTAAAGATTCCTGTCAATAGCTTATGCTGAGTGACTAATTCATGCTCATTTAATAAACCACCATGGCACATCCTAACATGGTATCGGTACCATGTCACACACAGTCAGGTAAGATGGAGAGGCCATCTTCATGCTGGTCCTGCTTGTTCAGACTGTGAATGAATGCTATAGGGTTATGGACAGTGTGCTAATAACATGCACTTTAATTACAGTTCCTGAGATTTCAGAGGTATTTGAATGTAACCCATACTGTCAAGGGATGAACACATAGTAGGGATACTCTTTTTTAGAGCCCTCTATAGTCTATGGTGACAAAGCATCTATCCAACTCATTTTATAATTGTGAGTGTTTTAGACCTCTGTGTTCTGAATCACTCTGGTTTCAAAATCTCTGTGCACATGTATGGTTATATGTGTATGGCTGAGACTCTTTGAGACTATGTGCATGTATACATGGGTTGCTTCTGTCTCTTGTGCTGCTGTAAGAAAATATCAGATAGCTGGCTTTGAAGGGAGAAGGCCTTTTTTCTTGCAGTTCTGGAAAACTGTAGTCTGAGCTCAGCCTGCCCTGATAGGATTCCCATGAGGACTCATTCTGGCTTACAGATGACCACTTCCATGTTGTCATAGGTCAAAAAGAGGCTTTGCCTGTAATTTTATGAAGGTCCTACTCTCGTGACTTCACCTAAATCTAATACGCCCGAGGCCCTAGCTCCAAATCCAGCCACGCTTAGGTTTATGGTTCTGACATTTAGCTCCATAGAGACACAGTTTCATCTGTAGCACATGTAATAGAATACATACCTGGGTAGTGCAGGATGATGAATAATGACTATCATGACGTGACACATGTTACACATAAGCAGGGGAGTTAGGGAGATCCTGTTCTTCAATGCTTAATTTACCAAAGAAGATGTATATCACTATCACCGTGAACTCAAGGTGGATTTTCAGATTAATTTAGGAACTTCAAAGGTTTTTTTCTTTCTTAAAATGTAGAAAGTGAGCTGTCAGACATGATGACTTCTAACTTACAACCATAGATGGTTGGTTATAGTTTGTTTCCCAAAGAAGGATAAAGTTACTAAGGCTCGAATGAAGGCAGCTGCAAGGTACTAGGCTCACTGAGACATCTTCCGATACAGTTACTCTGCACAGAATCCTGACAGTGCTTCCTCTCTGTGTGATAGGAGTTCTTCAGCCAACTGGACCAGAGGGTCCTCAATGCTTTCCTAAAAGCCTGTGATGAGCTAACTGACATCCTCCCAGAGCAGGAGCAACAAGGCCTACAGGAGGCTGTTCGAAAGCTACACAAACAGTGGAAGGTGAGTGTGGAATTGTGGGAACACAAGAAATCTGCATCCTCGAATTTGTTCTGTAGTTCAGAGTGCTGGACATAAGAGAGGACAAGTTTAGAACATGTTGGCATCTCAACAGAGCACATGCCTAGCCAGAAGACCCATTGTTGTTTTCTGGATCTTTCTGTGGCTACAGGATCTTCAGGGAGAAGCGCCTTATCATTTGCTCCATCTGAAAATCGCTGTGGAGAAAGACAGATTCTCAGCTGCTGTGGAAGAGTGCAGAGCTGAGCTGGAGCAAGAGACCAAGCTGGCTCCTCAAGAAGGCAGCGAGAAGATCATAAAGGAACACAGGGTATGTGCCACACCATATAAAGTGCATAACTCCATAAAGATATTTAAAGATACGATGGTCTGAGGAATATGGTTGCATTGTCGGTTCTCTCTATAAATCTGACTTTGATTTTTCTGTGAGAATATAGACATGTTTCAACCCTTATCACCAAGGTAGTGAAACTGTTTATCATGTCTTAGGTTTTCTTCAGTGACAAGGGTCCTCACCATCTCTGTGAGAAGAGACTACAGCTCATAGAGGAATTGTGTGGGAAACTCCCCGTCCAGGACCCAGTAAGGGACACATGTGGAGCCTGTCACACAGCTCTCAAAGAGCTCAAAGCTTCCATTGACAACACTTACACAATGCTCGTGGATGACCCAGACAAGTGGAAGGACTATACCAGCAGGTACTGGGGCATCTCCAGAGAAGGCTCCAGTCTGTCTTAATTCTTTCCATCAGAGATTATTATAAAGCAGGGGATGGTGTACATCTTGTTTCAGGCAATAAGAATATCAGATTGCTTTAATCTTAACTGTGCTTTGCTTTTCTATAAATGTACTTCATTTCTAAAAATCTATCTATCTATCTATCTATCTATCTATCTATCTATCTATCTATCTATCTATCTATCTATCAAATTGTTTTTTAAATGGGTTTCCATCCAAAGCAGGGTCTGAATTTCATTTCAAAATAACCCATCTTTCCTTGAGGTCAAATAATCCCATTGTTCTTCTTGTGCTGGCCTCTGTTGGTTAATGTCACTCTAGTGAGACATATGAAGCCAGACCTCGATGGCTCCTTCCCTCTCAGGCCCTGAGACATATCCTTGTCCTCAGCTAAGCTCTCTTATCGACTTTAGATATTACCACTCTTGCCTTGGGCTTCATGTTAAAGTTCCCAGGAAAGGCCATCTATGTGATTGTCATTTGTTCTACTCCCATGGATTCAAAATAGAAACTGTATCTCACCATCACGGGCTTCACCCCTTTCCTAATAAAATGCTTGTGTGGTTTCAGGTTTTCTGAGTTCTCCTCTTGGGTGTCTGCAAAGAAGGCATGTTTGAAGAAAATCAAGGATGAGCCCATTGACACTGGCAACCACGACGAGGTTAAGCATATGGTGGATGTAAGTTCCGAGCTGGTCATTGCTAGAGGAAAATTTCCAATAACTAAATATTTGTAGTGTAACTGACTACTTTGGTTGGTTGGTTGATTAGTTTGTTTGTGTGTGCACACACACACCGAATCTATAAAAAATAGGCTTCTATATTTCTTTAAAGACAATATCTCTTTATATTAATGTGGTGAAGTGTAGGTTTTTCCCCCATCTATAAAGCTGTTGATAGCTTTGAGATTTAAGCCCTCTTAGGGATATCTCTAAAGCAGCTTTACTTCCTGGGAAAAGTTGGAGAAGGAAGCAGCATGCATGATCGTATAACAGCATAGACTTAAAAATCACCACAGGAAACGAGAATGCTATGTGTTTCTATACAATACAGTTTTATCTAGACAACTTGAACACCCAGAGGTCGTAGGGAATTCCTTGATTATTCTGTTGTCGGGCTGGACTGGCTCAGTTCAGTTGCTTTAGAGGCCACAAACCCAGCCAAGGTAACAGAGCTCCAGATCTGAATATTGTGTTTATTCTGTGACTAACACACAGCAGCCTTCTGTCTTATCAAGGCCTTCACCTGGTATACAGAGACTAGAGTATGATTTTCCTTCAGCATTTCTAATCCTTGAAAGTCACATGCCTACTATGAAAGAGCTTTGTCTTTCTGCCCCTGTCTTCTGGCCTCCTTTTTCTCCTCTGATTAAGTCATATAGTTGCCCAAGGTACTATTTGTGAACTCAATAACATTACTGAATACATACATAAAAATAGGTTTATGCACAAAACCCCCCAGCTTGATCATGATTTGTGACAACTCTTCGTTATTAAAAAGTGTCCTTTCATTCCAGGAGATCAGAAATGACATTACCAAGAAAGGAGAGAGTCTCAGCTGGCTGAAATCCAGGCTTAAGTATTTGATTGATATTTCTTCAGAGAATGAAGCCCAAAAGCGAGGAGATGAGCTGGCAGAATTATCAAGCTCTTTCAAGGCTCTTGTGGCATTACTGTCAGAGGTATGTCATTTACAGTGATAAACAGCATCCTGGGGAAGAAGGCTGAAAAGTCATCTTTGTTTTGGTTACATAGCTTAGCAAGTAGTTTTATAAAGAAAGCATAGTTACTTATATGAAGAGCGTTCGGAAAGATGGGCAGGATGCTTGATTTAAGAAAAATGCTACTGCCTGGGTAGTTCAAGTTAAAGAACTATGTCTAAAGTCCAAAGATGGTCAGCCAAATGATGTTTGTGGTCTTACTGAGAACATCATTATTTCATGGCCATTTAAGGACATATTTCAAAGTTTAGGGGAAATGGTTTGAGAAGCCCAGTATAATGATGATAGCTATAATCCTAGCTGATGCAGGAGGGTAGGAAGTTCAAGGATAATCTGGTCTGAATATAACAAGCTCAAGACTAGCCTAAGGGACAGAGAGAGGCTTATGTGGGGGGTGTAAAAAGAAAGAGCTATGCTTAGACGTCAGAGAAACCCAGCAATGGAGCTAAAACTTTATATATAAACTTCCATATCATCTTAAGTTTTTTATTCAATGTCTCTAGGCCCCAATTTCCTTCCTTTTAAAGCAGAATTTAAAATACATCAATAAAGCAGTAACAAAGACTAAATTCAGTACTTTAGGTTAAGAACTTGGAAGTGTATTGAGACAGATAAGTCTTCATTAGCTGCTAACCAGTAATAATAACTTGTTCTAAATTTAATATGCGTCACAACGGAATGAGCTATATTCCATGATAGGATAAAGTATTTAAACTTTCTGTCTGTTAGGGCTGCTTCCACTCACTCAGTGTGCAAGTAGGAAGGTTAAGAAGGCAAGAGGGAACAAGTCTAAAGCTCAAGGGTTTGTGAGAGGGAAGGTAGTATAGAACAATAAAGTAGTTTTGGAAGAACATTTTCAACAAATGTTCTATCATTTTCTTCACGATTTTTCTCCCCTATTGGTTTTAAATAGTATGGGCTCAACACTTTGTATAAGGTATTATTACTGCCAGAGTTTTTATGAGAATATAATCAAAGAACCCCAAGATATGAAGTATAAAACAGATAATTTATTGTCCTGCTTTTGCTAATGAGACATGCACATTTTTCTATTCTTAATTTTAGAACAGATTTTTTAATAGGGTGCAGAATACTGTCCAATGAAATGAATTTTCAGTTCCTCCAAGTGGCTATGCTATTGAACTACAATCAAATAAGATTCAACACTATGCAAAAGCATGGGAATCATGAATCTGGCTTTAACTGTTGAGACATAGTTTATATATGCATTTAGAATATGTAATATATCATCACCTTGAATGGAGCAATTTCATTGAAGGCATAAATTGTGAAGTTATGAGTTCTTGAGATGGAATGTATATGGTGTGATAAACAGAGTTGTTTCATATATTTGAAACTAAGACAATAGACTCCAAGTCTCTCACAAATACAAAATTTGCATGTGTGAATTAACTGAAGGACTAATTAGCTTAATTAGAGACGTTATTTCTGGGAGCCTGGTGCAGCAGTTAAGTGCACAGGCTGCTCTTTCCCAGGGCTGAGTTAGGTTCTGAGCACCCATGTGGCAGCATACAACATCTGTAACTCCAGCTCCAGGGAATCTAATGCCCCTTTCTGGCCTCTGTAAGCACAAGGTATGCATGTAATGCAGAAATACATTCAGGCAAAACACTTAATCACATAAGATAAAAATGAATACATAAAAACTTTAAGCCATTTCACAATGTGTTACTAAAAGGCATATCACTATATAGCTTAGCTGTAGGCAAGGTCAATTTGTCACCTCTCCATGTAAAAATATCCCACAAACTTTGCTAAATAGCTTGTGATTTACTCCTTTTCTTCTATAACAATTTAGGTCGAAAAGCTTCTAAGCAACTTTGGAGAATGCGTTCAGTACAAGGAAATCGTGAAAAGTTCCCTTGAGGGGTTGATATCGGGCCCCCAAGAAAGCAAGGAAGAGGCTGAGATGATCCTGGACTCGAAAAATCTGCTTGAGGCACAGCAGTTGCTCCTGCATCACCAGGTAGAGACCTCTTTGTTCACCACATGCTCAGTGTGGACAAGAGATGAAGAATAGGTTCTGAGGCTGGGGGATGAAGAAGGGGAAAGGAGAAGGAACTGGGCTGATAGCTCAAAGCACTTTGCAGTTCTGTGCTCTTCTTTCTCTGATAAGCATTGCATGTTTCTGAGCACCCTGGAGAACAAATTCCTAGATGGTTTTTGCTCTTGCAAAAGGTTAAAACTAAAACCAAAAGAATTATATGTATGTATATATGTGTGTGTATGTAGATATGTATCTATATATGCATAAATGTATATATGTATTATGAATGTGTATATATGAATGTATGCATATATATATAATTATGTGTATATGTACATGTGTATATGAATGTATAATAGGTATATATATGTAAATATGTATGTGCATATGTAAATTTGTATGGATATTTGCACATATTTACAATCAGCCTATTTTTTGGTGATTGAAAACAGGACCTTAATATTAAGCTCCAACTCTCCATTGAAGTACAAACCTATCCCCAATAATAAATTATTTTAATTTAGTTGCTTTCTGGCAGTCTGGTGCTAGACATTAAAATATATGTGAGGATGGAATATATTACTTATATATAAGTATACGTATATATGTTATACTTTCATATAAGTATATATATACAACTATGTGAATTTGTAGATATAATAACTATATATATATCAGTAGATTAACTATTCAAATATATACCCAAAAAGAAAAATTCTTAATATTTGCATTTGTAAATCACAGATGATAAAATGGAGTGGAACTTTTTAAAGACAAAAAACAATTATTTTAGGGCCATCAAATTAATTGTTTTACCAAAATATTTTTGAAGTGTTGCATATGTTCAATGTTCTCCAACTCTACGCACAATTAAAATACTAAAGCCAAATTATTTACACCTTGACCATTCAGAACATAAGCTAATGTTTAAGTAACAACCGTCTTTGACTGATTCATGGTTCCTGATATTAATGTTTTAACTGTTCAAGCCCACACCTTATAAGGCTTTGCCTTCTACACCTCTGATATTAGCATGCTTAGAGCCCTGCATAGCTGCAAAGAGACTAAAGTTTATAAGTCTGGTGATGTTGGTGCATGCCTTTAATCCCAGCACTCAGGAGCTAAGGCAGGTAGATCTCTGTGAATTTGAGGCTAACCTGGTATACAGAGTGAGAGTTCAAAGGTAGCCAGGGCTACACAGAAAAACAAAACCAAACAAATTATATTCACCTATTGAACAACTGCTTCCAGCAAAAGACAAAGATGATCTCAGCAAAGAAGAGAGACCTCCAGGAGCAGATGGAGCAGGCACAGCAGGGTGGGCAGGCAGGCCCAGGTCAAGAGGAGCTGCGGAAGCTGGAGAGCACCCTCACAGGCCTGGAGCAGAGCAGGGAGAGGCAGGAACGTCGCATCCAGGTAGGGCTGGGCTGGCTGGCAGGAGCTGGCTCAGCGATGCTCAGACTGGATTGACTTGCTGTCTGCAGCAAGAGCCTGCATTCACCTCTGCTGCTGATGGTGATAGTTTCTTAAGTACTTTACCTGGATTGGTTTTAGTCATAGCAGAAGCTTCTGGACACCTCTAAATGTTCTTGTAAACAGCATATTTTGCACATATAGACACTATCTCAGTTGCTTTTCTCATTGCTGTAACCAAATACCCAACAAGAAGTGGTTTAAGGGTAGAAGGGCTACTTGTGTTCAAGGGAATACATTCCATTGTGGTGAAAGAGGCAGGGGAGCAAAAGCAGGGGCTCACTGGGACTGGCTCCCAAACCTCAAGCCCTAGCCCCTAGATTCCCACTTCCTTCAGCAAGGCTCTATCCCCTAAAGTATCCACAACTTTCCAAGTCTGTCCCATCAGCTGTGGACCAAGTGTTAAACATATGAGCCAGTGGGAAACATTTCACCTTCGAATCACAGGGATGCTTAAGAAAGATTTGTAACTCATTCCTATGTCACAGGCAGTTCAATGATGGAACCAGGATGCGATGAACCAGGATTTCTCTGAATCCATGAACTTGCTCATATTGCTTCTCATGTCCAGGAAATCCAGCAGCCTCACCCAGCAGCCACACCTAAGCCACCTGTGCTCTGGGGTACTGTTGGCACACTGCCCTAAAAACGATTTTGGGTTTTTGCTACTTATTGCTCTTTCTTGACTCTATTCTTCCCTCTTGCTACCCCAACCTTCCTTGCCGATGATTGACAAGCTGTTTCTCCCTGATCACTTAGCTACATGTTATCACTGCATCTGTAGGGGCACAAGACTTTATGTCTGCCAGGGAACTCAGGACTCGTCTGAAAGCCTAGCGGGAAGGAAATGCTGTCAAAGACACCAGGCTCATCTTTAATTGTTGGCCTTGTTGTGTGATGTCACACAGGCTTAGGGAATGAATGGACGAGAAAGCTGCAGTGTATTAGGATCCAGTCTGGTCATTTGTAATGTGGCATGATGTGTGTTTACTTATTTCTAATTTAGGTCAGCTTGAGGAAATGGGAGCGGTTTGAGACAAACAAGGAGACGGTGGTCAGATATCTTTTCCAGACAGGTTCCAGCCACGAACGCTTCTTGAGCTTCAGCAGTTTGGAAAGCCTGTCATCAGAGTTGGAGCAGACAAAGGTACGCAACTTATTATTCTTATTACACATTTAATCAATTCTTCCTATTTATTGACAACCCACTCTTTTCTGCACACTGTGGAACGAGGGTGTAAGAAAGACTTACACCTTAAGAACTAAGATTTTCATGAAAGTGGGAAAATGTCAGTTCCAAACAGAGGTGTGTATAAACTGTCAGATCTCTGGAGGTACTGATATTCAGGGGTCAGTCAGAGGTGGAGGGCAGACAGATGATCCAGGAAGGAGGAACGCCATCAGGAGTGAAAGAGCTAGACATGATGCTTCAGTACTGTAGTGTGAGGTAAAGAGACACAAACTTGGAAAGCTGGCCAATGGTTCTAACAATGAACCCTCAAATATTACTCTCCAGGCAACACAGAGTTGGGTCATCAGAGAGTTCTTAAGAAGGCCACATAGCCAGAGTTGTGCCTCAGGACAGCACATGTCTAAGCAGATAAAGAAATCAGAAAGGATGAGAGTCTGGGGTGCTGGAGACAGAGTGCTTTCAGTGCCTTGCTATGTACTTAGAGACAGTGTCACACATGCATGTGGAATCGGCACTTCTGACCTCCTTTGGCCACCTTGCTCACTCTGCACTGTTCTTACATTACTATTCCACAAACAGCCCTTGGGTGGTTGCGCTGAGAGACATTGGCTTCTTCTGTGTGCTAGTGGGTGGTATGTTCACATGGCAAGGTTAAGTTAGATTTCATAACAGACATGGCCCAGCATGGATGTGAATGTTCAGAGAGGCCAAAGGTGGCTTGGGTAAGGAAGAGCAGAGCCTGGTTTTAGCTATAGCTCTACCTGGTGAAAGCCAGTGTTTTTCCTAATGTGTTCATGGATATTCATACATCATATTCTCTGGACTTGGTGATAGACACCATTCTATTTTTGTTTAACTTTGTTTTTACTAACCCTTTCCTGTTCTTTGAAGCACTTGCATTGCAATTTCCTGTGGGTAGTTCAGGTAAAACACTATATATACAGATATAGATATATATGTATGTGTGTATAGGCACAGCAACACTAATTGACACTTCTTATTGCATTTGTAAAATCTGAGGAATTAATAAAACTGAGATTTGTGGCCTTCAGACCTGGGAGTGTTGCGGGTCATAAGTGAGTCATAAGTCTTAAGTTGCTGGTCAGATAGTCATAAGTGAGGTTCAGTGCTGTGACCTCAGTGAGCATCATACTTCAGGTTGCTCTACATCTCTGTGCCGTAAGGAAGCTCTGCCAAGCTTTATCTGAACCACAGGTGACTTCTCTGCCACAATAGAGATGCTCAGTTGACACTATTAAGTCTCTCAAGTATTCTATGTTGAAGTTTTAGCTTTTATGGTTATTATAATGACTTTCAGAATGATCCTTGGGAGTACAGTCTTAGATGGTAGTGCAGATGGTACAGTCTTGTACGGAGGGTTGCTTTGAGGGGCAAGCTGCCTTTTACCAGTGCTTACACAGCAGCTCTGTGCTGACTGTTTAAAGGGGGAAGCTGATGAACATATAAGGCGCTTGTCAGATTTTCTTGCATGAGAAGAAATAAGACGTTAATTCTCTTCACTTGGGGCTATCACCAATGTTTATCTTTTCTAATTTGATATTCAACATGATTTACCTGACAAAATGCAAGTAGCATCTAGAACATAGCAGAGCCTCATACAAATTAAAACCTTTGAATTAAAATAGATCAGAGTTGCTGAAAAGCAGCAGGTAAAATAAGTCAGGTTTTTTTTGTTTGTTTGTTTGGTTGTTTCTTTGGTTGGTTGGTTGGTTTTTGTTTTGTGTTTGTTTGTTTGTTTGTTTGTCAGTCTGAAATATGGGAAAGTGATAAATGGTACCTGCTATTGTATGGCACTTCAAAATGAATCTGCTGGTGGGTGCCAAGTCCTCATCCAGGAAAATATGATGTGTACATTTCACACTCACACAAAAGAGCCTGAAAAGTTATCCAACAAAGTGGGCAAACCAGTGGTTCACAATTGTAGCACAGGCTTGACTCTTTCCAAACGAGGCTTTGCTAGGACTGAGGGTATGGCTCAGTTGGAAGAGTGTCCACCTAGCACACGGAAGCCCTGGGCTGGGGTCCTCCACTGGCAAGCCTAGTATAATAGTGTATGCCTAAAATCTCAGTGCCTAGGAGGGAGAGGCAGGAGGATCCGCTCAGTCTCAGAGAGTGACCTGGTTGGCTTACATGAGCTTCGGTCTCAGTTGCAGAGCACGAGTCCTGAGTTTCTTCCTATCATGTGTGTGTGTGTATACATTAAATAAGATTCTGCAGCATTAAGGACACACTATATTACTTCTCAAGGAACTAGTAACTTCTTCCTACAGAGAAAAATATATAAGAAAATCCCTAATGTGTTAGACAAACTATCCCTCTGTTAGGGAAACAAATGCATTAGTTGGCCCAGAAATCTACTGTCCCTATGATTAAAGGACCAAGAACTGCAGGTTATTTTGGCTGGTAGAAAATAAACATATTCTGAGGATAAATGAATAACTATAAGAATCTTAGAACTCAGAATGATAAACCCAAATGAGGAAAGTGTGGAAAACCTATTTTACAAAACTAGTAGAAACATTTTAATCAAACTACCTAAGTTAGCCTGCAGAGTATGAGTCTGTCTTAGCATTAAGAGCAGTATATGGCCATCCCTTGGTCAATCTCCGTGGAATATGCTGTTGACTTCAGTGCACCACCCAAGAGTTTAAAATGCTTACCTAACAGTTCCGCCATCTTTGTTTTGTTTGGTTTTTCCCTAGGAGTTTTCTAAGAGGACGGAAAGCATTGCCACCCAGGCTGAGAACCTGGTCAAGGAAGCCGCAGAGTTGCCGCTGGGGCCCAGGAATAAGCGTGTGCTTCAGCGGCAGGCCAAGTCAATCAAGGAGCAGGTCACAACCCTGGAAGACACGCTTGAAGAAGAGTATGTGCTTCACCACTTCTAAACGTTCCTCTCTGAGATAAAATCCCAATAGTGTCTCCTGTGTCTTCTATATTCCAGTCTTTCCAAAATCTCAAGGTGTCATCTTTATGTTTCAAGCTCTCTCAAGGAAGCAACTCAATTTAAAAGAAAAGTATCCTCACTCCAAGAACTGGTATCAATAATAACAAAACTATACGAGGGATTTGGTGTTTGCATCTTGATATGGAATATTCATCACTAAGCCATATCTATTCATTTCTGTGGCCTTCACATAATACAGGGACAACCTAAAAACTAACCCACAACTTTTTTTGTTTTTTTTTTTTTTTACTATTTTATTATGTTGTCACCTGTTAGAAGTGGAGGTTTTCTGAGAGCATAGATTCTAGGTCTAAGCACACACTATGTACAATATATGTCTCAGAGTCAAAGCTTGTATGTCCATAGTGCCTCTGTATTCAAACTACCATGGATTAATATAACCCTTCCAGAAATTACCTGCAAAACTCTACCTTGCTTTTAAACATGAAATATTTATCTGAAATGAAGAAACAATCTCTTGTGTCCCTGGAAAATCCTTCTCTAGAGTTTAAAGAACACAAGCTTTTGATATCATTGTCAGTATTTCTTAAAATGGTACTGCTAACGTTTTTATGTAGCAACACATTGAATACTAGTCTATGACTCTCAAGAAACAGGACTGTACTTGCAAGAGGGTTTTGGGGAGGTGAAAACTGTTTCTAGTACTCTTGGGGCCTTGCATTCAACATTTTATATTTGCCTAAATTTTAAATTTTGATCAACATTTTATTTGCAACCAATTCTGACTTTAAACTTTGACAACATTATATTTGATATCCCCCACCAAATTCTGTAAACAGCAAATCTCAGAATATATTAGAAAATAGGCTGTTTCTAAAAGGATTAGAATATCCAGTTGAAGCTAAATTTTATGTAAAAAAAAAAAACTGAACTATAAAATAGATTGCATTTGCCTTTCTTACACTGCTAAGTGCATTAGACATAAACAGGGTAATAATCTTCGACTGTGACACTATTGAATTTGACAATCAATTGATGTCATTATTTGTTCTTGGCATCGAGTGCCTTTTATGATCAGGTATAACGTCCCTTCATCCAAGGACATCAGTTAATTTAGTGCTAAAGTGTTACTTTTTTAGTTTCTTCTAAACTGAAAACCATGTTTACTGGGTTATGTTATGTATTCAGAGCTAGAGTCGTATTTGTCAGACTTACTGCACAGAGATGTTGTCTATAAATAAAGAACTCATGAGCAAGAGTTTAGGAAAGTCTTTTGGAATCAGGTGATCTGTGGATAGCTGAGAATGTGGTAGGTCACAAACCAAAGGCTTCGCTGAGCAGGTGAGAAGAGGTGCTTCCCTGTAGCCTGCGACTACACCATGGTTCTACCTTGATTCACAAGTATGTACTTTACCAAAGGATTTTAATATAAAGTGTTCCAACGGCGCCCCACCTTGAAAGCAAAGGCAATAGATAGAACTATCAAATCCCGGAAGCTATGCTGGGAGAGCTCCCTATTCTGAGTTCTAAAGATGGCTGCTCCTCAGCAGAGCTGGTTCATGCTGGTTCATGCCCTTTGGAGACAGCACAGTTGAATTCATTGTGCACACTGACACTAACAGCCTAGCACTTGCACTGCCTTCCCCTGAGCACATTCCCAGAAGAGACAGGGGGGCTGGGGTCAGATAGACAACTCTTCTCAAGTGTGTGTGCTTTCCTGCTCCAATGGTTCACGCTTGGAAGGAATCAAATATCCTCAAACCCTTTCACCTGGTGATGCACAGAGGGGAAAATGTCTTGCTATTCTTAATGGAGATACTGCATTTTAACTCAATTTGGTTAATTTTAGTATTAAAACCATGGAAATGGTGAAATCCAAGTGGGATCATTTTGGCAGTAATTTTGAGACCCTGTCCATCTGGATATTGGAGAAAGAGAATGAACTCAGTTCCTTGGAAGCGTCAGCATCTGCCGCGGATGTGCAGATCAGCCAAATCAAGGTGACCTGCACCCACGTTATGTTACTCTCTCTTCCTTTAAGAACATCTTTCTTAGATTTGTATCACCCAAAGCTCTCTGATCCCAGGACAGATCTTCCGTTCTTCTGTGGCTCTTTTAAGTTAAATTCATGCCAAGCTTAGAGCTCATGATTGATGACATTGTGTGTTGTGTATCTGACTTACAGATTCAAAGTCAATATTGTGTGCAATATCATTAAACTATTTTTATGGTTGCATTATTCTTTTCCTTGATTTTGGTTTGATGCCCATGTAGTGCCCTGGTTAAATGTTTATACATCATGAAATGTATACAAAATCTACCACTGTCCTTTTTCAGAAACATTCCAAATGTCAGACTCAAATATTAGCTGCCAGGTGTGGTGGCACATATATTACCCAGAAATCACAAGGTAAAGGGTGGGAAGACTGCCATAAGTTCAAGCTCAGCCTGATTTACCCAGTGAGTCCTAGGCCCAGCTGGGGTAAAGAGTGAGATTCTGAAGAACAAAAGAAAAAAGAAACAGCAAAAACCCAACAAAACCAACAAAACCACCTCTGCCTTCTAAAAATGCATTAATGGAACTTACCCTTACTGACCAGAAGGGGGAGGTAGAGAATCTATCCTTTCTTTCCCTCTCCTCTCTCCTCTCCTCTCCTCTCCTCTCCTCTCCTCTCCTCTCCTCTCCTCTCCTCTCCTCTCCTCTCCTCCCCTCCCCTCCCCTCCCCTTTCCTTTCCTTTTTTCTCTTTTCTCTTTTCTCTTTTCTCTTTTCTTTCTTTCTTTTTTTCTCTTTTCTCTTTTCTCTTTTCTTTCTTTCTTTTTTCTCCTTTTTTCCTATAGAGAAAGCTATTAGACCTGGTTAGTTGCTGTATTCTTTTCACTTATGATCTCCCTGCCTGGCAGTCTTTCTGATGCCTTAGCTTTCCAGCTGTTAAATGAACTACAAATATGGGTTACCACTGACCATCCTAGTAAAGAAGTTAAAAAATGTGGGGTGTAAGAATTGAGATTGGAGTGATCATCCTTCACTTAATACAAACATACTCACACACACACACAAACACAATCACACACTCACACACACACTCACACAAACACAATCACACATTCACACACACACACACACAAACACACTCACACTCAAACACACACATGCACATACACACACTCACTCATACACATTCACACACCCTTTCACACACACACACACTTACACACACACACACTCTCTAAGAATTTGCTTTATGTAGTCAATATATTTTGATCATATCTTCCAGCTACTCTCCCTTCTAATTCCTTCCAGAACCCCTACCACGTTCTCCTTCTCAACTTTATTTCCCTGTTTAAATATACACCCTCTGTTTTATACAATTTCACACCACACAGGTTCAGCCACTTCCTTCTGCTTGCTCTCTTCATTTTTTTAAAAGTGGGAAACCCTTTTGCCATTGCGTCCTATTAATAATAAAATAAATGCCAAGTCGAGGACACATTTTACACTGTCACTCGGAATATGTGGGACCATGTGCATGGCGGGAGGGGCAAAGGTCAATATGCTGACTGCTGCTCTTGCTCATCAGGCATCCTGTGCAACGGGACATCCATAGGATGCCGCAAACACGGCCTGCTGTCTTCTGTCCTGTCTAGGAAAGCAGCTGCCGAGCCCTAAGATAAAATTCACGAAGTATTTTAACGTTTTAATAAAAACCTCTCACTTAATCATTTTCACTAAATTCTCAGGAAAAGAACATTTCCTTAGAATTCCCACCACTTTTAGATCATTTGGTCTCAAATCTTTTCCTTTCAATAATTAACAAATGCTTTATGACTTCTGAACTATAAAATTGATTAAATGTCGTGCCATGCCTCAGAAGAGTTAGAAATATTTAATACATTTGACACATCCAAAATAGCACTTCAAAAATGATCTGAAATACATTAAATAAATATAAATAGCAAAAAAGATATTTGTCAGCAGAAGCAACAATGGAGTGGAGCACAACAGGCTTCACTGCAGAGGGTTCATATTCTAATTCCAAACGGATGGAATTTGAGTCATTACACTTTTCAGAATGGTTAAAAATACATTCACAATATCATTTTCACTTTAAATCAAGCTTATAGTAAAAATTAATGGAGCTTTATCATGTCTATAAAGACAATCTCAGACTATTCTTGTTCATCATCATATGAACAATGTTGATAAATAGCAACAGCATATTCTAGGCTCACCTTCCATCTTTTCTCTGATAGAATATTTCTTCTTTTGATCACAATCTCATGATCAAACTTGATTCCTGTGGTCGTGAATTTGTAGATGTTGTGAGTGCATCTGAGAACTCATAACTTTGTTCTTAGTTAAGATTCTTTCTGTTACATGCTGCAATTATGTAGACAAATTATTAACACATTCAATGCTATATACATTTTGAACCTATGAGTATTTTGTTTTCAAAACAGAATTTGATAAGACAGAAAAAGGAGCAGAGAGTCTATGAAAAAAATAACAAATATCTAGCTGGTACTCTGATGCAGCCATGCATATGAAAAAGAGAACTTGAAAAGGTCATGCCAAGTGGGCCTTAAGGTGGCATAGCCCCTTTCCAGTTGTCTCATCTTGACCAAGATCACAAATGTATTTTTCCTAGGGCAAAGGTGTCTTCCATTTACTTGAGTCTGAAACTTGATATAATACTTTTACATTATTTTGTTTTATTTGTACCATCCCTTGGAGAAATGACTTTCCTTTTCTCCAATTATAAGACCCCACCCTCCACCACTGCTGCTCACACATATGCTCACACAGCCTCAGTAGCTCTCAGATCTTTTCCTACATTGGCTACTATTCTATAAAGTGTCTTTTCTTTCCCAAATTTAATGGGTGATATGCACATTATTCTTTCTGTTGACTACCTAGCCAGTGAAGAAATCAATGAGTTCCCAGGCAATATGAGAATTTACCAGATATTAAAATTCTTAGACAAGGTGTATCTGTTTCCCAGTGATGGGCTAAGTATGCTCAGGAGTTGTATAGTGGGATACCACTGGCCTAAGGAACAAATGATAAATCATCAAAAGCTGTTTTCATGTGTGAGTGCAAAAGGGTTTAGCAAATGCAGCATACTCTATTGCCTTTGGAAAAATTAAATACATGCAAACATTACTATTCCTGTGAGCGCCTGGAACACACCACTTCCACACATCAGCTGAAACATTTGATTAATAAGGAAACAACATACTTGTCTGTCTTCAGTGTCACCATGAAAGCCCAAGGACAGCTTCTTGCTTATTTCTCTGTTCTCGCCTTCCAGCCAACACGGCCACCATTGCTATGCATTTCTTATATGTTTCTGTGCATCTGTTCACCCCAAATGAGGTCAGGAAGCAAGTGGAATTGTTTCACAGCTGCTCGGCCCCCACCTGAGTATGTCTGGATACCAGTTAACCAAACCGTCCCCATAGTCTCTGCTCTAGGTTCTGTACTTTGTGAAGGTGAGCCTGTTCAGCTCATGTTGAAATAATTCTTTTCTTGTTTTAAATATTAGGTCACAATTCAAGAAATAGAAAGTAAAATTGACAGCATTGTAGGGCTAGAAGAAGAAGCCCAGTCCTTTGCCCAGTTCGTCACCACGGGAGAGTCTGCTCGCATCAAAGCCAAGTTGACACAGATAAGAAGATACTGGGAGGAGCTCCAAGAGCATGCACGGGGTCTGGAAGGGACAATTCTGGGCCACCTATCACAGCAGCAAAAGTTTGAAGAGAATCTGAGAAAGGTAAGTATTGGTCCAAGTAAACTTAAGTTACATATTTAGTATTATATGGAAGTGCAGTGAACATTCCAGAAAGGGAGAAATAAAGAAAGACCACCTGCAAATAACCCAACAAATGGTTACTATCTGGGTTCAGAATTATTTATATGGCGCCTTTGGGAAGAGATGTACAAATGCCATTACACATTGCGTTAAGGTTAAGTCTTAACACATTTTCTTTCAAATAAGATGTGTTGGTTTTTAGATTCCAAAGATGCATGATCTTAGATTGTGATAAAATCATTCCGAACAGATAGGTTGTCCTCTTCTCAACAACCTTCTCTGCCTTGTTATGTATCCTAAATTATTTTTATGTCCCACCATTTTTTATTTTAGATCCGGCAATCTGTGTCTGAATTTGCAGAGAGGCTGGCTGATCCGATTAAAATATGTTCCTCAGCTGCAGAGACGTACAAAGTTCTCCAAGAGCATATGGTGAGAGTGCACTGCTACATCTTTTCATATTTATCCACTCAAAAAAATTGGATACTCCTACTTGAAAGGAAAATAGTAAATATTTCAAGAGTTAAAGCTGGAAATATTTTATGTTAGTTGAGAAATTAAACGGTCCAAATATATTCATTTGTTGTTACAAGACACCCAAGTATGCAAATGAGTTTCCATATATATATGTATATATACATATACATAAAGATAATATATATATAATATATATTTTATAGATATGTCTATATTTACTGGGATGAGAAGATGGGTCAGTAAGAATCTGTTGGATCCCAAGCACCCACAGATAATCAGGGCACGTACAGTGGCCTCCTGTAACATGCAAGAGGCAGAGACAGGAACACAGGGGCAAGCTGGTTAGCTAGACTACAGAGCTATTCATTCCGTGTTCAGAAGAGAGCTTCCCTCAATTAACCGAACAAAGAGTGATTGAGAAAGACACACAACCTCAAATTTGAGTTTCCATATTTATACACACATGTGACTACACATGCAAACACACTCTTGCATACCACAAAGGCACACACACACACACCATTGAGAGATATATCATGTGTAAACGTGCATATATATCATGTACGATTTCTCTTCTCATCAGAATATGTGATGTTTTCAGACTAGCTCTTTAATGACTCTCTTTTCCCTTTGCCACCATTAAATGTGAAGGAGAATTACCATGTGCAGATCAGATTTTACATGCTGACAGTCACGTTTAGATGTGAGTCTGTCCATTCTAACAAGTTTCCGTGCTCTTTTGACCTGGCTTCTTAACTCCTGTTTATTGTCAATCTTCAGGAAGACAGTTGACAACCTTGTGAGAACATGGGGAAAGGTGCAAACAGAGAATCATGCACAAAGAGACACAAACAGGAAACATGTTGACTCATAAGCAAACCAACACTCACGGTCCCTACTTTGTGAGCATCATGCACACATATCTTTATTATAGAAAAAGGGAATGGGAGCAGAAAGTAAATGATTAACAATGCACTTCTGGATCTAGGCTGCTTGAATGTGTTCAGCAAGAAAGCTTCTCTATTATTTATATGTTTTAATATGAAGGAGAAGTAGAAAATTTCAATTTGATGAAATGATGTTAACATTCAACTAATGTTAAAATATGGGAAAAGATAGCATTAGTTTTTTTTAATATTTAGATTTTAGAAGAAAACATTTGGACACAAGTCATTCTTCTCTCTTGAGTTTCTGATGTGGTAAAAAAAAAACACAAAAGAATATAAATTGGATGTGTCAGGATTTTTATGAGGATTAATTTTTAAAGATTTAATTTTTATTTTTAATTAGTATATATGTGTATGGGGAGGTATTTGCATATAAGTGCTGTGCCAATAGAGACCAGAGTGGGCAGCAGAGTCCCTGGAGACAGAGATGTAGGCATGTGTGAGCTGCCTAGTATTGAGTTCTTTAAAAGGGCATTCCAGGGTCTTAACTGCTGAGCCATCTCTATCCATGAAATTAAATTCACACATGTAATGCACATAATGTAATACCTGCTACATTCTGAGTTCCTATATTACCAGTATCAGCATCAGCATCACCCCTGTATCACCAGTACCAGCATCAGCATCATCCCTGGCACCAAAACCCACATCTATGAATCTTTGTATATATTTCTGTAGATATAATAGCACCTTATATGTGGTTTTTGTAAGGGAAGAATAGGATTTTAAAGTTTCACATATTCAGCATCTAATGAATAATAATTTTCACAAATCATAATACTTTGAGGTTGCTTAAATGTACAGTCTCATGTTTCCTTTTTTTCCCCAATGTGTTATATCTTAGGCATGGTTTTGCCCTGAACATAGTTGTCATGACTTTTCTATAAATAAATAAATAAATAAACAAACAAACAAACAAACAAATAAATAAGCAAGCATTTGTTCCCAGGAGTGATATGGAGGTCAGAGGACAACTTACAGAAAACAGTTCCCTCCTGCATCAGGACTATCAAAGTCAGTCATTATGCTTGGTTGCAATCACATCTACCCAATAAGTTATCTCACCAGCCATAGCTTATATTCTTTTTTTTTAAAGATTTATTTATTTATTTTATGTAGCTGTTTTCAGAGATACCAGAAGAGGGTGTAGGATCTCATTAGAGATGGTTGTGAGCCACCATATGGTTGCTGGGTTTGAACTCAGGACCTTTGGAAGAGCAGTCAGTGCTCTTAACCGCTGAGCCATCTCTCCAGCTCCATATCTTTATACTCTTAACTGGGGAAATTCTATCTCCTTTCTTTTCACAGTCTGTGTCTTGCTGCAAACCATGGCAGGATGCTCTTCAGTACCATGGTTTGCCTTTGTGACTGAAGGCAAAGACTCTGTCATGAGGAGTCTCACTGGAAAATGGGCCCCACTTGTTCTTGCTGTTGCTGTTGTCCATCTGTCCCTCTCAACCACGGTCTTGACTTCTGGGATTTCAGTTACCTGAGGTCAATGACACTAAAGGGAAAAATTCTAGAAATAAATAGTTCATACATTTTAAATAATCTTCATGACTATAGGAAAAGACCCGACAGAATGAGTTCTCTCTGCTCTCTCTTCAGGATCTCTGTCAAGCCGTAGAGTCCCTCAGCAGCACAGTTACCATGTTCTCAGCCAGTGCCCAGAAGGCGGTAAACAGAGAGTCCTGCACCCAGGAGGCTGCAGCCCTACAGCAGCAGTACGAGGAGATACTACACAAAGCCAAAGAGATGCAGACGGCACTGGAGGACCTGCTGGCCCGCTGGCAGAGGTGAGCAGCTCTTGACTTACTCTCCAGGCTGGACAGGAGAATACAAATGAACTGTTCTGTAGGTCAATGGTTCTCAATCTTCTTAATGCTGAGACCCTTTAATCCAGTTCATGGTGTGGTGACCCTCAACCATAAAATGTCTTTCCTTGCTACTTCATGACTATACTTTAGCTACTGTTACAGATCATAATGTCACAATGTAAATATTTCTGGAGATCAAGGTTTGCCAAGGGGTCATGACCTACAGGTTGAGAACTGCTGCCCTAAGTGGTGGGAAATAATCATCCTAGGTATAAGACGAGTGAATTTGGATGTGTCCTGTGAGGCATTCATTGAGCCATGGACCTGAGAGCAGAGAGGAATCATGTGTATCTTTACATATTGTACAGATGTGAGGGTTGCCATGGAAATGAAGGAAACTTATCACTTTGATATGCAGGAATGCCACAGACATTGTGCCTCATTTGTGACAGGTCCTGTTGGACTTGGAGAGTTTTATCTCCTAGTGTCTCAGTTGAAATCTTATGATTTGTCTCCTCTCTCTCTCTCTCTCTCTCTCTCTCCTTTAGGTTGGAGAAGGGACTATCGCCCTTCCTGACCTGGTTAGAGCGATGTGAAGCAATAGCCAGTTCACCAGAAAAGGACATTTCTGCAGATAGAGGCAAAGTAGAAAGTGAACTGCAGTTAATACAGGCAAGTTCAAAGGGTGGGGGATGAGGACAGAAATGGAATGGTCTTGTGTGCTTGCATTTTAATGTTAATGTATTAATTAAATTTCTAAGTCCTTTAA
Source organism: Mus musculus (assembly GCF_000001635.26). Lineage (NCBI taxonomy): Eukaryota > Metazoa > Chordata > Mammalia > Rodentia > Muridae > Mus > Mus musculus. The sequence goes on along the minus strand of NC_000076.6, from coordinate 5,329,361 downwards.
TTAGTTAACCATCCAGAAACCATTATTTGGCATCACTGAAACAAAGAGTAGTCTGGACTCACAGACACAATAGTAATGGGAACTTTGTGGTAACCTGTGACCTCAGTATCTTAGAGAAATCTCTAGTACACTGTTTAGCATCCGAATATCATTGGCATTCAAGGACAGTAGGTAGATGCAGAGACTTGTAGATAAGCTATATCAACAGCTTCAGGTATAATAGCTCTTCCTTTGAACAGATGTGATTTTTTTAAAACAAAAGGTGCTTTTTTGTAAGAAAGAATAGAATGTAGAAAAAAAATCAAGAGTGATTGTTGCTTTCAGGAACAACAGAAAAAAGAAAAAAATGAAGGCCCAACAGGAAGACAGAAAAAATGACATGGCTTAAAACATCCTTGAGAAGCCAATTTTCTAAACTGAAATAAAAAACACTTTTATTGTTGAAGTTGCAGACAATATGGATGATTTTCGTTATATTGATAATGTGTTTAGAGGGTGCTATCTGTGCCAGGAAAGACAGCAGGCAAAATTATTTCTAGAAAGAAATTTATTGTATGGTAGACTCATGACTTTCCCCACCTCTCTCAGTGTAGCTAGAACAGAGCAGAGGCCGGTTAGTTTTATATTGTTCCTAAAAGTCTTACCCAGGAGACCTCTGGTGTTCCAACCTACTGCCCGCCTTCTGCTTTTTTTCCTCCTTGACTTTGGAAGGATGCTGCGCCTCTGGTCTTTTCCTCTTCTACCTTGTGAAGGTGGAATGTTCTTCATCTTCCCTAAAGGTACTTTCCACAAAGCCTGTGACTGCCCTAGTGATGAAGGGACTCACAGCTCAGTTTGGTCCTTTTGTAAGTGTGGAACGGCAGTTTCAGAAAGAGAGGCACAGATCCACGCTCTGCTTTTGTGATGCTTCTGTTTGTCTCCCTGTTAACCCTTCCCTTCATTCAGTGAAGCAAAAGATATTGACCGGGTGCCTTCTGTGAGCCAGGTGCCACATCCGATACTGAAGCTGTAAAGTGAACAAGGTTTAGACACTGAGAGGACTAAGAGAGACCACAGGCCTCTGTCACAGGGTCAGAATACTGCAGTGTCAACCAAGTCTCCTCTGGGCTGTGGCCTGACAACCTTGCTCACCTCCTGCTTACCTCCTGCCTTGCTTCCCAGATGTCTTCTCTCAGGGTTCTCCTTAACATTGAGTCCAGCTTCACCTGGGGGTCTTCCCTGTGGGCACGGAAGGGTACTCCATCCTTTTTTTGGCTCTACAGTTTCGTTTGCATCGTGAGTGGGACCTTGAGGGGAAGCAAAAAGAAACAGCTTGATGAGCCTTTACTACCACGAAATGACTTCTCATATGTGACTATTTTAATTGCTGTCACTTTGCTGCTATCTTTGTCCTTTCTCCTGTTAGTAAGAGCCAAAGGTTTTATGTTGCCTGGGAGGACCCAACAAAGTTCACTGCCTAATTCATCAAAAATAAAACTAAAGCCGATGTATCACATAGAAATAAGATGAACAGCTCTTAAGTTCTTCAGTCCGGCCTAATAAAGTCTCTAAACAGAGCAACACCATATTCCCAGTGCCTGAAAGTGCATCTTGACTTGATCTCTTTTGCAGTAGATTTTCTTTGGTTCTCTTTGTCGACTCATTGTGAGAGAAACTCACAGCTCCAAAGTTGCCTCACCCTATACCCACCCAGACACTGAAAAAATCCTACAGAGCTTTCTATCATTTTAAAAATTGTGTTAAAGGTGGCCTAGAGCCAATGATAAAACCAAGCAACAAGAAGTCTCTGATCTTTCCCATGAGAATGCAAAGCCAGCCTCCAGGGGTCCTCTGGGTCAGTCTGGTCAGACTGAGACCTGACTTGCCTTCCATTCTTCAGGCCCTGCAAAATGAAGTCGTGTCCCAGGCCTCGCTCTACAGCAATCTCCTGCAGCTGAAGGAAGCCTTGTTCTCAGTGGCCTCCAAAGAGGACGTGGCGGTGATGAAGCTGCAGTTGGAACAGCTGGATGAACGCTGGGGAGACTTACCGCAGATAATTAGCAAAAGGTTGGTTCCTCACAGAAGGGCTCCTAATAATGTGCCTATGACTACAAGGCTGAACCCTGTGTTTCGTTTTGAGCTTATTTAACTCTGCTGTTCAAGGTCTGGTTCTGAAAGAAATGAAACCTACTTTATCTTTCATATTGAATCCAGGAATCCCTCAGAAGTGAACAGGAGGTAGTATGGAAACACAGCAAGGAATTCTCTAATCCAATCACAACAAGGAATTCTCTAGTCCAATCACAAGCCACATCCGGCTGTCCCCCTGAGCGTGGGCAATGGGGAGGAAGGGAGTCTGGGGTGCTTCTGGGAACTGGGCAAGGAAGGAAGAGGCTTAGACTGGAGCTGCGTGGGACAGAGCACAGGGAGAGGCACCACTCTGCATGTGCTGATGACACTGCTGGAGCAACGGGCACAGCTCAGATGTGGTTGAGGGGTGACTTGGTGGGGAAGCACGGAGGAAGTACACGTCATCAGAGTGGACAGTGGCTCACTGAGACCAAGAAAGAAAGACAGGGCGTAAGGCTTCGGGTTTCATCAGAGGTCTGGCTTCTCTGTGCATAACGGTTTTACTTTGCTCAGGATAGAAGATCCTTCTAGAAAGTATAACAGGAACCACTCTATTCATGGCCACTGAAAGCCCCTCTCTCCCCGACAGGATGCACTTTCTCCAGTCCGTGCTGGCTGAGCACAAGCAGTTTGATGAACTGCTATTTTCCTTCTCTGTCTGGATTAAGCAGTTTCTCGGCGAATTGCAAAGGACTTCAGAGATAAATTTAAGGGACCATCAAGTGGCTCTCACTCGGCACAAGGTAAAATGGATCCTCTCAAAATGGAAAATAGATATATTCAGAAAGGAGAGATTGTTGACTTTCACTGACCTGTGCAGATCTTGTGTGCTGACCTGGGATCTGAGGACTGGAGAGAAAGGGGCAGACTAGAGTCTGATGCTGTAGACAGCCTTCTTTCCATTTCAGTGGACTTGTATACACGAATGTAACAAAGAAAGCAATCAGGACAACATGTAAATAAGTGTCAGTAAGCACATACTAAATATTAACAGAGCAGCCCTTCCCAGAACTTCCTCAGGACAGACCAATTTAAACACAGTTGTCTCTCATGTTGTATAGCTCGTTTCTCAGAAAGCAGGACTGCGAGGCAGAAGGCCATATCCAGATTCAGGGCACACTGACCAGAATGGATTCTAGAGCTATGAGCTGACATGCAATAGGAATAAACATGCCTTATAAATTGAATATAAACGTTTGTCACAGGAGGCATGAAGTCACACCTTAAAACAACTCAGGGAACAAAATGCGCCTGAGGTAAAAGGCCCTCTGCCTTTATCCTGGCTCTCTCACAGGTCCCCAAGACATCGTTCAGCATGCACTATCCTTTTGACTGTGTTCTGACAAAAGTCTTTCATTCAAAGGGACAACATACTTAAATACATACATGACAATAATTTAGATTTTTTTATTTGAATGAAAGATGGCTAAATAATTGCCCTTATGGATCCAGCCCATGTGTGTGGCAGGTAAATTAAACAGATAAAAAGAATCCCTTCGGGTAAAGCAGGGTAATTCCAGCAAACAAACAAACAAACAAACAAACAAACCACCCTGTAATTTGTAGCACAAAATGTTAAGGATTTCCAGTTTTGAGTTTTCCATTTTGTTTTGGTTCCCCAAACCAAAGACTAATACAAATTCCAGTGTTTGAAAGGCTCTTTTTTTTTTTTTCTGAATTAACTACTCAGCGTCAAAGTGGCTACAGATTTATGAATTATTAATACTCCCCTTACTTGTAACCTATGAGTAACATCTATTGTTGTACTATTAAAATTCACATATTGCTCGAGCGCTGGGATGAAAGAGTTTCCTTATAGACTCTGTTTAAAGCACTTACTTGTTCCTCAGTGGTTATTCTATGCTGGCTCTATGCCCTCGCTAAGAAAGGAGAAGTCAGCCTCCAAGTTACTTACCTGCCAAACTGCGGACTATCTAAAGGAACCATGGTCAAGATTAAAACAGCAATGGTTTCTTTGTGTGGGAGCAATATTAGCATTGAGGACAATCTTCTGTTGGATTTTAACTATGATTTGTTGTGAGCTGATAAAAATCCTACACTGTTGTCTCAAAGAAAGCATAGATGTGAAAATAATCAAGTCAGAGTTGTTTTTGTTGTGGCACACATAGATGAGCAACATGGAAATGCTTATGAATGTTTGCAAAAGCTTCTTTACTACAGATAACTTAAAGATACTTATTTTTAATTATGCATATATGCATACATGTGAGTTTATACATGCGAATTCAATTGCCCACAGAAGCTGGAAAAGAGCACGGGATCTACTGGAGATGAAGCCACAGGTGACTGTGAGCCTTCAGAAGGGCACGAGCCACTTTAAACCACTGAGCCCTCTCTCTAGCATCTGTGGATGACTTCTAATGACTAAGCTACAAGCTGAGGAAAGGGTTCAGTCAGTAAAATGTCACTCAAGCACAAGGGCCAGAGTTTGGTCTCCAGCATCATGTCAAACACTCAGACATGGTAGTTAGTATGTGTTCTTAACCCTAGCTCCAGGTGATAAGTTGATCCCCGGGTTATGTTAGCCAGCCTGTCTCACCAAATCAGACACCTTAAAGTTCATTGACCATGACGAGGAGAGCACTTGAAGGAGACATCCTTCATGCTGACCTCTAGCTTTCACATTTGTGTATGCACACATGCATGCTAAGGCACACATGGATAAGTACACACATCCAGGGAAATACAACTAACTAACTAACTAACTAACTAAACTAAATGCTAGGCTATCGATTGACTGTACTATCTACAGTGTGAAAGCAAACACTTTGGTTTATCACCCTCTGTGATAGCTGTAGGTGTATCTGATATTCAAGGACTCTTTTCCCTTCCAGGACCATGCTGCAGAAATAGAGAAGAAAAGAGGAGAGATAACGCATCTTCAAGGTCACTTGTCACAGTTGAGGAGTCTGGGCAGAGCCCAGGACCTTCACCCACTGCAGAGCAAGGTGGATGACTGCTTCCAGCTCTTTGAAGAAGCCAGCCAGGTAGTGGAGAGGCGGAAGCTGGCTCTGGCACAGCTAGCAGAATTCCTGCAGAGCCATGCCTGCATGTCTACTCTTCTCTATCAGCTCAGACAAACAGTAGAAGCCACCAAAAGCATGAGTAAGAAGCAGTCTGACTCGCTCAAAACGGACCTTCACAGTGCCATTCAAGATGTGAAAACATTAGAATCCAGTGCCATCAGTCTTGATGGTACCCTGACCAAAGCCCAATGCCACCTGAAAAGTGCGAGCCCCGAGGAAAGGACCTCCTGCAGAGCCACCACCGACCAGCTGTCTCTAGAAGTAGAGAGAATCCAGAACCTTCTGGGAACCAAGCAGAGTGAGGCAGATGCCCTGGTGGCACTGAAAGAAGCGTTCCGGGAGCAGAAAGAAGAGCTGCTGAGAAGCATTGAGGATATTGAAGAGAGGATGGACAGGGAGCGGTTAAAAGTGCCCACCCGCCAGGCTCTGCAGCATAGGTCAGAAACTTGATGGATGCTGGAATCTGATGCTCGTTCTAAAATTCACTTTCCTGCAAAGCTTTAATGGTGCTCTATGTGGGCAGCTTGGTGTTCTCTCTGCTCTCTCTCTCTCTCTCTCTCTCTCTCTCTCTCTCTCTCTCTCTCTCTGTGTGTGTGTGTGTGTGTGTGTGCAGATCCGGGGTGGGTATTCTCAAGCTGCTGCCCAAGTTGGGCTCCAGAGCCCTGTTGGCTTCTCTGGTCCATTACAAAGCATTTCTGGGCTTACCCAATCTTGGCTATATGAAAATCTCCCTGTACTTCCGTAAGCACTTCGTACCTACGTTTGCAAGGTGTGGAGAATGGAAACCTCTGCCCAAGCCACTTTGGGAAACAGTGGGCGAGGGCATAGAGTACACGCGTACACGTGTGCCCTCTACAACACAGCGTCAGGATGCATGAATTCTGGCCACATATTATACATGCACAGATGCATATATTAGGGGATGTAAAATCAGGATTGCTTTTTCATAGTAATGTTTTATTAAAGGGGGTAATTTGGTTTTTTCATAAAGCTTTGGTAGAGCCCTGTTGATTTTAAATGAAACAACTGTGGTGCTAAAGTGTGTAACACACACACACACACACACACACACACACACACACACATCCCAGAGCTTAGAAAGATTTTTCTATGATAATGCAGAAAGAAAAAAAAAAAAAAGAATTCAACTACATAGCATTAGCCTTCTTTGAAAACTCCTGTACTCCAAAGAAGACAAGATAAAATTTCAGTGAGAGGTTAAAACAAAGTAAGGGTGATTTTCAATATCTTCTGAGATACAGTCATTTTATGAAATGACTTTGAAAAACCTCTTTGTCACTTGATACATATTAGTTTGATTGTCGTGTCGGAAGTTCCCCTGGTGGTGTGAATGTGTGCCTTCTGATCTCATGGAGCTAGAGGAGGAAGTACTGGTCCACGGCAGCTTCAGGATATTGCCACTAAAGCTGCCTTTCACTTGACAGGTTGAGAGTGTTCAACCAGCTGGAGGATGAGCTAAACTCGCATGAGCACGAGCTCTGCTGGCTGAAAGACAAAGCAAAACAGATTGCCCAGAAGGACGTTGCATTTGCACCTGAAGTGGATAGGGAGATAAATGGCTTAGAGGCAACCTGGGACGACACTAGAAGACAAATTCATGAAAAGTGAGTTGGAAGCCTCTTGATTCTGCTTTCAAAGTTTCCTCCTCAATTTATGCTGCTGCTGCGAATTGCCTGTTGCTTTCTTAACGTGTGATCAACAGCCAGATGGCTTTTTTTGTTTGTTTGTTTTTTAAATCACCATAGGTGTAGGTGTTCCAGCTCCTGCTAGGAACATCAAAACTTTCAGTTCTTCAGAAATGTGTTAAAGTTCTTCTCTTACTATGGCCAACACGTGTGAAGTTAATGTTTAAAACAAATTATCAAAACAAGAGTGCCTAAAAGCGATTATTACCAGCCACTGCAAGATGCTGCTATTAGAATTTTAAACTTTACTTCTTTTGTTATATTACTGGTAATTGAGTTCATTATATTTTAATTTCTTTTTTTTTCCTGTACAGTGCATCCTGTATTCCACAGTTTATATTCAAACCAGGCCTGTGTCCAGAAAACTTAGGACACTTCATTCTTTTTTTTTATTTTTTATTTTAATTTATTTTTTATTAGATGTTTTCTTTATATACATTTAAAATGCTATCCCGAAAGTTCCCTATACCCTCCCTCTGCCCTGCTCCCCTCCCCACCCACTCCCACTTCTTGGCCCTGGCATTCCCCTGTACTGGGCATATAAAGTTTGCAATACCAAGGGGCCTCTCTTCCCAGTGATGGCCAACTAGGCTATCTTCTGCTACATATGCAGCTAGAGATACGAGCTCTGGGGGTACTGGTTAGTTCATATTGTTGTTCCACCTATAGGATTGCAGACCCCTTTAGCTCCTTGGATGCTTTCTTTAGCTTCTCCATTGGGGGCCCTGTGTTCCATCTTATAGATGACTGTGAGCATCCGATTCTGTATTTGCCAGGCACTGGCATAGCCTCACAAGAGACAGCTATAGCAGGGTCCCTTCAGCAAAATTTTTCTGGCATATGCAATAGTGTCTGGGTTTGGTGGCTGATTATGGGATGGATCCTCGAGTGGGGTAGTCTCTGGATAGTCCATCCTTTCATCTTAGCTCCAAACTTTGTCTCTGTAACTCCTTTTATGGATATTTTGTTCCCTATTCTAAGGAGGAATGAAGTATCCACCCATTGGTCTTCCCTCTTCTTGACTTTCTTGTGTTTTGCAAATTGTATTGTGGGTGTTCTATGTTTCTGGGCTAATATCCACTTATCAGTGAGTGCATATGTAATGACTTCTTTTGTGATTGTGTTACCTCACTAAAGATGATATCTTCCAGATACATCCATTTGTCCAAGAATTTCATAAATCCATTGTTTTTAATAGCTGACTAGTACTCCATTGTGTAAATGTACCACATTTTCTGTATCCATTCTTCTGTTGAGGGAAATCTGGGTTCTTTCCAGCTTCTGGTTATTATAAATAAGGCTGCTATAAACATAGTGGAGCATGTGTTCTTATTACCAGTTGGGACTTCTTCTGGGTATATGCCCAGGAGTAGTATTATGTCCAATTTTCTGAGGAACCTCCAGACTGACTTCCAGAGTGGTTGTACAAGCTTGCAATCCCACCAGCAATGGAGGAGTGTTCCTCTTTCTCCACATCCTCGCCAGCATCTGCTGTCACCTGAATTTTTGATCTTAGCCATTCTGACTGGTGTGAGGTGGAATCTCAGGGTTGTTTTGATTTGCATTTCCCTGATGATTAAGGATCTTGAACACTTTTTTCAGGTGCTTCTCAGCCATTCAGTATTCCTCAGGTGAGAATTCTTTGTTTAGCTCTGAACCCCATTATTTTCATGGGGTTATTTGAATTTCTGGAGTCCAGCCTCTTGAGCTCTTTGTATATATTGTATATTAGTCCCCTATCAGATAAAGGATTCGTAAAGATCCTTTCCCAATCTGTTTGTGGCCTTTTTGTCCCTATGGAATTCTCTGGCAAATGCATTTGGTGGACTCAGCTATTGAGTTTCATAGTGTCACTTCTAACAATAGAAATCCCCCTCATGTCTCATCCCTCATCGCTCTGTCTCTGTCTCTATCTGTCTCTGTCTGTCTCTGTCTGTCTGTCTTTCTCTCCCTCTCTTTCTCTCTTTCTCTGTCTCTCTCTCTCAAATGCCAGGAACTGTCCTTGCAACCCTTGGTCCACTTTACATCTGTCCTTTCATCTCTTTCCCTACATCATGTGTGAATAGTTCAGTTTTTAAATATGCAGCTGCAAATTCCATTGGCTATACCACAGACAATATAGTCACTTGTTGATGGTCACATGATGCATTTCCAGTGTAAATCATCACATCTTGAATATCTATGGGTGTCTCATTCTTGGTTGTTTTAACCTAAGTGAAGCTGCTTGGTGAGCATATGCTTAAGAAACTGACAAGGAATTTCAACAAAGTATCCACACCAGGCAGGAGATCTCCAGGACATATGCGTAGTTTTCTATTCTTACTACTGTGATTGATTGATTGATTGATTGATTTGTCACCTCTTACAGACACATAGAGGTTGTTCGGGTTTTTAACTTGTATTTGCCTGGTGGTTAATGAATATATATATGTATACATACATACATATATATTCTTTAATGAAATACTTACTGAAATTGGTTAGTTTTTTGTTTCGTTTAGTTTGCTTTGAGACAGAGTTTCTCTATGTAGTCCTGGCTGTCCTGGAACTCCATCCACAGACCAGGCTGGCCTCAAACTCACAGATATCCCCCTGTCTCTGCCTCCAGAGGGTTGACACTAAGGGGTGTACTACTACCTCTCAGAAATTGGCTAGTTTTTTAAATTGTTGTTGTTGAGGGTTTTCTTATAACTGTGCAATCCCAAACAGAATCTCTACTTAATTTTATATGGAATTGATGATTCTAAATTTTATATGTTAAAAAAAATAGCCTAAAGTAGTCAGTAATTTTGTGAAAAGGTAGATCTGGGAAGATAGCTCAGTGGGAAGAGTGTTGTGTATCCAAGTATGAAGACCTGAATCAAAAGTACCAGGCCAGCACCCACAGAAAACAGAGGGTGCGTGTAGGTCTGCAGTCAGCACCCACAGAAAACAGAGGGTGTGTGGGGGTCTGCAGTCAGCACCCACAGAAAACAGAGGGTGCGTGTAGGTCTGCAGTCAGCACCCACAGAAAACAGAGGGTGCGTGTAGGTCTGCAGTCAGCACCCACAGAAAACAGAGGGTGTGTGGGGGTCTGCAGTCAGCACCCACAGAAAACAGAGGGTGTGTGGGGGTCTGCAGTCAGCTCCCACAGAAAACAGAAGGTCTGTCTGTCTGTAATCTCAGCACTGGGAGGGGAAGCAGGGAGATTACCGAAGCTTGCTTGACAGCCAGATTCATTGAAATGGCAATCTCTGGGTTCAGTGACAAAGTCTGATCTGAAAAACAGTGCAGAGATGGATTGGGAGAGTATGTGGTGCTGGCATCTGGCCTTCACAGGCCTGCACATATATATGTGCGCATACACATACAAACAGGAACACATAGCTATCTTCTTCTTTTTTAATTTTTAAAATGGAACTGTAAGACTTCCCTTACCCGGATCACCAACTGTTTAAGCTCAAGAATAATTAAATAGAGCAGGAGAGCCAATAAGACAAAAAGATAAGTCACTTACTCACAGTCACTGCACTTTTGACAATGTTGCAAAGCACCTCAGTGGAGAGGTTCTCTTCCATGAAGGATGCTGGGATATCTGGACACTCATTTGCACACATTTAAAGAAGGGACCCTCAGACCTCATCACATCACACACAAAGGCCTTTGAAACAAAATTGGGAATGGCTTGTATCATGACTTTTTAACAGGTTTTTAACTTAACCACGTCACCAAATATTGTTTGGTTTTATCTGTTATTGGTTTCTTTCACCCCACCTTATGACAGAGAGAGAGGAGCATGAAAAAACATTTTAAAATTTGAAATATTTAGGTGACTCATGTAAGACTGAGTTGGAGAGCAGACTGGATTTAAATTAAGCAGTATTAACTAACAGGAGTATGGCGTCCATGGTTGGTATCCACACCTGTTTCTGAACACATTTGTGCTATGATATATTAGGTCTAATCCAAGGAAACTCACTCCTATCCAGGTGCTTGAGAAGTGAGATATTTTCTTTAATCATTACAGCCAGGGCCAGTGCTGTGGACTCATTGACTTAGTAAGAGAATATCAGAGCTTGAAGTCAACAGTGTGTAACGTTCTGGAAGATGCAAGCAATGTCGTTGTGATGAGAGCTACCATAAAGGACCAGGGGGACCTTAAGTGGGCGTTTTCCAAGGTAAAATTTATGTAATGGTCTAGTGTGTTTGCTCACATGTTTGCTCTTCTGCACAGTAGTTCCTGCTTCTACATTTAGATGCAGATAATTCCTGTTAACAGTTCAACTTTTTTTAAATATGAATATCCTAAAATTGTTTTAATTCAAGAAAATGATACATACATATACATATGCCTTTGTATGTGTATATGTAAAGGTGTGTTATATGCACATATACATCATATGCATATGCATACATATATATGTGTGTATGCATATACAATTATTCATTTCTGCCTAAAGCCAAACAAATTACGTCTTAGAGGCAAATGTTTTTAAATCCTTATCACTAACTGTTTCACTAATTAAGGAAACATTTTTGTCCGCAGCATGAAACTTCCAGGAATGAAATGAATTCTAAACAGAAAGAGTTGGATAGTTTTACCAGCAAAGGTAAACACTTGTTATCTGAGCTGAAAAAAATCCACAGCGGCGATTTCAGCCTGGTCAAGACAGACATGGAGAGCACCCTGGACAAGTGGCTGGATGTAAGAGCGCCCCCTGGTGTCCGTGAGTGGCTTGCACACAGGTTCCTCAGTCAAACCCGTAGAGGATTAACCAAAGAACAGAACTCCACTTGGACTTTTTAGAATCAACTCCAAAGTGAGGAAAAGTCATGTTCACATAGCAGTTGGAGGTAGTAAGAAGCTACATGAGTTAGTCTGACAAAACCTACAGATTTCTGGAGTTCCATTTAATAACTGTAAGCATGACAAATTCAACGTAGAATGTTTCCCTTCTCAAAATGCTGGAGTTATGGATAAAAATTGGATAATTTATTCATAACTGATAGAAAACTAAATCACAATAAATAGCGATTTGCAGTATCGAGGCTGTAGCTTTGCAACAAAGAGCATCGGTCTCGTAGTTTGAAGGCATGGCTTTTGGTTTTGACACCAGCATTCATCAGCCTCATGGCCAGTTGCTATTTTTTTTAATATCAAAGATAATGTGGAAATCTAATTAATGCCCGTCCATATATTACAGCATTATAAATAAAACTACATATAGTTGTAATGACATTTTTGAGAATTCTGGAATTTTGTCTTAAAAACAAACAGAAACATTATAAGAATGTGCTTTGGTTTTAACACCAGGTATGAGATATGGGGCAGCTTCTGACTGTCTTCGGCAGCTGACTGTGATTTGCCTCATGCTCTAGCAGAGGCGTGGTTTTGCCAGCTGCAGATAGTTTCTAGGATTGTGTGACATTTGGAATTCTGGGAACTTTTCAGAGGGTGTAAAAATGCTAGGGCCCTGAGAGTCAGGGTTGGTTACACTTTGATGGTAGTCGTGGTTGAAGAAGAAATACAAAGGAAAGAAATTAGATTCAGGGATCTCTTCACTTTTGTCTCTCACCTCAATCTTCCTTTTTCTTTCCTATCTAGTGTAAGGGAGGTTGAGAGGGTGGAAAAAGAGGAGAGAAGGGTGCAAGAAAGAGCTACAAAGTAGCAAAGATCAGCTACATAGAGTGGGGCTTTGAAAATCAGTACAGGGCTGGGGGGATGGCCCAAGAGTCTTGGCTGCTCTTGAGGAAGGCCCAGATTTGATCCCTAGCAACCACACAGCAGCTCACAGCTGTCTGTAACCTTAGACCCAGGGGATCTGATCCCATGTTCTGACCTCTGCAGGCACTATACATGTGTGATCATACACATACAGGCAGGCAAAACACCCAGACACATAAAATAAGTTTAAAAAAAAAAAAAGAAAGAAAATAGATATAATGTCACCCTGCAGAGCCCTAGAGCCCTAGTTCCCATAGACTCTTTTTTTTTGGGGGGGGGGGGTTCAAGACAGGGTTTCTCTGTGTAGCCCTGGCTGTCCTGGAACTCACTTTGTAGACCAGGCTGGCCTCGAACTCAGAAATCTGCCTGCCTCTGCCTCGCAAGTGCTGGGATTAAAGGTGTGCGCCACTACCGCCCAGCTCCCATAGACTTATGTAGTGCATGTGACGTGTCTGTGCATTCTGAAGTACCCTTGCAAATGAAAAGTGAATGTCTCAGAATGCAAACAACCCTGTCGTCAATGGATACAGTCTATGTGATAGCATTCAAGGCAAACGAATTAATGTACAATAATTATTTTAAAATGTCGTCTGTCAAAATATAATTCATCTTATCAAGAAAGCATTTGTAGGGGACTGGGGGTCCGGAAACCTCAGATTGATGACCTGGCTCCTATTTTCTTTCCCAGGTTTCAGAAAGAATTGAGGAAAACATGGACATGCTGAGAGTGAGCCTGTCCATCTGGGATGATGTCCTTTCAAGGAAAGATGAGATCGAAGGATGGTCCAACAGCTCTCTCCCAAAGCTGGCAGAAAACATCAGCAACCTAAACAACAGTCTCAGAGCTGAAGAGCTCCTGAAAGAACTGGAGGTAACTGACTACGTGTCCATGTAGTGGCTGGGACATATCATTTCACAGAATGAGGAAAAATGGGTATTTCTAGGTCCATTCCGCTTTTTAAAAATTTATTAATTTTAATTTTTTAAAATGTATTTATTGACTCACTTTACATCCGGATAACAGCCCTCCCCCCAGTCTCCCCTCACATGGCTTACCCCCTGCCCATATCCCCTTCTCCCATGGGAAGGCGGAGTCCTTCTGGGTTATCACCCTATCCTGACATACTAAGTCACTGCAGGACTAGGTGAATTCTCTCACTGAGGCAGTTCAGTTAGAGGAACAGGATCTACTATCATGCAGTAGATTCAGGGCCAGCTTCCATTCCCTTTATGTTGGGGAACCCACATAAAGACCAAGCTGTTCATCTGCTACATATGTGTGTGTGTGTGGGGGGGGGGTGGTCCAGACCATAATTTCTCTTTTGTTAGTGGTTCAGTCTCTGGGAACCCTCAAGGGTCCAGGTTAGGTGATTCTGTTGGTTTTCTTGTGGCGTCCCTATTCCCTTCCCATTCTACTTTCCAAAGACACAAATAAGACAAAAGTCACCTTACTTCCGCTGTTGATCTAAAACACCAATAAGGCTCTAGTTCATTCATTTTAAAAATGGTTTCTTACTTGGGACTGGTATTAGTGACCTTTCTGTTGCTGTGATTAAATATGCAGACAGAAATCATCTTGGAGGGAAAGGGCTTATTTAGGCTCATGGTTCCAAGAATACGGTCCATCATAGCAGAGGCAGCATAGTGGCAGGAGGTGGGAGGTGAGCCAACCACACTTCTTGTTTACACAGCAACTAGACAGAGAAACCTGAAAGCATGACTAGAGTATAAACCAACCCCACTAAGGTATTTCCTCTGACAAGGCATCCTCATAAAGCTCCCATGTCCTTTCCAAACAGTGCCACCAAATGGTCACCAAGTCTTCCAATGTGTAAACTTGGGAGGACATTTTTCATTCAACATGTACCAAGGAACTTCAAACATTAGAAAAAAAAAAGTCCATAAACTGTCCAGTTATTCTGATAATATGGTACCTTCCTTTGTGAAACCCAAATAGAAAATGATTGTAACTTTTTGTGCATAGTGTTCTTCATTCAGAAAAAAAAAACACACACACACATCTTTTACTGAGAACTTACATTGTGCCATGGTTATGTTTGGCACCATGTTATCCTCTATTTATGGAAATAGGGGAAAGCCACAATTGCCTGACCTTTTAAAATTGACCTGGCTTATTTATTTTAAACAATTTTCAACCCCATGTATTGCATTGGTTTTGAAATTTATTCATGGCTAGTGTTTTGGTGATCTGATACACACTGAGTCAGCTGGGAAGAGAGACCCTCAAATGAGGAATTGCTTCCACCAGATTGGCATCTGCAGCATCTCTTGATTGATGATTTAGGTAGAAGGAGCTACACCTGCACTGGTGGCTCTGTATGAGCAGGCTGTGGGGAGCAAGCCAGTGAGCATCCTTCATCCATGCTTCTTGCCTCTTCTGCTTGCGTTCCTGCCTTGACTTCCCTCAGTGATGGACTCTGACATAGGAGCATAAGCTAAATAAGTCCTTTCCTCTCCATGTTGCTTTTGGTCATGGTGTTTATGACAGGTAAAGTATTTGCTGAGGCCCTGATCTTAAATCCTCAGACCTCTCATAAAGGCCTGTGAATATGTTGGTCTGCCTATAATCTTATCTCCAAGAATCAGTGGCTGGCTGGGGAACCTGAGAGCATGCTGGCTAGTCAGACTGGCCAGATCAATAAACTCTAGGTGTAAGTGCGAGACCCTGCCTCTCTATATAAGATGGAGAACAACTGAGCAAAATACTCATTGTTGACCTCTGGCCTTTATACACAGGTACATAGATCTGCACATATGCCCTTGCACATACACATGTGAATACATAGTTGCTATTGCTGATGGTAAAATTAATTTTACAGCTCATATAGTGATCTGTACTGGAATCATGTGGCAGGCTCATAAAAAGTAATTGTTAGGAATTGCATATGTCAACATTAAACACAATCATTTTTTAAAAGAAATTGTGAGTTGGCTTGCCGCTAAAAAGCATTGGCTGCTCTTCCAGAGAACCTGGGTTCAATTTCCATTATCCACATGGTGGCCTACAATTTTCTGTAACAGTTCCAGGGGAACTGATCCCCCTCTTCTGGCCTCTACAGGAACCATACACGCTCATGGTGTGCAGACAGACCTATATGCAGACAAAAACCCATACCATAAAATATAATAATAATAATAATAATAATAATAATAATAATAAGCAACCCAGTTGAATGGCTGGGACCATGCTTAGTGGTAAGAGTGAACCTTGCTCTTGCAGAGACCTAAGATCAATTCCCAGCACCCATGTTGGTAAGTTCACAGCAATGTGTACCTCCAGGAGGATGCAATGCTTCTGACCCCCACAGGCACCTGCAATTATGTGCACTTACACAAATATAAACATAAGCACATATGCACACACAGCACATGTTTGTGCACACAACACAAACACATATGTATAGACATACACACAATTTTAAAGGTAAATTAAATATTTTTAAAAAATGAATTGTATGACCTGGAGCTATGGCTCCATGGCTAAGAGTACCTGCTGCTCTTATAGAGGACCTGGGTTCAATCCCCAGCACCAACATAACACCTCACAAACATTTGTGCCTGCAGTTCCTGGGGACCGAGTACTTTCTCTCTAGCCTGAATGGGCACTAGACATGCATACATCTCACACACATACAGCAGGCAAAACACACAAATATATTTCTAAGAGCATAACTGTAAATAAGCTTACACTTCAATAAATTCTATTGAAAACAAAATTAATGAACGGTTGAAATTTATCATCTTTGCCAGGTGTGATGGTGGACCAAGCCGATAATCACAGCCCTTGGGAGGCTGAGACAGAGAGATGGTTACAAATTTGAGGCTAGCTTAGCCACATAGCAAGACCATGTCTCAAAGACATCATAGTTTATTAATACTTATCATGCATGCACTAAGCCTTTGGATTTGTGGTGTCTGTTACATCTGCAGCAGACACTGGGCATGCCATGAAATGCTGTGTGCCTTCCTTCTCCACAGAGACAGTGACATCATGATTAGGGCCTGCCGCAGTGGTATATACTGAAGCATGGTTTTTAGTAGGACAGGAAGTCACCAAATCAGCCTTTTTTGACAACTGCAGAAAATACTGCCTGTGTCCTTCAAGCCCTTCAGTGTGGTTAGGTTGAGTCTCTCTGAAAGGACCATGTGACATGCCAGGTAGTAAATCAGTATGCTGGAACCAACCCAGTACGTAACCCTGTCCTTCCTACTGCTGGGCCTTTCTTCTCACCATACTTGAAATGAGTGTAGCCGAGCAGAGGAGTTCTCTAACTGCCTGGCTGTTTCTGTAAAAGAACACCAGGCCTGGCAGTGAGTCGCTTTCTGAGCTCAGGACATTGGAAACTGTGTTCACAAAGCAGTAAGGTCTGTTTTTCAAGCTGATGGGGCTCTTTTATTAAATATTCTTTTGCAACTCAAAACTATCAGTTTATGTGTATCTTTGCTCAGTAATGATTCTTGGTTTGGGATCCTTCCGGACATTAACTATTGGTGCAAAGAATGGGAGGGAACATATCAGATGTCAAAATTATTTTTCCTTCAAGGTTCTGTAAATATTAATCTGAAGTGTGTCTTCTGGGTACTGCTAACGGAACCTTTATAGCTGGGCAGTCCTGATGTGTATTAGCATGCTTCTGTAAGACTTCAATGTTGCCATAGTAACTGATAATAATACTGCTAATGAAGAAATAACAGCCTAGTGGACATCCTGACTGACTCAACACTTTTGGTCAGTGTTTCATTTTTTCCAGGGGATTTTTTTCCAATAAAAGAGGGTGGGAAGAAAGAAATTCCCACCCCACATACCCCTCTTATTCAGAGTGAACATAAATGGTAACATTTTCCACACTTGTGAAAAAGTAGAAGCTTTTCTGAAGACTGCTTGACGCTGGCATCCTGGCCGCTCTTAGTACAAGAGGCCAAGCATAGCTGGCTGCTGGTCTTTGGATTAATGATGCCTTTCGCCTGTGTCTTTGCTTCCATAGTCTGAAGTTAAAATCAAAGCCTTAAAATTGGAAGATCTACATTCCAAAATCAACAATCTTAAAGAACTAACGAAAAATCCAGAAACACCAACAGAACTTCAGGTGAGTGTGAATTCAGATGACTTTTCTAATAAATACCACATGACAGCCGATCACTTACATCCTTGCTCCCAAAATATAGAATGTGTGTGGATTGTGTGTGTGTGTGTGTGCGTGCGTGCGTTTGTGTGTTTCTATATCATCATAATTCCTGGCAAACATGGGTTTCTTTTTTCTCATATCCAGGGAAATAAGCATTAACATCAGTAGAATTCAGAGTGCCAATATTTATGGCACATTTACAATTCAAGCATTATAATGTTATTATAAGAGTAGTTTTCCCTTTTGAATTTTGGGTGCAGTATCAACTTGATTGTTTCTTGGTACATTTCGTGCTTAGACAAGAACAGAACCCTGCCTCTTAATACATATGTGATCTTACTAATAATGTGTTAATTCATTTAGTAACTGGGCCTGGGGACAGGGCAAGGACTAATGTCCCTTAATAGCCCCGTAGATGGTCCCAGTCCCAAGACTACCAAGGCAGGGCAGGGGGAAGCTGGGTTGGCCAGGGAACCTAGGCTACTCTAATGTCTGAGCTCTGGATGAACCCAATGTTGTAAGGCTTACCACTTCGGCCGACAGCCTCACTAACTTCTAGCTGACACCTCTGGGGTGCCTTTGCCTATTTTTATTTATTTATTAGTTATGTTCATGGATTTGTTCTCTCTTCTTGTACCATTGTCTTTGACTTTCTCTTTAACTGACAGGCCATGCTTGGCCATGATCTCAGGCACGTATGGGAATGTTGGACATTTTATCCGAAGCAAAGGAAATGCCATTCCTATTCATGGTTGGAATAAAAAGGGATGATGACTTCTGTCCCATGTATTTGGACCTTCGGCTATTGCAGAGGGAGGATTTAGCAAGGATTTGGGGTGTGAGCTACTATTGTTCTGCATCTCTCCTTCTCTTTCTCTCCACTTGCCCCACCCCTGCCCCAAGAAGGTCAGGTGATATCTCTTAATTGTCCTCAAGTATAAGGAAAAGAATTTCTGTGACACCACTTAGAGGGCAGCCTCATTTGTCCCTTGCAGCTGGCAGCCACCAGCCTCTGGTTTCTAAACCCTGCCAGGCAGGCTGGCTGACTTCTGATGTATCTGCCAAAGAGTAAAGGCTTGTGTGGTTGGCCAGCATCTCAGCCGCAGTTGTGGGGCTTGGGGGAGGGAGAGTGTGTATCAGCATGTGGGCTCAATCCAAAAGTTATGATTGAAGAAAGAGACCACCCTTAGAGTCCACAGCGTGAGGACAGCTGGTTGTCTAAGAAGGCTTTCTGGGGCATGAAAGCAGAGATGCCTTGGGCTGAGAAAAGAGAGAGTGAGGGGGCAGGAAAGAGTGTACTCTATACTCAAGATCCTCCAGGGACCTTCAGCTGGGGAGGGGGGCTCTCAGGTGAGAAGGGGTTGGTCTCAGCAATGAAAGCATTCTCAGAAAAAAAAAAAAAAAACCACAGACCTAGAGAAGCAGGGGCTGTGTGGGGCAGCTCCTGGAGTCTTGTTCAGAGGCCTCTCCCGCCTCTCCCTGGCCCCTCCCCTCCAGGCCTGTGGAGCCTCCAGCTGTGCCAAGCAGGGGTAGAAACTCACAGCAGAGCAAGAAGAAAAGATCCTCTCAGCTTCTTGCTTGCAGCTGCTCTAAGCTAGACATAAAAAAAAAAAAAAAAAAAAAAAAGAATACAACACAAGTCTTTATGTTTGCTGATTTTGCCAAATAGCACGGATATTTGAGTTGTGGGATTAAGATCATTTTTCTTAGTTTAGAGTACTTATAAGTCCTTTTATTAACTCAG
Organism: Mus musculus; assembly: GCF_000001635.26. NCBI lineage: Eukaryota > Metazoa > Chordata > Mammalia > Rodentia > Muridae > Mus > Mus musculus. Next base: position 5,309,904 of record NC_000076.6, on the reverse strand, counting down.
GATACACACACACACCAAAATCAACTTTCCTGGAATACCTCCTCCCAGGAGAAGAAAATCAATATCTTACAGAATAAAATTGTTTTCCCATTAAATCCTATGGTGGGCTTCCTCCAATCAGAGTCGGAACCAGACAGGCTCGTGTGCATGTCCCTTGGAAGGAAAATTAACAGCACACTTTTGGTCCAGCTTTTCTCTGACGATGTGATCTTCTCTTCCCTGGAACCTCCATCAACACCACACTCTGAGAGAAGGGTTAGCTGAGACGCTGCTCTTTCCCCTCGCTCAATATGGTCGGCAGCCCACACTCCCTGGTTTTCCATCCTGGGAAAAGCTATTAGTATTGGAGAGGCTTCTATGGTTAGCCTAATGTGTTCTTGATGGAGTTACTCGTAAACAGAATTCCTAGCTGGTGAGTGTGCTTTCCGTCCTCCCAGATTTTCACGAAATTGAGCTTTGTATTTAGTTTATAGAAGCAGACTTAAGGCAGAAGCTGGAACACGCCAAAGAAATCACCGAGGAAGCAAGGGGAACCCTGAAGGATTTCACGGCTCAGAGGACCCAAGTGGAGAGATTTGTCAAGGACATCACAGCGTGGCTGATCAATGTGGAGGAATCATTGACCAGATGTGCCCAAACCGAGACTTGCGAAGGGCTGAAGAAAGCCAAGGTGGGTCAAAAACTATTCTATTATTAATTCTCCTGTTTTACAACTATGATAAAGATATAATATCTCCTTTCAATTATTCATATTAAAAGTATTAACACCCAGACTGACTCATAATATGAGAAAAATATAGAGTTTATATATAGTGTGTGTATATATAAAAAGAATTATTTTTTATTATACATATATATAAGTACATTGTAGCTGTCTTCAGACACACCAGAAGACAGCGTCAGGTATTATAGGTGGTTGTGAGTCACCATATGGTTGCTGGGAATTGAACTCAGGACCTCTCGAAGAGTAGTCAATGCTCTTAACTGCTGAGCCATCTCTCCAACTCGACTTTGTATCAATTTTTAAGCTTGAACCTCAAGTAGTTTTTCATCGCGTCACTATCCATGTTTTTAATTTGGACATGCTCATCTGAAGAACTCTGTGATTTTTTTCATTTTTTATTAGATATTTTCTTTATATACATTTCAAATTTCAAATGCTATCCCTATACCCCCCCCCCCGCCCTGCTCCCCTCCTCACCCACTCCTGCTTCTTGGCCCTGGCATTCCCCTGTACTGGGCATATAAAGTTTGCAATACCAAGGGACCTCTCTTCCCAGTGATGGCTGACTAGGCCATCTTCTGCTACATATGCAGCTAGAGATATGAGCTCCAGGGGTACTGGTTAGTTCATATTGTTGTTCCACCTATAGGGTTACAGATCTCTTTAGCTCCTTGGGTACTTTCTCTAGATCCTCCATTGGGGGCCCTGCATTCCATACAATAGATGACTGTGAGCATCCACTTTTGTATTTGCCAGGCACTGGCATAGCCTCATACGTGACAGCTATATCAGGGTCCCTTCAGTAAAAGTTTTCTGGCATATGCAATAGTGTCTGGGTTTAGTGGCTGATTATGGGATGGATCCTCGAGTGGGGTAGTCTCTGGATAGTCCATCCTTTCATCTTAGCTCCAAACTTTGTCTCTGTAACTCCTTTTATGGGTATTTTGTTCCCTATTCTAAGGAGGAATGAAGTATCCAACCACTGGTCTTCCCTCTTCTTGATTTTCTTGTGTTTTGCAAATTGTATCTTAGGTGTTCTATGTTTCTTATCAGTGAGTGCATATCTAAAGACTTTTTTGTGATTGGGTTACCTCACTAAGGATAATATCCTTCAGATACATCCATTTGTCCAAGAATTTCACAAATTCATTGTTTTTAATAGCTGAGTAGTACTCCATTGTGTAAATGTACCACATTTTCTGTATCCATTCTTCTGTTGAGGGACATCTGGGTTCTTTCCAGCTTCTGGCTATTATAAGTAAGGCTGCTATGAACATAGGAAATCATCCTCTGTCCTCTCTTCATGTTAACAGACAACAATTCCACTCAACTGTTTGTAAAATGTACATATTGTGTTGACTTTTCAACATTGCTCTTTTGAAAAAAAATCTCTTCTTTCCCTCTCTGTCTCTCTCTCTCTCTGTCTCTCTCTCTCTGTCTCTCTCTCTCTTTCTCTGTCTCCCTCTCTCTGTCTCTCTCCATCTCTCTCTGTCTCTGTCTCTCTCTCTCCCTGTGTGTGTGTATGCTCATGTGAGTCCAGGTGCCCAGAGTACAGAACAAGGCTCAGAGCAGGAGTTGAAGGTGGTTGTGGGTAACCCAGGTATTGGGAACCTACATGGGTCAGCGAGAAAAGCATGAACTCTTAACCACCGAGCCATCTCTCCAGCCATTCTATGCTACAGACAAGGACATGGAGCTTTAAATCAACTGCCAGTGTGTCTTCATAGCCTGCAATCCCTACACAAACACACATGGTGCCCCTCTGAACAATGGGAGCTGCAGTCGTTTCTAATGTAGAACTTGAACTCAGGATCATAGCTGAATACCTATGACAACCTGTTAAATTAGCTCGAGGGCCGAGAGTACAGCCCAGATTCTAACCACTCTCCAGGAGCTGTGGTTTTTTTTTAACCCAGGAGAACTGATATGATTTATTAAAGAATCAATACCGACTAGGAGACAGCTCTGTTGGAAATCTGCTTGCTGTACAAGCTTGTACTGCTGGGCATGGACAGATAAATCCCTGGGACTCAGCCAGCCTAGCTATGTCTGAGAGCAGTCCAATGAGAGATCCTGTCAAATAGACAAGGAGAGCTCCATCCAGTCCAATGAGAGACCCTGTCTCAAAATTCAAGATGGAAAGATCCTGGTAGCTGTCATCTAAACTCCATATGCACACATGCTTGCAATACATGAATACACACACAGGTTTATAAAATATACAGTTTGTCTATTACATGGATTTTTTTCAATTTTTTAATATTTCTTTTATTGTTTTTGAGATTCTTGCTTGAGTATTGTAGTTATATCATTTCTATCCCAACCTTTCCCCCACTCCTACTCCTTCTATGCCCTCCATTTCCTCTCAAATTCATGATGTCTTCTTTAATAATTATTTTTTTTATGGTTTTTCGAGACAGGGTTTCTCTGTATAGCTCTGGCTGTCCTGGAACTCACTTTGTAGACCAGGCTGGCCTCGAACTCAGAAATCCGCCTGCCTCTGCCTCCTGAGTGCTGGGACTAAAGGCGTGTGCGCCATCACGCCCGGCTTTCTTTAATAATTATTGGTGTGTGTGTGTGTGTGTGTGTGTGTGTGTGTGTGTGTGTGTGTTGCGAGACAGGGTTTCTCTGTGTAGCCCTGGCTGTCCTGGAACTCACTTTGTAGACCAGGCTGGCCTCGAACTCAGAAATCCGCCTGCCTCTGCCTCCCAAGTGCTGGGACTAAAGGTGTGTGCGCCATCACGCCCGGCTTTCTTTAATAATTATTGGTGTGTGTGTGTGTGTGTGTGTGTGTGTGTGTGTGTGTGTGTGTGTATGTGTGTGTGTTCATGCATGCGTACATGCACGTACATGCACACACATGCATGTAAGCTACCGAGTCCATTTGCTGTTGATCATATATACACATGCTTAGGGCTGACCACCTGAGACTGGATAACTTGTCTGGGAAGCCGTCCTCAGAGAATATTGATTATCCCTCTTGGCAACCATTAATTTCCTATAGCTCTTTGTCTAGGGGTGAGGTCTTGTGAGATTCCTTCCATCCATACTGAGATGTCATTTTATATATATATATCATGTTTACGTGACCTCAGTGATAAGATCTTATAGGTATAGATACTTATCATATATAGAAGAAGCTTTTGAATCCAACCTACAAGTATACATAATTGAGGAGATTTTGACATTAGTAATTTCAGATCTTAAAAACATACCAGGAAAAATAATTACAATACTTCTCTTTAATGGGGTGAGCATCCCTCCCAGTATATTTACAGTGTGCCTTCATCACTAGGACATACGAAAAGAACTTCAAAGTCAACAAAACAGCATCACCTCCACTCAAGAAGAGCTCAACAGTCTGTGCCGGAAGCACCACTCGGTGGAGCTGGAGAGCCTGGGCCGTGCAATGACTGGGCTAATAAAGAAACATGAAGCCACGAGCCAGCTGTGCTCCCAAACCCAGGCCCGCATACAGGACTCTCTGGAAAAACACTTCAGTGGTGAGCTGAAGGGCTTTTAGTCTGAATCATCTGTTTATGAGAAAGGGTTTGGACCAAATGCTGCTCAGAAACTGCCAGCAGAAGTTTGAACAAACCTTTTAGTCAGATTAATGTTTCAAATTCACTCGTGCTCTGTGAGATTTGGGTGACAGAGGTTCTGTTACAGATGCTCTCACCTTTTGGAGAATATCCCCTCTCCCCATGAGAGACCACGAATCTAGCCATTTTGATGATCCTCAATTATATCTGGCTCTTCCATATAGGAGCTTACGTGTGTGAAGAACTGCCTCTGTTCAAGTGGTCAGAAATGGCTAGCCAAATAGCTAGACACTTTTCCGTGCTAGGATGAATTGTTGCTATACACATGGATGGTAGAAAAGGCCATAGCCATGACAGCCATATGGTCCAGAAACTTCCAACTCTCCGATTCTGACTCTGAGAAGCTGTCTTCCACTTTGATGTGGGAACATCATTCTTATTTGCTTCATCTTTTCTAAGTCAGTGTAGTAAAGAAAGTGGTCCCTGATGAGGCCATAAAGAAAAGCTTTCTTTCAGGGCTGGGGAGGGCTTGTGAGTAAATAGCTTGCTGTTCAAGCAAGAGGACCTGGGTATGGATCCTCTGCATCCTATAAAAGCTGACTTGGGTGGCACATGTCTGTCTTCTTAGTGCTAGGAAGGAAGAGATGGATGGATCGTTACAGCTCACTTGACAGATAGTCTAGATGAACACACGAAATCCAGGTTTACTGAGGGACTTGATAGCCAAAAATAACATGTAGAGAAACAGGAAGACAGCTGCTGCAGACTTTTGGCCTTCACACACGTACACACACACACACACACACACACACACACACGCAACGTACACTCATATCTTTAACGTTCTTGAGTACATTTCTCCTGGGATTCTTACAAACTCTTTACCAAAATAAAGGAAAATAAGAGGAAAACAAATACTTCTAGTGCTTTATAACTTTTTAGTCTCTTTGATGTAATTTATCCATTCTACCATTAATATTCATGACTGTAGATCTATATTATTGGGGGTTTTTTGGGAGTGTTTTAAAGACCAGGAAGGAAAGGAGTGGAATGGAGAAATAATTCATTGCAACTGTCCTAGGATTTCACTCAGCATTTTGAATTTATCTATTCTTTTCTGAATTTTCAAAAGGTTCTATGAAAGAATTCCAAGAATGGTTTTTAGGAGCAAAAGCAGCAGCCAGAGAATCTTCTAATCTAACTGGTGACAGCCAAATTCTCGAAGCCAGGCTCCACAATCTTCAGGTATAGGTGCTGATATCCTTATATGGATGCTGTGATGCTGTGGTGCTGATGTGGATACTGTGATGCTGAGGTGCTGATGTCGATACTGTGATGCTATGGTGATTATATGAATGCTCTGGTGCTGTGGTGCTGGTGTGAATGCTGTGGTCCTGATGTCGATGCTCTGATGCTAATGATGCCCCTTCCTTACCACAAACGCAGTCACTGCCTTGTGCCAGACTCAGACAGTTTCTTTGCCTGAACCTTCTTCTTTTGGTCCATCTTTTCTTCTTTCCACCTCCCTCTTCCTCTAGTTTTTAACCCACTGGCCATTCTTTAAAGTCATTCAAATTAAAACTTAATTTTAATTTTTATAGCAGCAGAACCACAAGTATTTTCTACCACTATTGAGAGACTTCTGAGAGTTGTTTGTTTTCTGAGTTTTAATGGGAAATGTATGGTGTGTCTTCTTTGGTAACTGGGGTCTAAGTTTAGAAACAGCGATGGCAATCACAGATTCCTTGGGTTTTATTGACTAAAGGAGATGAAGATGCACCTAGGAAGATGCACCTAGGAAGATTTTAAAGATGAAAAACAGATCCAAATGAGGTTCTAGCCAAGTTTTCATAGCCAATTATCTGAATGCAGCACAGTGCATTATAAAACCAATGTTTATTTTTAAAAAATCAACGAGGCCCACTGTGGTGGTGCAAGCCTGTGATGCTGGCACTCAGGATATTGCAATAAGAGAATCTTAGGTTTGAGGCCAGCCTATACTCTATTAAACAACCACCCCAAATTCTCTATTAAGATACATGAGAATTATGTGGCCCATTGAATGATAAAATACTGTCAATAAACCACCATATTGAAAGTCAAGTTATTTCATGTACAGGCTGGTTCTGGGAAGAGGGATGGTAAATTCAGACTTGGAATTGTCCTCTACTTTGTGGAATTCCACACAGAAATGTCATGGTGACAATTGATGGAATATTCTGGAATTCAAGGGAGACATGACTAGCATTTAATTCTGGGTTTCCCTTGTTTTGTGGAAGCCCGAGCACAGATCTTCCAAAGGAGAGGTACATTCAAACAAAGGAAGGTTGGGTCCTGAGGACTGGACTTTGTGTAGAGTAGACAAGAGAAGATGAGGAAGATTCAGAGTAGCTTCTGGATACAGAGCTGTTACACTAACAACATGAGGAGATGGGAGCTGGAGCTAGGACACTGTGACATTAAGAACAGGAAACTCTGGTGAGATTCTATTCTTATCTAGCATACTGTTTTCAATTCCTCCTCGTTTCCAATTGCTCTCCCCATCATGCACTGCCTCAATTAGGAGTTCTGTTTTTTTTATTAGATATTTTCTTCATTTACAATTCAAATGCTATCCCAAAAGTCCCTTATACCCTCCGCCCACCCTGATCTCCAACCCACCCACTCCCGCTTCCTGGCCCTGGTATTCCCCTGTATTGGGGTATATAATCTTTGCAAGACCAAGGGCCTCTCCTCCCAATGATGGTCGATTAGGCCATCTTCTCCTACATATGCAGCTAGAGACATGAGCTCAGGGGGTACTGGTTAGTTCATATTGCTGTTCCTCCTATAGGGTTACAGACCCCTTCAGCTCCCTGGGTACTTTCTCTAGCTCCTACATTGAGGGCCGTGTGTTCCATTCAATAGATGATTCTGAGCATCCACTTCTGTATTTGCCAGGCACTGGCATAGCCTCATACGAGACAGCTATATCAGGGTTCTGTCAGCAAAATCTTGCTGACATACACAATTATGTCTGCGTTTGGTAATTGATTATGGTATGGATCCCTGGATGCAGCATTCTCTGCAAGGTTGTTCCTTCCCTCTCATCTCCAAACTTTTCTCTGTAACTCCTTACATGAGTATTTTGTTCCCCATTCTAAGGAGGGACAAAGTCCCAGTTTTTATCCAAGCTAGCCTTGTTAGGCCTTTTCCCTCTAGTCTATGCCTTGCTTCCTCCTTACTTTATTGTCTCAGCTCAGCATTGTAATGAAAAATCCTGTTTATAACAGCCACTATCTATATTACCTTGACTTCCAGGGTGTCCTGGATTCGCTGAGTGATGGGCAGAGCAAGCTGGACGTGGTGACTCAGGAAGGACAAACTCTGTATGCACATCTGCCCAAGCAGATTGTTAGCAGCATCCAGGAGCAAATCACAAAAGCCAATGAAGAATTCCAAGCTTTCCTGAAACAATGCCTTAAAGAGAAGCAGGCTCTCCAGGACTGTGTTTCAGAGCTGGGGAGGTAGGTTGTTATAGGAAATGTGGGTTTCACCACACACAGAAGGACTTTTCAAACACTTGATGGGGACTATTCATGTGAAGACACAAATAGTGTTTGAACTGTGAGTTGAAATTACAATGAATGTTGACCTGCCTTGAGCACCAGGCTAATTCTAATAAAATAATTGATGACTGCTTTTGAAAGTCTCATTTGGCTTTATTTTTTATGCAGAAAAAATAAAGCCAAGAAATTATATCCACTGGTAATTATACATAACCTGGCTGTATGCCACTTCAGAAAGTTTGGGTAACTCAGGATATTAAAACCAATTTCTTTCCTGTTGTATTTACTTCTGTTGGGATAATCTTGATAGAAAACAGCTATTGGATTTCATTGATTAAGATTCCAATCAGTTACACATATACACAGGCACAAGCACATGCATACTTCCATGCATGCATGTGCAGACACACACACACACACACACACACACACACACACACACACACACACACATTGATGAAAGAGAATATAACACTGGAAGCAAAACTCCTTGTTCCAGGGAGAAAAGGCATCCATAGGATCAGGCTGTCTTACTTGTGGCATTTGGACTATTTATGAAAGCTTCTTGTTGAATTCTCTTTATGAGTTGAAAACTCATGAGGCTTTAATTGCTGCAAAGAAGACGTTGTAGTAGCCTCAGCTGTCGGGACAGGAATAGACACATGGAGCGTGTTCTAAGATGTCATTTTTCTCTTTAGCTTTGAGGACCAGCACAGAAAATTGAACTTATGGATCCATGAGATGGAGGAAAGGTTAAAAACAGAAAACTTAGGGGAGAGTAAACACCATATTTCCGAGAAGAAAAACGAAGTCCGCAAGGTCGAGATGTTCCTGGGAGAACTTCTGGCTGCCAGGTGCAGAAACCGAGTGCATTGTTGATTTGCCCGCATATCTCGGGCTTGTTAGTTACTTTCTTGGGTTTTGGCTGAGTTTATTGGTTGCTGTTGGTAGTGATTTCTTCTGTTCCTGAGTATCTCAACTACCCAGGCTGCCTTCCTTATGGCAGTGGCGTAGCCTGCAAAAGGTGTGGGCCTCGTTTCCTTTTCCTTTCCTCAAGAAATTGGGCTGCTCCTTTATATAACTTTGCTTTAGCTCTTCAGAGATTTGATATAAAACAAAAAACAAAAAACTTCATTTAAGCTTGGGGGGTGGGGGGGGGGTGGCACATGTCTTTAACACCAGCCCTCAGGAGGCAAAGGCAGGTGGATCTCTGTGCGTTCAAGGCCAGCCTAGTCTACAGAGAGAGTTCCAGGATAGCCAATGCTACACAAAGAGATCCTGCCCCCCACTCCCCACCCCCAAAACACAAAACCAAACCAAAACAACAAAACTTTACTTCCCTTTGCAGAACTACCTTGTGTTCATTACTGCCAGAAGAAGCTGACGTAACTATGGAAAACTACAAAATCACACCTAGGACACCCCAACTCCCATCCATGCCTTCTTACATCGTAGGTTCCAGCTCTATCCTGCTCACTCATCCTTACAATAGCATTAGTGCCTGAGAGCTGTGGCCACTAGGTCTGGCTCTCCCTCAGCCCCTCTCTTCTGCAGTCTCCCGTCAATGCTGCCCTGACTCCTCCCCTGAGCAGAGTCCCCTTATCTTTTGACACCACTGCCATCTGCAACATTTTGTTCCTTGTGTTCTTGCTCCATTCCTAGGACTTTCCCATTTTGCCTCGATGGCAAGGTCAAAGGCTTTCCAGTGAGTGCAGCTTGGTTTAGAACTTGGGCTCCTTACTGTGCCCTGAAGAGCAATGTCTGTCAATGAGGCAGGAAACAGCAGAGCCCACTTGCTTAATCAAACAAATCACTGGGATTATAGTCAGAGTAAAAACAGCTGAATTCACACCACAGTCTTTCTCCGCTTCCACCCAGTCCTCTCTATAGTCGAATGTGCCAGTCCTCTCGTCTTTAAGAAAAAAATTGCAAACTCCCAGCAGAATTCATGTCATGACTAAAAATCACCCAAAAGTGTATGTGGCACTTCCTTCATCCAGGACCCCAGCAGAGATCAAGAGCCATGAGCACCCAATTATATGAATTGGGTATTACTTTATCTAACCCGGTCATATCCTTCCCTAGTGGACTGGCTCTTAATTACAGTAAGCAGATGTTACAGAAGTAGCTGTTGTGCCGTTGATCAGAGAGTAGAAAGATGGAGAAAAGTCTGTGTGTGTTCAGTACGGACACGATCATTTAAAATACAGATTCAGTACATTGTTGCTGGAATCTGCAGACGTGAAACCCAAGGATAAGGTGACACAGCCACTGTACTTGTTTGGCAGCCCCGTTTGATAACTACTGAGACAGGGCCCCTGGCAGGCTTTGGTTCTGCTTTTGGACACCTTGCCATGGAGAGATGTTCACTTTGCTAATTACTTGTTTTGCTGCTGAGACAAAGTACTCCACAGAAGACATGGAGAAGGAAGGCTTGATTCTGGCTTGCTGTTCACCATGGTGGGAAAAGTGGGGGATGGGGTGGCACTGGGGGCCAGGGGAAGGCCAGCCCTCCTGTAACACTGAATCAGCAGTCAGGAAGTACAGAGTGAATGGAAAGTAGAGCCAGGCTATAAAATGTCAAGGCTCACCCTGAGTGACATATTCCCTCCACCTCCCCAAACATCCGACATATCACCTGCTGCTGGGAACCGAGTGTCCTAAACCTTGGGCCAATGGGGGAACACTTCACACTTGAACTGTAACAGTCACAGCAGAGCATGGGAGCTTCTCACAGTTAGGCTATCAAACACAAATGGAAGGATGATCAGGATGAGCTGAGCCCACTTTCCGGACTGACCTCCTAGAAAGATAGGCTCCACCACTGAGATGTAAATGAAGGAGATATGGCAGAAATGGATTCATAGTCCCTGACAGGTATTGACTACATTAAGAAGGCAAAGAGACAGCCTTGTTCCCAGCATCTTAATGTTAAAGTTATATCAGCTATGAGCTCTTGTCTGGATCCTGATCCAATGTCAACAGTCATTTTCCATTCCCCTGGATCCAGAATCCTGAAACTAAAAAAAGAAATTCTGTTTGTCCAGAGAGTCCCTCGACAAGCTCTCCCAGAGAGGGCAGCTTCTCAGCGAAGAAAGCCACAGTGCAGGGAAGGGAGGCTGCCGGAGCACCCAGCTCCTTACCAGCTACCAGAGCCTTCTCCGAGTCACCAAGGAAAAGCTGCGCAGCTGTCAGCTGGCCCTGAAGGAGCACGAGGCTCTGGAAGAAGCCACACAGAGCATGTGGGCCCGGGTGAAGGATGTGCAAGACAGGTTGGCTTGTGCAGAGAGCACTCTTGGGAACAAGGAGACATTGGAGGGGCGATTGTCACAGATTCAGGTATGTGCAGCCCACAACTGCTGCCCATTTCTCTGAGTCCATGCACAAATCTAGAACTGGTCCTTGTCATCTGGGAAGTGTCCAATGAAAATGTGGGAGAGGGGGGAATGGATAAAACACTCAGAGAAACTATTTATTCTCCTTTTGGGGAAAGGAATATTTTTGTTTTAATAGCTTTAGTTTTTGTTTGTTTGTTTGTTTGTTTGTTTCATTCAGTAGTTAACCATCAAAGTTCACTAAATACTTACTCTGTTACAAGTGCTATGAGCATTGTTGGGAAATAGAAATAGTCGTTAGTGCCTGTGTTCCAAGAGGTCAGAGACCAGTGTGTGGATTGTTAGTACAAAGCATAGATCTGGGCTGTGAATGGAGTGATAGGGGCTCTTTGTAAACACAAGACAGGAAGACTTCCAGTCACATGACCTTGAACAAGGCAGGCAGACTTCTGGTGGACATTACCTTGAACCATGGGAATCAACCAGGCAACGAAAGGGAGAAGTTACCTTCTCTGAAGACATGTCTTCATTGGTTAAATTAAGTTTTGCTCACTGAACCCACTCAACAAAATTGTAATTGTTAACTGGTGGCCCAACGTTTTCCAGAAATTTAAACTGGTCTTTGGACCCCATGCTTCTCGTGCCCAGCTTATATCAGTCTAGCCTAGTGTCTATGTAAATTTACTGCTTTCATTTTATGATGAGATATTCCACCTTAGTTTTCTTGGCTGGTGAACAGGAGGTGCAGTGAGCAGGGTGTGCATGCCTGTGGCACTGTCATTCCTCAGTCATCAAACACCTAGGGTTTTGAGTCTCTCAATAGCCAGGAGCTCCTGTAGCAGGCTAGTCTGGTCAGCCAGGAAGCCCCATATCTACCTCTCTCTGCCTCCCCAGAGCTAAGAATACAGGTACATGCCACCACTCCCAGCTGTTTGTTTGTTTGTTTGATGGTTTTTTAACTTATTTACATTATGTCCCACTCACTGCCCACCTCCCAGTCACCCCCTCCCACAATCCTTCTCTCTATTCCTCCTCCACTTCTCTTCTGAGCAAGTGCCCCTCCCCACCAGATATCCCCCACCCTGGCACATCAAGTCTCTGCAGACCTAGGCACATACTCTCCCACTGAGAGCAGACAAGACAGCCCAGCTAGTAGGATATATTCCATGCATAGGCAACATCTCTTGGGATAGCCCCTGTTACAGTTGTCCAGGACCTACATGAAGACCAAATTGCACATCTGCTACATATGTGCAGGGAAGCCTAGGCCTAGCCTGTGTGTGTTCTTGGTTGGTGGCTCAGTCTCTGAGATCCCCAAGGATCCGGGTTTTTATGTGGGTTCTGGGGATTAAACTTAGATTTTCATGCTTGAAAACTGACTCACTTCAGACCTTGGCCCCTTAATTCTAGGAAGCTGCCATTGTTTAGCATAAGAGGTTTTCATTCCCACTGACAGACATTTCCTTCTCTCCGCCCTCCACCCCCACCCCCAGGACATTCTCCTTATGAAAGGTGAAGGAGAAGTAAAGTTGAATCTGGCCATTGGCAAAGGGGACCAGGCCTTAAGAAGCAGCAACAAGGAGGGGCAGCAGGCAATTCAGGATCAGCTGGAGATGCTCAAAAAGGCGTGGGCTGAGGCCATGAATTCGGCTGTCCATGCGCAAAGGTACAACAATCTCCCCTAATGCCTACTTGCCCAAATAAAACTCAGTGGTTTCCTAAAGCCATGGTGCAGCATCTTAGCAGCCTGCAGTGGAATTACCATGCAGGTTATTTTTGTGGTGTGCAGGCATTGCCTGTCTTTGCCTGTGTTATATTCCCCACGGGGCAGAGACTAGTGCTGGTATGTTAGTGTGCTTTGCGTCTGTGTTTTCTTTTCAAAATATTTTTATCCATTCTCCACAACCCCACAACCTCCACCCAGTGTCCTTCATGGAACCTTGCACATAACACAAGCTTGGGAAAAATATCTCATTTTAAGTCGAGAATATTTAAAGAATATGTAATAGTAAGTCAAGCAATTCTTTAATAGGTCTTAGCTGTTCACAGGCACGTGCAAGGAAGTGTTGTTAGCAAATTATAGTGCTGATAACCAAGTTTAAAGCATGTGTCTGTTCCTTATCCTGGAATTATCACACTGAGCCGGTGATGTAGGATGTGTGTGTGTGTGTGTGTGTGTGTGTGTGTGTGTGTGTGTGTGTGTGTGTATGTGTTATCACAATGATACAGGTGTCCAGGCGTTTAGTGGCTAAGCTTCGGAGAGCTGAAATTCCATGAAGTGGGGCACGTTCTCATGCAGCTGATCATTAACCCATTCTGAAGTCTTTAGAGCTGTAACATTATGGTCCAATTCCACCCAGGTGTGGACTCGCTAAAGGTGATCCAGTGAGGTTTACAGTAGTGTGGTGAATACCAGAGACCAGAGAGCATATCAGGGAGGCAGGATAGAAATGGATGCTCACAAATATAATCAGATACAAGCAAGAGAATCTGCAGTGCCCCATACACAGCAGGATAAGGAAAGTTACAATTGCGTAGTACACATTTCAGAGACCTAGGAGGAAATGTAGTGGAAAGTCTCACCATAGAGTGAATGTAGAACGTTGTCAAGAAAGAATGTGCTTTGTTTGATTCAAACACATATCCATGTATCGGAATACAATATGGTCCCATTAATACACACAGCTTTCTGTGTAGTTTAAAAATTATTCTTAGTTGATAGGAAAGAAGCAAAGGAAGAACAAAGATGGGAAAGGAAGGGAGGGAATGTAGATCTGTGCTGTGTCCATTACTGATGAAGAGGTAGGGGAAAAGTGTGTCCTTGTTTATTATAAATGGAAGCCTTCACCTTCTCTGAGTCTTCTCTCAAATTATCTTTACATATCCAGCTCTCTTGTTGGATAAAAAACTACCACTGAGAATTAGATTAAAACACATCCAGAATCCATATTCTGGAAGCTCTCTACTATCTAACGACTCCAGAAGTAGGTCCCAGAGTGACCACAACAAGTATATAAACAGAAGATGCTGTGCCATTGGGGTCAGAAAATGTACTGCAGCTGTCTCCTACCACGCAGGCAGCAGCAGGGCCCCTAACATCAGCATGGGATTTGTTTGCCTTTGCTTCCGTTCTTGGTTTTACAGTAAGAGGAGGTGGCTTTCTAGGCAAACGGGACATCCCATCTCTGTCATAACTCCCAGTGATCAGCAAAGGAAAGAGTGGGATCCTCTGGGGCTTCTCCCGTTCTATAGTAAACTGTAGAGCATAAACAACGTCCCAGTGGTTGGCAACTGGCCAGCTGTCAGCTTTGTAGAATGTGAATAGAGATGCAGGAGGGTTTTTTTTTTGTTTGTTTTGTTTTTTGTCAGATGTTACAGAAAAATGTTAAATCCAAGAAACAGATTCAGAGCTCTGACTCTTATTTTGGCAAGAAATTAAATCTGACAGCTCCGTGCTGGGTGGTTTCCTTGATGCAGTGATTGTGGCAAACAATGAACCAAGACAAAAATCCTTTTTGCCTGCTAGGAGATCAAAGCTGGGGAGAAGTACACCTTCCAGAGGCTCTGACTCACACTGTAATACAGAGAGTTTTCAAAAGATCCTGAGCTGTGGCAGAAGAAGGTGGCTTTGGTGGCTTCTGGAGTATGACATCGATTTAGACTTTTTAGAAACTTTCAGGAATTCTTTGAGCCTATGAGTCTGATATGATAGGACTCTATGAGACTACATGATCATACCAAAACAGAATACTAAAACATACTAATACAGAAGCAACAATTTGAGCAAGAGATGGAAGTTCATTAACTATCTTATTCTGATTCCAGAATAGCAGGGTACTAGGCAAGAGGTGCCAGGGGCATTCACTCAGCATGAACATAGCATAGTCTGTGTTCTGGTCAATTAATTACTTCCTAGCAGTTTGAGTGGTGGTGGTGGAGATGACAGAGAGAAAAGATGAAATTAAGGAGGGAGTGAGACAAGGAAAGGGAGGTGAGGGAAAGATAGAGAAGAGAAAGGGAGAGGAGGAGGGAAGGAGAGAGTATTATAAAGTTCAATAAGAGTCTTTCCTTATGTCATTCTGGAAATCATTTATTTTCTATTAAGAAATCTGGTGGCCTGATTGTTAAATATGTGACTGTGTTTCCTATAAATACATTGAGTCTTCATTTAGTCACGTGTTTAACACAAAAGAATTGGCCTTTATGTGTGTATAGTCTACAACCATAGTATTTACCCAGGCAAAATACTTCACTGGAAAAATTAGCTGGAAGTGAACAAGTAATTACATCTGATATTAGTAATATAGACTTTGCACTAGAAAATTTAAGAACTGATTTGTGCTAAGCAGAATTTAATTAACAGTAGAGTACTAAGTTTCCTAACCACAATGTAATATATGAATTATCTGTTCACTTGAGACAATTACCATTAGGAAGATGTATGCCTAAGTATGTGTGCTCATGCACACACACACACACACACACACACACACACACACACACACACACAAAGAGCATCAGCTCACTTAAAATTCTAGCATATATTAACTTTGAAGAAACCATACCCTAATTGTGGCAGATCAAAAAAAATGTTTCTCCTTACCCTCAAAAGCAACATTTCATTACAATAATATTCAGCAAAGCACTTTAAACAGATCCCTTGGCCTTTATTTGTGTTTTGGTAGAGGCAGCAAAATTGAATCTCAGTTTTACAGTGTGTGACCCTCATTCCAGCACCCTGGAGTCTGTGATTGACCAATGGAATGACTATCTAGAGAAGAAAAGCCAGTTGGAGCAGTGGATGGAATCCGTGGACCAGCGACTAGAGCATCCTTTACAGCTGCAGCCAGGGCTCAAGGAGAAGTTTTCCTTGCTGGACCACTTCCAGTCCATAGTGTCCGAGGCAGAGGATCACACGGGAGCTCTGCAGCAACTCGCAGCAAAGTCCAGGGAGCTCTACCAGAAGACCCAGGATGAGTCCTTCAAAGAGGCTGGCCAGGAGGAACTAAGAACTCAGTTTCAGGACATAATGACTGTGGCCAAGGTGAGCTTTAGACCGATACAAAAGCTTCACCTTGGAGGTGAGGAGCCTCCACGTGTAGCCCAGGGTAGCCTCAGGTTCACACAGATCTACCCACCTCTGCTGGTAATGGTTTCCTTTTAAGATATTAAATTCATGGAGGCTTGCTCCTCTTCTTGCTGTCTTGCTCTGTCTCTGCTTGCCTTCCCCCCTCTCTACCCATCCCTTTTCCTCCTCTCTCTTTATATACTCATGGCCGGCCTCTTCTCCTCTACCCTCCCCCCCCTCACTCTGCTTTTCTCTGCCTCTACTACCCTCTTAACTCCCCTCCCCATGCCCTGAATAAACTCTACTCTATACAAAAAAAAACATGGGGAACCCAAGAGTAAAAACTGAAGTCTTCTGTGCTACCTAACAACCTCTACCGAGTGTCATTTCACAATGTCGGTTTTGCAGTGACTACGACTGTTCACACACTTTCTCTTTGTTAAATAGGAGAAAATGAGGACAGTGGAGGACCTTGTGAAAGACCACCTCATGTACTTAGATGCTGTCCAGGAATTCGCAGATTGGCTCCACTCGGCAAAGGAAGAGCTTCACCGCTGGTCGGACACATCTGGGGATCCATCAGCTACCCAGAAAAAGCTGCTCAAAATCAAGGTGAGCATTCTGGCCGATAGTTTTCTGCATCGACCCACAGGTTCTTCACATTGGTGGCAGATTTGTGATAAGGACTTGGTAGTAAGATTCTGGGAGGGGGGTGTTGTTTGTTTGCTTGTTTTTAATGTTTTCTTCCAAGTTTTGCTTGGGGTTTTATTGTTTTGTACATCAGCAACTCTAAACACAAAGTTCAAGAAAGTAATTGCAAGGAATTTAGTTTCACTTATGAGCAAACTGTGGGCTGGCCTGTATGTGTTTCTTATGCAGATGTACATATTGCTGTGCTAGGAGAGTCTAAGAAAACAGTGCCCAATTGGGCTGACAAAACCAGTGTAGCCAGAACTTGAAAGTCTTTTCAAGTTCAGGCTCTGAAGCCAAAGGGCATTCCACATCATCTTTCATCTCCCGACCTTCTAGCTCTGTTTCTGGAAAAGTCACTTCTATCAATGCCCTCAAGTCTCAATGGAAATACAGAAAAGAGTTTCAAACAAAACAAAACAAAACAAAACAAAAAACAAATTTCCAGAACCAGCTCTAAGGAGCGTCAGAAGCCTAAGTGAGAGAGTCATATAAAAACTGAGCACAATGCCTGGCCATGAAGTGCACTGAGCAAGAAAGTTCAGTGGGTTTGAGAAAGGGACGGATGGGCTTATGCCAAAGTCAAGGGTGAGTCAGGCATGGTACCACACATGTGAGTACTTCAGAGGATAGACAAGAGGACTCTCATCAGTTCAACGCCACCCTGGTCCACACCGCAAGTCATAGACCAGTAAGGAGTGCATTGGAAAAACCTGTATCAAAAGAAATTAAACAAAGACATAAAATAAATAATTAAGCATACAAACAAGTATAATAGGCAGGGATAAAAGTTAAGTCTTTACACCAAACTCACAGAGGCCTTACCTAGGGAACATAGGTCCCTGTAGAGAAGCCTGTGATGTGGGGGAGATGTTCAGTGGTGAGCGGATCAAACTTGCACCACTAGGGGAAAGTAAAATCTAGGAGGCACTGAGTTCTCACAACAGTCTTTAAGGGCAGGAGGCTCATTTGAAGAGATGATATTATCAACTCCTATGACATAGTCTGTAGTTGAAGTCCCAGAACAGGTTGGGTCTATAACATGTCTAGCAAATAGAATCAGGATCATAAACTCCAAACCCAGGTGTGCTTAAGGTTTAAAAGAGTTTTGAAAGAGAGGGAAAAGAGGAGAGTTACATGGTCACCATGACTGCTGATGTTGAAGGTAGCCTCTGGGTTTGACACTTGGGCTCTTTGGCAAGACTGAGAGCCATTTCCACTCCGAGAGTGGTGCATGGAGTGAAGGGCCTACCAGGTTGCAAGATTTCGGAGGGAATAGACAGCAGTGCTAAATCAAGCTTGTGAGAAGTTAACCTGAAACCCTTTGAGGAGGTAAGGGAAGTATGACTCCTGCCCTTTGAGGCTCAGCCTACCCCATCCTGTGGAATCCCTCACTCAGAATATGCAAAGGGGAAACACAGTGTCTACATGGATGGAGACATGAGTGGACATGCATGTATACATAAAGAGTTTAAATACACGACAAGAAAATCTATGCAAAATCTAATCTGAAGCACTGTGAATTACAATGCCCTAATTGACGATCTGGACTAGGGCTAAGGAGATGGCTCCCTATGGAGGAACACTTGCTCTCCAAGTATGAGGTCTTAAATCATAGTTCTCAGCACTCATGTAAATATCTGGGCATAGTGGTGAGCCTGTAACCCCAACACTGTTGAGTGAGCAACAGGTGGTTGCCAGTCAGCCTAACAAAAACGGTGAGCTTCCGGCTTCCTGAGATATCTCAACTCAAGAAAGCAAAGCAGAGAGCGACAGAGAAAGACTCTTTATGTCCCGTTCTAATCTCCGCATGGACATGCAGAGGCTGTGCACACCCGTCCACTTGCGTGCATCACATATGCAAGCACACACCCTGACACAAAGATAATCCATGTGAATGGAATCAGAGTCAGCAAGCGTGGTCCTGCTCTCCCACCAAATGAAACTGAGGTAATGGATCTGAGGGAATTGAAGAAAGTGACCTTTGACAGCAGACTCTTGGAAGTCCAAAATCTGAAAAATGTCTGTAAGGTTGAATATCGTGTTCTAAAGCAATCTTGTTAGATTTAGCACTTTCTAAGCTATAATTTTTCTCTTTTTAACCACAAACCACTCTATGTACTGATGAACAAACATAACTTTTAGAATCCTGCTGCCAAGAAAGGCTCACTACATACACATAAACTACCATGTGTAAGAATACGCCTACACATGTGTAAAATTATGTCTCACGTTATTGTGCTTTTGACTGCCATATAATTGGGCACTGTAAATGATCTACATCAAAGTGTGCCTTTATTGTTTGTACCTGTGAGAAGACAGATTAACCTCAGGCTAATCAAGTAAAATGCAAAGTGTGTTATATGGACTAGTTAAATATGGACTAGTTAAAATACCTATTCTGCTTCATACTTCCATGATACATGTATGAACTCAATGGCCTGATGTTCTGTGGTTAGCTTGTAATTGGTCTTGTTTCCTCCTCCTCCTCCTCCTCTTCCTCCTCCTCTCCTGTCTCTTGTTTCTGCCCTAATAATCTTCTTTCTTTCTACCTAGCCAGGACTGAAGACATAATTTTTGCTTTAACACTGACAAAATCAAGCCTTAGCAATACACGTTATGTTTGCACCAGAACGACCACTTTAACAAGAACAAATGTCATTAGAAGCACCTAATTTTCAAGGACATGCCCTGACTTGCCTATTTCACAATGAATATTCTAATTATATCATAAAATCCTTTCTCTATGTGAGCCTCAGCACTAAACATGGTATCTGAATTGCCACATTTCTGGTGAAGGGGTTTCATCTCCCCCCTCCCCCTCCCCCTCCCCTCCCCCCTCCCCAGGGAGAAATGCCAGCAATAAACAAACCTAGGCTAGAGTTTGCTTTAAACTCTTAATTAAGTTCATCTGTGAATTATTAATTTCGGTGACCATAAAAATGCCTCCTTAGGTACAGAAATATCTGAGGTTGAGGAGGGCTGGTTCTCTTCTGACTGTGGGTCAGCCTGACTCCCAGCAGGGAAGAAATGATTTAAGCCACCCTTCTATGGGAGATGATGGAAATTAGAGATTACAGACAGGGCACAGTTCATTTATCCATCCACATAAGGGTGAGTAAGGGTTCTAGGACTCTTTTTAGTCTATAGGAGCTGAACACTACACTTCCACATATCTAAATAGCGCCCGTCCAGGCAGCACGGACACTGTGACGCCCTGCATGATTTTGCAATAAGTCAGACACTCATGAGACTGACTCCTACTAATATAGCTTAGGAGAGTATAGACACAACGACTGCCATTCCCTGTGTACATTTGCTCAAACTTCATAGCAGGACAGAGTCCTGATCTGCACACATGTTGAAAACTGGTAGCCCAAGTGACTAAGGGCCTCCTTGGTTTCCATGGCAATATTCCATTACAGGAGCTGATAGATTCCAGAGAGATCGGTGCAGGCCGCCTAAGCAGAGTGGAGTCGCTGGCCCCGGCTGTGAAACAGAACACAGCTGCCAGTGGGTGTGAGCTTCTGAACTCGGAGATGCAGGCCCTGCGCGCCGACTGGAGGCAGTGGGAAGACTGCCTCTTCCAAACACAGAGCAGCCTGGAGAGCCTAGTCAGTGAAATGGCTCTCTCCGAGCAGGAGTTCTTTGGCCAGGTGACCCAACTCGAGCAGGCCCTGGAACAGTTCTGCACCCTTCTGAAAACCTGGGCCCAGCAGCTCACCCTCCTGGAAGGCAAGAACTCTGACGAGGAGATCCTGGAATGCTGGCACAAAGGACGAGTAAGTGGTTGCCTTCCTGTTTACCGTTGGGGTGAATAAGCTAAATATTTCTTCGACTCCTGTGGTTGCTAAAAACGGGTTCTGATAACTAAGTACATGCAGCCCTCAGAGGCAGAAAAAAAGTATTCAGTAAGTTTGCAAAGTGTCTTTTCCCCCCTCCTAGTCTATAAATCAGACTTTGGTATAAGTTAGCATAAGTAGGAGGGAGATGCTATTATGTCCCGTTGGAAAACATTCTTTCTGCGGTGGCGATATTTTACTTTCTTTCTGATGGTGTAAGAGTTTGCAATACTGTATCAGCCATTCAGCTTGGAAAATGCCCTGTGGGCAGGGGCATAAATAGACAGAGAGTCATAGCTCCCTCGTTGCCAGTTAACTCTTTCAAACAATTAAGTGATTGAGTTTATAGCATGGAAAGGCACATTTGATAATTTTCTGAGCCACAACTAATAGTTTTCAGTGTCTGTTTATCCTCTTCATGATTTTGACAGCTGAACTTGAATTAGCTTGTTAATACAGATTAACATTTACTAGACACCTTCTAGGGAAAAAAAAAAAAAAAAACTATTACCACTCTTAGAACCTGAGAAAAGGAAGCAGAAAAGGGAGGGGGACGGGCTGAAGCTTACCAATCTCTTACTTCTCTGATTCCTCTTGGGTGCCTTGGCAATGCTCTCAATATTTGCTGCTTTATAACGCTCAAAATCACGGCTGTCCTTAAAAGGAAGTTTAGTGAAGTCAATGTCTCTGCTTCTATTTATGTTATAATCATTTCGAAATAGCTCCAGCACATTAGGAAGTCACAGAGTATTTCAAGCGCTGTCTTGTTTAAATGAACGTGTGTGTGTGTGTGTGTGTGTGTGTGTGTGTGTGTGTGTGTGTGTGCAGGGACAGAAGTGGGGTGGGGGGGAGGACAGGCTGGAAACCCTTCCACAGGGTCCAATTCTCTGTATATAATAGCGAAGTCACAGTATTTTGGCTCTTTTTAAGTTTTCATTTCTTTGTGTTCTTTTAATGTGAATGAAAGAAATGTTAAAGATCTGGTTGCAGCTAGCATTAATCACTGTTAATCACAGTGACCATCTCCTGTGTTGGGACTATGATTGGATAATCAGCTAAGACTTAAGGATACACGTGCTGATGCAGGCAGAAACAGGGTTTTCAGTTGTGCTGAGTCCAGGATGATGGGTAATTCCTGTTGACCCATCCCTGTTTGAACCTAGGGCTCTAGTTTCTAAGGAAAATAAAACATTGCCTCGTAACAGTCATTGTCATTTAATATTGTCAATATTCAACAGCCAATGGTCATCTAATGATAAAAATTTACCCAGAATTTAAGACAACACTTCAAATTCCATAAGTGGGTAACAAAATGTTTTTAAAGTAGATGAGCTGTAGCAGTTGTCTATGGCAACAACAATCTGCTGTTAGGAAGGTCCCACAGTGGCTGTCAATCACAGTAAACACTAGAGGCCATTGTAAGCCTTGGTCTTATGTCATGGGGAAATTCCCTTAAGGTGGATGATCCATTAAGGTGGATGGTACACTGTGGACATCTGTTGATTGTATTTACAAAATTCATTTTAAAGCAATTGGCTTGCTAGCTTAGAAATGCTGCTATTTAAAAAAAAAAAAAAAACTGGACAAAGAAGAGTTCCTTTGGAGCCTGATGGAAGCAAAAGTTATGAGAGCCAATGCAGGATTTGTGGGGATAAACGCTCTACTAAAATACTGGATTTTAAATGAGGTTATGAATATGTTTTTAAAGATTTATTTTTTATTTATGTGCATGTGTGTGTGTGCATATATGTGTACAAATAATGTACATGTGCCCATGGAAAACAGAAGGGGGTGTCACATCACTTGCAGCTGGAGTTCTCAGCCACTCAGTGTGGATGTTGGGAGCACAACTTGGACCCTGTAGGAAAGTAGCAGCCGCTCTTAACCACTGGGCCATCTCTAGGGTCCTGTGTACTTGTTTGTAAATGAAAACTTTTGCTAAAAATCTTTTCAGTTTTAATGCCCCTTAACTTACAACTGGCCTACTTTAATTTAAAATCTTTTGGTAGATAATGGCATTTCTTTAGTGTTCTTGATAATTCCCTTTAAAAATGTTCAATATGATTAAACATTTTATTTTTTTAATTGTTTCAGTTTTATTACATGTGTTTTTCTTTTTTAAAATTTATTTATTTTTATTCTTTTTTATTGGCTATTTTATTTATTTACATTTCTAGTGTTATCTCCCTTCCTGGTTTCCTTTCCACACAAACCCCCTATCCCAACCCCCCTCTACCCTGCTTCTATGAGGGTGCTCCCCTACCCACCCACCTACTCCCACCTCACTGCCCTAGCATTCCCCATGTTGGGGCATTGAACCTTCACAGGACCAAGGGCTTCTCCTCCCATTGATGCCAGATAAGGTCATCCTCTGCTATATATTCGGCAGGAGCAATGAGCTCCTCCATGTGTATGTACTCTTTGGTTAGTCATTTAGTCCTTGGGAGCTCTGGAGTATATGGTGGTTGGTATTGTTGTTCTTCCTATGGGGTTGCAAACTCCTTTATCTCCTTCAGTTCTTCCCTTAACTCCTCCACTGGGGTCCCCACACTCAGTCCAATGGTTGGCTGTGAGCATCCACATCTGTATTTGTCAGGCTCTGGCAGAGCCTCTTAGGGGACAGCTGTGTCAGGTTCCTGTCTGCAAGCACTTATTTCTGGGTTAGTCTTTAGAGTTTTAAAGAGAAACTATATAGTTACTTTTTTGTGACGTTTCTAAATAAAAGTGTTTCAGAGGACTTTGGGACACAGGTTGATGATAGAATACTTGAGTGGCTTATTGTGGGGACCTGGATGCCATCCCTAGAACCACAGGAAAGGAAAGGGAGAAACTAGAAGGAACTGAATGGAAAGGGAAGGAAAGGGGAGAAAAAAAGCCCATGCATGCTTTCGAACCTACAGGAGGTGGTCACTTCAGTCTCCATATCCCCGCTGATAGGAGTCTCAGCTAAGGTCACCGCTCATAGACTCCCTGGAACCTCCCCCATCCCAGGTCTCTAGCTACTCCATTGTTTGCCTTTCCCTCTCCAACACCCCCTCTCCTTACATCTGACCCCCATACCTGCTCCCCTCCTCACCCCTTCTCCCACCCAGTTCCCTCCATCCATCCACCTTCAATGACTACTTTGTTTCCCCTTTTAAGTGAAATGCACACATCCTCCCATAGGCCTGCTCTCCTTATTACTTAGTTTCTTTGGATCTGTTAATTATACTGTGGCTATCCTGTACTTTTTGGCTAATGTCCAAGTATAGGTGAATACAAACCACGTGTATCTTTCTGGATTTGAGTTATCTCACTCAGAATGCTAGTTTCTAGTTTCATCCATTGGCCTGCAAATTTCATGTTTTTGTTTTTAATAGCTGAATAGTATTCCATTGTGTAAATGAACCACATTTTCTGTATCCATTCTTCACTTCAGTGACATCTGGTTGTTTCCAGTTTCACACTATTATAATAAAGCAGCTATGAACATACTTAAGAATCTTTGTGGTATATATAATAGGGCATCTTTTGGGTATATGCCCAAGAGTGCTATAGTTTGGTAGTGGGGTAGAATTATTCCCAATTTTCTGAGAAACAGCCAAATTGATTTCCAAAGTAGTTATACCAGTTTGTACTCTCACCAGCAATGGAGGAGTGTTCTCCCTCTTCCAAGTACTTGCATGTTCTGTCCCTTGAGCCATTTTTAACCTTAGCCATTCTGATGGGTATAAGATATAATCTCATGATCATTTTGGTATGCATTTCCCTGATGGCTAAGGACTTTGAACATTTCTTTAAGTGCTTCTCAGCCATTAGAGATTCTTCTGTCAAGAATTTTCTTTTTAGCTTTGTGCTCCACTTTTAAAATTGGATTATCTGTGTCTAATTTCTTGAGTATAACACACACACACACACACACACACACACAGACACACATGAATGATAGCAGTCCTATGTCAGATGTAAGGTTGGTGAAGATCTTTCCTTTTCTCATTCTGTAGGCTACAGTTTTGTCTTACTGGCAGTGTCCTTTGCCTTACAGAAAGAAGCTTTTCAGTTTAATGAGGTCCCATTTATTAATTGTTGATCTTAGTGCCTCAGCTATTGGTAAATCAGGAATTTGTTTCCTGTGCCAATGAGTTCAAGGCAGTCCCCCACTTTCTCTTCTATTATGTTTAGTCTGTCCAATGTTATGTTGAGGTCTTTAATCCACTTAGACTTGAATTTTGTGCAGAGTGATAGATATGGGTCTATTTTTATTCTTCTACATGCAGTCATACAGGTAGAACAGCACCAATTATTTGTTGAAGATTGTCTCCCTTTTCCACTGTATGTATTTGGCTTCTTTGTGTCCGTAGATGTGTGGGTTTATTTATGGGTCTTCAATTCTATTCCATTGATCAACCTGTCTGTTTTTATGCCAGTACCATGAGGTTGGTTTTATCACTATTGCTCTGTAGTACAACTTGAAGTCAGAAATGATGATACCTCCAGAAGTTCTTTTACTACACAGGATTATTGTAGGTATCTTGGGGTTTTGTTTTCACATATGAGGTTGAAAATTGCTCTTTGAAGGTCTGTAAAGAATTTTTATGGGAATTACATAAATCTACAAACTGTTTTTGGTAAGATGACCATTTTTTACTATGTTAATCCTACTGATCAATGAGCAAGAGAGAACTTTCCATTTTCTGTTATCTTCCTCAATTTCTTTCTCAGAGACTTCAAAATCTTGTCATACAGGTCCTTCCCTTGCTTGGTTAGAGTTACAGCATGATATTTTATGTTATTTGTGGCTTTTGCAAAACATGTTGTGTCCCTAATTTCTTTCTTAGCCTGTTTGTCATTTGTATAAAGGAGGTCCTCTCAGTGGTGACGAGCTCCAGAGCGCTGGTTCTCTCATAGCTGAGGGGAATGAGTGTCTTTGAGGGGGGCAGGACTTGGTCTTGTGGGAGATTAAAGTTGCTATCTATAATTATTTACCTGTCTTTACTCTAAATTACTTTGATGCTGGAAGCTACTTTACCTGTCTGAATTTCCAATTTACTCTGAAGTCAGAAGCTGCAGGCCTCTGAGCATATTAACACCTGCAGCATAAGAGGGGGAGGATGGGTAAATAAAGTGGCCCTTTGCTCTCTCCTGCACAGGTCCTCCCCTGTGCTGGGTACTCAGGCTGAGAGGTTAACTTGTCAGCTCGACAAAAGTTGCTCCCCAGGAAGAAAAGAGACACTTAAAAACAAAGATTCTAATTTATTTATTCCTTTGTTTTTTTTTACTATTTTTTAATTAGGTATTTATTTCATTTACATTTCCAATGCTCTCCCAAATGTCCCCCATCCGCTCCCCCACCCACCCACTCCCACTTCTTGGCCCTGGCCTTCTCCTGTACTGGGGCATATAAAGTTTGCAAGACCAATGAGCCTCTCTTCACACTGATGGCCGACTAGGCCATCTTCTGATACATATGCAGCTAGAGACACGAGCTCCGAGAGGTACTGGTTAGTTCATAATGTTGTTCCACCTATAGGGTTGCAGATCCCTTTAGCTCCTTGGTTACTTTCTCTAGCTCCTCCATTGGGGGCCCTGTGATCCATCCAATAGCTGACTGTGACCATCCAATTCTGTGTTTGCTAGACCCCGGCATAGTCTCACAAGAAACAGCTATATCTGGGTCCTTTCAGCAAAATCTTGCTAGTGTATGCAATGGTGTCAGCGTTTGGAGGCTGATTATGGGATGGATGCCCGGATATGGCAGTCTCTAGATGGTCCATCCTTTCATCTCAGCTCCAAACTGTGTCTCTGTAACTCCTTCCATGGGTGTTTTGTTCCCAATTCTAAGAAGGGGCAAAGTGTCCACACTTTGGTCTTTGTTCTTCTTGAGTTTCATGTGTTTAGCAAATTGTATCTTATATCTTGAGTATTCTAAGTTTCTGGGCTAATATCCACTTATCAGTGAGGACATATCATGTGAGTTCTTTTGTGATTGGGTTACCTCACTCAGGATGATGCCCTCCAGGTCCATCCATTTGCCTAGGAATTTCATAAATTCATTTTTTAATAGCTGAGTAGTACTCCATTGTGTAAATGTACCACATTTTCTGTATCCATTCCTCTGTTGAGGGGCATCTGTGTTCTTTCCAGCTTCTGGCTATTATAAATAAGGCTGCTATGTACATAGTGGAGCATGTGTCCTTCTTACCGGTTGGAACATCTTCTGGATATATGCCTAGGAGAGGTATTGCAGGATCACCCGGTAGTACTATGTTCAATTTTCTGAGGAACCGCCAGACTGATTTCCAGAGTGGTTGTACAAGCTTGCAATCCCAGCAACAAATGGAGGAGTGTTCCTCTTTCTCCACATCCTCACCAGCATCTGGTGTCACATGAATTTTTGATCTTAGCCATTCTGACTGGTGTGAGATGGAATCTCAGGGTTGTTCTGATTTGCATTTCCCTGATGATTAAGGATGTTGAACATTTTTTCAGGTGCTTCTCAGCCTTTCCGTATTAATCAGGTGAGAATTCTTTGTTTAGCTCTGAGCCCCATTTTTTTCATGGGGTTATTTGATTTTCTGGAGCCCACCTTCTTGAGTTCTTTATATATATTGGATATTAGTCCCCTATCTGATTTAGGGTAGGTAAAGATCCTTTCCCACTCTGTTGGTGGCCTTTTTGTCTTATTGACGGTGTCTTTTGCCTTACAGAAGCTTTGCAGTTTTATGAGGTCCCATTTATCAATTCTCGATCTTACAGCACAAGCCATTGCTGTTCTATTCAGGAATTTTTCCCCTGTACCCATATCTTGAAGGCTTTTCCCTACTTTCTCCTCTATAAGTTTCACTGTCTCTGGTTTTATATGGAGTTTCTTAATCCACTTAGATTTGACCTTAGTATAAGGAGATAAGAATGGATCAATTCACATTATTCTACATGATAACTGCCAGTTGTGCCAGCACCATTTGTTGAAAATACTGTCTTTTTTCCACTGGATGGTTTTTGCTCCCTTGTCAAAGATCAAGTGACCATAGGTGTGTGGGTTCATTTCTGGGTCTTCAATTCTATTCCATTGGTCTACTTGTCTGTCGCTATACCAGTACCATGCAGTTTTTAATCACAATTGCTCTGTAGTACAGCTTTAGGTCAGGCATGGTGATTCTACCAGAGGTTCTTTTATCCTTGAGAAGAGTTTTTGCTATCTTAGGTTTTTTGTTATTCCAGATGAATTTGCAGATTGCCCTTTCTAATTCGTTACAATCATTCATCCTGACCAAGTAGGTTTCATCCCAGGGATGCAGGGATGGTTCAATATATGGAAATCCATCAACGTAATCCAGTATATAAACAAACTCAAAGACAAAAACCACATGATCATCTCATTAGATGCGGAGAAAGCATTTGACAAAATCCAACACCCATTTATGATAAAAGTCTTGGAAAGATCAGGAATTCAAGGCCCATACCTAAACATGATAAAAGCAATCTACAGCAAACCAGTAGCCGACATCAAAGTAAATGGTGAGAAGCTGGAAGCAAGCCCACTAAATCAGGGACTAGACAAGGCTGCCCACTTTCTCCCTACCTATTCAACATTGTACTTGAAGTCCTAGCCAGAGCAATTTGACAACAAAAGGAGATCAAGGGGATACAAATTGGAAAGGAAGAAGTCAAAATATCACTTTTTGTAGATGATATGATAGTATATGTAAGTGACCCTAAAAATTCCCCCAGAGAACTCCTAAGCCTGATAAACAGCTTCAGTGAAGTGGCTGGATATAAAATTAACTCAAACAAGTCAATGACCTTTCTGTACACAAAGGATAAACAGGCTGAGAAAGAAATTAGGGAAACAACACCCTTCTCAATAGTCACAAATAATATAAAATACCTTGGCGTGACTCTAATTTATTTCTAAGAGAAAGTAAAAAGGAAGAAAAGACCATATCAGACTATATGTTCTGACATCTGCCCTCTTAATATTTAAACTCCTCTATTCTCTTAATTTCTAAAACTCTAACCTGGTGCTGTTCTTCTTTTTGCTTCACTTCTTTACACATTTTCTGAGAACGCATGACTACATGGTATATCTATTTCAAAAGTTCACCACAGGTTTAAACATAAAATCAGATCATAAACTGAGTAAGAAGTTTACAACAGAGATGTTTACAGGTGTCTCTATTATGGGTTGTTATGTAACTAGACATTTATTCTCTGTCACTAGCTCCACAGGATCATTGAAAGTTAAAAACTGTAATTCTCATGTCTAAGTTAATGATGAATTTTTGTATACATAACTCCAGACAGTATCTTCTGTCCTTACACCTACAATAATTCATTAATTCTCTTTTATGACCTTTGGTTAATTGTTTTATAGCTCTAAGGAAAATATTCTAAGTTGTAAATACATACTTTGTATCTTAGAGGCAATTAACTCATGACTCATGAAGACTGGCAGAGTTCTAATTGCATTGTTCATATTAGAAAAGGCTTTAATAGTAATATACATGTGTATATAATAAACCTATTATAAAGGCCTTAATAATTACTTGTATAATTATAGAGACTCTTATAGAATCGTCATTAGGAATTAAAAAATCATCTATTTGTCTGTATAGCGTCACTAAAAGACAGTACATCTTCACTGATCTGCAGAAAACCTGCCCACTAGAGTGGAATAATGACTAGGGATTATACATTAATTTAATATTGACCAGAAAATCATACCAGTAGCAGGAATCAAAACCTGAAAATGTCATTCCTTGACCCTTGCCTGCAAGGGTTCACTCATTACAGTCCACAGTGAAACCATCTCTAGAAGATCACCTGCTAGTCTTTAGCCTTTTGTAGATGGCTCCTGACAGACTGATTTTTCTTAGTTGATTTTTGTATCCAGTCACTTTGCTGAAGGTATTTATCAGCTATAAGAGTTCTCTAGTAGAATTTTTGGGGTCACTTCTATATACTATCATCTTCAAATACCCATACTTTGACTTCTTCCTTTCCAGTTTGCATCCCCTTGTCATCCTTAAGTTATATTATTGCTCTAACTATTACTTCAAGTACTATGTTGAATACATATGGATAGAGTGGGCAGCCTTGTCCTGTCCCTGATTTTAGTGGAATTGCTTTAAGTTTGTCTCCATTTGATTTTATATGGCTATTAGTTTGCAAAATATTGCTTTTATTATGTTTAGGTATGGACTTTGAATCCCTGATGTCTCCAAGACTTTTAACACGAAAGAACATTGGATTTTGCCAATGGCTTTTTCAGCATGCAATGGGAAAATCATGTGTTTTTTTTGGCTTTCAGTTTGCTTATATGGTGGATTATGTTGATGGATTTTCATATATTGAATCATCCCTCTATCCCTGGGATCAAGCCTATTTGATCATGTTGGGTGACGTTTTTTAGTATGTTCTTGGATTCGGTTTGTGTGTGTTTTATTGAGTACTCTTGCATTACTGTTCATAAGGAAAACTGGTCTAAGATTCTCTTTCTCTGTTGAGTCTTTGTGTGCTTTAGGTATCAAGGTAACTGACTTCATAGAATGAGTTTGGCCATGTTCCTTCTGTTTCTATTTTGTGCAATAGTTTGAGTAGTATGGGAATTAGTTCTTTAAATATCTGGTAGAATTTTGCACTAAAACCATCTGGCCCTGGGCTTTTAGATTTTTTAGATTTTGTGAAGTACAGGCTATTGAAGTAAGACCTAATGATTCTTTTTTGACATTTTGTTATTCGATATCTTCTTTATTTACATATCAAATGGTATCCTCTTTCCTGTTTTCCCCTCTGAAAACCCCCTTTCCCTTCCTCCCCCTGCTCACCAACCTGCCTACTCCTGCTTCCTGGCCCTGGCATTTCCCTACACTGGGGCTTAGAGCCTTCACAGGACAAAGGGCCTCTCCTCCCATTGATGACCGACTAGGCCATCCTCTGCCACATAGGCAGCTGGAGCCATGAGTCTCACCATGTGTACTCTTTGCTTGGTGGTTTAGTCCCTGGGAGCTCTGGGGGTTCTGGTTAGTTCATTTGTTGTTACTCCTATGGGGCTGCTAACCCCTTCAGCTCCTTGGGTCCTTTTTCTAACTCCCTCACTGGAGACCCTGTGCTCAGTCCAATGGTAAGCTGTGAGCATCCACCTCTGCATTTGTCAGGCACTGGTGGAGTCTCTTAGGAGACAACAGGCTTCTGTCAGCAAGCACTTGTTGGCATCCACAAAAGTGTTTGTGATTGTATACGGGATGGATCCCTAGGTGGGGCAGTCTCTGGATGGCCTTTCCTTCAGTCTCTGCTCCACACTTTGTCTCTGTGTCTCATTCCATGGGTATTTTGTTCCTCCTTCTAAGAAGGATCAAAGTATCCACACTTTGGTCTTCCTTCTTCTTGAGTTTCATGTGGTTTGTGAATTGTATCTTGGGTATTCCGAGCTTCTGGGCAAATTTATTAGTGAGTGCATACCATGTATGTTCTTTTGTGATTGGGTTACCTCACTCAGGATGATATCCTCCAGATCCATCTATTTGCCCAAGAATTTCATAAATTCATTGTTTTTAATAGCTGAATAGTACTGCATTGTGTAAATGTACCACATTTTCTATATCCATTCCTCTGTTGAGGGGCATCTGGGTTCTTTCTAGCTTCTGGCTACTATAAATGAGGCTGCTATGAAATAGTGGAGCATGTGTCCTTACTACATGTTGAAGCATCTTCTGGGTATATGCCCAGGAGTGGTATTAGTGTGTACTCAGGTAGTACTATGTCCAATTTTTTGAGTAACCACTAAACTGATTTCCAGAGTGGCTAGGCCTAATGATTCTTTGACTTTCTTCGGTGTCTGTTGTTCTGTCTCCCTTTTCATTTCTGACTTTGATAATTTGAATCCTGTCCCTCTACCTATTTTGAGTGTGGCTAAGGTTTGCCTATCTTGATTTTCTCAAAGAGTCAGGTCTTGGTTTTCTTGATTCTTTGTATTGTTTTCTTTGTTTAAATAGCTAGTATAAGAACTCTAATTTCTTTATGAGGGCACTTAGTGCTATGAACTTTCCTCTTTGCACTGGTTTCATAGTGTCCCATAAGTTTGGGTATGTTGTGCCCCCATTTTCATTGAATTCTAGAAAGTCTATAATTTCTTTCTTTATTTCTTCCCTGACCCAGTGATCATTGGTTAGAAAGTTGTTTAGTTCCCTTGAATTTGTAAGCTTTCTGTTGTTTCTGTTGTTGAAGTCCAGCTCTAATTCATGGTGGTCTGACAAGATACAAGGAGTTAAAATTCAATTCTCTTATATCTGTTGAGGTTTTTTGTGACCAACTATATGGTCAATTTTAGAGAAAGTTCTATGAGATGCTGAGAATGTATATTCTTTTGTGTTTGGGTGAAAAGTCCTATAGATACCTGTTAGGCCCATTTGATTCTAACCTCTGTTAGTTTCATTATTTTTTTCTGTTTAGTTTCTGTCTCAATGTCCTATCCATTGGTGAGAATGGGGTATTGAAGTCTCCCACTATTAATATGTGGGGTTCAATGTGCCACTTAAGCTTTTGTAATGTATCTTTTATGAATGTGGATGCCCTTACATTTCATTTGGTGCATACGTGTTCAGAATTGAGATGTCATCTTGGTGGATTTTTCCTTTGATGAATATGAAGTGTCATTACCCATCTCTTTTTATTCTGGTTGAAAGTTTATTTTATTAGCTATTAGAATGGCTATTCCACCTTGTGTCTTGGTCCACTTGCTTGGAAAACTTTTTTTCTAGCCCTTTTCTCTGAGGGTAGTATCTATCTTTGTTGCTGAGGTATGTTTCTTATATACAGCAAAATGATGGATCCTGTTTTGCATCCATTCTGTTAGCCTATGTCTTTTTGTTGGGGAATTGAGACCCTTGATGTTGAGAGATATTAATGGCCAATGATTGTTAATTCCTGTTTATTTTGATGTTGGTGGTGTTAATGTGTGTGTGTGTGTGTGTGTGTGTGTGTGTGTGTGTGTGTGTGTGTGTTTGTATATTTGTGTGAGCTTCCCTTGTTCTGTTTTTGCTGGTATGGAATTATTTATTTTCTGTATTTTCTTGTGTGTAGTTAACCTCCAAGGTTTGAGTTTTTCTTCAAGTATTTTCTGTAAGGCTGTATTGGTGGATAGATGTTGTTTAAATTTGTTTTTGTCTTGGAATATCTTGGTTTTTTTTTTCCATCTATAGTGATTGAAAGTTTTGCTGGGTATCATGTCTAGGTTGGTATCTGTAGTTTCTTAGAGTCTGTAAGACATTTGTCTAGACCCTTCAAGCGTTTAGAGTCCATGTTGAGAAGCTGGGAGTAATTATGATAGGTCTGCCTTTATATGTTACTTGTCCTGCTTTCTTATAGCACCCATAACCACCATTCCAGAAGTAATATCTCCCCCAGTTATCTAGGCTAACCTCTATCAAAAATCAATCAAAGAAGTGTACCACAGGCTTGCCTACAAGCCAGTCTTTCGGGGGTATTGTTTTAACAAAGGATCCTTCTTTGGAATTGACTCTAGCTTGTGCTATATTGATATAAAACTAGCCAGCACAGCATCATCAGATAAGCATTCTTGGGGAGCCAGAGAGGCCACCACAGAGAATCACTTGAGGAATTAGTGGTGGAGCTGAATCCTAGGTCATGATTACAACTTGATCAGCTAGGTGAGGTAGAGGAAAACACTAAGGAAGGAGAAAGGTAGACAAGGAGAATAGAGACTAGAAGTTATTTGAGAGCTACTATGACTATTCCACTCTAGGAAAATATCTCACATAAGTGAGACCAGGAGAAAGAATGTGAGGGGGCAAGGAGGCAATTGGTTAAAGTTGCATGAAGCCAATGAGGAATGAATGTGTGTGTGTGTGTGTGTGTGTGTGTGTGTGTGTGTGTGTGGTGTGTGACAACTTTTCCTGTGGAGATAGGTGCAGACATCTATTTACCTGAAATATGTCACAGATGACACACTAAAGAAAGAATTCCATCCAATGTAGCTGGGGGAGCAGTGAGTACTCTGGGGGTTCTCACAAAGCCTGGCCACCTCGGAAGCAGCAGTGTCACTGAAAACCTCACCTTAGCATTAGAGACAGTTCATGAAAGCTGTATCCATAGAGCTTTCTGCTCAACTTGCCGGCGGCTGTATTGGAAAACATCTGGTTCCTCCATCTATCACTTACTGCCTGTCTAAGTTTGTGTGTGGGTGGAGTGGTATGGGGGAGTCTTGTGATTCTTGTCATTTTCAAAACTTCCCAAGCCTAGCAAGTTTCACAACCTTCCTAAGTGTCTTCTGAGGCTTCCCTTCCCGGAAGGAAGAAAGGTTTCATTCAGAGGAAAAGTTATAGGCCGTAGTATGATGGCAAATCTTCTGACTGACAGAAACCAGAGGAGAGTGATGTCATTTATAGGATGACAACACAACACAGACCTGGTATGTTGATAAGGGCTGTGGGCCATCTCTCGATAAATATCAATGAGAATAGCAACAGTAGCAACAATAGCTACTTGAGTGGTTATTAATCTATTTGTCTTTTTCCACAGTTAAAACTGTGTGTGTGTGTGTGTGTGCATGAGCATATGTGTGTATGCCCATGAGTATATGTTATGTTCATGCATGTGTGTATATGTGGGCACACACATGTGCACACACAGTTTTAAAAACATCTTTTTGTTTTAGTGACACTATTGAGAGAGTTTCATTACATATTTGGTTGTTATTCCCTTTGAAATTTTACAAAGTAGGCATTGAACAGTGTATCAGACATTGTGCTAAGGACTTGGGCACTCAGGATCTCATTTGTCCCTTGATATTAATCAGATAAGAGGAATACTCTCATTGCAAAGCACACTGTGGAGTCCAGTGGACCATGGCTTTGATTCCATAATTGTACTCCTTAATTGTAGGGTGCCATTTTGGATTAAGTATGTCTAGAACTGTGGCTATCTATATATTGTCTATCAAAAATTATGAGCTCTTTGCAAAGGAGAGTGATACCTATATTCATGGGGCAGCATGATGTTCTCAAATGTCATACCAGATATTAGCAAAGATTTGGTGATGATATGAATGAAACTATGAGATGTATGAGCTAGTAGGTAAGTCAGACTGTGGATTATAAGAAGTTGTTAATATCAGTGTTCACTGGCTATAGTGCATAAAAATCAACTGGGACATATATTGTAAGTACAAATATATGTTGCTTTCCCTTTTAATCACTGGTTTTCAACCTCTGGGTCACAGCCCTTTGGCAGGTCTAAGGACCTTTTCATAGGGATCACCTAAATACAAGGACCATCCAAAACTACAGATACTTACATTATGATTAATAACAATAGCAAAACTATTACATTTATTAAGTAGCAACAAAAATAATTTTATGATTGGAAGTTACCACAACATGAGGAACTATATTAAAGGGTCACAGCATTAGAAGGTTGAGAATGACTGTTTTAAATGACCATTCAATATCTTAAATGATAGGCAATTTCCAAACAGCCTCGTTGGTCCATGTTCTAAACAATGTAGGGCATTTCCTCTTTGCTCTTACTTTAAGTTTAATCATTTTACTGCTTTATTCTTGATGCAGGAGTGTCTATCCATGGCCTGAAGTAGATACAGATTGCACAAGTGCCATCATGGGCTATAAAAAACATATCTGAAAATAGACCTCACCCCACTATTGAATTCACTGTGTTGATTTGCTCTTTACTAATAACTTATAATGTATGCATGCAGAGTTATGAAAGTCACTGAGTTTAGTGTCTGTCTTGGTTTTCTCTATTAGGAGATCCTGGATGCTCTACAAAAGGCAGAGCCTATGACAGAGGATCTCAAGTCTCAGTTGAATGAGCTATGCCGGTTTTCCAGGGACCTGAGTCCATACAGTGAGAAAGTCTCAGGCTTAATTAAAGAATATAACTGGTGAGCATGAACCATCCTGCTGTTAAAATAACTTCTTTTCATTTGGATTTCCTTTGAGACAGAGTCTCTGTGTGTAGCCAAGATCCCCCTTCTCCAGTCTCAGTTGTAGCTAGAATTCCAGCTATAATGGCAGGAAATAAGGCTGTGAATAAATATATATTTCAAAATATATCCATACAAAGTTGGAGCTAAGCCGAGCATGAAGTGGTTGTCTGTGACTCTAGCTTCTCAGGAGGCTTATGTGGAGGGCTAAGCTCATGAGACAGAGAACAGCCTACGTGACATAGTAAGACCTGGTATAAAAATTTTTTTTAAAGCTAGAACATTTTTATAGTCTGACTTTATTGACTCTATCAATTAACTAAGAGTAAAATGTAGCACCAGTTAGGTAAATGCACATTTCGAAGAACTGTGGATTTTGCTCCATGTTACTTTAATCAACGTTGTCCCTTTTCTTCTATCCTCCAATTTGCAAATCGCCCTTTCAGTCTCTGTCTGCAAGCTTCCAAGGGCTGCCAGAATAAAGAACAGATTTTGCAGGAAAGATTTCAGAAGGCCTCCAGGGGCTTCCAGCAGTGGTTGGTTAACGCAAAAATCACCACGGCCAAGTGTTTTGATCTACCTCAGAATCTTAGTGAAGTTTCTTCCAGTCTTCAGAAGATCCAGGTAAGAGCTCTGCGGTCAGTGCCAAAGGCAATGCTGAGTCAGGCCAATATGAGACTCTGGGTCTTTGCCCAAGTGCATTAAAGATTAAAGTTTAGTTTAAGAAATTTAAATTCCAGATAAAGCTACCCCTGAAGTAGTGGAATAAATACTAGCTCGCTCATATACACAACAGTAGAGTTCTTAATGAGTAATAACACTGGACTCTGGGTGGGTTGTTTTCATTTAATTTTTGTTCCAACCGTGATAGGTATACACAATTATTGTTCTTAGCATGTTAGTAGAATAAAGGTGTCTTAGTCAGGGCAGAAGGCTTGTGTCTGAGACGGGGAGAGTTGATAATCCACGTGTGATGTTTGGTTGATTGGTTGGTTTTATTTTAGTATTTCCCTCACCCTGACAACAACTCCATGGTGCCATTTCAGCTGCCACCCAGACATCAACACTTTTAGAAGACACTGTAATGACTTCGTTTTTCGTAAATATTTGGAATTTGAATTCCTTGCTAGAAAGCATATGGATATAGATGCAGCCAACCATGAATAAGGAGGGAATCATGTGAGAGCTTTTTCTACAGACCACAGGATCTGAAATAATGGTGTCCATACTTACCTAGCTCACAGCTTTGACTCCCAGTTCATGATGTAAGAAGACAGATTTTCTTGGGAATGTGCTACATTCAAATTCCTCCAACTTTTCTCCTGGCTACGAAGTTGAACTGTGAACATCCAACCACCAGTTTATTTGTGACTATGAAACCCAGTCCTGTTTTGGACAGCAGCCTTTTCTCTGACTCTTAACCTAGTTGCTTGTGTGAAGTAGCCACCCATCAAAAGAGATGTCTTGATGAAATCCTGTATTGCTCTACTTTGCATGATTGCATAGCCTACTTTAAAGAGCAAACAAGTAGATTTACCTCTCCATTCTAAAGGCTGAAGGAAAAGCCTGTGGGGTCAGTCCTTTCCTAATGGGACTAACCTCTAATGGGTATGTCATGGCACAGGAAGCCTTCAGCAGGAGAAAAGAGCCATGCCTCAGTTAGGGTTTATATTGCTATGGAGAGACACCATGACTAAGGCAACCCTTAGAAAGGAAAACATTTAATTGGGGCTGGCTTACAGGTTCAGAAGTTCAGTCCATTACCATCATGGTGAGAAGCATGGCAGTTTACAGAGAGACGAGGTGCTGAAGGAGGAGCTGAGAGTTCTACACCTTAATCCACACACAGTGGGAACAGACAGTGAGCCACTAGGCTGGGCTTGAGTTTCCAATTCCTGGAAACCCACCCCCAGTGACACACTTCCTCCAATAAGGCCAGACATCCAAATAGTGCTAGTCCTTATGAGCCAAGGGGCCAGTTTCATGTAAATTACCACAGGCTATATCAGACAGGAAGCAAAAGATACTAGGAAGTGGTCAGTTTCTTTGCCTAGAATCCTCTCCAGGTGGCTCAGCCAGTAAAATAACTTTCTGCCAAGCCTGAAGACCTGAGTTTGAGCCTTAGACTCACACATGGAGGAAGAAGAGAACCAATTCCTGAAAGTTGTCTTTAACCTCCATACACTTGTCTCAGCAAGCATGCCCAGACAGACACAATAAATAAGTAAACAATTTTTTTTTTTAAAAAAAAAGTCTCTCAAGGGCCTGGCTCTAAGTGCACCAGGATAGCCCATCAGGTCCCACCTTTGAAGCATCGCCAAACCATAGACCTAGATTTCAACACATAAGTCTGTGGGGGGTAATCCTCCCTCTCAAACTTCATCAATGCGCTTTCATCAAAGTCCAAAGCACAGAGTCTCTATGTTACTCGACAGGCAAAACAAAGCACCTTTAGCTGCATTTTCATTTCTTCTCTAATGTCTGAAAGTATTAATTGGCATGAACTCTAACACCTCAAATATACTTACTTATAAAAAGGGAAATTAACCTCGGGCTTAACCTAGAAGTTGAGAAAGCTATGCCACTTGCCCACAGCTCATGTTGTCATTAGGTAGTGAACTTACTTTTTATAAGAACAACCATAGGTTTGGTACTAGTTTTTGATAAACTACTAATAACAATGTTCCCTACTACTTAATAGCATCCGCTTGATTAGAATCCCCCAGGGAAGCTCTCCTGTGGTCTTTTGATAGGGCATAGTGGTGTTCTGCTGAACAGGTGGTCTGATTGTTGTCATATGGGCTGTGTAAGATGTGTACCTGCTTGTGTTAGTTCTCACTTTGGTAGATGGGATGTTCAGAACCAAAGACATGATACAGCTACATCAATTATACAGAACCATGGTGGTATTTATTTTTCTAAACTGAACCTAGCCAGGGGTTGTTTATAACATTTGTTATCTCTTGGCCCCCATCACTTCTTCTGTTTATTTTTTTTAACAAGTTGATAACAGTTCATAAAATAGCTCGTGATGTTTGGTGGTCAACTCAGAATTAATATTAGGAAATAAAATATTTCATAACTGGATTGCTAAACGGAAACCTGGGTCATTTCACTTATGTAATACTTTTTTTTTTTATTATTTCGCCGAGACATTTCACAGAAATATCCAACAGTAAAGCATTGTGTGTCCTAAGGTACCTAATTTTTATCTCTTTCTTACAGGAGTTTCTGTCAGAAAGTGAAAATGGGCAACATAAGCTAAACACAATGCTGTTCAAAGGGGAGCTGCTGAGCTCTCTGCTGACCGAAGAGAAAGCACAAGCTGTCCAGGCCAAAGTCCTAACCGCAAAAGAGGAATGGAAAAGTTTTCATGCAAATCTCCACCAAAAGGAATCAGCCCTGGAGGTACTGCCCAGCCACCCCATGGGGCATGCCTTGTGGAGTGTGGTGGTGGTGGTGGTGGGAAATGGGCAGTTTCAGTGTCCCACAGAGTTTTTAAGTATTTTGGTCACCTCATTTTGCATAGAAACAGGCAACCAGATGATGAGAGGTAAGCTTGGTGCTGTGAGTGACTAGCCCTGAGGACTAGATGGCTTCTTACACAAAGGCTATTGCTACAGGCTCATCCATGCACATCCCTACCCAACCAACCTCACTTCTGAGCAGCACATTTACTGTTTCATTTGAAATACTGCAGTTTGGGAAATTACTCCCTGGAGAATAGACAGAAAAACTCCTGCAAGGCCACACAAAATACTGGCTCAGAGTTCATATAACCCACACTAGCATCTGGTTTGGGGTGTTGAATGCAAAGGAAGATAACATTCATGTGATTTAATGTCCTAAAATGACAACTTATGAATATCATAATTTCTGCCACAAGGCAGAATTTCTTTTCTTCTGAGATCATTAATTATTTGTATTACCTCTTCTATGTATGTAAGTCACAGTACTTCTGAAAACATTTCCTGGTAGGGTGGATTCTTAATTTGATGGTGGTCATA
This sequence comes from Mus musculus, assembly GCF_000001635.26. Classification (NCBI taxonomy): domain Eukaryota; kingdom Metazoa; phylum Chordata; class Mammalia; order Rodentia; family Muridae; genus Mus; species Mus musculus. The sequence goes on along the minus strand of NC_000076.6, from coordinate 5,270,207 downwards.
ATAAATACAAGATTAAAAAGGAGACCACAATAAGGAATTGGATCAGGAAAAAATACACCTTCTTGGTTCTTTCTTATACTAAGAGCATTGAGTTCACTCTTGTAAACAGATGTTGTTCATGGCAAACATTCTCCACTAAACATAATGGTAATCATGAAGTTCCTGGAAATTACTTGTGACCTGTAATATCATTAGTGCAATGTGGCCTTCAAAGTGAGAGTTATATAGTGAATGTGTCTCTTGTAGCCAAGTCATTTTACTTAAACATTGTCCAAGATCAGGGAGCTCATGATTGACAGTTTTGTTAATCTGAAGTGCCTCATAGCAGGTATAACTACTGAATCTAATTCCACCTCTCCTTCCTTTCCTAATAGGAATAGACAATGTAGTATACATTTTGGTAATAGGAGGGCAAGTCTTTATCCTCTTTCTGGAACTTCATTTTCTAGAAAGTCATTCCCATGAAGGAGATGACTGTATTGCAGGAATTTCTAGGATCAAATATGCACACTCATAGAAAGATGCCACTAGCTCTATATGAAGAAGTCAAGGAAGGTGTCCAGAGAAGTGACATTTAAACTATACCTTGAAGGTCATGTATCCATTGGCTCTTCCAAGTTTGGTGTGTAGTTGTTCCAGAAAGAACTGGGTGCGTGGGTTCAGGAGTCCATGAATGATGTTGAAAAGTGGAAAATGTTGAGAAATTTGAGGCAGACATGAAGTTTAGGCAGAGGAGCAGTAGAGATAAATGGAGATAGAGACTAGGATCACACAGTGAAAAGTCTGAGTGTCAAGTAATTTGACTCTGACTCTCAACCAGTTTCCCTCAAAAGAATGCAAGACAGTTTCCCTAGGATGAAGCCTACCACGGACTCTTACAGATGCAGAGGACAGAAGCAAACAACAGATGCCTCAGGTTAACAGGACTTGTTTCTTTCTTCAAGATTCCTTGAGAAAGACTAAGTGAGTGAGTGGCAGGCCTTAAAGATGGAGATATACATGCCAACTTTGACTGTAGTATAAACAAGAACGGGGAATCGCACATAGCCAGAAAAGCACTGTGGTATAAACAAGAATTGGAAACTGTATATAGCCAGAAAAGCAGAAAAAAACTTATCATAGTGGTGCATGTGAAAGTGGGGGTCTACATAGCAGAAAGAGTAATAGGGCAGGCGATCCATCTCTAAGACAAAACACAGCAGGTCTTGTCAATTAACTATGTAGGGGGTGGGGGGAGTGCCAAAGTTAAGTTTGATTCTTGAGTGTCTCATCTGGAAAACTGTGAATGAGGACGCTGTTAACTGAGATGTGAATGGAGATATGGATATAGCCTTGGGAATGAACCTATTTAGTTAGAGTAATCTACACTCGCTTTTGTGTACCTAGAAAGTGATCTGTGGCTAATGATCAGAACACAGCAGCTAACAAAAGCCCGAGGGTCCGACAAGAGAGCAGAACTGAGAAATCAGTGCCTGACACTGTGGACAATTACATATACCACTCCATGTAGTTCTCAAAGCCATTATAGATCACAAGTGACTATTTGTCTCTGTCATGTGGATGAAGAAATGAAGGAGCCATGCATGATGGTACAGAACTGGAACACCAAGAGACAGAGGCAGTATGATTAGGAGTTTGAAGCCAGTCTGTGCTACATGGCCAATCTGACCCTGTCAATAATTAAGGGAAGAGAGAAAGAAAGAAAGAAAGAAAGAAAGAAAGAAAGAAAGAAAGAAAGAAAGAAAGAAAGAAAGGAAGGAAGGAAGGAAGGAAGGAAGGAAGGAAGGAAGGAAGGAAGGAAGGAAGGAAGAAAGAAAGAAAGAAAGAAAGAAAGAAAGAAAGAAAGAAAGAAAGAAAGAAAGAAAGAAAGAGAAAAGTGAAGAGAGGACGGTAGGTAGGGAAGGAAGGAGGAAAGGAGAGCGAAGGGGGAAGGAAGGTGGGGAAGGCACACTAAGATACAGGATGGCCAATTCCCACAGCTGGTAAGTGATAGAGACAGGTCAAACCCAGCCCTGTGCCTCAGTGGTTCATAATTACAGTTATAGTAACACAGGGTTTGAGAGCTTCTAGATGTCACTGGAGACACTGGAGAATTCACTGGGCAAAACCTTCAGCCTGAACACAGAATAGGAAGCCAATAACCTCTGCACAGACACAAAGTGCAGGCCTAAATCCAGAGGCTCAGGAGGAGCTTCCAGTACCCATGGCAAGTGCATGCTTACAGTTAGCACTCAGTCACTTCATGCTTACATGAAGCACCCAGCTTTCTTCTGTGCTCCCCGAGGTATTTGCAAAGCCACAGTTTTTGGTCAGGGTTTTCTATGTGTAGCATCTCCACAAAACAGCACTAACAGGAAGACATAACTGCCTTGCATTTACAAATGCATTTAATTATTCAATTCGTATTTGGCAAGAATTAATCTAGACTCTGGGGATGCAGCAGAGAGGAAAACAGAACAAACCCTCTGTTCTGATGAACCTTACATTTTCTTGGGTATCCTTCTTGATAATCTTACCTATGTGATGTATTTTAAACTCCCTGATGCTTTCCTGCAGCCAATGCATCTCCCTATGGAAAACATAGAAGACATGATCAAGTGCCGACTCTACCAGTACCCTGGACCAGATGCAGAGCAAGCTTTGCGCCAATGTCCAATAGGCTCTGCAGTCTTCATACTTAGCTTCCCAGATAACATTTTATGGGCCTGATGATGCTTTAGTAAAATTACCTAAATTCTTTAAATCTTTTGTTGGTCCACATTGCAATTTTAATAATAGATTCATATGATTTGATCTAGCATTTTATAAGAAGTAGATTCCTTTGCCACCATGAAATATATAACACATTATCAGCATGTTTTAATCTATAATCTATGAAAGTAATAATATTTATACTATCCTTGTGAGATAAGCATGCAGTTCTCAGTATTTCTTATTAAGAATAAGTATATTTAAAACATAATAAACAAAGAGCTGGGGAGATGATTCGGTTGGTAGTGTGCTTGCTTCACTAGCAGGAGAGCCTAAATTCAAGTCACAGCACCTACATAAAAGCCAGGAGCTAAGCTAAGGGTACCAGGAGGGTTCTTGGGCTTCACTGGCTTGCCAGTCTAGCCAAGTTGGTAAGCTCCAAGTTCAATGAGAAATTCTCCCCTCTAAACAAACATGGTAGAGGTGATGGGGAAGTGACCCAGGGTTAAGAGCACATACTGCTCCTGCAGAGGACCTGAGTTCAGTTCCCACCACCCATATCAGGCAACTCACAGCTGCATGTAACTCCAGTTACAAGGGAGCTAACTCCCTCTTCTTGCTTCCACAAAGAGCTGCGCTTACATGCACATGCTCCTACACAGACACACACATACATGTGTGCACAACTAAAAATAAAATAAATCCTTAAAAAATTATAACAAAAATGAGGGTGGAAAGCAATCATGGAAAAAGTTCTCAAGATGTTGACCTCACAGGAACACATTCATGTACATGTATACCCTCACATACGTGTTTACATTCACATAAACATTCATGCCAGCATAATAAACACATGAGTTACATAGGTGTGTGTGTGTATATATATAGTGCTACTTATCCTATCATTAGTTAGTTCTTACCAGTGCTGGGTCATCCCTATAAGGAAACAGGGTACATTCCAGGAAGCATGAGACATGAGCCCTTCCATTGTGGAACTTAGATTCTCAGGGTACAAGCCAGGCATAGCAGCATCAGATGGGAATGCACAGCTCGACCCTGACTATGATTAAGCTTGTGTTTAAAAAAGTCAAAAGCACAGAAGTAGAAGTGAGCTATTCAGAGAATTAAAGAAAGTGGTTGTGTAGCCTAAAAGTAAAGGCCTAAACACTCTTAAAGGATGCCAAGTGAAGGTTGGAGATCTCTCTCAGTCTCTCTCTCTCTCTCTCTCTCTCTCTCTCTCTCTGTATGTATATGTATGTGTGCATGTCTGTCTGTCTGTCTGTCTCTCATCAATGTGTGTATATGGCTGTCTCTATCTCTATCCCTGTTCATATATGTCTCTGTCTGTCTCTCTGTGTGTGACTGTCTCTGTCTTTCTTTGTCTCTGTTCTTATCTGCCAGTCTCTGTCTGACTGCCCCGTCTGTCTGTCTGTCTGTCTGTCTCTGTGTGTGTGTCTGACTGCCTCTCTGTCTCTGTTCATGTGTGTGTATCTTTCTCTCTGTCTCTGTCCCTGTCTGTTTGTGGGTGTGTGTCTGTCTCTGTATATGTGTCTGGCTGCCTCTCTGTCTCTGTCCCTGTCCCTGTCCATGTGTGTCTGTCTGTCTTTCTGTGTATATCTGATTATCTGTCTGTCTCTGTCCTTGTATATCTGGGTGTCTGTCTCTGTATATGTGTCTGACTGTTTCTCTCTGTCTCTGCTCATGTATGTCTCTCTCTCTCTCTCTCTCTCTCCCTCTCTCCCTCTCTCCCTCCTCCCTCTGTCTGTCTCTCTGTGTATATTTGACTGTCTCTCTGTCTCTGTCCCTGTCCGTATGTCTCTGAATATGTGTCTGTCTCTCTGTCCTTGTCCCTATCGGTGCGTGTGTAGTGTGTGTATGTGTGTGTGAGTGTGTGTGTGTGTGTGTGTGTGTGTGTGTGTGTGTAGGTCACAAATTGACATAAAGTGTCATCTTGAATCACATTTAGCCTTGAGATATATATATATATATATATATATATACACACACACACACACATACATACATACATACATACATATTTACAACTGGGTCCCTTTCTGAACCTAGATGTGGCAGAGTCTGCTAGTCTGCGGGGATTCTTCTGTATCTCCTTCTCAAGTCTAGGATTACAAACTTGTGCTCCATCCTAGCTTTGTTTCTTTGGTTTAAGTTGGTTCTGTGAATTAATTTCACATCCCTGCAGTTTTGCAGAGAGTACTCACTGATGGGACTCCTCTCCACCCCTCGGGATTTGCTTTTGCTCATTATTATCTAAACTCCTGCAGAATCTAAAGATCCAGATGAAAGACTTTGAAGTGAGCGCAGAACTTGTGCAGAACTGGCTGAGTAAAACGGAGAGGCTGGTGCAGGAGAGCAGCAATCGCCTCTATGACCTGCCCGCCAAGAGGAGAGAACAGCAGAAGCTGCAGGTGATGGGGCCGACTTGACTCCTTCCTCTGTCCACTCTGGCCAGATGCATGCTGGGAGCCCCAGTCTTAGCTAACAGCACCTTAAGATGCAATGTTCCTTCTCCTTGTTTTGACAGAATTGAGTTAATGTTTTCTGTCTCTCCTCTGAGGCACGGTTTGTTTTCTTCCTGTAGCATCCCACTGTGTGTAGCTTGAAAAATAATGCAGTCTTCAGGGGGCTCCAGTTGCTTGTCAGTGTTTAATTCCATGTTCTCTGGGCCCAAGCTTTGTCCTCCATGTGCTTGCCCCAGCCTCTGAACGGTAACCTGCTTGTGCTTTCCAGTCTGTCCTTGAGGAGATACAGTGCTACGAGCCTCAGCTCCACAGGCTGAAGGAGAAAGCTCGGCAGCTATGGGAGGGACAAGCTGCAAGCAAGAGCTTTGTGCACAGAGTGTCGCAGCTGTCTTCTCAGTATCTAGCGCTAAGCAATGTAACCAAGGTAACACCTGGCATGTGTCGCCTGTGAGTGTGATGCTGATGTCGCAAAACTGGACTGTCCATAGGTCATGCGGGGTGTATCCTGACACCCCCACAGAGCAGTAGCTCCAGGTCAACCGTGAGGCATGTAACCATGACATCTCCCTCATCTTGAAAGCAGACTCATCACTTTTACCGTAGTTCTTAATGTGGCTCTGTGAAATCAGCCAGGAATGTTTCAAAGACAGAATACTCTACCAATCTCCAGCATTAATAAAATGATATGTTCTATGGCCCCAGGGCTCAAGACATAACCCAAAAGCAAATTACACAGTTTTTATGCTGAAGACTTGTAGATTAAATTACACTAGGAAAACATGAAACCGAAAGCAGTTTAAAATGTACTGGAGCCATAGAGGAAGTCTAGGGTAATTTTAAAATGTCAATGAGCTTCTGTATGCTCATTATACGGTAGACGAGGACAGTTAACTGATAGTTTCAGTTAAGATTCCAAAGCAGAGTTTGGAATTATCAATGACTAGCCTGAGTAAATCTTTCAAGGACCTCTAGAATAAAGTATTGGGTCCACACAGGTCCTCATTGGGTGAACCCCATTAGAGTAATTCAGACCCTGTGAATGGGTCAGTCCTTTCAAGCTTGCACAAACTATAACATTTGCTTCTTTTTTAAAATATCAGATGCTAGCATTTAGGGACTCTATTATATGGATCTTTAAATAACATGGCCTCATTCATTTTACTGCAAAGTTACTTCTGATATGCTAATTTGGGTCTTCACACAGTCCTCATGTAAACTGTCCCCACTTGTACTGATAGTTATTTGATGAAAAAACTGCTTTTATAAAACCATATGCATATGATTTTAGAAAATCTGGCGCATAGCTAAAGTTAGATGGGATTAAGAACAGCTAGTTGTAGCTAGTATGTTAGTGCACATCTGGAATCCCAGGACTCACGAGGGCAGGAGAGTTGCTGCAAGTTCAAGGTCAGATTGAGCTGGGTCATGAGTTAAAAGCCAGGCTGGACAGGACAAGCAAGACATGTCTCAAGATAATTAAATTAAGTTAAATTAAAGTAAGGTATTAAAGCCAAAATACAAAAGCAAACACAAAAGCCTTCCCAAACCCCTGTTTTACCCCTTTGCACTTGACTAGATATTAAAAAGCAAGAGATGTTTGAGTGTTTAAGAACTTGAAAGCTATAGAAAGTCTTCATCTGCTTTGTTGGATATGACCTGAAGTGAATGACAAGGAAAGCCACAAAGGTTTTCTTGTCATTTAAAATGCAGATGTATGAGTTTTGTCCTCTACATGTGTCCTGAAGCCTTGTACTCTGTTCCACTCCTGTGCAAAATTATGTCTCAACTAAATATATACATGTTACATGCGTGCTATTTGCAACTATTACAACATATCAAATTTCTATGTTTTAAAACTGTCTACAGTGTAGGTCTGTAAGAATATGTGATATCAGTTGAATGTGAAAGCTAAAGATGATGGTGGATTGAATGTCAATATGTATTAGGAAGAAATTCTACTGAATAAAAAGTAAGCCATGATTCTCCTAAGTACATCAGTGTAAGGCAGTGGACAGCAATCATCATGCCCTTTGACCTGGTTATTCTACAGATTTTTCACTTTTTAGAGAGGTGTGCCACACATCTCATGCGGTGAGGCCAGGCTTGCTCCTTTTCTGGGCAGACTCCAATAAAGCATTAGCTTCCAATATGAGCAGATGCAGGCTCTCCAATCTCAGTGGAAGCTGGCAGCTAGAAAACCGTCTCTCTCGTTTCCAGGAGAAAGTGTCCAGGCTGGACAGAATTATTGCTGAGCACAACCGGTTCTCCCAGGGCGTTAAAGAACTGCAGGACTGGATGTCAGACGCAGTTCACATGCTGGATTCCTACTGCCTCCCCACGTCAGATAAAAGTGTGCTGGACAGCAGAATGCTCAAGCTGGAGGTGTGTATACGAGCATTGCCTCTTCTCGAGTCTTTGTCAGCCTGGCGTGACTATGTGGTCCTCTGTCTATCTGAGATGTCTAGATGCTCTGTGCATGGTGTCTCCTTACACAACATGCTCATCCCTAAGCATTAGCCATTCATTTCAACCCCAACACATTCATCCACAGACAGTATTAAAAAATAAAATAACACACAAACATGGTGATTTGTGATCAAGAAGCCAGCTTCAAATTCCATCACAGACACGTAAATTCTGAGGAGATATTTTAGTGGGACATTTAATTCATTTATTCAATTTACTTTTCTGCCTGTGTCATTTAGTCGACTCTTCCCCCATCTTGAAATAATCAATTCTACAATTTTACAATTTTGCATTTGTAATGATAATAACTGATCTTTGTCCATCCATCTCCCCCTCATAACTTCAGTGCCTAGACCGGCACTTCTTTTTGACACCAAGGGATCAAAGGTGAATATAAATATGAATGAATATGATCTTTGTTCTCCAAAGCTATGTTGTCTGCTACTGAGGTTAACATGTAGGAGATGTTGATGTCAGATGATGGTGGTGGTGGTGGTGGTGGTTTTGGTGTGTAGGTTATAGATACACACAGGAATGGAACCGTGTAGGAGAGATGGGATTGAACATGGGAGGCTTAGGAAGGCTAATTCTTAACTCAAGCTTTTAGGAATGATGGGTGGATGGGCTGGTGAGATGGCTCAGTGTGTGAAGAAGGCTCTTTCCATCATTAAACCCCGAGCCCAGTTCTTGAGACCACATGGTACAAGGACGGATCTAACTCTTCCAACTTGCCCTCTCTCTGCATGGTCTGCCTACCTGCCTGCCTGTCTGTCTGTCCCTCTCCCTCCCTCCATGTCTCTCTTCCTCCCATCCCTCCCATCCCACTCCCTCCATCTTTCTCCCCAACCCATCCTCCTCCTATAAAAAGTAAATGCTTTTTTTTTTTTTTTTTTTTTTTTGAAAGAGGGAATGTCCTGGTACAGACGACTGGATGGAGATTTGAGGGAGATGATGGTGATGGATGGAGATTTGAGGGAGATGAATATGGGATTGCAAGCTAGAGGGAAGAACCAGTTTGGTAGCTGAGGGCAAACTTGCTGCTCCTTCCTGACCAGGCAGGCACAGGACCACTCTAGGCTCAGCTGAGATGCAAAAGGTGTCAGCCATAGGATAAGAAGGGAGCAGAAGGTTTGCATCTTGACAGATACTACCTCTCTGGCAACTTTGGACTTTACATTTCCTTTTCTTGCTACAAAGAATAATGCCTGTGAACACCTTGATCCACATGACCCATTTCCATGAGGAGCCTACACTAGATACATACAAGCTTTCTGTCCTGAGAACTTTGAGGGCTCAGGGATATATATCCCCACCCCATGTTAAACCAGGAAAATGAAACATGAAAAGAAGGAATTAAACAGAGAAGACTCAGGACTAGGATGCAAAGGCTATGCAGATACCTGAAAGTCTTCAGGGCCTCTCAACTATGTAGCAAGCCAAGGATATTAAATATGTAAATATGAAGGCTTCTGTATTTGTTTTTTGCTGTTGTTTTTTAACAGGCTCTGCTGTCAGTGAGACAGGAAAAAGAGATTCAGATGAAAATGGTTGTGACCCGGGGGGAGTATGTTCTGCAGAGTACCTCTCTGGAAGGCAGCGCTGCTGTTCAGCAGCAGCTGCAGGCTGTGAAAGATATGTGGGAATCCCTCTTGTCTGCAGCAATTCGATGTAAGAGGTGAGTGAAGCTCTGCTCGATGCCAGTGAGCCGTGATTGAAAGGCAACGGGATATTCCAGTGGTGGCTGTTTTCGTCCTAGCTTCCTCTTTCCTCCACCTCTTCCTTCTTGCTACTTCCTATTTCCATTCTTTCCTCTCTGCCTCCCTTTCTTACTCTCTTCCTCCCCGCCCCCTCCTTACAAGAGCTCTAAAGAGCAAAAGAATCTAGAAGGTGCGACCTTAACTCTCAGTTAAGAAATATTGTGCCTATGCTTTGTTGCTGATTGATGCTTAGAAACCAAAGGGTAATAAATAGTTCATAAAATGGGGGTATTTTAATTCAGTCCAAGTGATTCACTTCGGAGGATTCTCAAGGAGATATTCATCACGGACTGAAGGTAAGGAATGCCATCAAACCGGCACCACAGTGCCCAGTGGGGACTTTTTGTCAGGGTGATCCATGTAGTTTGTTTTTAAAAGATTTATTTATGTATATGAGTACACTGTCACTGTCTTCAGACACACCAGAAGAGGGCATCCAATCCTATTATAGATGGTTGTGAGCTACCATGTGGTTGCTAGAAATTGAACTCAAGACCTGGAAGATTAGCCAGTACTCTTAACCTCCGAACCATCTCTCCAGCCCCTGACTCCCTGTTGTCTTTTACCTCCAAGTTGTTGTCCCATCTGAGGACAGAGAGTAGAGACCCCAGTAAAGAAGCATCCAGGACAACGGAGGGGGTTGTGAGGGCTGCCTATCAGGAGGTGACAGTTCCTTGGCACTCTTTGTTAGCATTGCTCCCAAACTGGGAATACAGCAGCGACCAGGGAATCTTCTCAGCCTGAGAGATCCATTATCCAGCACCAGGGGCAGTCTCCGGCAATAGGAAGTCTGAGGAAACCTGTGAGAGGCCACTGATGGGTGTCTGCTGAGACCTGGTCACAGTATGAAAATTAGTCTCAATAATCCACCGCATTAACTATGTGATGTGTGTGCTGACTCAGGGAAATACTTATCTGCAAGGGGAATGTTACATTTTCACCTTTAGACCACTTCGGGAAATATTGCCCCGTTCTCCGTTGTGATTTTATGACTTTTAAATTCTCTGCAGAATGGTCACTTTGCTTATTTTCCCCAAGTTTGTCCTTCCTCTGGCAGACATTCTCTTCTGTCCTCCCTACTCTGTATAGCTAATGGATTGACCTGGTAGGAATTAGTGTGGTTTCTGACTTGATCTGGACATCCCACTCTGGGTGACCTTCAGTCTCTCCAAGTGATGTTGTCCCCTGGGCCCTGTAGAGGTCGTGTTCACTCCCACTTTGAAGCTTGGGTTTAAATGGACCCTGCTCTCTGAGGCTCCTTTCATCAGAAATTTAGAGTGGGATTTGGTAAACCCAGGCTGGCTAGCTATCCAGGCTCTGACACTCTGCTGGCTACCGGGGATTGAATGCACACGATAGACATCAGAGCCGTACGGATGCTCAGATTAGGTAACCGACCTGTTTCCAACCCTTTGCAGTCAGCTGGAAGGAGCACTCTCAAAGTGGACAAGTTATCAGGATGACGTGCGGCAGTTCTCCAGCTGGATGGACAGTGTGGAAGTCAGCCTGACCGAATCGGAGAAACAGCACACAGAGCTTCGGGAGAAAATAACTGCTCTGGGGAAAGCCAAGGTTTGAACTGGATTACACCTGTTTTGCATTCTAGAGTAAACTTCAGGCAAAACTGTCTTCACCTATGCACCAGGAATGCACACATGGGGAAATTAAACCTCGTGCCATAATTTCTAATAACTTTCTAAAGTAGGATGTTATTTGTACTTATTTAACACAGGACCGAAAATTTTCTTTTCCAGTATAACCCTATACACAGATGTTTTATAACACAGGCCATTTAAAATTTATCTCCTCTTAACGTCAGAAGTAAATGCACTTTCTTTTTCTTACATTCTTTTCATTACCACTGTTTTTTTCTTGTTGTTTTGTTTTGTTTGTTTTGTTTTGTTTTGTTTTGTTTTGTTTTGTTTTGTTTTACCTATGCGCTCACTCACCATCAATGCTGGATATTAAAACCAAGGCCCTCACATGCCAGTCAAGCGCTGAACCACTGAGCTAAACTGTAGGCCCTATATTAGTACTTTTGTATAGTTTTGGTTCAACATCATATGATTATAGTACGAATGAAAAGATTTTAAAATGTGTAAAGTTTTAAAACTCTCACTTTGCAGTATATTCAAACGCAATCATGCTGAAGCCCTTTGCTGGGTAGCACACCTCCCTCCAGGGCATGCTGATTGCAATAATATGTCCTGAGCTGAGTTTACTATAGTCTGCGTGGAAATCCTTCAAGCTCTTGATTCCTGCCTATTTGCCCCATTTCATAGGGATCATCTTAAGCTGGCCCCACCCCTCACCTCAAGACCATCCCTTTCATCTCCATATTATCACGTAGTCCCTGGCAATCCATCTGCTTCCTCTGAATTCTAAAGCTCCTGATTCTCTTCTTGCTTCTTGTTGATCAGTGGCTGTTCTAGTCCTGTAAAGATGAACATCTCACTTCCCTAAGAGCCCCTCATTGGTCTCTCCCCCATTTTTTGAGATGGGGGGGGGTCTCTTTGTGTAGCCCTGGTTGTCCCAGAACTCACTCCGTAGACCAGGCTGGCCTTGAACTCACAGAGATTCTCCTGCCTCTGCCTCCTAGTATTGGGATTAAAGATGCTCCCCACAATTTATAGTGTAACTCTGAGCCCCTTCCGGAGTTTGTAAGATAGCCACCAAAGGTTATATTCTAAAAGGGATATGTATACTCACTAATACGTATTTAAGTAAATAATTATAACTAGGAGATATCACAATGATATTGCATGGTGTGAGACACTAATTTGGAACGAGTTAACAGATTGTTTGGGATCAGGGAAGAGGAATAAGACAGATATTTCTGAAACAGAAGACAGGTAGACAGTTCCCTGAATGATTGAGAACAGCGAGTAGTCTGGAAAGAATCAAACATGGAATCTATCATGGCAATCGGCTGAGGAAGGAAGGTTCTGGTGCATCGTGGGATGGAGATTGCTGGATAGCAGTGCAGGGTGCTAGGAGATGATCTGGGGGGAGGTACAGGCACATGTGTTCTCACATGTGTTCTCCTGCATGTGTTCTCACATGTGTTCTCCTGCATGTGTTCTCACATGTGTTCTCCTGCATGTGTTCTCACATGTGTTCTCACATGTGTTCTCACATGTGTTCTCCTGCATGTGTTCTCACATGTGTTCTCCTGCATGTGTTCTCACATGTGTTCTCCTGCATGTGTTCTCACATGTGTTCTCCTGCATGTGTTCTCACATGTGTTCTCCTGCATGTGTTCTCACAGGTGTTCTCCTGCATGTGTTCTCACATGTGTTCTCCTGCATGTGTTCTCACATGTGTTCTCACATGTTCTCCTGCATGTGTTCAGGCCTCCAGCAAACTCTATATCCCAGCTTGCCCTAATCTTTCTCTCAGATTTTACTTCTGATTTTAATCTCCTATTAAAATCTGATTGAAAGTTAAGAGTGGCCTGGAGTAGATATTAAGAACCAGAGACTCTTTCCAATGTTCTAGAGTGGCTGTTTGAAAGGGAGATGGGGGGTGGGGTGGGGTGGCATTTACTGTTTTAAAAAATGGCTGAGGAAGAAGGCTTGATGAGACAGAACAGTGATAGAGTGGAAATCAGGAGGCCATTCCTAGATATAAGAAATTTGAAATATCTAAGAAGAAATAGAAAGTATATAATTGGGAGTTGAAGTCTCAGAGACATTATGGACCAGATCTGAAAATACACTGAAACATTATATGAATATTTTTTAGATGTGCACACACATGTGAATGGATGGATAGAGAAAGATCATTTGTCACCAGTACAGTGAAAAGACATTAATGTGCCCAAGGTCATTGTTGTGCTTGTACATGAGTTACTCATTTTGTCTTTTTTTTTTTCCTTTGTTCTCTAGCTATTAAATGAGGAAGTGCTGAGTCACAGCAGCCTGCTGGAGACCATTGAAGTCAAGAGGGCAGCCATGACAGAGCATTATGTTACCCAGTTAGAACTGCAAGATCTGCAGGAAAGACACCAAGCCCTCAAAGAGAAGGCCAAGGTATGGCTGGCCAGGGTCCTGGACTCACCCAGGACTGATGACCTCATGAAAACAGGGTGAAACAAGCTAAATGAACCTTAGTATTTTAAAAATATCATTAGCAAAATCAAGTACAACTCAGAACATTATTTGTATCTGAAAATTAAGGTGGCAAGGTAGTTCTCAACCAAGACCAAAACCCAACTAGAAATGTAACATTTTCACAAAACTTCTAGAGATCTTTGTATTGAAAACTCCTAAGTTCTGTCTGGCTATGGGAGTTTAATAAAGCAGAAAACAATCACCTTGTAGCCTTTGCCATTTGTCACCGAAGCTTCCCAAGGAAAATAACACCACCTCTTAGGAGCCTATTCTACTTTATTAGAATTCATTAGAAGTTCAGAAAAATAAATCTGCCAACTCCAAATGCTCATTTAAGACACAATGTAAACATTTCCATTTTTACTGCCAACTATAGTGACTTTTTAAGAAAAGTAAACTTACTTCGCTTTTAGTATGTCCATCAAATGTTTCATTAAAAACTCACAGTTCAAGTAGTTAATTCAAAATGGTCTTTGAGATCTTTCCAGAATTAAATATTTGTTTCTCTCTTTTGTTATGTTTTTTTCCACAGAGAGAGAGAGAGAGAGAAAAAGAGAGAGAGAGAGAGAGAGAGAGAGAAATACTGTCTTTTCTTCTGTTCATTTTTATTAGTTCTTTGAGAATTTTGTATAGTACATTTTGAATGTATTTGCCACATCCGCATCCTCCCTATTAGCCCCCACTTGCGTTCTCTTTTTGAATAGGAAACTTAAAGGTTCTTTTCAAAAGGTGATGACTCATGGTCTGATGATTTAATAATTATGCCTTTCTAAAACTTCAAAAGTGCAGCTCGCAAGATGTTTCAGCAAGCAAAAGTTCTTATCACTGAACCTGACAATTTGAATTTGATCCAGACCCCAAAGTTGGAAGGAGAGAACAGACTGAAAAAATTGTCCTCTGGCTACACACACACACACACACACACACACACACACACACACACACACACACACACAGACACACACACAGACACATACACACACACACACATACACACACACAGACACATACACACACTCACACACACACACACATACACACACACACACACAAACAAGCATAAAAAAGATTAAACTCCAAAAGTGAATTCTGCATTCAGTGATAATGTTTCTTTCTTACTCATTTTAAATGCCGATGACAGGAAGCAGTGACAAAATTGGAAAAGCTGGTCCGCCTTCATCAAGAGTATCAGAGAGACCTAAAGGCGTTTGAAAGTTGGCTGGAGCAAGAACAAGAGAAACTTGACCGATGTTCAGTGCATGAGGGTGACACCAATGCCCATGAGACAATGTTGCGAGATCTTCAGGTAATTCTATCAGAACCAAAGGGTTCATTCCTATGAAAAAGAAGTGATTATTTCAAGGGATGGGAAATTAATGTGACCTCCTGCAGAGAGCTGATATACATTCAGTTAAGGTGAGGCTCTGTCTGAAACATCCTCATTCCTATCACTTGTTGGGCAACTTAAACCAACAAAACCAGCTCTTGGAGGACTTGTTCAGCTACCAGGGTAGCCTCTGACAGCAGTAGTTACTGATCTAGTACTCAAGGCTGACTGACCCGCCCACCTCTTACTCTCAAGAAGACGGTTTCAGATGAAGGCCCTGCGTGAAACTGAGAGCACACTCCGTAGCCACCTCTTGCACTCCTGAGGGTCTAGGGCTTGGCTCAGAGTTCTCGAAGAAGAAATCAGAGAGACTAAGAGATGTGGGAATGCTCTGGACAGTGGGCTGCAGCCCAAGGCAAGACATTAGAGAGAGTGGGTACGGTGGTCATAGCCCATATCCTTACTCCCTCGTGTAGTTCCTAGGCACCCAACACAAAGCAGATACAATGCAAGCTAGAACACATAAAACACATAAAGATGGCTGGGGCCTTAATTCCAGCCACTGAGGAATTTACAATTTAGTGACGAAAACAAACCCCTGAGGAGATTATTGTAAACAGTGGGATAAGGACAGTAATAGACTAACGCAAGGACCCTTGTGGCACCACTGAAAACTTAATCATTTACACCTGCAGAGTTAGGTAGGGCTTAGGGAGGTCTCCATGAAAAGGCTAGTAAGAGCAGACAACCAAGAATTGCAAGGCTGATAAGACAACCCCACCTCCACCACCATGTCCCACTAGGGAGTGTACTGGGATTTCTTAATATGGTATTAACCCCAAATAGAATCAGCTCAAGACTAGCAAGCTGTCCTTAAAGCTAGAGCAAGGTAGGAAGAGTAGAGACTCTCATGGATATCCCGGTGTATACAACTCCCATGACCTGCTGAGTTTCAGGAAGTGTTGCATAATGCCAAGTGAACAGGTGAAGGTTAGGAATCTTAGACTCTAATTCTCCATGGGACCTGCTGCTAGGTGACTTCAGACAGTAAAGAACCTAATCTCACCGTTTCCATCACACAGTTGTGAGAACTCAATGAGGAGACTCTCTATCTTGTTTAAATATCTGACCTAGTCACAAGATAAGTAAATACTAGAAGTTATGCAAGTTACAATTTCATTAACTGACCTAATGGCTCATCTATCCTGCCCTAGAATAATAAATATTCTAATCTATGGGACCTTATAGGTTTGGCTGTTGCTCTGTGTGTGTACACATGCATGTGTATATGCATGTTGTTATTGTTTAAGACAGGGTCCTGGTGTACAGCCCAGTCTAGCCTTAAACTCAGGATATTCCTCTTGGTCTCAAGAGTACAGGCTTGTGACACCCAACAGCTGTTACCATTCACTTGTGAGCAGTTGACTTTGTTGCTTTAAATAGCCCTCTTCCCACTTCCAGACACCCTGGGAAGCAAATGCTGAGCTCTTTGTGTTGTTGTATAGGAGCTGAGCAAGCTCCTGCCTAGATGTTTCTCTTAGTTTTGGTCAATTCAGTCAGATGAGCATGGCTCAAGCCTCACTCCAGGCCCTTCCTTCCCATGTGTCTCTTCTACACTGTCTGATCTGAGTCTCCACAAATGCTGGAGAGGAAGGTGTGTGGCAGTGGCAGAAACCAGCAGTGGGCCCCCTGAACTCCCTGCTACACCACAGTTGCCTTCTCTAGGCTTCTTGCATCCTCCAACCCATGCCCAGTGATGCATGGAATCTGCTATTAGGTGCCATCACAAACAAGACAGCCTCTCTGGTGCCACATAATTGCTATAAGATTAGATAAAGAGTAAGAAAACTTTAAACAGTTGATCAACTCATAAAGCAAAGAAGTACTAGAAGTTAGACTCGTCACGATTTTAGAGACTACAGCCTCTGATCGCTTTACATAAACTGAGGGTCTAATTTGAGTCATGGAACATATATCCACACTTAAATAATCAACCTATGCTTTTCCTTTGGCATAAATACTTGATACATTGGATAGATAAGAATATAGCTGGTAGAAGGATGGTTTATGTAATAGGTAAATACTATTTCTATAAAACGTGGGAGCAGAGATAAAATTAAGAAGATTGGGCTGGGGAAGATGGCTCAGTGACTAAAGACACTGACTGCTCTTCTAGAGGACCCAGGCTCAATTCCCAGCATCCACATGGCAGCTCACAACTGTCTGTAAGCTCAGTTTCAGAGGATCTGACCTCTCACACAGACATATATATGGACAAATCACTAATGCAAATAAACTAAAAATGAAAGGAATGAAGGGAGAAGGAGGGAGTGGGAGGGAGGGATAGAAGGGGAAGGAAGGAAGGGAAGAAAGAGGCCACAGGCATGGTGCTGCATGCCTTTAATCCCAGCACTCTGGAGGCAGAGGCAGGCATATATCTGTGAGTTTGAGGCCAGCCTGGTCTACAAAGTCCAGGACATCTAGGGCTCTGTTATATAGAGAAATTTTGTCTCAAAAAGACAAAGAAAAAAGAGACTAAAAACTTAGAGATTAGACTAAGTATCAGATAACTACCGATTAGGGCCATAATGCCTGTGCATTAAGAAAAGTTTGATAAGCACACGGTGGCACTTGTTAGTGTTGTCTAAGGATAGACAAGTACCACACTGACAGGAGTAAGTAATGGTAGCACTGCCTTAAGACCTCCAAAACCTAAAGTACTTATTCCAGAAAAAATATGCAAACAAATTAAGGAAAATTTATAAGAATTTCAAAATAAATCTTGTGTGTTTGTGTGCTTGACATGTAAATGTGTGTTGTTCCGTGTCCTGTGCACACAAGGACACAGCGATGCACTCCGACCCAGACAGTGCAGTTGAAGGAAAGGTGCTGTGTGACTTCGTAGCATGTGAGGTCACTGTGACTTTCTGTAAAAGCCATCACACACTGGCAATTTCAAGTAGCTGCAGGCGACGAGATAGACTTCTCTTTTAAGAGCAGGATTGGTCCTCATAATCCTGTCTCAGTAGATAGTTCAAGATGGCCTTTAACCTGCCATCTATCTATCTTAAGCTGCTCAGAGATTGGTAATCTTCCTGCCTCTGTCTCTTGTGACTACTGAGCTCACATATGTACACAGAGGCATTAGTTTTGTTCTATTGGTTTTTCATTTGTTTGTATGGTACTAGGGATGGAAAGTCGGGGTTTTGCATGCTGGGCATGTACCTTGTTGACCTGAATGGATATCCCCGTTACTACATTTTGACTGACTGTGTGGCTGCCATTAATATTCATGGTGTGATTGTTTTTACATGGTGATTTCTATTGCAGATAATCATATCATTCACCAACATGAATTCATATCTTATGAATAGAATTTAAAGTATATACCATTTTGCCAGAATATTTAAGAATATGATATTTTTATAAAAAGCAACACATGCTACTTAATTGTTTAGGGTGAATCTTCAAGGTGCATACCGTGGTCTAGGGCATATATTTGCACTTGGAAACAGCCAGTAGGTAGTGTAGTGACTCAGTCTCTCAGGTCTAGATGCCTACTAAAGGCACTGGTCCAAATAATCTGGGCTACCACATTCCCTAGATTATAGTCCTGGAAGAGGACTCCCACCAGTTAGCACAAAAAGGATCCCCATCCTTTCTCAGCAGGGATTGGAGCCCAGTTAGTGCCAAAGCCACCAGCCTTGAATGCTTGTCTAAGAAGATTCTGAGCTGTAATAAGCCTACATTATTGTTTTATGCAACAATGATTTTTTTTCATGACTACTTTTGCCTATAGGCTGAAAAAAAAAACCAAATAAATTTCAGAAACTTAATTGGGGAATTGTTCTTTTAATTGGGAGATTATCGGGATCTTTCTGTAGCGTTAGGAAAGCAACATTCAGTGTTAGGCATACATTTTCTTTTCTTTTAGTTTTTAGAGATTTTTAAAATATATTTTTATGAGTACACTGTAGCTGTCTTCAGACACATCAGTAGAGGGCATCAGATCCCATTTCAGACGGTTGTGAGCCACCATATGGTTGCCCGGAATTAAACTCAGGATCTCTGGAGGAGTAGTCAGTGCTCTTAACTGCTGAGCCATCTCTCCAGCCCCTGCCCTTCTTCTGACCTCTCATATCCACCCTGCCCCTGTCTGGGTACCTAGAAATTGAATTCTGGCACACAGGTTTAAAGACCCCTGAGCGTCCATAGGGGTTTTGTTAGAAGGGCTCTCTGTATGCATTTTCTTAATAGAGCAAAATAAGGTCACATTTGTCTAATGTGAACTCCAGGCTGGAGCAGCTGGCTCAGCTGAGACACGCTGACTGGTGTGAACTGCCAGTGAGACACTATGCCCACTCCCTTTCCCTGCAGGAGCTTCAAGTGCGGTGCGCTGAGGGTCAGGCCCTGCTAAACTCAGTACTTCACACCAGGGAGGATGTGATCCCATCAGGCCTCCCCCAGGCGGAAGACAGAGTGCTGGAGTCTCTTCGTCAGGACTGGCAGGTTTACCAGCACAGGCTGGCTGAGGCCCGGATGCAGCTCAACAATGTTGTAAACAAACTGAGGCTGATGGAGCAGAAGTTCCAGCAAGCTGACGAATGGCTCAAAAGAATGGAGGAGAAAATTAATTTCAGGAGCGAATGCCAGAGCAGCCGATCCGACAAGGAGATCCAGTTGCTTCAGCTGAAGGTGCAACTCGGGAATTCCTGAGCCCTGTCAAAGCCAGTTCCTTCCCATAGTTCATAGTTCAGTTCGCGAAGACACTTAGGACCTATGTGTAAGGTGGTTGTCTTCTGAGTTCTCGCCATGTTTATCTAGAACATCTAAAGTAAATGAAGTGGTTCTCTTTTTTTTGTAATGAACTTCTTAGGCTCGTCTTTAACAGAATGTGGTTCCATGCTGGGCCAGTGAGATGGATCAACAGGTAAAACCGCTTGTTGTAGGTCCCTAATAGTCTGAGCTTGGTCCCAGGACCCGCATGGGAAAGACAGAACCACCTTAAAGTGTTCCTCTGACCTCCACACATGTTGCAAGCACACACACGTTAGTAATCTACTTTTAAAATTATTTTTTAAAAAAATACAATTTTGTGAAACTACTGTATTTACTTCTCATGTCTACTGCCACACTTATAAAAATATATAAATGACAATCTTTTACAGTGATGGTGTGATAAGAAAGGACTATAACATAGTCCCTAAATTAATAACTCATAATTAGTTTCATTCTAATTTTTAGTTGTTCCCATATCCAAAATGATGCATAGGCCTTGGTGGTTAGTTTTCATCATTTTACCATTTTAAAATCAATTAAACTGCAAGGGGAGCCTTGAAATGCCTTTTTTAAAGAAACAGGCATCTGAACCAAAGTATAAAACACTGAGAAAAGTACGCAGAGTCATAAGTATTCAATTGCTATTGCACTGTTGTGACATGACTTTCCACAAAGATTATATGCGATACTCTTTCCAAACTGCATCTCAGGATAGATATACTCACAAACACGGGCAGAAATCATATTCTCTCCAGAAGATCCATTCACTATTTGTCTTATTTAAGAATGCCCAGGTCTGAGTTTCCTTCTCTCTGGTTTTGTACATCCTTTCAGAAGTGGCACGAAGACCTGTCAGCACACAGAGATGAGGTTGAGGAGGTGGGAACCAGAGCGCAGGGGATCCTGGATGAGACTCACATAAGCAGTAGGATGGGCTGCCAGGCCACCCAGCTGACTTCTCGGTACCAGGCCCTGCTGCTCCAAGTGCTGGTGAGCTGCCCACCCCTGCCCCCTGCCTACAAAGGACAGCCACCATCATGACCCAAAGTGGTCTTTCCAACTTCAGCTGAAGATGCCCATGGTCCACAGAGGCCTGGGCCTAGGACTTTCATCTGCAGTTCAATCTTCTCTTTACTTTCACAGGAGCAAATAAAATTCTTCGAAGAGGAACTGCAGTGTCTGGAGGAGACAGAGTCATCCCTCAGCTCCTATTCAGACTGGTACGGCTCCACTCATAAAAACTTCAAGAATGTGGCTACCAAAATCGATAAAGTCGATGAATCCATGATGGGGAAAAAACTGAAGACATTGGAGGTAGGCCTGCATCCTCTGGTTTGCCTCCTCTCCCCCCTCCTCCTCTGTGACCCTGCCCCCCACCACCCCCTTCCCCAACCCCGGCACCGTGTAGATCTAGAAGCATGTGTGCTCTTTCTGACTCCAAGTGATTGATGACATTCGGCTCATTCATTTAATCCAAATATGTTTATACATGCTTTAAGGCTAAAGCTGGTTCACTTAAGTGTGACGGCTCGCCATCTGAATGGCCTATGTGCAGCTTCTGGCCTCAGTGACACAAAGCCTGGCAGTTAGATTTTAAAACTGCTCTTACTACAACTCAGTGCATTAGCAGGGAGTTTCCTGGGGGTAAAAGACACATCAGGTTCCTTTTGAAGTTTCTGACTCGGAAATGACGTATTGATCAATACATAAATCCTCTGCTGAATTAAGGAAGGGAGCTTTAGATTGCTTGATATGTCCAGCCTGGAAGTAAACGGTAAGGACATACAGGATGACTTCAGATAAAACCTGGAAACTTTTCTTTACAGGAAATAAGAGCCTCTCTGTATTTGCTGAACACTCACACTCTGTCATGACTGGTTTTATGTCCACTCGACACAAGCTAGCGTCATCTGAGAGGGAGGAACCTCGGTGGAGAAAGTGCCTCCATAAGATTGGGCTGTAGGCAAGGCTGTAGGACATTTTCTTAGTGATTGACAGGGGAGAGCCCAGCCCAATGTGGGCAGTGCCATGCTGGACTGCTAGTTCTGAGTTCTATAAGAAAGCCAACTGAGCATCAGTTGCTGCCTCCTGGTTCCTGCCCTCACTGGTTCCAGTGGCGAACTGTTGTATGGAACTGTGGGTCAGGTAAACCCTTTCCTCCCCAAGTCGCTTTTGGTCATGGTGTTTCATCACAGCAATAGTAACCCACTTTTTTCTCAGGTTTTATTAAAAGACATGGAGAAGGGCCACAGTTTGTTGAAATCAGCTCGAGAGAAAGGGGAGAGGGCAATGAAATTCCTAGCGGAGCATGAGGCTGAGGCACTAAGAAAGGAGATCCATACCTACATGGAGCAGCTGAAGAACTTGACGAGCACCGTCCGGAAGGAGTGCATGAGCCTGGAGAAAGGCCTTCACTTAGCCAAAGAGTTCTCAGATAAATACAAAGTACTGGCCCAGTGGATGGCAGAATACCAGGAGATCCTGTGCACACCCGAAGAACCCAAAATGGAGCTATATGAGAAAAAAGCGCAGCTATCCAAATACAAGGTAGTGCCTTGCTAACCCCTGACACGTGTGTGTGTGCGAGTCAGGCAGGAGCCGAATGGGAGAGGCCTTACTCTTGAAGTGCTGAAGCGCACCCATCTGTGTTCTCTCTGCTGATGACTTCGGAAGCCATAGTTGGCTAAATGTCCTGCTTTGGCATTACTTTTCCTATTAGAGACTAATATCCAAAAGTTGATATAATCAATCAACGGACACCTTTATGGTGCAGATAGATATGGATCTTCTCAAGGGAATTTAACCCCCAACCTGAAAGTCTCATGTGGCTGAAAGTCACTAGGAATGGGCTAATTACAAAATCATAAGCTTAAAAATATTATGAGATATTTTTGCAACTCTTTCCCCTGTAACTTGACTCCATGTTTCTCAGATATAACCTTTGTCACTCATAACACAACTAACCCATCTTGTCACATCTGCCATTTTTTTTCTTTTTCTTTTGGTTTCCCCAGTATTCTTCGTATCTGACCTACAGCAAATAAAAAATGAAATAGTACAATTTAAAGACAAAAATTCTAACTGACCAATCATAGGTAAGCCCCAGAGAATTTAGTTCCTGAAGGAATAGTAACACACTCTATAGATCTAGAAGAGATATAAAAAAGGTAGAGAAAGCTATAGATTCATCTGCTCAGACTTTCAAAATAATCACCAAAGCTGGCGTCCATTTCCAGGTGACAGAGTATCATGAATGACTTACACTGTCCTGCTCACCTGGAAAAGTGTATCATAGATATCAAGATAGACATGAACATACATAGATAAATATACACATACACACAAGTATCCACCTATCTATCAATCCGTGTGTGTGTGTGTGTGTGTGTATGTACAGATATATACAGACACACCATACAGGTACACACAAGACCACAGACACACACACAATTCATGGCTCAGTACCTTGACAGCTGGCTCACTCAACGCTGCTTCTGAGGAAGTGTGTGGTGTTTCTAGCTACTCTACTGTGCCTTGGCCTCCCCACCAGGTCTGGCACCTTGTCAGTGAAGAGGATACATTTATAAGAAGTATTTCTTCACCTTCCCCAATTCATATCAAAGCCCAGCAGAGTTAAGTATGTCTTGAGCTTGTCTCAGCAAGTACACTGCCAGACATTTTCAACATAAGGCCATCTCTAACTCAACCCACAGCAGACACCATGACCTCTGAACTCTGAACTCGGAGATGGTCATTCACATGGCTTTTTGTTGACATTTGTCTCTGCTAAATGTAGTGCAGTGGGAGGCAGAAATATGAGTTGTATTCAAATTAGCTAAATGAAATGTTTTTCTCTATGTTCTTCTCCACCATGAGAGGCCACTCCATGGTTTGCTTTCCTCTGTATTCTATTTAAAACTAGCGTAGCTCTGCTGAGATGTACGTTCTCCTTTAGTGCTTGGGACTTTTTGGCTCAATAAGTATTTACCAGGGCCTTCTTGAGGTGGGTGGTATCATGTCTGCCACAGGCACTGTGTATTTTCTTCCTGTTCATCTGGATGAGATGACTGTTTCCCCCCCCCCCCTTTTTGTCTCTGTGATTCAAGTCACTACAACAAATGGTGCTGTCCCACGAGCCATCCGTGACCTCAGTGCAAGAGAAGAGTGAGGCGCTTCTGGAACTGGTACAGGATCAGAGCTTAAAGGACAAGATACAAAAACTTCAAAGTGACTTCCAGGACCTCTGCAGCAGAGCGAAGGTGAGGAGGTAGCAGATGTAAGCTCCCCAGGACGAAGCCTGCTTCTGCCTCTCTGCCACAGACTCTTGAGGGCTGGCATACATGAGAGAAACATTTAATAGCATTGTGGCTGATTTTTTTCCACATTCCATGAGTTTCTACTTAATTACTTTCCTATTAGATGCTGGAGGTGGAGCCCATGGCTTTGAATGTATTAATCATACACTCCACCCCTGAACTGTACCCCAGCTCCATCCTGGTAGTTTTCTGGTACATGCACTCTGCCTAGTTTACTAATTATCCTATAATTCCTTACATATAACACAATACTTTAGTAGGTTTGGGGCTCAAAAGTCAACTCTGACATGTACCTGGTTTTGCAGGAGCGGGTCTTCAGTCTGGAAGCAAAAGTCAAAGACCACGAAGACTACAACACTGAGCTCCAAGAGGTAGAGAAGTGGCTGCTTCAGATGTCTGGCCGGCTGGTGGCGCCTGATCTTTTAGAGATGAGCAGCCTAGAGACCATCACTCAGCAGCTTGCCCATCATAAGGTACAGCTAATCTCACCACAGGGCGGCTATGATTGCCCTACCTCTGTGTGTGTGTGCGTGCGCACATGCATGTACATGCACATGTATGCATGTATGTATATATGCGTGTGTGTGCACACACGTGTGCATGTTTATGTGCATATAAGTGTGTTCAAGTGAAGCTCTGAATTATGACCGCTTTGAGAACCTGGTGGAAGTTTCAAGCGCAGCTGACAATTAAGAGCCATCTTAAGGTTTTTTTTGCTATGAAAACACACCATTAACACAACTCTTACAAAGGAAAACATTGAATTAGGGCTGGCTTGCAATGTCAAGGGTTTAACCCATTATCGACATGGTGGGAAGCATGGCAGCATTCAGGCAGACTTGGTGCAGGAGGAGGAGCTGAGGGTCCTCCAACCAGTTCAGCAGGCAGCTGAAGAAGACTGAGACACACTGGCCAGACATGAGCATAAGAGACCTCAAAACTTGGCCCACAGTGACAACACTTCTTCCAACAAGGCCACACCTACTCCAACAAGCCTACACCTCCCAATAGTGCTACTCCCTGTGGGCCAAGCATTAACACACATGACACTATGAGGACCATTCCTATTGAAACTACCACAAGAACCATTGAACTAAATACTTGGGAGAATAAAAAATACTCAAATCTTAGCACCAGGCTTCTTAATACATTGCTGTACTTTGGTGAGCTCATAGATTTTTGCCTCAGAGTTTAGTCTGCATCTATCATTTAGCAAAGGAAGGGGTTCCTTTGGCTTTAGAAACACATGCCAAATGTGGAACACAGGGCTAGGAGTCAGTCTACATTCTAGTCCAGCCACACAGCTTTCCTATCAGGGGCTTAAGCATCTTTGGGGCAGTTTGTCCTTCTCTTGTTTCACCTCATAACTGTGCTGGAAATCAGGGAATGCCATTCTGTGAACCAGAAAGAGCAACACTGAGAACAGACTTTCTTATCTTTGTAGCTCTGTATGCTTAGTAACTATGGCATGTGGACTATTTTATGGAATGATCTTATGAGATCATTCGGCATGATGTTAATGAGAAATAATTTATCTATGATGGGATCAATATCTTATTGTGTGCCATGAAAGCCACAAACCTCTTTGTCAGAGGAAACTTTTCCCCTCACAAATAAGGATAGAAAAATACTAATCTTTGATCAGACCTCCCTGAACATTCCAGATCTCTCTTGATTCTGGAAGCTAAGTGGGGTCGTGGATGCTCAGTACATAGATGGGAAATGAGCAACTGTGCTGACATTTTCTATTGGGCTCTAAAGATATACTGTCCTGCTTTGTATTCTATCACTATGATAAACACCATGACCAAAGGCCACGTGGGGAGAAATGGATTTATTTGACCTTGCAGCTTATCATCATCCTTACTCCATCGTGAAGGAGCAGTACAGGGCTTCAGTGCTGGATCACAGGCCATAGAGAAGCACTGCTTACTGGCTTGCTCAGCCGCCTCCCTGCTCATCTCAGGACCACCTGCCCGAGACTGTCTCTATCCCACAGTGTGCTGGGCCCTCCCACATCAATCATTAGCTTGATTAGATAGATTTGATTATAATAAAAATGCTTTATAAACTTTCCCAGAGGCCAATTTCATAGAGGCATTTTCTCAGGTGATATTCCTATATTCCTTCTTAGATCACACTAGTTTGTATCATGATGAACGAAGACTAATTGGAACATACACTAATCCAGTAGATAGCCCATTCTTGCAGTAATCTCAGGATGTGGTCTCTCCTTCTCCCTCTCTTTCCCTCTCCTGTTCCCTTCCCCCCTCCTCCTCTCACCCAGGATATGAGTTCTCTGTTCCAAGCTGAAAACAAAAGTGATTTCCAGTTGGGTTTAATGCCCTCTCACCCAACCTCATTGGACAGAAGGGAAGCTCAGCATTGCTTAGATTCCACCTGTGATTCCTTTATGTAGTGATGTATCCACGTGATAATATATGTGAAAAAGTAGTGCAAGCCAAAGTCCAGAAGGACCTGTGCAAAACTGGGAAACTTGGCTATTTATTCCTGGACTACCTTGATATGACCTCTCCTAGACTTAGCCCCCTCATCTGCATAACAATGCGAACCCATACTCAATAGAATCTATTTATAATTTCCATACTATACTAGACAATTAACTGTAAACAAGACTGCTATTTTTATTCATATAAATGTTCCTGGATGTAAATTACATACTATATTATTTTAGAAACTAGAACAGTTAAGTAAATTAAATAAAAATTATATGAGGTAAAAAAAAATTCCTAAGTTATAACAAACAGATTGGACACACAGATGGACATCGTTTACCTTGTCTGCATTACCGTTACAGAAGCCTCTCTGTGACCAGGCATAAACACAGTATGGTCTTAAAGTCACTGCGTTGTCATGTGATTAATCCATAAATCATTCACCCGTCCTATTTGTGCCTTACTGAAATACAAATGTGCTTTTTTACTTAAAATATAACCAAGAGAAATCACAAAACACTTTTAAAAGGTTTGTTAGATCGTTGCAATTAGATCTTAAACTTGATGCTTAATAAAGAGGTTGTTTCAAGCTGAGAGTGGAATTCCAAGAACTCTCTCTACATTCTTCATTTTTTGTAGGCGATGATGGAAGAAATAGCAGGCTTTGAAGACCGCCTGGACAACCTTAAAGCCAAAGGTGACACTTTGATTGGCCAGTGCCCTGAGCACTTGCAGGCAAAGCAGAAGCAGACTGTACAAGCTCACCTGCAGGGCACAAAGGACAGTTACTCAGCGATCTGCAGCACAGCTCAGAGGGTGAGTGGTCCAGAGTGGTCCATGCAGTGATGGACTGAAGAGAAAGGCTAGACTTCATAAAGGGTGAAGGTCTGAGTCTTTGGAGTAGCTTTGGTGTTTTGCCAGATAGGAAGTAAGAAGACAGAGTTCACAACTTTTTTTGTGAACACAAAACAGACATGCCAGACATCTGCTTCATCGGAGGAAGCTTGGAAATTCAGACATTCAGTTCTATCCAATCTTTTCAACAAAGAGTTAATTATGAAAATACATTAGGCTCTGGATGTGGCTCACTTGGTAGAGAGCCTGTGTAGCATGCATAAAGCCATGAGTATGATCCTCAGGAAATATAAATCAAGCGTGGTGCCATATATCTGTAATGCTAACACTATCAAAATAGAATCTTTTTAAATATTTTTTATTACATATTTTCCTCAATTACATTTCCAATGCTATCCCAAAAGTTCCCCATACCCTCCCCCCCCTACTTCCCTACCCACCCATTCCCATTTTTTTGGCCCTGGCATTCCCCTTTACTGGGGCATATACAGTTTGTGTGTCCAATGGGCCTCTCTTTCCAGTGATGGCCGACTAGGCCATCTTTTGTTACATATGCAGCTAGAGTCAAGAGCTCCGGGGTACTGGTTAGTTCATAATGTTGTTCCGCCTATAGGGTTGCAGTTCCCTTTAGCTCCTTGGGTACTTTCTCTAGCTCCTCCATTGGGAGCCCTGTGATCCATCCATTAGCTGACTGTGAGCATCCACTTCTGTGTTTGCTAGGCCCCGGCCTAGTCTCACAAGAGACAGCTACATCTGGGTCCTTTCAAAATAGAATCTTACACAGGGTTCAAAGATCATAGAGTCATCCACTACAATGCATTTCGAGTTCCAAGTCAGCCTGGATGATGTGGTTCCCTGTTTTTGGGGGGGGGGGGGGGAAGATTGTTTAAAAGTTGTTTGGTAAGCTGGGTGTGATGGCTAGTGCCCAGAAAATGGAAGGTTTAGACACAATGGTTGCCATGAGTTCAAGGCTAACCTAGGCTGCAAGGTATAGACTCTGTCTCCAAACAAACAAAAAGAAAAGTTACACTGGCAATTTTTATTCATTCATACACAATAAAACATCCCTATAGTCTGCCATTCATTTTGTGAATGAAATGGCACTAAAATAAGTGCATTTTAATTTCCCCATTATTGATTTTTTTTAATATAATGAGGCCTGGCTTCTACTTTTAAGTCAGTATTTTTCTTCATTTGTGTGTATAAAAAATTGAAAAAGTAGAGTATATGTGTATCAGTTTGAATTATACTTTAATAGGTGTATTTCCACAAGACTACATTCTCAATGTCATATAAATAAATCTACAGTAAATAAGAATTATTCTTTTAGTGAAAACCAGTATTGTAAACAAGTTGATTTCTGTTGTTGTAGGCTCAGGGTTTTGTTATTTAGATCTTTGATTTTTGTTGTTGTTGTTGTTGATGATGGTGGTTTTTGTTTTGTTTTCTGTGTTGCTGTTTATGAAACAGGGTCTTGCTGTGTAACCCTGGGTAGCATAGAACTCACTATGTAGACAAGGCTACCCTCCAACTCACAGAAATCTGCCTGCTTTTCTCTCCAGCTTGGTGAAATTAAAGACATGTGCAACCACACCCAGCTAGTATAGGATTTAAAAAAATCATGTCCAATGTTTCTGTCTGTTTTTGAAGTACTACAATGTGCTTTTGTTACTAGGCTATCCAGGAGGAAATAATGAGATACACTGGAAAGGAGATATTAATTTGCATTTATGAGAGAAAAATAAACTGCAGATGATATCGCTTGATTCCTTAGACCATGAAAATGTATTTTTTTCTTTTGAAATGAGGATTACTAAGTTACATTGGCTATCCTTGAGCTCACATTAGCTCAAGTAGCCAAGTTGGCCAAATGGTTCAAAACTAATTAATTGAATATTAGAAAAAAATGTATGAAGGAATCCCATTTGTGGATGTTTTAAACACTTTTTTAACTTCCTTGTTTTTATGTGTATGAGTGTTTTACCTGAATATATGTATTGTACTATGTATGCGCATGGTGCCTGCATAGAGGGCAGTTGTCAGTGCCCTGGGGCTGGCTTTACAGATAGCCATGTGGTCCTGGGAACCAAACCTGGGGCTTCTCCAAGAGCAAATGCTCTCAACCCCTGAGCCATCTCTCCGGTCCCCGCACTGATGTTACTGATCTACTTCCTTGGTGGAATGAGTGCCTCAAACTCTTCCATGTCTCCATATGCTAGTGTTTATTTCCAGAAGAGCATCAGAATTAGAAAAGTTTAGTTGTCTTTTAAAGATGGTGATTCATGGTTTGTTTTTTGCTCCTTGTATAAATAAGGACTTCAGTTTTTATAATACAGAGGGAAACCTTCCAGAACCTCTGGCTTATGTTCTTGAGAATTTATTTCAATGACTTCATGTACTCTAACACATTTTGCCCCATGTATGAACACTGAGCCTGTTATATATGACATTATTATATGTGGGTATATCGAGGAATTATAAAGTGGGCTATGGCCATTGCATTTTGGAACACATGCAGCCATGTTAGATATGTGCACAATGCTACGGAGTCCTGGGGATTTACCTGGACTGGCTCAACATGCTTATTTATTTATAGTGATGCTTTTAGAGATAGAAGTCAACGTTCACATCTCAACTCTATTCTGTCTCAGGTATACCGCAGCTTGGAATATGAACTCCAGAAGCATGTCAGCAGCCAAGACACTTTGCAACAGTGCCAGGCATGGATCTCTGCAGTCCAGCCAGACCTGAAGCCCAGCCCACAGCCACCTCTCAGCAGAGCAGAAGCTGTTAAGCAGGTAGTGGAATCTGGGAAGTTTTATTATTAGGAGTCATTCATTAATTCATTCAAAACCATGCTGGTTTCTGGGAATAGTGAAATGTAAATGAGGTCTGGCCTTGGCAATAGTGTAACCATAGAGATGGGGAGAACATGCATATGTGGTCCTGTGGAAAAGAATGTGGTTCTTTCATCAAACCTCAACTCTAAAACCTGTTGCAGGAAATATTAAAAAGGAACCATCAAGTTCCCACGCTCCTTCCAGCTACTCTCTGTCTGCCAACTCTCCAGCAGGGCAGGAGCTCCCCAGTTCCCTTCCCTGCCACACCAGCCCCACGCAACGACCATCCATCTATCCCACCGTCAGCTGCCACAACACCCAGCAACCTAGTAGAAATAAAACTCTAGAAGCTTATAATTAACAAGTCAGATTAAGTATCAATAAATTCTCAATTTACAAGATGCTCACACAATAATATCAGAGCCAGTTGATAATGATACAAGCTGCCCACTTAGATCAAACAAGTTCTATTCCTATATGTTATTCATAACTACCTGTGGCTATTTAAAACTATGTGGGATCAGGATCTTTTTTCTATCCATCCACCTCCATCTTGGCTTCTCTCTCTCCCTCCTCTGAGTCACTCTCTGTCTCTGCAACTCTTTGCTCCACCTCCCTTTTCCCTGTCCAATCACAGACCTTCACAGACCTCCTGCTGCACTAATATTTTAATATAACTGGACAGGGAAAATCCTGCCACAAACACCTTATCTGTTGGCTACAGCACTTAACATCTCTGAGCCTGGGTTCTCTTTTATATGAAGTGATGCTTGTAAATACAACTGCTCCTGGAAATGCACAGGGAGCTTGTTCAGTGACCCTGTTTATACCAGGACATGCAGATGTGCAGTTCTTTGTTGGAAATGGTGTGATATTGGCAATGAACTTACTCATGTCCACCCGAATTCTTTACACCCTCTGTAAATTATTTTGAATATTTAATGCAATATAATCCTTCAAAGATAGCTGATATATGAAGTTGTGTAGGCACACCTGATGGGGGAAAAAGTCTGGACATATTAATGACAGACACAATTTTGGTTTTCTTCAATGCTTTCAGTGGACTGAGCCGTGGGTACAGAATCTCTGGCTAGAGGACCAGCTGTGTGTATACTTCCGAATTATGCTGGAATTCAAACATCAACTCCCAAAGGGATGGGGATGAGAAACAGAAAAGTAATACTTACCTCCCCAAACTGTTGTTCCCCTCCTTGCACACACACACACACACACACACACACACACACACACACACACACACACACAGAGTGAGCTTCGAAAGTAATTGGTGAGTGGATGATGAAGGGAGTGTTAATTGTTGTCACATGAAAGAGACCTGTAGCATAGTAATATAATGTAACCATGCTATGGAAACGTCATTAGGATATAAAGGAGTATTTCTCAAACCTTTGTGCTTGGCAGCTGAACATGCAGTGAGAATCTTGTGGGAAAATGTCATGTAGGAATTTACTTGTGGCTGTTACTACTGCCAGATAAATTAACAATATTAAGTAAAGATTTTAATTTGCTTATGATGGGGGCCAATATAACACAATTGTCCATTTAACCCTCACAGAGAAACGCCCATTTACTCCATCCCAGGGTGCCCTGGGCTTACGTGATTTACATTAAGTCATGAAAACGTTCACATCAGTCCACACATCAGACTTTGGAAAGCATGGTGTAAGGAAAGAAATAAATGTACATTTTTGAGCCAAGAAAGAAAGAATTGGTGGTTATTTAAATTCTGATTTTTCTATTTTTCAGTTTGCATTGTGTATTAAATTATATGACACAGTGAGTTTTCTTGTGGCATTCTGGCACATCTCCTGATCACACCTTTTCTGCCCTCTCTTACCGCCCCCTACCTCCACCCATGTCCCTAATAGGCCTCCATGTACTCTCAAGTCCATTATTTTATTCTCCTAAGTCTACACATGAAGAAAATCATGATGTTTGTTTCTCTTAGCCTGGCTTGTTTTGCTTAACATGGTGCTCTTCAGTTCCATCATCCTGCTTTCTGGCAGAACATACATCTTCATCATGGCTGTTGGTCACATTTTCTTTCCATCATGGGCTTCCTCAAGTCACCCCTTCTCTATGTGGGCCTTTATTAGTGATGAGTTCTACTTACCACATTCCAAAACAAAATTTAATTTTTCTCCTTTGTTGCCACCCCAAAAAAAGGGGTATGCCAAACAAAAAGTTTCTCACAATGGCACTGTGCCAGAACCACAGGGCAGGATTTACTACACTAACCAGGATAAGGCACTGATCTTCCTCAAGTTCCTGAATACATAGCTCTGAGCCATGCTGTGGTGTGGGAAATATTAAAATGAACGGCAAGTTCCTGCACTTTACCCAGCTATCCTTAGCCCCGGCGGTCTCGGTGGCCAGTTCTTATCTTATGGAGACTCTCTGACTCAGAGCCCCAAAATCTCTCCACCCAGCTTGCTAAATTCTCACTGGAGGGTCACTACCATACCAGCCCCATGTTTCAAAGCCCCATGGCCTTTGTGGTGCACATCTGGCAAACCCACCCCTTGCTGCTGTACCTTTCTCTCTTGAATCCAGTCAATCTGCTGCGTGAAGGAAAACACCACACAAACTTAGTTCAGAAACAATGGTAACTCAAACTCTGGTTGCCACGACTAGAATCCTAATTTTGTAAGACACATTAATTCTAAATCCTCCAGTGGTACTCATCCTGGTGGATTCACCATATAAGCCAGGAGACGCTAGTAGCTACATCTTGCCCTCTCGCTATCCCCATCAAAAAGCCCCTCTCTCCTGCTTCCTCTCTTCCTCCAAAAGTCCCGCCTACTCTCCCAGTGATTGATGCCTTTATTCATTAGGGGATGGTTCACAAGGAGTCGCCTGAGTAAGTGACTTATTCCTCGGTCCAGAAAAACCCTCCTGGGAAAGCAGGATTAACATCAAAGTACAACAGTACCAGGGCCATCCACAGCACCACTACCCTCCCACAGCCGCACTGTATGCCTGCCTCCCACTTGAAAGAAGCCACAGAAGGGATCTAGAGACTATAGTCCATCTGGATCTGAGACACTGGAGGCAAACAAATTTTGTTTGGTCAAATTTTCTTTTTCTGTTCTTTATTCTTTGTTTTGTCCCAACTAGTTAATGTTCTCCTTGTTAGACACTGTCTTCCTGCCAGAGTGTACAGGCCCCCACAGTTGACTAGTACTGACATATGGCTAAAGCTCCCTGTTGTTACTGAGGAGTTCTCACGGGAAGACTCAGTGCTAAGCTTTGACCAGCATCTACACTGTGGCTCCAAGCTGTATTCCAATCAGAATCACATTTTTATGAGGCATGGAATTAGGAATTGAGCTGAGAAAAAGTATGGCAGATTTACCTTTGAAGTTAATTCTAGCAATAATCATTTGAAAGTTTTTCTATTGGTTAGGATTAAGGTAACTCTATTAGTCACAAAATGAATAATTATCCTTTAAATTACATGTACTTTTAATCTTATTTTTATTTTTTAAATTTAGTTTAATTTTTTTTTAAGACCAGGTTACTCCATGTAGCCCTGGCTGTCCGGGAATTCAGTCTGTAGACCAGGCTGGCCTCAAACTCACAGATACTTACCTGCCTCTGTCTCTTGGGTGCTGAGATTATAATTCAATTCTTGACAGCTTATTTTCTTGTCATTTTGAGAAATTGAGCTGTCTGGGCCAGCTGCCCTCCCCTGGGTCATGGGATGTGAAATGATCCGTTTCACACTGGCTACTGTGGGTCATGAGGCACTAGATGGTTCTTTTCACTCTGGTTAATGGTTAGTAAGACTCACTGGATGGGAAACACTTTGCACATTGAATGAATACCAAAGACACTGTATGGTTGGAAATAGATCTGTACTTCTTATAGCCACCGGAGAAGCTGGCAAGTTCTCTGTGTTCCCTATTACTCCATGTGCCTTCAAGAATAGCATTCAGGCCAAGGCCTGGTCAAGGCATCCAATGCCATCCATCATCTTTTAGAATAAATTCCAAAATTTATGCCACAGCCCATGAATAGACTGTTTTCATAATTTGTCTAACAAAGGAAAAGTTGAGGTGTGGACTTGGGGGACATCTTCTTAAGTCCCCTGCCCCCACCAGGGTCATTTAGTGGTGATTAAACGCATTGTAAGTTGCCACAATTAACAGTCATTGGGATGCTGAAGTCCAGGGATACTACTGGACATTCCATAATGTTTCAGACAGACCTATCCTCACAGAGCTATTTACCTCAGATCTCAGTGGTTCTGAGACTGGACATGCTAACTAGAGGCAGAAAGCAGAACACCAGGATGCTTGTCTTATTTCATTTAACATAGTTGCTTCCAGTTCTACTTATGTCCCATCACAGTACACGATTCTATCTCTCCTTAGAGCAGAATAAAACTACACTGTGGACACATGATGGATTTTCTTTACACTGTAAGCTTTCCTGAGCCATTCCTTGCCTTCCAGCCTTTTATTACAGATGCAATTAATAGCTTTGATAGCTTCCATGACTTGGTCTCTGTTCACCCTTTTGACCACTGATTGACAGCCTCCAGGACTTGGTCTCTGTCGACTCAGGGTTCCCTCTGCTTTGGCTTTTGCACCCACTGTCCATCCTTTGTCGTGTTTGATGGCTCACTTCCTGAATATGTTCCGATCTAACACTCTGAGCAGTCTTGGAGATATGCTGCTTGTGCAGTAGCAATGCTTTCTCCACACCGTCTAGACTCTCAGCACCTTT
The DNA here is from genome assembly GCF_000001635.26 of Mus musculus. NCBI lineage: Eukaryota > Metazoa > Chordata > Mammalia > Rodentia > Muridae > Mus > Mus musculus. Next base: position 5,235,373 of record NC_000076.6, on the reverse strand, counting down.
CTTTCCTACTTCTTGTGCCAGGCATGCATCTGCTGATCTATTACCTTGTTTTTCCTCAGAAGAGTGCCAGTCCATGAGAGCCAAGATTGTGTTATTTGGAGTGCTTTATACACTGTATCTAAAACATATGTTTCCTCAATGCTAAGCAGCTGTGTGTCTGTGTTTCCATGGAGAAATGAAAAAAAATTTCACATAAGCCCTTCTTGGTGGACTCTGAAAAAGGGAAGAGCAGGTGATGAACTTTTTGCATCAAAAGGAACCCTGGTCATATCACTCTGAAGAAGCTCCCCAGCTGACCCTGACAGTGATCTTGTCTCAGGCTATACACAAGCATAACTAAGCAGAGACAAGTGCGCTGCGATTTCTTCTCCTAAATGAGAATGCTGGTAGAAAAATCCAGAGAGTCTGGAGACAAGCCTTACGTTGCCCCCTTCCCAGACCACGCAGACAGCTTTAATTATAATGGGAAGCAGATGGCGGACAAACAGATCCTACAGTGTGTTTGGAATTCTCTCCCATGAGTCACAAATATATTTCAGGACAGTGTGGAAAACACTGACATAACAAGATGATTTTTGATATATCAATAAAAGGCTACCAACTGCACAGTTCGCCACCAAAACAGTGCACCCCTCTTGTTCAACCTGACAATCCTTTTTTTTTTTTCTTTTTCTTTTTCAGGTCAAACACTTCAGAGCTTTGCAAGAGCAGGCCAGGACCTACTTGGATCTCCTTTGCTCCATGTGTGACTTGTCAAACTCCTCAGTGAAAAACACAGCAAAAGATATTCAGCAAACAGAGCAGCTGGTAAATATATATATATATATGTTCATGATTGCAACTAATTGTCTGCTTTGTCTGCCTTGTTATCTTCTCTCCATCTTCAAAGCTGTGAGATTTAAAGAAAATATTTCTGGAGATATTCTTGCTATAACCCTCTTCAAGCCACAGTAACAAGTCAATATGTGATTTATTTTATTTTATTTTATTTTTGCCATCCCAGAAAGGAAGGTAGATACTAAGTCAGTGGAGTCACCACTGAATTGTTTAGTCTGTACAACCACCACCGCTGGCACCTTCCTCCACCTTAATTACCAGTCTCTCGTGGTTTTCCTAGTCCCTCGCGCCTCTTTCTGTTGTTCTTTTCTCCTTTCCCATCCTGTTCTTTAAGGAATACGCTGAAGAGTCCACTGCCCTAGCTTTTTTATATAAGGCCCACCAACGGGCTACTGCTTAAATCCTTCCAAAGGGTGACAGTTGTAATAAGACAAATTATACACTTCCAAAAACCAGAAGGGCAGATCTAAAGACAATCTAAAACATTGATAGGGCTATGTACAGCAGTGTGGTAAATCTGAAATCCCACTCCTGGGGTCCGGGTAAAGGAGGTTGAAACAGGAGGATTGCCAGAATTTCTAGGCCTGTATAATTCACTTTCCAAAAAATAAATAAATAAAAAAGCAGATAACAACATTAAACCATGTTTTTAAAGATGAAGAAACAAATATATAAGAGATGTGAGCCTTTCTTAATTACTCAAATCCCAATTTTCCAGTCAAATAGATGTATTTACTGCTTGGCCTAAATGGAAAAGCTCTTGGGGAACTCTTTGATCTCATACATTGGTAAAATTTCTTGGATCTTTGCAGCACTGATTAAAAATCACACAGGAGAACTCTTAGATGTTTTAATTCGTTGGAAACTCTTAAGCCTAAAGGAAATCTGTTTTTCTTTGATACAAAGAAAGAGGTGCCTTTCGGATCTGGCTGAGCGGGAGCACAGGACCAGGCTCTTCCCAGCAACCCACTGACAACCCAGAGGTTAGATTCACTGAACAGAGATGAGGTACGGAAAATGAACTAACATTTAACTGTGTTTCCTCCAGATTGAACAAAGGCTGGTCCAAGCACAGAACTTAACTCAGGGCTGGGAGGAGATCAAGAGCCTGAAGGCCGAGCTCTGGATTTACCTACAGGATGCTGACCAACAACTCCAGAACATGAAGAGGAGGCACACTGAGCTGGAGATAAATATTGCTCAGAACATGGTCATGCAAGTGAAGGTAGGAACTGATGCCCGCATGGGGTCAGGGGTCAGGGAGGAAGCCAAGACAGAGCAAGAGATGCAATGCACTCAATATATTCGCTTCTGTACGCCCAGGGGCGTTGTGAATCCTTAGTACTGGGGCAGCCACTTAAGCAATAAGAGAGTATGAGTTGCAGAGAAACATGTGCTGAGCACAGTAATGTGTACCTGTAGTCTTCTCTACTTGGGGGCTAGGGAGGGAAAATGGCTTGAGCCCGGGAGGTCAAGACTAGCCCAGGCACTGTAGCAAGACCCCATCTCAGTAAGTAAATAAATAAAATTTCAAGTATATTTTCAGAGTTCTGCATGGCCATTTTCATATGAAACATTCATTATATACAAGCAAGACAGCTGACCTTTAGCCCACAAAACCAGGAAGTCTGTTTAATAAACACAGACCTTAGTGTTCATATTTTCATTGCATATAGTCTTGAGGTTTGGTCTGTGGCTATGTATTGTAATGTTAATTCTGTACCTAAAGGTCTAGGCCTATAAGTGAATTCTCTGGGTTACCAGCTTTTGCCGTGCAAACCTTAGTTTAAAACTATTGGTTAAATAAAAATGGCTACAGCCAATAAATGAAGAGATGAAAGGTACCTGGATTTTAAGTCACCTCACCGGAGGTGAAGGAGGAGAGGGGAGAGAAAACAAGGAAGAGAGAGGAGAACGCACCACAAGAAGAGAGGAACCATGAGCCCATGGCCAGAAGAAACAGGAAATATCTAGGGTACATAACTGGGGAGGTAGCCAGGCCCACAACTAGAAAAGTACATTAGGGGTTACTTCCCAGTAATTGTCAAAGCCAAATAAAAATTATAGTCTGAGTCTCATTTATTTGTAAACTAGACAGAAATAAGCTTAAATTGCTTCCACTACACTATAGCTATAGAAATGTAAGCCTACTTGTTAAATGCATCGATTAAGTTAAATAAAGCAGAAATATATTAATAATCTGTATAATATATATTTGTGAGAATTATAAGTATTATAAGTATATTCCAATCAATTAACTTGATTGGAATGAGGGTCATATTTTAAACAAGCTTTAAGACTGCTTTCTTTGATAAGTTATTTCTATTTTCTCCTGGAATATTATTTGTAACTACATAATAAAAAAGAATAGAGGGAAACTGAACTAAATTTATTTTTTCCCATAAAGGCATAAACTATTGTTTTCATTATTTAAAAGTTTCTTCCATAGTATTTTGAGAAAAATAAGACCTTACTTCAAGAAAACTTACTTCTCAAAATAATTCAAAGCAAGAAAATATCAAAGTTACTCTGATTCTTTCACAGGTGGGAATTTGTGTTTAGAAGAAAGAATCATGGTTGTTTTTTTTTTTTTTTTCCAATTTTCAGGGATATTTATTTCAAAGCTATTTGTGTTTCTTTCTGTTCACTTGGCAGGACTTACACATTATTTCTTGTTTTACATTTTCACCTTCAGGATTTTATTAAGCAGCTACAGTGTAAGCAGGTCTCTGTGAGCACCATTGTAGAAAAGGTGGACAAGCTAACAAAGAACCAGGAGTCCCCTGAGCACAAGGAAATAACCCACCTGAATGACCAATGGCAAGACCTTTGCCTCCAGTCTGACAAGCTATGTGCACAGAGAGAACAGGACCTTCAGAGAACCAGCAGTTACCATGACCACATGCGTGTCGTTGAAGCCTTTCTTGAAAAATTTACTACAGAATGGGACAGCCTGGCCAGGTAACAGAACTCGCCCAGTGGTTCACCATGATGCTAAGTCAGAAGTTGACAGGATATCCCTAACATCCTCATGTTGTGCAGTTGTAGACTGGAGGGCTTCCTGGTTTAATTTAGCATCAATTACCAATAGGCAAAAGAGACATGTTTGTCTGTGGTCTTTAGCACTGTCCCCATGATAACTACTCTGAATCTTTTCACCTTGGTTAACTGCCAATCATTGCTTGTCATCCATGACTCTCTAAAGTGGATGTACCTTAAGCAAAAGTGTCCCTGCACATCTGGGAAGTAACATATTCTAGGTACTTTAGTCAAATTTGGTCACTGTATAAGAAACTTTTGCTGTTGTTATTGTTGCTCTGACCAAGTATTGTTTAGGCTCAGAATGTGAGAGGGATACAGTCCATCACAGAGGAAAAGATGTGGTGACAGGCATCCTCACAGTGGTAGTAGGGGTATGTATCTGGCCTATCGCCACATTGCGGAACAAGAAGCAGAAAGCAGGTAGGAAGCAAACTGTGTTATTAAAACTCAAGACTCATTCTGGTGACCTACTTCCTATAGCAAAGCTCTATTTCTTAAGGCTCCTACCATTCTCCAAAGAGGAAGACCAGCTGCACACCCAGTGTTTGAGCTCATGAACGTCTGGGGAAACACTGCAGTTTCAAACACAACAGGCGTGTTGTAGAACATAATTTTGAAATGCGGTGAAACTATGCCCTTTTATTCTTTGAAAATAAGTACCTTTCTTACACACACACACACACACACACACACACACACACACACACAGGCACACACGCATGCGCACGCACACACAGGCACACACACACACACACACACACACACACACAGGCACACACGCATGCGCACGCACACACAGGCACACACACACACACACACACACACACACACACACACAAGTGTGTTATATGAAAACACTCCCATGCTTCTGAATGCTACATTTTTTTAAAAGAATGAACATTTCTACATAACGTATTAGGTTTTTGTAATACAAACTGGCAGAATTATTCCAGCATAGACACAGCATGGTGATGCTTTACTATTTGTTTGCCAGAGTATTTTCTCAGTTTTTAACTCTTTGTAAATGCTCAGCACTTTACTGTGTTTTTTTTTTAAATAAATGCAGTCAATATCAGCTATACCTCCCCATATATATATAGCTAGCTTACGGTAATCCTACGAGTACCTTAAACCTCGTGCATCCAAGACCAAATTCAACCATACTGTCAATAAGCCTGATTTCTTATACTTCAGAACTGATCACCAAGAAATTCAAGGCAGATTATAATATCCAGCTTTTCACCTTGGGCTTTGTAATGAAAATAGTGATGATTTATAAATCACACATTTATTTTTAAATTTTCTCATATCTAAGTACAGAGATAAACAGAACCAGGTACATACAGGCAGTCCATGAGCAATTTGTACCTTCTAGATTGTACCATCACGCACTCTATCGTTTATTGTCCCTCACTCCAATAAGAAAGACTATAAATAGATGATTATTGATTGCATTGCTTCTGACATGTGTTTCCCTATATGTAACACAACACATAGCATGTTACTAGGCAGATCATAAAGATTCAGAGAAAGCTAACAACACATGGAGATATTACTGGAGAGGAGCATTGTCCAGATAAAAGACAGTTGAGAAGCAGGTAGCCAACGTGATCTGACTCAAGGGCTAGATGGATCTTGAATTCCTAATGCCAACAGCTTCATCAGTTAGCCATAAATTCAGGTAGTCATGGTGAATCAGAGCTCCGAATGTCCCGTCAATGAAATGTTATTTAAGAGGCTAAGGACCTGACATGCTCCTGTGGTATCTGTGTATTTACAGGTCTAATGCAGAAAGCACAGCTATCCACTTGGAAGCTTTGAAGAAGCTAGCCTTGGCCTTGCAAGAGGAAATGTATGCCATCGATGACCTGAAAGACTGCAAACAGAAACTGATAGAGCAGCTGGGTCTCGATGACAGAGAACTGGTGAGGGAACAGACCAGTCACCTCGAGCAACGGTGGTTTCAGCTCCAGGACCTTGTCAAAAGGAAAATCCAGGTGTCAGTCACCAACTTGGAGGAATTAAATGTGATCCAATCCAGATTCCAGGAGCTGATGGAGTGGGCCGAAGAGCAGCAGCCTAACATTGTGGAGGCCTTGAAGCAGAGCCCACCTCCTGGCATGGCTCAGCACCTCCTCATGGACCACCTGGCCATCTGCAGTGAGCTGGAAGCCAAACAGGTGCTCCTGAAGTCCCTGATGAAGGACGCAGATCGTGTGATGGCTGACCTCGGCCTCAATGAGCGGAAGGTGATCCAAAAGGCGCTCTCTGAGGCTCAGAAGCATGTGAGTTGTCTCAGCGACCTAGTGGGCCAGCGAAGAAAGTACTTGAATAAGGCCTTGTCTGAGAAAACCCAGTTTCTCATGGCAGTCTTTCAGGCCACCAGCCAAATCCAGCAACATGAGCGAAAGATCGTATTCCGGGAATATATCTGCCTACTTCCAGATGACGTGAGCAAACAGGTCAAAACATGTAAGACTGCCCAGGCCAGCCTCAAGACTTACCAGAATGAGGTCACTGGACTTTGTGCCCAGGGTCGGGAATTGATGAAGGGAATAACAAAGCAAGAACAGGAGGAGGTGCTGGGAAAGCTGCAGGAGTTACAGACTGTCTATGACACCGTCCTGCAAAAATGCAGTCACCGGTTGCAAGAGCTAGAGAAGAGTCTGGTCTCTAGAAAGCATTTTAAGGAAGATTTTGATAAAGCCTGCCACTGGCTTAAACAAGCAGATATTGTCACTTTTCCTGAGATCAATCTCATGAACGAGAAGACTGAGCTCCACGCTCAACTGGACAAATACCAAAGCATTCTGGAACAATCTCCTGAGTATGAAAACCTTCTGCTCACGCTGCAGACGACTGGGCAGGCCATGCTACCGTCGCTAAATGAAGTTGATCACTCGTACCTAAGTGAAAAACTCAGTGCTCTGCCCCAACAGTTCAATGTCATCGTCGCCTTGGCTAAGGATAAATTCTATAAAACCCAGGAAGCAATTCTGGCCCGAAAGGAATATACTTCTTTGATCGAGTTGACAACCCAGTCTCTGGGTGACCTGGAAGACCAGTTCCTGAAGATGAGGAAAATGCCTTCAGACCTGATAGTTGAGGAGAGTGTGTCTCTTCAACAGAGCTGCAGTGCCCTTCTGGGTGAAGTGGTAGCCCTTGGGGAAGCTGTGAATGAACTGAACCAGAAAAAGGAGAGTTTTCGCAGCACCGGTCAGCCTTGGCAGCCAGAGAAGATGCTTCAGCTGGCCACCCTATATCATAGGCTGAAGCGGCAAGCAGAGCAAAGGGTCAGTTTCTTAGAAGACACCACCAGCGTTTACAAAGAGCATGCACAGATGTGCCGGCAGCTAGAGAGTCAGCTGGAAGTCGTGAAAAGAGAGCAGGCCAAAGTGAACGAGGAAACCCTGCCTGCAGAGGAGAAGCTCAAGGTGTACCACTCGCTGGCAGGCAGTCTGCAGGACTCGGGGATTCTGCTCAAACGAGTGGCCACGCACCTAGAAGATCTTTCTCCACATCTCGATCCCACGGCTTATGAGAAAGCCAAGAGTCAGGTCCAGTCCTGGCAGGAGGAGCTAAAACAGATGACGTCTGACGTCGGGGAGCTGGTGACAGAATGCGAAAGCAGGATGGTACAGAGCATAGACTTCCAGACTGAGATGAGCCGTTCCCTAGACTGGCTTCGGAGGGTGAAGGCAGAGCTCAGTGGGCCAGTGTGTCTTGACCTCAGCCTCCAGGACATCCAGGAGGAGATCAGAAAGATCCAGATCCACCAGGAGGAGGTCTTGTCCAGCCTGAGGATAATGAGTGCTTTGAGTCACAAGGAGCAGGAGAAGTTCACGAAAGCCAAGGAGCTGATTTCGGCAGATCTGGAGCACACGCTGGCTGAGCTCCAGGAGCTAGATGGAGATGTGCAGGAAGCGCTGCGCACCCGGCAGGTCTGTAGGGGGCGCTCTATCTTTCTTTTCCAGGCTGCTTATCTATAAACATGTGGAAAAAAAAATCTGGTTTGGGTTGGTTCTCTGTTTAAAAGTCCAGCTATATTTTACTTAAGTGTGTAGGTCATGAGTATTAATCCAGCATTTGCGATATGGAGCCAATAAGATCAGGAGTTCAAGGTCATCGTCAGTTACAAAGCACTATGAGAGGCTCTCTCTCTCTCTCTCTCCTCTCTCTCTCTCTCTCACACACACACATATCAGAAAACCACGAAACACTGCTTTTTTGATGGTTTATCAAATCACCTTCAGTGTCTTTAAAGACCATTTTTGTTGTTTATATGTGTGGTCATTGTCAGGTGGCCCATATTGACTTTTTGTTTAGATTGGTATATCATACCATTTTTCTCACCTTTAGAGGAGATAATAAATGACTTTGATAACATAGCTTACAAGAGATTCAAACAAACTCATAATCTCCTCCTCCTTCTCTTCCTCTTCTTCTTCCTCTTCCTCCTCCTCCTCCTCCTCTTCTTTTGCTGTTGACTTACTTATTTTTATTGACATATATTCACTACAAATGGTTCTGGGTTTCATAACGATTTTTTTAAAGATTTATTTATTTTATGTATATGGTGAGTACACTTTTGCTGTCTTCAGCCATACCAGAAGAGGGCATGGGATCCCTTTACAGATGGTTGTGAGCCACCATGTGATTGCTGGGAATTGAACTCAGGACCTCTGGAAGAGCAGTCAGTGCTCTTAACTGCCGAGCCATCTCTCCAGCCCCAAAGATATTTTCATACAATACCCTCCATTTGTCTCCTGTCTTTCCCTAGTCAGTATTCATTTCCATGTCATGTACATGCATGTATATGTGTGTTCACACCTACATAAGGTCAGGGATCCATACACACAGTTACATCCATTCTTCTACAAATGACATCATCCTGTTCTTTATAGCCAGATAAAATTCTGTTGGATATGCATGTCACATTTTCTCTGTTTATTCCTGTTTGTGGACACTTGAGCCAATTCCACAACTAAATTACTATGAAAGGTGTTGTAGTAAAAGTAGATGTCCAAGTGTCTCTGTGGAATACTGACATAGAGAATCCTTGGGGAAAATACCCAGGAGTAGTATGCCTGGCTTATACAATAGATCTGTTGGAAGTTTTCGGAGAAATTTCCAAACTAATGTGACTGGGTTTTTTGTTTGTTTGTTTGTTGTTTTTAAAGATCTGAAACCTGTGCAGACCTTTAACCTCTTCACACTTCTCTTTTAACAGTAAAGTTTGACAGCATTGTATTAGGTGTTACAGGGGATACAAAGATGATATCAAGCATGGCAGGATGTGTAGGTCACACACACACTGCAGTGCTGTACACACATTCCTTGAGCGTCTTAAATTAGCAGAGGTCTGGGCATAATTCCCATAAAGAGGCATTGTGAATACACTTATAGAATATATGGCCAGTGGATACTTAGTGCTCTTTCTATACTACATGACATCTGACACTTCAAAAATAACATTGGATGGAGAGGCTCCAAAGGCAGTGAAGCCAGGTGAATGGCACCGATCATTCATTGTGTCAAGGCATGTTCTCTTGTAGGCTGTCCTATCCGTTGCCCTGTTTCTTCCCCCCTCCTTCAGGTAGGGGTGCTCCCTTTCCATGGTGTCAAATGTAACACAGCAGAAGCAAGGGGCTTCTCTCCGCTGCTCCTGAGACCCAGGAACTACAAACAGCAATGGAAACATGCGGAGACCTCCCCAGATTGCCCACCTACGGATGCTTTGCTCACTCGCCTCATTCTACATAAGATGGAAGTTACAGTGGCTACTACCATAGAGCTAATTCCTTTAATCCCCTGGTCTCAAAGCTAGGGATGCAGTTCGGTTGCTTTTCCATCATGCACATGGTCCTGAGTTTTAATTCTCAACATCCCTTCAATGGAGCATGATGATACATGGCAGAGAACCTAGATCTTGAGAAGCAGAGGCAGGTGGATTATCAATTAAATGTCTACATAAAGAGTTTGAAGCCATTCTTGACTATATGAAACCTTGTCACAACAGATGCTAATCATCCTGGCCTGGAGAGATGGTTCCTGGTTTAGAATGTTTGCTGTTCTTATGGAGGACCTGAACTTGGCAATCTTGAGCTGGCTCATAATCACCTATAATTCCTGTTCTAGGTGAACTGATGCCCCCTCTGTACCCGTTGGGCACCAGGCATCCAGAATCTACCTATCAGTTACCTGTACTTCCTACACAGATTAATTCTAACACTTAAATAGCAAAACCTTTAGTGTTTAAGTAAGGCATACAATAAAATGCTTGATTTTCAAAGTGTGCTTAGCAAAGTTCTTCATGCTAAATCAAAACCATCAAACTTTTAAAATGATATACCTACAGCTCTAGATACAGAGACAGGCCCTGCGCGCAGGCCAAAGACAGGTCTTTTCTATTAAAAATCATCTGTCACAGTGGTTGTCAAGCTTCCTAATGCGCTGACCCTTTAATACAGTTCCCCATGTTGTGGAGACCCCTCCCAACCATGAAATTATCTTGTTGCTACTACTACTGCTACTTCTCCTTCTGCTTCTCCTTCTCCTCCTCCTCCTTCTTCTTTCTTCTTTCTTCTTTCTTCTTTCTTCTCTCTTCTCTCTTCTCTCTTCTTTCTTCTTTCTCCCTTCTTCTTTCTTCTTCTTTAACTTGTAGAAGGAGTTTATTTAGGTTTAAAATTCCAGAGGGGTAAGAGTTCATCAATGCAAGAAAGTTTGACAGCAGGCAGCCAGGGCAGCCTAAGCAGGAAGCTGAGCACTTTCATCAACCACAAGCAGAAAGCAGAAGGAGCAAACTCACAAAGCCTATCTCAAGCAAAACCACACCTCTAGCCTTCCCAAACATCACCAACAACTGGGCACAGAATGATCCAAATGCCTTTGGGGGACACTTCTCATCCAAACCTGGGCTTTCTTTCAGAATGTCAGACTTTCAAGCCCAGGCTTCACGGGCTCTACTCCTCATCTCTGGGTTTGGTGATTGTATATGGGATGGATCCCCAGATGGGGCAGTCTCTGGATGGTCATTCCTTCAGTCTCTGCTCTATACTTTGTAACTCCTTTCATGGGTATTTTGTTCCCCCTTCGAAGAAGGATCGAAATATCCACACTTTGGTTTGAGTTTCATGTGGTTTGTGAATTGTGTCTTCAGTATTCCGAGCTTTTGGGCTAATATCCACTTATTAGTGAGTGCATACCATGTGTGTTCTTTTGTGATTGGGTTACCTCACTCAGATGATATTTTCTAGTTCTATCTATCCACTTGCCTAAGAATTTCATAAATTCATTGTTTTAATAGCTGAGTAGTACTCTACTTTGTAAATATACCACATTTTCTGTATCCACTCCTCTGTTGAGGGGCATCTGTGTTCTTTCCAGCCTCTAGCTATTATAAATAAGGCTGCTATGAACATAGTGGAGCATGTGTCCTTATTACCAGTTGGAACATCTTCTGGGTATATGCCCAGGAGAGGTATTGCAGGATCCTCCAGTAGTACTATGTCCAATTTTCTGAGGAACCGCCATACTGATTTCCAGAGTGGTTGTACCAGCTTGCAATCCCACCAACAATGGAGGAGTGTTCCTCTTTCTCCACATCCTCACCAGCATCTGCTGTCACCTGAATTTTTGATCTTAGCCATTCTGACTGGTGTGAGGTGGAATCTCACGGTTGTTTTGATTTGCATTTCCCTGATGATTAAGGATGTTGAACATTTTTTCAGGTGCTTCTCAGCTATTCAGTATTCCTCAGGTGAGAATTCTTTGTTTAGCTCTATGCTCCATTGGTACCGCTTTTCAACTTGACAAATTTACACATTTCTAAGGTTCCTCTGAGTGTGTTGCTACTTCTTAACTATATTTTTGCTTCTGTTATGAATCACAATGTGAATATTTGATATGCAGTATATCTGATATGTGACCCTCATCCAAAGCAGTTGAGTCCCACAGGTTGAGAACCACTGACCTATCACAGGGATTTTTTTTTTTTTTTTTTGAGGTAGTGATGATTCTTGAACACATGTTTTTTTTTTTTTAGTTAGCTAGTTAGTTAGTTAGGCTCCCTCTGGTCATCTCCATCCAGATGGATGTAGGTCCCGATATCTCTGGAAGCATTTCTTTCTTTCCTTTTTCTTTTTTAAAGATTTATTTATTCTATGACTACACTGTAGCTGTCTTCAGACACACCAGAAGAGGGCATCCATTACAGATGGCTGTGAGCCACCATGTGGCTGCTGGGAATCGAACTTGGGACCTCTGGAAGAGCATCCCTTGCTCTTAACCACTGAGCCATCTCTCCAGTCCCTACTCTGGAAGCATTTCTAAGCCATGTGTCCTCCCTTTGCTCTCCTGCCCATTCTCCTCTTGCTCACTGCCTACCCCAACTATGGACTCCATCTTTACTGCCAATGTGGCTCTGCTTGTCTATTCGTTGATGACAGCTTAGAGTATTTCCCTCTCTTCTGGATTTATAGCAGCAAGTCCTTCAGATTTCTACTCCTTCTATTTTAGTCTTCTGCTCAAGACTCAGCTCAAATAAATCTGTTTATTTCCAGAAGCTGGCAGAGGCTAGTTTGGAAGTTAAATGTTATCATTCTTTTAGCCCACTGAGGCATAACTACTTCTCAAACATCCATCCAGAAATACACTACTAAGCTTTGTATTTTGCCTTTAGAAGAAAAAAACCATAGTTTCAAGACCATTCAAGACGCTAACATAAATTTATAGTTCATTTCTCTCCTTACTTATTTGTTATTGTGCATCTTAACTGCAGCATTAGAGCTATGGTAAGATTTTAAAAAGGAGGAATAAAGGATTCAAAAGCACTCACCATGAAAATAATGTCTCCCAACTTACCTGTTAACTTCTCATGGCATTTATAGAGCTGAGAACTAGAATAGAGTTGGAAAGACATCTTACAAACCTCCTGTGAATGGAAGCTGATTGTACCACAATGATTGTCTTTCAGGCAACCTTGACCGAAATATACAGTCGGTGTCAAAGGTATTACCAAGTGTTCCAAGCAGCTAATGATTGGCTTGACGATGCCCAAGAAATGTTACAGCTGGCAGGCAATGGCCTGGATGTTGAGAGCGCAGAGGAAAACCTCAGAAGTCATATGGAATTTTTCAAAACAGAGGGTCAGTTCCACAGCAACATGGAGGAGCTCCGAGGTCTTGTGGCCAGGCTAGACCCACTCATTAAGGCCACAGGAAAGGAAGAACTGGCACAGAAGATGGCTTCCCTGGAAAAGAGGAGTCAGGGGATCATCCAGGAGTCCCACACCCAGCGGGACCTCCTGCAGAGGTATTTGGAGTAGGTTCTTGCATAACAGCAGCATGCTAATATAATATATAGTGACATACATTGGCATGTAAATTCATTTTCTCTCTTATCATCAGGCATGTGGGCAGCAGAGCTCTGTGTAGAAATAACTGGGTTTGCATTGCTTATTTATGTATTTCTGTTGGACTCTTTCAAGATGTATGGTTCAGTGGCAAGAGTATCAGAAAGCCAGGGAGGGGGTTATCGAGTTGATGAATGATGCAGAAAAGAAGCTGTCGGAGTTTGCAGTGTTAAAGACATCTTCCATTCACGAAGCCGAAGAAAAGCTGTCAAAACACAAGGTCAGGTTTGTTGTCGTTATTTTAGTGTCTTTCTGTGTTAATTGCAACAGTATTTGTGATATGATGTTTTCAGAATCACATCTTTAAGTCTTCATTTCCATCTTGCTTCCTTTGGTGTGATAAAGGCCTAATAAGCACATTTCACAACTGAAGATGCTCACATGAAATGCATAGCTAAGGCCCCAGTGATAAATCCAAAGTGTCTGCTTCTGGTAAGGTAGGGTTGCTTTAACATGGCAGGAAAGGGCTGGGGAGATGGCTCAGTGGGTAAAAGTGTTTGCTACACAAGCCTGGCCCCTGACTGCCTGAGTCACACCCCCTAAATCCACATAAGAAGCAAGATATTGAGGCACAGGTTAGTAAGCCTACCACCCCCAAAGCAAGAGGGAGACAGCAATGGGAGACACTCCTGGAAGCTCTAGGAATCAGTGCATCAGCAGAAAACCAGAGAAACATCCTCTGCAAAACAAGGTAGAGAGAACTGACTCATAAAAACTCATCCTTAACTCCTGCCCATGTCCTGCCAGCCCCCCAGAATGAATGAATGGATGAATGAATGAATGAGTAAACAAACAAACAAACAAACCTTTTAAAGAGCAACTAATATTATCTCTTGATTAATTGGGCTAAAATAAAATCCAGAAATTAATTCCTGAACACCCCTCATCTAGCATAGCAACATAAGAAAGACTATAACATTCCAAAATAGCAAAGTAAATTTTTGTTGATTTTCAGAAATAAAAATATTCATCTCAAGTAGAAAATAACTTGTCTATCATAAATAAATAAATTTCACCTTTCAAAATAAATCTAAACCCCACTCTGATAAGTGTAACTTTAAAGTAGAGTTATTAAAGGAAACAAAATGTATTCATAATTACTAATTTACTTTTGGGACTTTTAAAAAGATTTATTTGTTTATTTTATGTATATGAGTATACCATCACTCTTTTCAGACACACCAGAAGAGGACATCAGATTCCAATACAGATGGTTGTGAGCCACCATGTGGTTGCTGGGAATTGAACTCAGGACCTCTGGAAGAGCAGTCAGTGCTCTTAACAGCTGAGCCATCTCTCCAGCCCTACTTTTAGTTTTTTAAGGGCAGGCTTTCAGGTAACCCAGGCTGGCCTTAAACTCTCCATGTAGCTGAGTATACCTTGACCTCCTGAATCTTTCTCTCCACCTCCCCAGCTCTAGGCTTATAGACATGTACCATCACAACTGCCTGAGAAACGTAAACTTATACAGAAATATTTCTTTTGTGCAATAGGGCTTTAGCCAAGTCCACAGAATTTAAAAGAAAAACAAATCAATGTTTCTCTAACCCCCTCTACTCACCCCCAACCCTACACTAGGCTTTAGTGTCTGTAGTTGACTCTTTCCATGAGAAAATTGTGGCTCTGGAGGAAAAAGCATCACAACTAGAGCAAACCGGAAACGATACAAGCAAAGCGACCCTAAGCAGGTCGATGACCACTGTCTGGCAGCGCTGGACACGTCTCCGTGCTGTGGCCCAGGACCAGGAGAAGATTCTGGAAGATGCAGTAGATGAGTGGAAGCGCTTGAGCGCTAAGGTAACTTTCACTACAGATTGGCTTAAGTCGTGTTTTGTTTCATTACCTGGAGATTCCCTGGAGATTAGCGCATGTTTGAAAAACTGGTGTTTTGCCTTTGCATATGTTAGGTTTCTGTGACTGTGATAAAACACCAGGATCAAGGCAACTTATAGAAGAAGGAGTATATTTTGGCTTACAGTTCTGGAGGGTTACATTCCCCCAATAGCAGGGAGGCATTGCAGCAGGCAGCAGGCAACGGACAGCAGGCATGGCAGTTGGAGCAACAAGCTAACAGCTCACATCTTGAACCTCATGCACAAAGCAGCCAGCATAAGCTGGGAGTAGGGGAAGACTTTGGCTCTCAAAGCCTCGCCACAGTGACTTACTTCCTCCTGTAAGCCCACACCTCTTAAACCCCCTCAAAAAAGGCCATCATCTGGAGATCAAGTATTAAAACACTCTAGAGTGAGGGGCAGAGGAGTGAGGCATTTCTCATGCAGACAGCCACCTGCTGTTCTTGTGAAACTCTCATTCTTCTTTCAGTTTCATGAAAACTAAACTATGAAGCAGAGTGTTGTGTGCCTGGTACAGTTTAGTTCCAAGTTAGGATCAAATGGCACAGGGAGAGTAATGTGCATGTGACAGGGAGTGGAAAAACCCACTACAGGGGACAGAAGAATGCATACAAGGGTCAGGATGAAGAAAGCCAGGGAGATTGGAAAGGTAGGGAAGAATGGGTTCCAAAACCAAGTATGTATGAAAATCTTATAGGGGAATCGGTTCTTTTGTATGCTAAATTTAAAATAACTAAGGGCCAACTAAACGCTTGAGCCAAGTAAAGGGGCTCGCGATAGGGGGCTGACGACCCAGTTTGATCCTAAGAACCCACAGTGAAGTGAGAGAATAGACTCCTGAAAGTTGTCCCATGTTATCTACATGTGTGTTACATGTCCAGCTGAGTTCTCGCTTCGGTGCATGCCTCTCAAGTGTGTGCACACACACATGCCCACATGCACAAATAATAATAAATATTCCAAAATGAATATATAAATACATTTTTAAGATGAAAATTAAGCAATGAAATTTCAAAAGGAAGGCAAGCCAAGGCGAGTCCTGTTTGTTTTTAACCTATTTTGGAAAAAGTACAAAATCTTTTTTTTCTTTGTTGTAAAAATAAGAATTTAGCTCATCCCTCAAATCTCTGTAAAATTTCTTCCACCCATTAGGTGTTTTAGCCATGTCTTCCTTGTCACACACACACACACACACACACACACACACATGCACACACACACACACACACACACACACACACGCACACGCACACAAGCCAACTTTGCCTTGATAAGATTTGGGGATCAATAATTTAAACACAGGGTAGGGAAGGTGGTCTTGTATGTTAACAACAGCATCTTGGTTTTAATTTTGGAAGTTTGTGGTTTGTGTCATCATGGTTAATGATGCCTTTAAGTGTGGCACTTGGCAGCCTTGCCACATTCTTTTCAATATAATTTTGAGCTTCATACGATGTATGTTTGTTCTAAGGTCAAAGAAACCACTGAAGTGATCAATCAACTCCAAGGTAGATTACCTGGAAGTTCAACAGAGAAAGCCTCCAAAGCAGAGCTCATGACCCTCCTTGAAAGTCACGACACATATTTGATGGATCTGGAGAGTCAGCAGCTGACCCTGGGTGTGCTACAGCAGCGAGCGCTAAGCATGCTTCAAGATAGAGCCTTCCCTGGAACGGAGGAAGAGGTGCCCATCCTTCGGGCAATCACTGCGCTGCAAGACCAGTGTCTCAAGTAATTACACACCTGTTTTGTTCACTATGACAATGGGCCTTAACTCGGGGACATATGGTTCTCAGGTGTGGGGGGGGGGGGGTTGCTCTATCACACCGTTGCAAAGCATGCAGATCTAGTCCTATCTCTTCTACTGCTGGGTTTTAGTAATTCTTCCATTCTTCATAAGACAAGTATATATTTGATGACAGAAATATTGTGCAATGAGAAGCCCCAGGAGAGAGGAGCCCCGTAGGTGATAAGGTACATGATGCACAAGCACGGTCATCCAAGTTGGATCTTCAGCACTTACATTTAAAAAGAAAGCTAAGAAGCTGAACATGATAGCACATACTGTAATGCCAGCAGTGGGGATTGCTGGCCAGGCAGCTTAGCCTGCTCCATAGATACTCTGTCTGCAAAACAAAACAAAACCAAAACAAACAGATAAAAAAAAAAAAAAAAAAAAAAAAAAACTCCTGAGAAAGCCAGGCAGTGGTGGCGAATGCCTTTAATCTCAGCACTTGGGAGGCAGAGGCAGGTGGCCAACCTGGTCTACAGAGTGAGTTCTAGGACAGGCAGGGCTACACAGAGAAACCCTGTCTTGGAAAAAAAAAAAAAAAAAACCTCTCCTGAGGAATTGCACCCAAGTTTGACCTCTGGGCTCTATATACATGCACACATATGTGCATCTACACATGCATATATACTCATATCCCCCTCCATACACACACAGAGAGAGAGAGAGAGAGAGAGAGAGAGGGAGAGGGATAGGGAGAGGGAGAGGTGGGGGGAGAGGGGGAGAGAGGGAGAGAGGGAGAGAGGGAGATGGGGAGAGAGGGAGGGGGAGAGAGAGGAGAGAGAGGGGGAGGAGAGGGAAGAGAGGGAAGAGAGGGAAGAGAGAGAGAGAGAGAGAGAAAGAGAAAGAAAGAGAGGAGAGAGGGCAGAGACAGTGACAAGTTAAACAAATTGATTGTTTACCTTCCTGCACTTTAAAGTATTGATAGGTAGCCAGGGGAAGCTTAAGTATTGCAAAGATTGCAAGAGTTGATCACTCTTCTTGTTATTCTGACCAAGGCATCTTAAGGAAAGGAAATGTTTGTTTTGCTTCACGGTCTGAGGAGGATACAGTCCATCTTAGCGGAGAAGTATGGTAGATCACAAGGCTATTAGGCTCATTGCATTCAGGTCAGGAAACAGCACTTAATGGAGGCAATCAGTTTGCTTTCTTTTGTTCTCCCTTTTGTCTTTTCTTTCCTTCTTTCTTTCTTTTTAATTCATCAATCATCTTGACACACTCACTTGTTTCACTGAAAATTTCCAGATCAGCCAGATTCAATTCCTTCACCTTGAATGCAATGGTTCCTATCAGGCCTGTTTGCCAGCTATGCTGCAAGTTTCCAATATCAAGGTTCAGCTGAGAAGCTCCAAGCTAGACCTGAAATGATTGGAGGGGAGGTGACAGAGATCCTTCTTTTCCTTTTAATTCACTCTGGGACCCCCGTGGGATGGTACCACCCACATTTAGGAGAGGGCATCCACGTTCAGTTTAACATCTCTGAAAGCACCCTTACAAACTCACTCATAAGTGTGTTTCCCATATAACTCTAAGCCCTGGTCAATAAAGATGAACCACCACTGACTCTAATAGACTCTAAGCAGAGGCAACCAGTCTAGGGGGGTTGGCAAAGAAAGTGTCTCTTCTGCAGCTGGAGACAAAGTGGGTTTGCATGACATTGTGGTGGAATGACATAGAAAAAGCTTAGAAATGTCTTGGGTGGGGGTGTGAGGAGCGGACTCAACAGATAAGAAGCTCCAGGCACAGTGACACATACTTCTCATCCCAGTAGGCTGAGGCAGGAGGATTATGAGTCTGAAGCCAGCCTGACTATATAGTAAGTCCCCAGGTTAGACAAAGTCCTCCAGCCACTAAGCAATATTTAAAAGCTATATCACCCATTGGTGATGTAGGATAATAGAAATAAGAATGATACAGAAATCCAGGCAGTTAAGTTTCTTCATTGACAGTAAATCTATGAGAAAGTTCATCTTGATTATCTAGAACTGGCTTGATTCACTACTTGGGCCATAGTGGGGAGCATGTCTTTAAACAAGTTAATTCCTCTAATAAGTAACATTACCTTATACATATCTATATTCACCACTCTTAGTTAGTAATGATGTTAGGGCAATCTGATACCATGTATAGAAAAGCCTTTTAATCCACTTATTCAGATCAGTCATAACACTGACTTTAATCTTGGTGACATGTCCAAAACTTGATTCTTTCTTTAAAGGCTGGCTTCTCACAGCCATACACATTCCAATGACACATTCCTTTCAAATGGTGATGGCACAGCAGGCACTATTTGAGCAGATTGGAAAGATTAGGGAAAGAATGTGGAGATCTAGGTTTCCTGCATAGGGAAATACATAGCCATTGAGGGGCAGGGAGCAAAGGACTCTCACATTTCCAGGGATAAATTATTCACCTCCCATGACGCAAATTCTTCTGTTATGCTTGAACCTTGCTGTCACTGAACAATATCCAAGAGAACTGGAAGTAATTTTACCAGCCTAAAACATACTAGATTTCCCCATTTCTATGTCTCTCATAAAGCTGTGTCACGCCCAGGAGTGTTCTTTCTGCTTCATTTCTGCTTTCTCCCTCTGGTATTTTTGAAGCATGCAGGAGAAAGTGAAGAATCATGGCAAGCTGGTAAAGCAGGAGCTCCAAGAACGGGAAGCAGTGGAGACTCGTATTAACTCTGTGAAGTCTTGGGTTCAAGAAACGAAGGACTATTTAGGGAATCCAACAATAGAGATCGACACACAACTAGAAGAACTGAAGGTGCTCCTCTGAATTTGTCAA